>NC_142363.1:2976796-3694296 GCF_059441175.1 Urocampus carinirostris | reverse complement strand
CCTCCGGCCAATGACCTGGTAACTTCCCAATAAATCTGTGGGCTGGCTCAGCTCTTATTTAGTGCAGATCAGGGACGATTTAGGTTCAAAGTTTTGGGGGTGCTGAGCACCAACAGTGTCTGGCTGGTTAATGGTTTTTTTGTTTGGTTATTTTTTCTCCCCTTTTAATAGGTGATAAATGATAAAATAATACAGAAATAATCTCGACCTGTATTCTCATACACAAGCTGTTTTGTTCCCAGAAAGATACGAAATCATTATCATAAAAAATTGTATCAATTCATAACTTTTTAAAATTGTAAATGATTCATAGATTCATCAAAACATGGTGATAATGTGGGCAACTGATGAGGAGAAAATACATAATTCCCAGAATACATCTTAAATTTCATTTTGGATGTGACCTTTTCAAGAGGTGCTAAGAATAAGATGGATTGAACCATTTCAAGGCATAAGACAGAAAGTATGTGGCGCAACAAGGGTTGCTGACTAGTTAAAATGTTATATTTTGGGATTCATGTTGTGTAATCCGTATTTGACTGTTGGGGGAAGTTTATGATTATTTTTCAGGGTATTGAGTTGTGCAGTCCCCTCTTAATGTTTCCTCGAGTTGAGCTTTTCCTTGCCCTCATGTAGGTTTTAGATTAAGGGATGGTATAATAATAGCCTGCAATTTTCAATACTCTGTGGTCTGTGCAGCCCTTTGAGACTCTTTGTGATGAAGGGCTATACAAATAAACATGACTTGACTTGACTTGTATAGCATAAAAGGTAAGAGAAGTACCAGTATATCACCACTAGATTGCAAAGGCTCACAAGTCAGAGAAGGGTGCTTGGGCCAAGTGTCACGGGACCTCACGTGATTAAGTGAGACTTGCTCAACAAATGAACCTTAATGCCAGCAATTAAATTGTGTCGTGTGAGACTGACATTTATCATCCATTTTGCTGGTGAGATGTATATACTGGTAACACACTTACTGTGGGGATGGTAATATGTGAAAATATGTGTGGAAAGGTTGTTTGTGATGTCTGTAAACTTTACAAAAAGTGAAGTAGTAAGAGTGAGTTAGCCATTAGCATAAGCAACGAATAGGGCCTCGGGTGAGGTTTGTTATGCTCGACTGGGTTAAGAGTCTACTGTGATGTTAATTTGTATATTTTGATACTGAAGGATTTCATACATTTAACTATAAAGGATTTTATACGAGTGAATACAAGTTACATTTATTGAGTGCAATGAAGATTTTCACAGAGTAAAAAAGTATTCGGTTCAATGAGCAGTGAAAGTTCAGGGCACCCTGATCTGGTAGGAAATGTTGTTTACAGGAATGGCGGGAACAGGACGGGAGGCTGATAAGATAATCGTCACTTCCTGACGCAGAGGGGCCCTGATGACGTATGTTTGGACCATTCCAGACATCAAGGCGAGGTGGTGGAGCACACGAGGGGGCTTCCCTGGCACGCCCATGGGTGGAGCCTGCACACCAGCTTGCGGAAAGAAGTCGGCCGAGAGAAAAAGGCTGAGAACGAGAGAGGAGGCTTCACAGAGACTTGAGTGACACTAATTCGGCTAATTCGGCCATATTCGTTCGTTAAATTGTTTAAGAAATTAAATCTGCCCCGGTGTGGGAATGCCCTAGGGATACAGTGTTTTGCCCAAGGACACCCACACATATAACACGGAGGAGCCGGGAATCGATCCTGCGATCTCTTGATCCCAAGACGAGCGCTCTACCTCCTGAGCTAGGTAGGATACTTAAAAAAATGTCCCCTAAGCAAAGCACTGATCTCTGCCCATTTGTTGATGACAATGTAATTGTCTATATGTAACGGGTGTAATAATAACTTTTGTTTTATTGAAATTCCTGCTGAAATATGTGTATAGTTTTTGGTAAATGTCCTGCAATGATGAGTCCAACAGTGCCATCTGCTGGTATGGGGTGGGGTTTGGTTTTGGCTTCTAACATGTGACCAGGAGGCGGGGTTTGTTGTTAGTCTTACGAGAGAGAACTACAAAGGTAAGACCTATCTTTTGGTGCTCCACAAAAGAAGTTAATTTTAAACATTATAACCCCAGCTGACAAATCTCTCACCATGCATAGTAATGTGATTGATATTGTCAAGCTGTTTAGGTTTTTTTTCGTTTTGTTTCTGTTTTACTAAATTATGAATTCCCCTTGTAGAGATCAAAGAGATCAAAGCCAGCAGAAAAAGCTAATGTTGTGACTCATCCATTTGCAGGTAAATTGTACCCATTTTTATACTCATTATTGTTTTTATTCCTATTTTTTCATATACATTAAAAAGGGATGATGTTGGTTAAAATTCAGACTAAAGAAAAAACATGTTGAATTCATTGTAAACATTAAAAATCCACTATACGATCTCTTGTTAAAAGTATCTTGTTAAAATGTAAAGATGTAAAAATGTATTGCGATATTCTAAAATGTATTTTCTGTAAAGTGAAAAGAAAGCTCTTTGATATGGTTTGTTGTTAGTCTTACGAGAGAGAACTACAAAGAGATCAAAGAGATCAAAGCCAACAGAAAAAGCTAATGTTGTGACTCATCCATTTGCAGAAACTGTAATAATAAAAACCTCATCATCCAGTCCAGCGTGAATGTGGATCTTTGGTGGGACACGTACACGGCGGTTACATATAGACATAAGAATTTCCTTTTCAGTGTACATCAGCATAAAGACCGTGAGCTTCTTAGCCTGGTTTTCTCACATTTCAAAGTAGAGAGCTCCTCTCACATGCAGAAAAGGGTGAACAGGAACTTATATGCCAGGCCAATTACATTGTAGGCATCTGTAAGGAGGTTATTTAGTGATAGGATCTACTTTTATTCTTCTTTCTTTTTTGTGTCCTTTTTTCTCCTTTTGTTTCATTTTTCATTGTTGACTTTTTTTTCTTTTAAACTTTATTTGTCACCCAAAGGTAATTTTGTGTACAATGTTACATGCTAGTTTTTAATATGGGGATAAAAGCAACAAAAACAATCTGAAGAGGCTTTTGAGAGCCGAGAGCGCCAGCTCTTTTTAGTAAGCCTAGTCGAAACGCCACTTTTGAAAAAGAAACACAATTCTGATCACTACGAGCTGATTGAAAGTATTCGGTAATATGCAGTTTAACGCTAAATTCTGCCAACAAGTAGCACAACACACAACCTGGAACACACAGATGACGAGCAAAAATTGCAAGATGGGTGAAATGAACTATAACAGTCCTTCTATTTACGCACTTATTTTTCTGTTACTGTATTTTTGGCTCCACCTAGCAGCTTTCTTCCTTCCACCGTACCTGAATCAAATCATTTGCGCTATACTGAGTCAATTTCCCCCCTACAGAAGAGTGGTAGTGAGCCAACCAACTTAAAATTCTAAATTCAATTATTCTCTTGTTCGTCCCGATTGGTCACTCCGGCAGTGGTCCCTTGTTGTGAATGAGCAAGTGAGTTGTACTGAATGTCTCTGTGTGCCCTGCGACTGGCTGGCAACCATTTCAGGGTGTCTCTTGCCCACTGTCTGAATATAGCTGTGATGTGCTCCAGCACCTCCAGTGACCCTACTGAGGATAAGTGGTGAAAAAAAAATGATGGATGGATCGTTTGTTCTAGTGTTTGGACTTTTACGATTCAGTATTTTAACATAAACTCAATGTTTTGACGTTGACGTTTGTGGCCACATGAGGTCAGCAACGGTATTCAATGTTGCCTTACAAGTGAAAGACTGTACTTATTTTAATTTTTATTTTACAAATAAACAGGCAGTGTTTCACATTTTTAAGGGTCCAAGTATACTACTTGATTTTTTTAGGCAAAAGTTTACTATACAATTATGTATTTAGACTGGTAATGAAAATCAAGGTAAAACGTGTTTTCTTCTCCAACTGGTAACATATTCATGTCCCCTGAATGAAACTCGAGACTTTTCTGCATTCTAGCGGCGGTTTTTGATACTACATGAATGTTGTTTCAAAGCAGAAGCAGGTTCCACACAGAGGTACTTGGTTTCCTTTGTCTTAACTTGAGTGTTTTCTTGTGAGAAATCCAAAAGGAAAATATTACACTGTTCAAAAATGGTTCCTATATAAAGTGTATAAAGTTGTCTTAAGCATAGAGGGATATTGTTTAATTTGTTAACCTTCGTTCACTATTATCTCAGAGCTAGGCGAAGACAGTAAAAACAAGAAATACCGGAGCACTTTGCACCGTACACTTTTTGGCGAGTAATATCAGAAGCTGTCTTGAAAACAACTGCTGATGCTGCATAAAGCTAAAAGGTTAATGACATGCACGGATAAACAAAGGATGGTGCTAAAGCTTTAAGCCATTTGCTCTTTTTTTTCTCTTTTTTTCCCTCATTTTCCGCTTCCCCCCAAGTTATTATTTGAACAGTTCAAAGAGGTAAAAGCTGGTAGAGAAGATCTAAAAAGAAATGTGTGAATAATTGACACGTTGATTCTGCTTGTTTTTGTTTTTAATATTGGACACCTGCAAAGGAGATTGCATAGGATTCCAGTTCGTTATTTTGACTATGGTAGCTCATTGTTGGCTAATTTTGATTAGTGTTGTTCGTTGTTTTGACTATTATGCATTGCATCATTTACGGGTGGCATGGCAGCTGCGTGGTTAGCGCATTTGTGGCACAGTTCTGAGGTCATAGATTCAAATACAAAAACACAGTCTTGGCAAAGTTCAGGAGATCCAGTATAGATTTATGACAGGTATACACAGGCAAGAGATCGGAAACACGAGCCAGCAGCTTTTGCTATTAGCACAGACCATAAATACTTGGTTCCTGATTAAATTCGGGTGCTTTTCCAGCAAAGCAAATTTTATGATTCTAGCATGCATGGTTACAAAGTTATTGTCATCATTAGATTATGTTGTTTTTGAGCATTTCAGGCTGAGAAACGCAAAATAAAGCGCTATTTAGGCTGCCAGTCACACTTTTTTAAAAGTTTGCATAAAAAACTTTAACTTAGGGGCCGGTCACACAGCCGTTTGCGGCTGAATCGCGGCTAAAATTTTGCGGGTTTTTTTTGCCCGTGGTTGCCCGGGATGGAAAATGCACAAAATTGGCTAACCCGCTGTTCATCGGTGGTATGCCCGCAAAACAGACGCCGGCGACTGTTCCGCTTCCTCATCGCGTCATTTCTGCGTCATTTTCTCGTGTGGACCATGGGTATAAAAGCTCCCGAGCCGGTGTTGTGCCCAAATCCGACTCCTACGCAACACCCACACCGCCCCACCCCCTCGCGTGACTTTTTCATCCACGTTAACAAATGCATTTTGTAGAATACGATCGCACTTTATTGTTTAGATAAACGCGTTATATGGACTAGGATCTCCCAATTGTTATAATTAGCTCGCTTTATAGTTTTAATAAGCGTTTTATATAGAATACGATCGCTTTCGTTGGAAGCGCAGCAAAATGCACGTTCACGCGAGGGGGGGAGGATTTACTGTTCGATTACGTTCACAACAAAATCAAAGACGGGGTGGATTAAGTTGTATTACATTTCCAACAAATGCAAGACGATGTGGTTGTAGTTATATATTCGCCATTACAAGGGTGATTGTTCTATCTTCTTTATTCATTATCCAATATCGATCAGTTCTTAATACGCTACAGAGCTTAGGAGCCGGTACTCTTACTCTCAACCAAACGGCCAAGCTAAGGTTCCAGAATTAAAGCCTTGTTGCGAATGCACCGAAAGATTTATTCGAAATGAAGAGAAACTACGCTGACGGGGATCCATGTTCACCCCCTTGACGTCACGAGCACAAATGACGTGTGATCGGCAAATCGCGCTGTATATACGCGGAGAAAGGCGTTTGACTGTCACACGCGTAACACGCTAATTTCACGTAATAACACCGCGATACAGGCGCAGAACATGCTATTACCATGCTCCACCCACGATTACCCGCTGAAATTTCCCGTCCTACCCATGTGTAACCACGCCCTGGCCGCGGCCAGAGCACGTCGTTCCGCGTCATTTCCGCGTCATTACTTCGTGTTGACCACGTGTGCAGCATGCGGTTTAACACGTGCTCAAACTTTTGAGCAGCTCAAAAGTTTTGAACGCGGCCAACCACGTGAAAATTTCCGACCGCGAGTAAAGCACTGCTCTATCTCGTCTATATGGCGGTCTCAAAACGTCCAACAGCGCCCAACAGCATCTGCTTCCCGGCCAGTAATTTCAGGACGTGGTTCAGTCTCCCATCCAAGTACCGTGGTCCTGAAATTGTGTACTATGAATAATGAACTGTGGTTATGACCTTAGCTTGGCCTTTTGGCTGAGAGTAAGTGTCCCGGCTCCTAGGCTTTGTAGCGTATTATGAACTGACAGGTAACGGATAATGGATAATGAATAACGAAGATAGAACAATAACCCTTAAAAACCCCAAAACCCCCACGTGGTTCAGTCTCAATACGCTCGTGAAAGGCTGTGTACCCGCGCCCTGCCACCCGCGCGCGAATTTCCGACCTCGTGTTAAGCACCGCTGTATCTCGTCTGAATGGCGAACTCAATGCGTCCAATAGCGTCCGCCTCAAAGGCAGAAATTTCTGGCTGTGATTCAGCCGTAAATGTCTGTGTGACCGGCCCCTTAGGTACAGTTGCCTTTGTTTGATATTACAGAGGTCAAATGTTCCCTGTAGTTTTTCACCAGGTTTGCACACAGTGCAGGAGGGATCTTGGCCCACTCCTCCACACAGATTTTCTGTAGATCAGTCAGGTTTCTGGGCTGTACCTGAGAAACACAGAGTTTGAGCTCCCTCCGAAGATTATCGATTCGGTTCAGGTCTGGAAACTAGCTGGGCCATGCTAGAACATTGATATGCTTCTTACGGAGCCACTCCTTGGTTTTCCTGGCTGTGTGCATCGGGTCATTGTCGTGTTGGAA
The DNA here is from genome assembly GCF_059441175.1 of Urocampus carinirostris. Taxonomy (NCBI): domain Eukaryota; kingdom Metazoa; phylum Chordata; class Actinopteri; order Syngnathiformes; family Syngnathidae; genus Urocampus; species Urocampus carinirostris. Next base: position 3,687,377 of record NC_142363.1, on the reverse strand, counting down.
GACCCAGCCATGACCCGTCTTCAAGCTCTGACTGAGGGAAGGAGGTTGTTCCCCCAAATCTCACAATATACAGCCCCATACAACCCCAGTCATCCTCTCTTTAATGCAGTGCACTCACCCTGTCCTATGTGCAGAAAAATACCCCCAAAGCATGATGCTACTACCCCCATCCTCCACAGTAGGGATGGTTTTCTTTGGATTGTACTCTTCATTCTTCTTCCTCCCTAACACACTTTGTGGAATTATGACCAAAAAGTTCTATTTTGGTCTAATCTGACCACAAGACTTTCTCCCATGACTCTTCTGTATCATCCAAATGGTCATATGCAAACTTAAGATGGGCCTTGACATGTGCTGGTTTAAGCAGGGGAACCTTTCGTGCCATGCATGATTTTAAATCATGATGTCTTAGTGTATTACCTACAGTAACCTTGGAAACTGTGGTCCCAGCTCTTTTCAGGTCATTGACCAACTCCTCTCTTGTAGCTGTGAGCTGATTCCTCACCTTTCTTAGAATCCATAAGACCCCACAAAATGATATCTTGCATGGGCCGCCCCTCCGAGATTGATCGTCATGTTTAGCTTCTTCCATTTTCTAATGATTGCTACAACAGTGGACATTTTTTCACCAAGTGGATTGGCAATTGCTTCGTAGCCCTTTCCAGCCTTGTGGAGGTGTACACTTTTGTCTCTGGTGTCTTTGGACATTCTTTTGTCTTTTCCATGTTACAAGTTAGTCTTACTGATTGTATGGGGTTGACAGGTGTTTTATGCCGCCAATGACCTCAAACAGGTGCATCTGATTCAGGAGGATACACAGAGTGCAGGTGGACTTCTAATTGGCGGTGTAACAGGTCTTTCAGGGTCAGAATTGTAGACGATACACAAGTGTTCAAATACTTATTTGCAGCTGTATAACACAAATAAATTGTTAAAAAAAATCATACATTGTGACTTCTGGATTTTTCTTTTTAGTTTGTTTCTCTCAGAGTGGACATGCACCGTTGATGAAAAATTCAGACCCTCCATGATTTCCAAGTGGGAGAAATAGCAAAATAGCTGGTCGTTCAAATACTTATTTTCTTCACTGTATTTATATAATTTTCCGTTGAATTAAAATGGTAAAGAGTTTTTGTCAACTTTTAAACATATACCCGAATTTATTCCCACTAAAAATGAGAGCTTGCTGCTGTTCCATTCATTCAAATTCCTCTTCCTAAGTGGGCCGGCTTTGGGTATAAAACTCCCGGGCTGAAAAAGGGGCCCACTGTGGCCCTGGGCACAAGTGTACTGGAGCTCATCCCAGTGGGCACTGCACACCCTGGACCAGCTGCCAGCGAAGCACAGGGAACACGCATACAGACAATTATTAACTCAATCACTCATTCCTAAGGACAATCAATCTGCACTGCATATTTTTGGGAGGTAGAACATAAACCAGAGTGCCCAGAGAAAAGTCACTGAGGTTGGAGGAAACATGAACACTCTACACAAGAAACCTTGTAGGTGGAATTGAACCTAGGACCTCTGATTTGGTAGGTAAATGTGCTAACCAGTCATCTACTTTGCCCTGTACAAAGAATGAAATATATTTTCAAACAAATTCCTTCAAATCTCGACAATATTTAACTTGTTATTGCATTTGTTAAAAAAAAAAAAAGAGTGCTAAAAAGCACAGGGAAGATTGCAATCTACGGAAACTCTAAGTGACCAAACCGCACCGTTTTCCTTTTCATTCTTTGGCCAAGCCTTTTGCTAGTTTTGACTTTTTTGGGGGGGTACCCGTAGCAGAAAGATGACAAACAAGTATGCCAACCACCTTCTGGCAAGACTCATGTTATGTAAAGAGATGTAAATTTCTCGACATACAAATATGTATTTTTTTAAACTCACGTTAATATCAAAGTTAGTGTATTTTTGATTAATATTTAAATCAACATTTTTTCATTGAATGAAGTTTATTTTACGACTAGGATGTACTGAATATTACTGTCCTTTTTAAAGGCAATCTTTCAATGATGGCCACTTTAGGCATTTGATAACAGTATCGGTTACCACTGCAAATACGGACGTCTCAAAGCAACTGTGTGTATTATTTAGAGCCTTCCATTGGTAGGAAATATTTCATTCATTAAAAAAACAATAGTGATTTAATAAAATAAGCAAAATACATGAACTATGATATAAATATGTATTTTTTTTAAATACCAGTAGGTCAGGAAAATTTGCTTGTGGCTTGCAAAACTATTTGGCCCTCTTGAACTTTGCGACCTTTTGCCACATTTCAGACTTCAAACATAAATGTATAAAACTGTAATTTCTTGTGAAGTATCAACAATAAGTGGAACACAATCGTGAAGTGGAACACACTTTATTGGATATTTTAAACTTTTTTGACAAATAAACCACCTTTTGAGAGGATCATCAAAACAGCCCAGAGAATCGTCGGCTGCACTCTGCCCAGTCTGGAGGACATTGCCTGCTCTCGCTACCTCAGCAGAGCAGAAAACATCATCAAGGACTTTTCTCACCCCGGCCACCATCTCTTCGACCTGCTGCCTTCCGGCAAGCGCTACAGGTCACACAAAGCAAAAACGAACAGACTCAGAGACAGTTTCTTCCCCACAGCCATTACCACCCTAAACAGACACCGCACAAAAAACTAAAACTGTTGCAAAAAACTACCTCACACGTATGTAAATGGTACTCACGTACATGCTGTCTGCACTATGCTTGTTCACTGCTCAAACAGACACCGCACAAAAAACTGAAAACTCGTGCCAACACTACCTCATACGAATATAATGTTACTCATGTCTTGTTCTTGCACATGCCGACTGCACTACTTTTAATGCTCAAATTGCACAATGTCTGACCATTTCCTGTTTCTGCACTATGATGTCTATGTTTGCACCAATGCATATGCTGACTATTTTTGCACTATGATGACTTTGCACCAAATGCAATATTGCACAACCGTTACGATACCAACGTTATCACGACAACACTGTATGTAACATCCCACATGCCGACATTTCTTGTGTAAATACCATGTAAATTGTAACTATAGCCTTATCCCCCTTGTCTTATAACATTATCTTCTCTGTTCCTTTATCTTCTTGCTCATACCTCACTATGTATGTGTAAAACTGGAGTGTCATGCCCAATTTCGTTGTCACAATATGTTAGCCCATTTGTAGCAATGACAATAAAGGTATATTCTATTCTATTCTATTCTATTCTATTGATGCGATTACAGCTGCAAGTCGCTTGGGGTATATATTTGCCCATTCCTCCTTGCAAAACAGCTCAAGCTCTGTAAGGTTCGATGTTTAGAGGGAGCTGACATAATCGTTTGATATCTTGCTACTATGGGTACCCAAAAAAGACAAAAAGCTTGCGAAAGGCTGGGCAAAAAACTTAAGGAAAATAGTGCAGTTTGGTCAAGTTGAGTATCTTTCGTTTTTATCTTTCATCGTGATTTTTAGCAATTGCTTTCGTTGCTCTACACCAGGGCTCGCTGACTTTTTTCAATTTGAGAGCTACTTATTGTTACTAATTAGCACAAAGGACTCCCAGTTGTATATGCATTTCTAAAATGTTAACATATCATGTTATAACTATGCTTGTTACTACAGTATGTTGTCACCAGGCTATATATTGGAAGTAGGGATAAATAGACTCAGTCAACCACATTTTACTAGAAAATCACAATAACCCAGCACTGGTGAGATATTTTCAGAACAGGCCTGCGAGCACCACAGCTGTGCTTGGGTGGCATACTGGTTCCTGCGGCCAACGTGTTGGAGATTCATGCTCTACACCAGTGTTTTTCAACCAGTGAGACCTTGTCTAGTGTGCCGCTGGAATTTGCCCAATTTTATCTTTCAAAAAAATCATGACATTATTCTGTATTTTTGCTTTCTTCAGACGAGGAACTGTAATAGTCATCCATATCTGTAGGTGGCAGTAGATTTTTATATACTTTTTATATACTAATTATCTGCTCATGAGGTTGCACCGTACATTTAATAACTGAATTTGTTTAACAAAGCGGTTTAAGATTTTACTGTAAAAAAAAAAATACGTCACAAAATTCTTTTTTATTTTAAGTATTAATTTATTTTTATATACTAATTACCTACTTATGAGGTAGTACAGGAAATATTTGACATAACTTCATTTTCAAACATTTTCGACGGACGGTGTGGCTTGGAACTTTTTTAAAAATAAAAGTCTGCCTTGGTTCAAAAAGGGTTGAAAAAAACACTGCTCTACACGACACAGCAAGATCTAGTGGACACATTTCACACATGATCCGCTTAAAAATGGTTAGTATTGGCACCTATACTCACGATGGGTTCTTGCATACCTATACTTGTTAAATTTGACAATTTATAAAATGTTTACTTTCATGTGAATGTTATGCTGACCCCTAAATATCTGCAATAAGGAACTCGTTTTTTTTGTCATTTAATAAAGGTCCAGAAAAGCAAAGGAGAAATGTATTGAAGACCAACGCTCAGTGTTATAAGATTGCTTCAACAAGATAAATTCAATGAAAGCCTTCCAGATTGTCAAAGACCTCACGCAAACAACACTGGCAAAAGTCAGGAGCATTCAGGATGAGGCTTAATGAAGAAAACGAGATCATGAATAGATGGACAGAATACTGTTTCAAACTCTCCAACCATCCAACTCAGGATGACCCTAAGGTCCTTACAAACTCCAACACTCGGTAAAGTGACTAAAGAGATGAAGTAGAGGCAGTTAATAACTTGCTGAAGAATGGAAAGTCTTCAAGAATCGACAACATCCCATCAAAACTCTACGTAATGGTGGTAAACAAACTGTAGTCATCTTGAAAAATATGTGCAAAGGGATCTGGCAAACGGTACAGTGGCCGTGTGCATGGACAAAACTGCTAGTAATTATGCTGTCAAACAAAGGAAACCTCAAACTATGGTCCAACTACAGAACATCAGTGTCATTGGCTATACATGTAAATTATGCTGAAGGTCCTTCTGAACAGACTGAAACAGTGCGGTACTGATCAATGTTACAATTGGAGCATGGTTTCAGTTGGTGTGGGACCAGGCTGCATGACCGTAGCCCTGGACCAACATTAAAGTACAGACAGCATCGGAGGACACAACGGAACTGATTTCCGTTTTGCTGATGATATTGTCGGACTGGCATGAGAAGAACAGGAACTCAGAGATCTGATCAAACGCCTGGACAAAGCCTCAACCCAGTACAAGATGGAAATCACCAAAGAAAAGCAAACAAAATTAATGACCAACAACCCCCAAGGTATCACCCAAACATCACCATTAACCACCAAGAACGAATAATGCAGTGGTATGGTCACATCACAAGATCATCAAGACTATCAAAGATCATTCTCCAAGGCATAGTCCAAGGGTGCAGGAGGTGAACAAGACAGAATAAAAACTGGGCCAACATCAACAACATGGGGTGGCAGTAGCTCAGGAGGTAGAGCGCTCGTCTTGGGATCAAGAGATCGGAGTTCGAATCCCGGCTCCTCCTTGCTACATGTCGAAGTGTCCTTGGGTAAGACACTGAACCCCTAATGCCCCCAATAAGCAGGTTAGCGCCTTACATGGCTGCACGGCCGCTATTTGGAAATGTGAAGCACACTGTGAAGCGCTTTGGGAAGTCTTGACTTGAAAGGCGCTATATAAATGCAGATCATTTCATTTCACATCAAGAATTGGACTGGTTCCAAATTTGCAAGAATCCAAACTCAGGCCAGGAACTGCAAGAAGTGACGACAACTGTCCAAAGTTGGGTCCTAAGTGGTGCCGGATGACCAAGGCATTGAGGGATCCAAGAACTGTATATAATAAACTAAAATTTCTAATTTAGTTAATTTGTCATAAATAACCAGGTAGTTATCTTGAGTAACATTCAGCCCACCACAGTAAACATGCATAAAAGCAACCACAAAAAATACTATGTCCTGAATATGAAAAACTTTGCCTGCTGACCAATAGTGAATGCCGTGAATGCAGTCATTGGGCAGAAGCTGCGATCCTGTTACCAAATATGGCCATCTGTTCACAGGAAACAACGTTTGCGTGATTACACAATGTGAGCAAATGTGGTGGGCAAGCGATATGATGTCAAGTTCCTCCTCTCTTTCATCTGTTGTTCGACATTGTTGAAATAGCATCTGACAAATCGATCGGCCCAAAGTCGAGCGTCATCGCGTCCATTTTTAGACTCACTTGGCCCCTAAGGTCCTGCTTTTTCTCATTCCCTGGGCCCGAGTCGCCCACGCCATCCCTCAGATGGCAGCTTTTAGACTGCGGCTTCCACTCTTCTCTCACCCACTGACCCACTGGCTTAAAGTGTGGGGAGGCCATCTTTGTTGGAGAGATTACATTTAGTCTTCTTGGTTTCACTGATTCATAGAGGTGATACAAAGCACAAGCTCAAATATGTTATTGTAATTCTTTTTCCATGTCCTCGCTCCCATTGCTGAGAAACATCCATTTATTTATTTTTTGCTTGTCTTTTTAGTTTCTTTACAAGAACATCTCCATGGATACCAACCAGATCCTTTATTCTTGAATAGTCCTCAATGGCTTTGGATTCATTATTCTAAAAAAAGGTCTTAATTGGCATTAAAATGTCTTTAATCCAATTTTCGAGAGTCTTAAAAATAAAGACATTTTGTAAATAAAGGCTATATTAATAAATTTGGCTTGACTTGAACACTATCCATAAGATTTATATTTGTTTGAACTAAAAATATTTAGTAAGATTTATTAATTTTCTTTTTTATTAGTTCACCAATACACATTGCAACCTTGGTCCAAGACGTTTACTTTATTGTCTAGACGATGGGAAAGCGTAAATTTAATGAGAAGTGGCTTTTTGCCATGGCTACTAGCTGTGCCAGGTAATGTATACGAAGCAGAATTTATTGCATGCAAAAGTATTTGTCTTTTTCTATTTTGTCTGTTTCAATTGTGTTTTTATTTATTATTTGTCTCAAAATTTATTTAAAAAGACATCAAAAAGTCTTTAAAAGTCTTGAATTTAGCTTGCCTTAACTGTAGGAAGTGCAGTTAGGGGCGGCAGGAGGGCAGAGGGGCAGAAAACATGCAATTCAAAACATATTAAGTGGTTATATTTATTTAGTTCTCGAAGATGGAGAGTGACCTCATGCTTGTCATTGCATTTCTCTTTTAGTGTAGAAAGAAAATTGTAAAAGTAAGAAAAGGGCTGTTTCAAATACTGTGCAAACACCTACCGAAATACCAAAAAAGATGAGAAAAAAAGAGTGTGTTCGAGTCCAAGATATGCATTTTTGGGAATTAATTATCAAAATGTACCGTTTACCAAATTCTTCGAATTAGTTATTTGACTCCATTAGCCAAACACAACCTACATTCATCCAACAATGTATGCACGCTCGTTTCTTGAGAGAAAAAATGACCAGAAGGATCACACAGAGCAGATGTTTATTTTTCCTAACAAAAGAACTACGTGTACTCAGGAGACGGCCGAAGAAGTGACATTGGAGTGTGTGTGAAGCCATCTTCTGAAGTCCTTTAGCTTTCTCCTATTGGCCCACGTCTCCCCGCAAGATGGCGTCCTGGTTCCTCCCAAGCGGTTGTTTGCACCCAACGTTCTCACAACACAGCGCCTTGATGTCTAGTTTTCCCAAAACAACATCGCCTGCCGTCCTGCATCAGCAAATCCACGAGTCCTGTTATCAAAATTCCCTAGACAAAATATTATGCATTTTGAACAGCCTGCCCTGACCTTGTACATTGACCTAAAGCCCACTCAGTGAAAATCTTCATTGCATTAAACTGAGTCAATCGTATAAAATCCTTTATAGTCAAATGTATAAAATCCTTTAGCATGATGAAGAAACTGACTGATGCTGCGATCATGACTTTAAGCCAGGAGACGGCGGCCCAGAGTAACACATTTTCAAATTCTGGACAGTACCTTTAAAGGGACAGCATGTAAACTGTAGTTCCTCTAGTGGTACAAAAAGACTTCAATCAGTAAAAAACATGTATTTGAATAACAGGCGAAAATACATTAACTATCATTTTGATACTGATTTTTATAAATTGGAATTGGTCAAGAAAATGTATTTCTTTGACATAGCAGAATTCAAAACCTAGTTGTCGCTGTGCTTATTTGGCACTGGTTTTTGTTAGCAGCAGACAACACAGTGCTATTTAGTGGTCACATATTACACAAAGGTAAGACAATAAACCTTTTTATGCTACAGTTTGTATATTGCTTTATTGATCTGCAAATGAGATTATGAAAAATATATACGTTCACGTGACAGTTCAGATCGACCATTTAATTTATTCCTTTTTGAAACTATGCACATGAAGAGTAAAAGACTGCAGGGGCAGCACTGTCTAACTTGCCAACGCTGACTATTTGATTTATCAAACTTCTAATGCAGTTCATTATGGCAAAAGTTCACGACCTTTTTTTCACCAGAATGTAAAAACTTTTGCGTGATGTGCCTTCAATATTGCTTTGAAAAAATAAGCAAAAAATACACAAACTATCATATAAATGTGCACGTGTATGTCAAGAAATTTGCATTTGTTTTATATAACATGGGTCTCTTATGATTGCTTGTTGTAAGGGTACAACCAAAAACCTTGTGAAAGGCTGGTTAAAAAAATGAGAATAATTGTGAAATTTTGTCACTCTGTGTCTCGTTAGCATACCATTTTGTCGAAGTGTCCTTGGGTAAGACACTGAACCCCTAATGACCCCAATAAGCAGGTTAGCGCCTTACATGGCTGCACGGCCGCTATTGGGAAATGTGAAGCACACTGTAAAGCGCTTTGGGAAGTCTTGACCTGAAAAGCACTATATACTGTAAATGCGGATCATTTCATCTTTAACCAGCTCGATAGCCTAGATACCAGCTCGGTAGCCTAGATGGTAGGGCGCCCGCTCCGAGACTGGGAGGCTGCTGGTTCAAGCCTTGGCCGAGTCATACCTAAGACTTACAACATTGGTACTCATTGCCTCCCTGCTTGGCGCTCGGCATTAAGGGTTGGAATTGGGGGGATTTGGTCACCTAATGACTAAAATGGCTGCGCCCTGTATGCTGCGGCTGCATCGGCTCGCTTTAACTGTACGGGTCAGGTGAATCGACATTTCGTTCTGTGTGCATGATTACAAAGAATGACAATAAAAGTAAATTATATTCTATTCACTACACAATACATTAAGTTGTTCCTTTAAGTAAAGCTAGCTGCTAATATTGTGCCAGTTGCAGCCAGCAACCTTAAAGCAATGACAATACAGATAATAAAGCTACAGCTAACGTCTAAAGGTAAATATATTCTCACAACTTCGAGTAATTGTTTTTGCTTTGTATTATGTGCTTCAATTTTCAATTTTGCAATGCTTTTAGTTGAGGAGCTGCCTTAGTGACGATAGCCACAATTATTCAGGTAATGGTAATGGTCTGCATAGTACCCCAATAAGCAGGCAGGCGCTTTGCATTGCTGTCACCGCAATCGATGTGTGAGTGTGTGTGTGTGTGATTGGATAACTGACAGGTTTTTTGTTTGCAAAAGTGGGCTAAATATACTGCCCCCCCCAAAAAAAAATAAACATTTCTATCATTCAACTAAAATATTGAAAAAAATATATATAGTTGGATAGAAGGGCAGCACGGCAGCGCAGTGGTTAGCGCCTGTGTGGCACATATCTGAGGTCATGGGATCAAACCTTTCTGTGTGGAGTTTGCATGTTCTCCCCATGCTTGCGTGGGTTTCCTCCGGACACTCCGGTTGCCTCCCACTTTCTAAAAACATGCATGTCAGGTTAATTGGCCGGTCCAAATTGTCCCTAGGTGTGAATGAGTGAGTGAGTTGTCTGTCTCTGACTGCCCTGCAATTGTCTTAGCCAGTTCAGGGTGTCCCCTACCCACTGCCCGATGATTGCTGGGATGGGCTCCAGCACCCCCGCGACCCTACTGAGGATAAGCGGTGTGGCTAATGAGATGAGATGAGATGTCCAAACACATTATTTTGTAGTATACATTTTTTGTTCTGGTCACTTTATATATTCACACATTTGAAGAATCTAAAATTAAAAACTATAGAAAATGGGGGGACGCAGTGGTTAGCGCATGTGCGGCACAGTTCATGTCATGGGTGATGAGATGGCTGAAATGGGCTCCAACACGCCCGCGACCCTACTGAGGATAAGCGGTGAAGATAATGGATGGATAGTTAGATATAAATACAAAAAGTACAAACATTGACTAAGTATAAATGACACTTTCTTCAAGGACAGTTAAAAGAAATGTGCACCGACGTATATATAGAATGAGGCACATACCCTAGGAATTAGCAGTTTTCTTTTAATTATAAAACCATCTCTAAAAGATTTTTGGGGTGTTTTTAGTGGCATTTGTTTTATATTTGAGTCACGTCTCGACATGAAGAAATCAGTAGTGACGCTCTTAGTGATGGTGAATTGACGTCCCTAAGTACTCAACCTTGATTTATGTCACTGCAGTCAATTTCAAAAGTGAAATTAAAGTGCAATTACTGTCTGGCTGCTTTATTAGTGCACTCCAGTGTGGTTATCATCAATTGACGCGAATGACCTCAAAGAGAGCAAAAGATTTTCAGGGCAATTTGGAGGCTTTTTATTTGCTGAGAATTATGAGACGGGATGCAATTTATTTCATGAAACAAAATCATGTGGTTGCATTTACGACAAAAGGAATCTGTCTTCACGCCGTGAGCCGGACTGATCGAATGTTAAAAATGGAGTACGCTACTAATGCTGGTTGCTAATGTCGTTCAAGTCACAGCTAGCGACCCCCCCCTACAGCAATACTAGACAATACTGAAACTAACAGCTAACTCCTAAATATAAATATGTGCTTATGTGCTGTTGACAGTAATAGATCAAAGTAAAATAATATTTTATAAACGATAGGATGCAATAATTTTTAATTTCCTAACATTTTAATTGAAAAACGTGAGATACCAATCAGTTCAAGTTGTTGATGCTAACACAGTTTGTGGCAGCGTCTATGATGTCAGCTGCTCAAGTAAAGCTAGTTTTGCTACTCGCAGCTAGCGACCCCTAAAGCAATGACAATACAGATACCAAAGCTAAATATGTTTTGCGCATCATTAGTCCACTTAATTGTGGTTAGCATCAATTAACTCTAATCAAAAGAGAGCAAAATATTTTCTGGGCAATTTGAAGGTTCTTTATTTTTCTGAAAATTGTGAAATGAGGTACATACTTATTTGAAAAGCAATTTATTTTATGAAACAACATCACATGGCTGCATTTAAAAAAAAAATCTAGATTTAATCCGAGGGCTGAACGGATAGAAAGTTAAAAATGAAAAACGTTGCTAATGCCAATTGCTAATGTGTAAATCACACCTAGCGATCCCTAAAGCAATTCTAAACAATACTAAAGCTAACAGCTAACCGCTAAAGCTAATTATTCTGCTCAGTTCTGGCTGACGGCAGCCAACAATCAAAGTAAAATAATACTTGAAATAAGAAAAAAAAAATTTCTTTGCAGTACATTTGTTTTAAATTGACCAATGCTACTTGTTAATGATAGTTGCAAGTGCTAATACAGCCAGTGACAGTGTCTGTGATGTCAGCTGCTTAAGTAAAGCTATTTGCTAATGTTGCGCTAGTTGCTGCAAGCGAACCCCAAAAGCAATGACAATACAGATGTCAATGCTAACAGCTAATTGCTAACTCTACTGTTTATTTATTTACACTTCGTTTCCATAACTTTGTGCGAAGAAACATTATTCAGTTGTCACATTGACTGTTATAGTTTTTAAGAGCAATATCCTGGTTCAAGTACAATATTCCGGCTGTGTTCGGTTCTTATTTAAGATGTAAATACTGGTCTCTATATTGTATATTTTTTGCCAAAGAACAGGATATTGATAATGAAAAATGTATGTTCCTTCAAAATTATAAGACTGATCATTATTCTAATAGATCATTTGGCGGCCTTTATTGGAAGCCTAAGGTAATTGCAATTGGCAATAAGAAGTCTTAAAACAATTCCCTTCTAAACACAATACAAATACCGTTGCTACAGATAATGCTGACAATGTCCGTATATTAAATGATCAGTATGCCAGTGTTTTTGGCCGTGACAATGGGGTTTCACCCGACTTTCCCAGCAGAACTTCAGCTGTTCTAAATTCTGTGGAACTTTCAAAGGAGTTAATTCATAGATACTTGATAAAACTTCCCAGCAAATTTTCAGCCGGCCCTGACAAAATTCCAAATTTCTTGCTTAAAAAGCTAGCTGACTTTTTATGTGAACCATTATTTTACCTGTTCTCTAGATCTTTTGAGGATTCACAGCTGCCTGAGGACTGGCTTAGTGCTATTGTCATACCGATTTTCAAAGGGGGGAGCACAACAAGTGCAGCCAACTATAGACCAGTTAGCTTGACTAGCTGCGTCTGTAAAGTGTTTGAGAAAATTATCTCAGATGCCATATGGAAATGTATACAGGAGCACAATCTTTTTACGTTTAAACAACATGGGTTTAGGTCCGGACATTCTACCATGACTAACTTAATAGCTCATTTGAATAATATTACCAGTATGTTTTTTGTTCACAATATGGCTGGTCATGTTGTTTACTTAGACTTTTGCAAGGCTTTTGATAAAGTGTCTCATAACAAGCTTTTACAAAAACTGAAATGCTATGGTATTAGGGGAAAACTGCTTGAATGGATAACAGCATATTTGTCAAATCGTAAACAATGCGTAAAAATTGATGATGTTCTTTCAGCGTGGTCGGAAGTTTGTAGTGGGGTACCGCAGGGCTCAGTACTAGGACCATTATTATTTCTGTTTTTTGTGAACGACCTACCTGAGGCCATTCAAAGTAGTGACATCTCAATTTTTTCCGATGATGCTAAACTGTCGGCTTTCTTACCAAAAACCCAGGTGACAGGAACAATTGATTCTCTCCAAAATGACATTAAATCAGTTTTTCTTTGGTCCGAAAAGTGGCAACTGCAATTGTCATCTCATAAATGCTTAGCACAGTCGTTTTTACATGGTTCTGTTCGGCTGTATAACATTAATGATCATGATTTGCATGTTGTTACTGAACATAAGGATCTGGGTGTCACTCTTACTTCAAACTTAAAGTTTATCACGCATATCGCCAAAATTACCAACAAAGCCAATAACATAGCATCAAACATTTACAGAAACTTTTACAACAAGAACCCAGCATTCTTAGTTCGAATGTTTTGCGTTTATGTTGGACCCGGGTTAGAATATAACAGCGTTGTGTGGAACCCTTACTTACTCAAGGACATTAACCTACTGGAAGGAGTTCAACGACGGTATACGAAGCGGATACCTGGGATGCACAGCTTGTCATATCCGGAAAGACTACAAAGACTGAACTTGGGCTTTTTGGAGCTCCGTAGAATTCGATTTGATTTAATTTTTGTGTTCAAAGTACTGCATGGAATGATCGATGTGCCTTTTGATCAATTTTTTGAGTTCTGTCGTGTTGATGGTTTACGTGGTCACAGATATAAGTTACGGGTGCCTAGACCTACCAGCAACTTGCACGGAAACTTTATTTCTTTCAGGATACCAAAAATTTGGAATTTTTTGCCTGACCGGGTTATTAGTGCAAATACGGTGCAAACCTTTAAGCAAAGGTTGGCAGAAACAGATCTGTCAAATTTCCTTAGGGGAGGGGGCGTAAGGTGACCATATTTGGCCATGCTCACTCTCAGCATTAGTTTTTCTTTTTGCGTCATGTTTTGATTAATGTATCCAACAATACCTTCAATAAACATTTCATTTCATTTCATTTCATTTCACTACAGTACATCAGTGGTCAGAAACCACCAGTCCATGGGTCGATTGGTACTGGGCCACACAGAACTAAATACAATTTGCCATATTTTAGAAAAACGTTACATTAATTCCCGGCTCTTCCGAATTAAATGTCAAAGTGTCCTTGGGCAAGTCACTAAACCCCTAATGCCACAGATGAGCAGGTATGCATGGTCGTCGCCGCTATCGGTGTATGAGTGTATGTCTGAATGGGTGTGAAGCACATTACTTTTGGAGGTCTTCAGTGAATTGAAAAGCACTATATAAATGCAGACTGTTTACCATTTACCAACTGGAGTGCAACTGTAATCTTGTTGTCAAATACAATGATAAAAGGTCATTCTGAGTCTGATGTTCCGTCCCAAACAGCTTTGCTAAAAATGAGAAAAAAAACAGATAGGTGGGATGGAGAAAAATTTACAAGGGCTCTTTGAACTCAGTTGTACATTGTTAACGCATGTTTTATCGAGAACATATTCTACCATCAACTTTTGAAGTACAGCTCAAACGACGCACCCCACCCATCCATCCATCCGTTATCTGAACCGCTTAACTTAAGTAGGGTCCAAGGGGCGCTAGAGCCCATCTGAGTTATCTTCAGGCAGTGGGCAGGGGACACCCTGAGTCGCAAGGCATATAGAGAAAGACAACTCACTCGTTCATTCACACCTAGGGACAATTTGAACCGGCCAATTAACCGGACATGCATGTTTTTGGTATGTGGGAGGAAACCGGAGTAAACACACGCAAGCACAGGGAGAACATGCAGACTCCACACGGATATGCTGCAGTAGCTGGACTTGAGCCCTAAACCTCTGCACCGTAGGGCTGCACGCCAACCACCCAACCGCCGTGCCGCGACGCACCCCACATTTAACTAAAACCAGATCAATGGATTTTTCAGTGAGAACTTGCTGCCGATAAAGCATAAAAAACAACAGAGGGCAGCAGTGTCTCGTAGAAGGAGGCGATCATCTCAACTGGGAACGGGGGTGATGGGCGCATTATAGCAAATGCATAGTAGGATCACGACTATTATTACCCCATAATATTTTTTACACAGCACTAATGCAGGTTCAAAATAATCACAGTCACATCCAACAGCAGTTTATAGCAGGCTTCATTATTCAAAACAATAGAGAGCAGGGGCGTTACCAGTGAGGGTTCGTGGGTGGACATTACCTACCCACGAACACGCTGTTTGAAGATGTTGCTGGATGCGCTGTTGGTTATGTGTAACGTGCATAAATGCTGTGCAAATATATTTTCAGGGAAATAATAATGGTGCACCCCTCTCCTCCCATGCATTTCTAAAAAGTTTAAATTGTTTGTATTTTCCCCTTTTTTTTTTTTTTTTTTTTTTTTTATTTATTATTTTTTAATGTTTCCAGTGTTTTTCAGGGATGTGTTTTACGATTAGCTTTCTAAAACCCTGTTTAATTTATTCTTGTACTTTGTCTTTTAGTTGTTGCTGTACTTAAAAGTCAATACATTTTTAATTTAAATGTTTGTTCTTTCACGCAGGGATTCCAGTTACTTGACTGTAGCTTAGTATAAAAAGTTTCGAAGTTTACATGATTTTCTTCTTTTTTCTTTTTTTCCTTTTCCCTTTCGTTTATTTTTTCCCTAGCTTTGTACTTGTTTGTTTCGCTTTTTTTCTTCCTTTTTTCTTCTTTTGCTCTTCATTTTCTTTTCTTTTTTCCTTTTTTGTTAAATTTTTTGTACATCCACTTTTCTTTGGTCAGGCAAAGCGTATTTGTGGGTAGGTTTTGCCCATGTCTGGTCCCCTGTGGCAACGCCCCTGCTGAGCACCGTTCACAGGCCAACCTGAATGGATTCAATGGCGGCAGGTGGGCTACCATGTGCCACTTCCTCTTTCTCCTTTATGTCCTCTTTCTCCAGTCTTTCCTCTCTTGGTGCTTGCATAATTGCTGACGTTGCCTAGCGACCGGAAGCATGGAAACAGACGGTGCAGAGCTGGACTAAGCTAAATTGTCGGGGAGGGTAGCTGAATCAATCCAAACGTCTATATAAATACTAATCAATCACTTAAATCGGATCGCTACTTTTGTCCTGGGATTGATACTTCACTCCCCCGCCAATTTCTACCAAACCCCCCTTCTCTATGTAGGTAGGACAGCCCTTCTCTTTTTCACCTAGGACCCCAGGCCAATCTCTAAATTTATGCCTGTGTGAATGACAGGCACACATTTAGCACCTCTTTCTACATGGCCTGCTGTTGCATTATGTCTGGCTGGCAGAAGATGGGGCCTAATCTCTGCCCCAACCTCTACGAGAAGCTAAAATTGACAGAGGCAAACCAAAAGCGCAGAAAAGGAAAATGCCAGGTGTCATTTAAAACTCGAATTAGAATTGTGTTTTTAGTCATTGACATCAAAGTTGTATGCAACGAGATCAGACCGGGCACTCCAGGGTAAAACATGTAATACATACATTTTTCAACCTATGGGTTATTTATTTTTTTTTTTTTTTACGTGTGATTATATGACATTTCATGTGATTCTGCTAATCATTTAAATCAATATTGTTATTTAAACAAATGCAGGTTATTTTTTTACCACGAAGAGGAACTGGATAATACATACTCCTTAACCCCTTTAACGTTTTGACGGCCCGCCAGTGGGCCGCTGGACTTTTGGTTAACAAATACGTATCTGTACAATGTCACCAGTCACTGAAATACGTCATGCCACATTCAAAAAAAAGCTTAAACTCTTGGGTATCAAGATATTTCAAATGCATCATCACAAAAACATCACGATCTGTTGGAAACAAGATACCTAAAACTATAAAGCCGGCATAACTCAACCATTATGTCACCTGGTCATCATCAAATTCATGGAATGTATGCAAAAATGGCTTTGGACAATGCAGAAAAATCCAACCGTGTAAAACATTTTCTCTAAAACACACGACAATGGCGACAGATTAAAAAAAAAAAATCTGCCTGAAAGTATGTCTGCCTCGTCCAACATTCCTTCTTGTCATTCATTTTTTCGCTCCAAAACTTTCCTTTGAAAATAAACAGACTCGTAAAATTATTTCCAATATGGTAGTTAGCCTTTGACCTTTCGTTTAACACTACTTTCGGCCAATAGGAAGGAAATGTTTATCGTTGAAGGTATTGTTGGATACATTAATCAAAACATGACACAAAGAAAAAAAAAAAAGAAAAAAAAACTAATGCTGAGAGTGAGCATGGCCAAATATGGTCACCTTACGCCCGCTCCCCTAAGGAAATTTGACAGATCTGTTTCTGCCAACCTTTGCTTAAAGGTTTGCACCGTATTTGCACTAATAACCCGGTCAGGCAAAACATTCCAAATTTTTGGTATCCTGAAAGAAATAAAGTTTCCGTGCAAGTTGCTGGTAGGTCTAGGCACCCGTAACTTATATCTGTGACCACGTAAACCATCAACACGACAGAACTCAAAAAATTGATCAAAAGGCACATCGATCATTCCATGCAGTACTTTGAACACAAAAATTAAATCAAATCGAATTCTACGGAGCTCCAAAAAGCCCAAGTTCAGTCTTTGTAGTCTTTCCGGATATGACAAGCTGTGCATCCCAGGTATCCGCTTCGTATACCGTCGTTGAACTCCTTCCAGTAGGTTAATGTCCTTGAGTAAGTAAGGGTTCCACACAACGCTGTTATATTCTAACCCGGGTCTAACATAAACGCAAAACATTCAAACTAAGAATGCTGGGTTCTTGTTGTAAAAGTGTCTGTAAATGTTTGATGCTATGTTATTGGCTTTGTTGGTAATTTTGGCGATATGCGTGATAAACTTTAAGTTTGAAGTAAGAGTGACACCCAGATCCTTATGTTCAGTAACAACATGCAAATCATGATCATAAATAGATAGATAGATAGATAGATAGATAGATAGATACTTCATTCATCCCCTAAGGGAAATTCACATTTCCAGCAGCATCCCTGAGCCGAGAACAACACAATAACAAAGCCAAAAGAATACAATATACAAATACCCAGTGTGATGTGCAAATGCCCACCCCAGCATGTTATATAGAGTAACTAAATAGTGCCACACAGAATACACAATGCAGTAAGATTCGGTAATATCCAATGTAGGTGGTGTGGTTCAATGTGGGCCTTTACTCTGCCGGGTGGAGTTAAAGAGCCTCATGGCATGAGGAAGAAAAGATCTCTTCAGTCTGTCCGTAGTACAAGACAGTGACAGCAGTCTGTCACTGAAACTGCTCTTCTGTCCGGAGATAATGCTGTGAAGCGGATGCGATGGATTGTCCATGATTGACCTCAGCTTTTTCAGTGCCTGTCTCTCAGCTACTGTTGTTAGGCTGTCCAGCTCTTTGCCCACAACAGAGCTCGCTTTCCTAGCCAGTTTATTGAGACGAGAGGCATCCTTCTTCTTGACGCTGCCTCCCCAACACGCTGTCGCATAGAAGAGGGCGCTTGCCACTACTGTCTCATACTGTTATACAGCGGAACAGAACCATGTAAAAAAGACTGTGCTAAGCATTTATGAGATGACAATTGCAGTTGCCACTTTTCGGACCAAAGAAATACTGATTTAATCTCATTTTGGAGAGAATCAATTGTTCCTGTCACCTGGGTTTTTGGTAAGAAAGCCGACAGTTTAGCATCACCGGCAAAAATTGAGATGTCACTACTTTGAATGGCCTCGCAGGCTTTTTTTCACGATCTACAGAACAAAATAGCCTATACGGGCTAAAAAGGGAGATCACCTTCAGGAGGTCCTAATCAATGTTCCCTCTAAGCTGCGCGCGTGTGCAATGCGCACCGCCCGCACATTCTCAGCGCACAAGAAAATCTATCCAGCGCAATGTTCCCCCTAAGCTGCGTGTGTGCGCAATTGCGCACCACCCAAAGCTTTTCCGCGCACAAGAAAATCTAGCCAGCTCACAAAAATCAGGCCTCGAAATTGCTATTTAAGAAGCGAATTAAGTCAAAGTTACAGTGCATGAAGGTAAAAATACAAGGGTTCCTCTGACGTTGTGTTCTAAATGCGGTATTTTGAAGTCAAGGTCGAAGTAAAACGAAGTAAAGTCAGTAGAGTTTTTCGAGAAACTAACTAAAAGGAACCGACTCTTTTCGGGTCCTAAACGGCTCTTCAGGTTGTTTTTGCTTCTTTCATCCCTATATGACCAAATATTATGTAAAATTATGCACAAAATGACTTAAAGGAAGGGGGAACAGAACAAAAAAGAAAATAATGCAAAAATGAAAAAGTAGTGAAACGCTGAGATAAAAAACAAAAGGAAGAGAAAAAAGAAGGAAAAATTCAGAAAAAAGCCAGAATAAAAGAAAAGAAAGAAACCAAAAAAAAGTAAATAGAGAACAAAAAGAAAAACAGTAACAGCTAGGAAAAAAATAAACACAATGAGATTTTTTTTAAAGGAATGAAAAAAAAATAGAAAAAAACAGGGACAAAGAAGAAAATGTTTGTGTTGCATTAAAATAATTTTACTTCCTCTACTACTTAATTGTACTTCCTCTACGAAATGTGATCAAATACAGTTGTGTATCATGCAACCGACTAAATAAGCCCCCACAAATGTTAGTATTATGCTACAAAAGATACCAGGAAAAAAAAGAATTGGAAATCTTGTGAAAGAATTGTTGTAAAAACAAATGACGTTTGTAGGCCGTACAACCTTTCCAATAATACATTAGTCAATTAATTCAAAAGTGACATTTTTTTTTGCATTGCCGGAAACTCAGCTAAATGTAACGTGATGTCAAGACATGTTTGATAATGACTTTGTTGCCACACTTGGGATTGCTGTTGCTCACTGTTGTTTCAAGCGTTGCTCCACTTTGTGTGAACGCTCAGACCCGTAGAAAATTAGAGGGAACATTGGTCCTAATATTTTCAGCCAGTAGTAACCGATTCGCATGATTATTGACACATTGGTTAGCCAATGAAATTTCCAACGTAAATGTCAACAATTTTTCGATGTGTATTCAAATCACAGCTGAAGTGAAATATGCGCAAAGCAATTCATTTTCACTCGTCATTTTTACGCGCCATTATTACGTGTAAATGGCCACTTATGGAAACGCCTAAACCTCCATCCATCCATTATCTGCACCGCTTATCCTCAGTAGGGTCGCGGGGATGCTGGAGCCCATCCCAGCTATCTTCGGGCAGTGGGCAGGGGACACCCTGAAGTGGTTGCCAGCCAGTCGCAGGGCACACAGGGACAGACATACCTAGGGACAATTTGAACCGGCCAATTAACCTGACATGCATGTTTTTGGAATGTGGGAGGAAACCGGAGTGCCTGGAGGAAACCCACGCAAGCGAGAGGAGAACATGCAAACTCCACACAGGAGGTTCGATTTCATGACCTCAGAACTGTGCCGCACACCCGCTAACCACTGCGCCGCCATGCTGCCACACCTAAACCTATCCTTGGAAAATTGTGTGAAATCCCATTTTTAGATTTTCAGATTGTGGTCAAATTTAACTTAGTACCAGGTAAGGGTTCAAGCTATTGTCTCACCTGTTTTCCAGCCAAGATGCCCATGCTACACTTACCGGCAGGCATTTAATGGAAAAAAAAACATCAGGCGAGAATAAAAACCTTCTATTTCTGTGTGTTCCAACTCAGATTACTTTATGTTACTAGAATTTACAGAGATTAGCACTTGCAGGTTAGGACAAAACCTCAGAGTCTAACCTTTCAAAAGAGACCAAAACTGTCAACATTCTCCAAATGGTTCAAGGACAGCATTCAGTTTACTTTGGGTAGGTCTTGGATTGGAATTGTAGGAGAATTTTACAGGAACGATATAATGCGTATTTTGTAAATTAACAAAATGAGCTAAAATCTGCTACAATAATAGGAAAAAGATATAGCAATATAGTTTTTTTTTGTGTATATCCCAAGCAATATTTTACTCCACTTTTTTGGGGGTCTGTAGGTTTTCTCTATTTTGTCTTTTTCCCCAGTCCAATTATCAGCAAGCATGCTGGCATCCATAATTGGTCTCCCTTATAATTATAATGAATTTTTAATTTCCACATTTTCCTTTCCGATCAACACTTTTTATAAACTTCCTTCATTACAAAAGGTGAAGAGCAAATCACGTTGGTTGCGTCACAAAATTTTATGAACCCTATCCAAATTGCACAATCGCATATTGCAATTTCCTTTTTGTAGCTTTTCCATGGAAATACTACGTACCACACAGTTTCTGTTGTTATTAGTTTGCTCACAGAGGTTAATAGCAAGGCACGGTTTAGGTGGGAGTAAGCGCTCCTTGTCCCCATATGTGTAGTAGGAGGAGAATAACACTGTTGATGCTAACGCAATATTTGTTGTGCACACAAATAATACAAGACACTTCATTAATTCTTGTAATTGGTGGTTTGGGTAGTTTTACATGCCTGACCCCCCCATCCCCTATAAATTGTTATTTAAGAATAAATTAATATTTGGAGGAGCAATCCTGCCATATGCGGCAATAAATGCATGAATAAATAAATATCTTAAACTATATGCAATGTAAACAAATGAGCACATGAATATTTTAAAAAAAGATGAAATAAATGCAACATATTTATTTATGCATGCATTTTTTCATATATTTTGTTGTTTTTTTTGTAGTGAATTGCTTTGAGTATTTTGACATTAATTGCTTTGTATATTTCGTCATGCATTATGTTCTGTGTTCATTTATTTTGTCATGTACAGTGGAACCTCGGTTTTTGAACGCCTCTCAGTTCGAACAAATCGGTTCTCGACCAAAAATTTCGAGAAATTCTTGCTTCGCTTTTCGTTCAAAAAATCGGAGTTCAAACGCTGGTACGCTAGGGTGCGATGCTGAGCGGCGTACGGGTTTAGATTTCCCCCACCCCTTGTGAAGAACTGTTATGACGTGCGCGCTTCTTTTTGCTTTCGCTTTAGATATCGGTGAACGGAGTGTTTTAGAAGAAGAAGAAGAAGAAGAATTTACTTTAATTGTCATTCTTTGTAAATATGCACACAGAACGAAATGTCGATACACCTGACCCGTACAGTTAAACTGTAGCGTAGCCCGTAATTATGCCTCCAAAGAAGGTTGGTGCAAGCAGCAAAGTTGCTACAGGTGAAAAAAAGAAGGGTAGTGCGTACAACTATTGCATTTAAGAAAAAAATAATAGCAAAATATGAAGGTGTGCGAGTTTTCGATCTTGCTATACATACAGCATGGCTTCTGCTGAGCACCACAAAGGTAAGAAATCCTATTCATAATTATTTTCTTTATCCTTTAACCGCTCACCACTTTTTGTGGAGACCCAGGTGCTAAATGACGTGTAAACGACCTGATTTTTTTTATTTTTACACGTTCAAGTTAGCGTAATCTTTCATACGGAAGATTAGCCTGGGTTAGCTTTATGTTTACATTAAACATTCAAGGTAAACATTCAGACAAATTAAAACGATTTTACATTACTTTTAATGGGAAAAACGATTTTCGGTGATCGAACAAATCGGTTTTCGAACAGGGTTCTGGAACGGATTGTGGTCGAGAACCGATGTTCCACTGTATTGAATCAAGTTTTTGTTGTGTATTTTGTCATGTATTTGTCTATATTTTGTCGTGTATTTTGTCATGTATTTCCTTTGAGTATATCGTCGAGTATTTTGTCAAGGATTTTGTCATGTATTTGTTACGTATCATGTAATGTATTTTGTCCTTTTTTTCTGTATAAATGTTGTCATATATCTCGTTGTTTACTTTGTTTAGTATGTTGTTGTGTATTTTGTCATGAATTATGTCACATATTTTGTTGTGTATTTTGTTGTTTTTTTGGTCACGTTTTTGTCACGAATTATGTTCACATATTTTGTCACATATTTTGTTACGTTTACTGTCACATATTTATTTCTGTATTTTTATCGCCCTGTACTTTGTTGTGTTGCTTGTTGTGTATGTTTTCATGTACTTTGCCATGTACGGTATTTGTTTGTGTACTTTGTCATGTATTGTATTTTGTCTTTTATTTTCTCATGTATTTTCTCATATATTTTGTCGTATAACATGCTCTCACACATACCCTGCTATCACTGTGTCACAGTCATTGAGAGTATAGTTGTGCACAGAGGTGGTGTTGTAAAAGGATAGTGGGATGTTTGGATGTGTTCTAAGGGATGGGAAGGGCACCTGTTTGATACGGCAGGGGTAAACCAGTGAAAGCTGTTCGGGCCCTGCTGCTGAACAGAACAGTGTGTTGTGTCACCCTGACCCGAGTGACATGGCCGCTTTCTTGTGTGCCGTTCATCTGGAGGGACGAAAGCATGACCAACTTAGGTGCCGATGTGCCTAACTTGTTTGGGTGTTTGGGCATTTGCGTTTGCCATGGTCCTAAAATGTTTGTGTATGTTTTTTGCTACTTTTCCCCTTTTTATTTTCTTTGTTTTTGTATGTGTTTGTCTTGGTGTTGGTCACCCCTCTCGAGGGATATGATCAGGGTAGATAATTAGATAGATAGATAGACATTTACTCCGTTACATTTAATTGAGTAAGTTTTGAGACATTTTGTACTTTTAGTAGTATTTTTAAATCCCCATACTTTTACTTTTACTTGAGTAATTTTTTTTTAAAAAGTACTTTTACTCCCCTACATTAGGCAACATTGAAGCAGTTACTTCATTACTTAATAAATCCCCTCCAGGTCAGTAAGCGTCTGGCTGTCTCTGATATGGCGCTTTTATTTTGACTCAGAAATCCGCCAGGCACTACCATGTTGGGGCGGTAGTAGCTCAGGAGGTAGAGCGATCGTTTTAGCATTAAGGGATCCCAGTACGAATCCCGGCTTGTCCGTGTTACATGTCGAAGTGTCCTTGGGTAAAACACTGAACCCCCAATGCCCCCAATAAGCAGGTTAGCGCCTTACATGGCTGCACAGATCACGGCCGCTATTGGGAAATGTGAAGCACAATGTAAAGCGCTTTGGGAAGTCATTGACTTGAAAAGCGCTATATAAATGCAGATCATTTCAATTTCATTTCATTTCAATGTTTAACCAATTAATTGTAGCAGCCTCTTCACATGACCATTTTCGACTTCAGCGGGGAAAAAGTTGTCTACAGATGAAACATATCAAAAATGTAGCTTAGCAATACCGACTATGAAAAGACAGAAGAGGAGGAGCACCCCTGGCCTCTCATCAAAAGCATGTTCCCCTTAAAAAGGTTGCCAAACACCAGCGACAATGTGCAATGTCTCCTTTGATCGAGTTCATGGGCTCACTTGTTGTTCTGCTCGCAGAGCCTGTTAACATAAGTATTAGGGCTTTAAATGAGCTATTTGGTGTTACATGTGCTCAAGTTATTTATTTGATTTATACTATTTTTACTTTATTTTTTATTAAATCACTTGATTTTACGTTGAATATTTTCATCTACTTTTAAATAAAATGTATTTTTTGTTGATTGGATGGACTTTTTTTCCACCAATTACTTTTTTACTTTTACACAAGTAAGTATTTGGATGACTACTTTTACTTTTACTTGAGTGATATTATTCCGAAGTAACAGTACTTTTACGTGAGTAAAAATTTTGACTCTACCTACCTCTGGTTGTGCATGTGTGGGAGTAGGATGTTATATTTGAGAGTATAGTAGTATATGTGAGGAAGTATAGTATAGAATTTACTTTTATTGTCATTCTCTGTAACCATGCACACACAACGAAATGTCGATACACCTGACCCGTACAGTTAAACTGTAGCGCGCCGATGCAGCTGCAGCCAAACAAGGCGCCGCCATTTTAGACCCCACTGCTGTCTTGGGAGTCATTAGGTGACCAAACCCCCCAATTCCAACCCTTAATGCCGAGCGCCAAGCAGGGAGGCATTGAGTACCAATGTTGTAAGTATGACTCGGCCGAGGCTTGAACCAGCGACCTCCCAGTCTCGGAGCGGGCGCCCTACCATCCAGGCTACCGAGCTGGTATAGTATAGTAGTTTTTATGAAATAATATAATAAATCTGAAAGACAATGGTGCGCTACCAAGCTTGAGGTTTTCCGTCAAACCTGGTGTGACAACTTGTTAAAGTATAAAGCAGCCCTTGCCTCTGCAAAATCAGCCTATTTTTTGAAGGTGATTGAGGCACAAAAGAATAACTCCACACTGTAGCATCGCTAACAAGGCAACATATTATTCCAGATAGTTCTACCCATTCAGCCCATGACTTTATGGTCTTCTTTAATAAGAAGATTCAACGCTTATGGGAAGAAATTTCTAAAGACAATGTTAATACATCACTTATTAACGAAATCTATAGATGTGCGACATGGTGGCTGTCCAGGGATTTTTTTTCCCGATTTAGTGATCTGTCTCTTGATAATCTTAAACAGTTGGTGAATACGGCCAAACATGCTACTTGCCTGTTTGACCCGCTTCAGGGTTCGCTAATTAAAGGTCTTTTTGGGGTCCTTGGACCTTCATTTCAAAATATTATAAACATATCACTCTCCTCTGGTGTAGTTCCAGCAGATTTTAAGTCGGCTGTTATCAAACCTACACTGAAACGACCCATCCTTGATCCAGAAAGCTTATGTAATTATAGACCTGTGTCAAATCTACTGTTTCTTTCTAAAGTACTTGTAAAAGTAGTGGCACAGCAGCTGAATGATTTTATGTCCGAGAACAATCTTTTTAAATCCATGCAATCAGGATTCAGGGCTAACCACTAAACTGAGACAGCACTGATTAAGGTAATCAATGATCTCCTACTGGCAATGGACTCTAGCGCTTCATCACTTTTGCTGCTGCTGGACCTTAGTGCTGCCTTTGACACTGCGGACCATAATATCTTACTAGAACGGTTAGAAAAATTAATTGGTCTCTCAGGAACCGTCCTCTTATGGTTCAGATCCTACCTCTCAGATAGGACGCACTGTGTTAAATATAGTGAAATGACATCTGAGCCGTTTAGTGTTACCTGTGGTGTTCCACAAGGCTCAGTACTTGCCTCCCTTCTTTTCAGCATTTACATGCTTCCATTCGGTGATATCATTCGCAAGTATAATATCAGTTTCATTGCTAGGCAGATGACACTCAACTATATCTTGCTAAAATTCGCCCTATGCTGTCTCAGTCAGATGCGGGGATTATAATTCATTGCGTTTGTTACTCTCCGGTGTCCCGAAGTCTAAAATGAAGAGCCTTCATATGGCACAAAATGCTTCAGTGAGGCTTTTAACAAGGACAAAAAAAGTTTGATCACATTACCCCGATTTTAGCTAACATGCATTGGCTCCCTGTTAGCTTAAGATGTGATTTTAAGGTTCTGTTGGTAGTATACAAAATCATACATGGACTTGCTCCCTTATATCTTTCAGATATAATTTCCCCCTATGTTCCGGTCCGGAGCCTTCGCTCTGAAATTCCTGGTCCACTAGTGATCCCAAGAGCCAAGAAGAGATCCGGTGTCAGGATTACCAGAACAGAGCAGGAGACCCCAGAGCATTCGTACAATTCTTTATTTGGGGAAGCGTAAAGGGTTAGCGGGAGACGCGATGACCATCGAACGTCAGCAGCAACGCCGTGAAGACAACTTCGGAACCCGTAGCCAATCGTAGCGTGGGACAGAAGCAGGTCGAGTTTACCGGGACTGGAGAGAAGATCGTAGCGTGGGACGGAAGCAGGTCTGATCGGAGGCAGGCTGTATCAGGTAAACAGGTCAAGAAGGCACAGGTAATCGAGAGAGTCATACGGGGTACAGAAGTAATCCTCAGACGAAGAGGTCTCGGCGTAGCGTGCTTAAAAAGGGAACATAAACCAATCAGGAAGCGCATTCCAGTGCGCCAGATGATTACCCCAGGTGGCTCTACTTAGGTAATCACAACATCCGGAGGTTCGAGAGCATTCTCCATTCGGGCCCCAGTGCTGTGGAATACTCTTACCCCTGAGATTCGATCCGCAACCTCAGTGGAAATGTTTAAATCTAAGCTTAAAACACACTTCTCTTCCATAGCATATAAACAACCTATATTTTTTGTTGACAATATCTGTGTATCTGTGTATTATTTGCCCTCATGTAGGATTTAGATCAGGTGATGGTGTCATAATAGTCCGTGGTTTGCAATAATATGTGGTCTGTGCAGCCCTTTGAGACTCTTTCTGATTAAGGGCTATACAAATAAACATGACTTGACTTGACTATTGTTTGTGCATGGGTTTGACTGTGCATGTATGTACATAAGTAGTGTAGGGTTATATGATTTACCTCTCAAATGGCTTCTCATACACCCCCAAACCCTCACACACACACACATCATTATGGCACTATAAGTAGTCCCTTTTTCACCAAACCTTTAGTGTTGTCAAGTTAAGTTGTTTATCTGTATAGCCCTTAATCACAAGGAGTCTCATAGGGATGCACAGACCACAGACTATTGCAAACTACAGACTATTATTACGCCCTTCCCTGATCTAAAAACAACATGAGAACAAGGAAAAATTCAAAAACCTCAACATGAGGAAAATGAAGAAACCTTGAGAAGGGACTGCACATGAGGTAATCGCACTTCCAGGATGACCAGGCTGCAATGGATGTTGCAATTGCAAACAACAAAATAAAAAAATAAATATTAAATAATTAAAGTGTAATATAAAATAAAATTAAAATAAAAAGTATGACCAGGTGGCATGGATGTAGCATTAACAAACAATACACAGATATTGTCACCATGAAACATAGGTAATTCATAAGCCTTAGAATATAAGTGTGATTTAAGCCTAAATTTCAACAAAATGTCTGTCTTCACTTGTGTGTCTGTTCCAAGTATACTGCATACCACACTCTCCACCATTCACATTCCTCATTCCATCCAATCTCACTTTATTCTCGATGTGACCCCATCATGCAACGACCCCTCCTCCTTTCTCCCCTTTTCTCTATTGTCCTCCATCTCCAACTCTAGTGCATGCACAGCGGATGGTGGCAGCCCACTCAGTCCTCTCAGGGAGCAGAAGCTTTATCCCTTCCCACTCGGGCTTTGCGTCATGGAACACAGAGAAATAGAGACAGATGGGAGGAGGAAATATTAGTTGACGGTTTTATAATGTGTCCCTGAGGACGTCTACATTAGAGGAAGGACAAAAAATATTTTGTATGTCTGCCATTTTTTATGTTTTGGCAGACATCGTTATCAAATTTGTGGTGACACAAAAAAAAATATTTAAAAATAATATTTTACACATTGGCCGAATCCCATTTCCAACAGTGTACTTTTCTTTGTGCTGGGTGCTGATACCAGCATTTCCCAAGGCATCATTATTCTCCTATACCAATAAAAAGTATCGTATTGGTGCTGAATTACTGTCAAGGATCCCTTAACCACCCGGGTCGTTGGAACACCACTGAGGATGCCACTCTGGACTGATTTCTTCACTGCTGTCAGTTCTTGGCCTGTTTTGGGGTCGTGGCAAAATTATTACTGGTCAAATCCTTGAAGTTGTCAGCAAAGTTCTTCTTCTGTCTTCATCTCCACCTGCCCCGTTGGACTGTGCCCTGGAGAATCCTGTCCTGAGGATCTTGTGTAGTGACCACACCACTGCAGTTCTTGTCTGCGCGCAGTTAGAGCAGTTCTTTGTATGGTCGGCTGTGCCCTCTAATGGTGTTGCGCACTGTTTATTTTGTCACAAGGGCTATGTAGCTGATGCCTAAAAGTTTACTTTAGCATTGTTTCTCCATTGTCAGGATTTTCCCCTTCAGCTGTGTTCGAGAGTCCACCTTGGGATTGTTGGTCATTTCTTTGGTTACTCTGCGTTGATTTCTATCTAATACTGGGTTTATGCATTGTACAGGCAATTCACCAGATCTGATATCCTGTTGTCCTCCTACCATTCCAGCAATTTCAGCAGCAAAACAGAAAATAGCGAGGTTGTGTCCCCTAATGCGGACCTAACCTTTGAGGGTCCAGGGCTTCGGTCTGATGCATGAGGTCTGTGCCTTCTTGATCTTCTCGTGGCAAAAGAGGAAGTTCATCATGACCAGATTCTGATCGCTTCCCACATCAACTCCTGGATATGAGTGGGTGCCTGCTGGCTTTAATCCACTTTAGAATCATTGTAGGATCATAATGTATGCGACCTGAATGTGGTGGACTCCATCTGGGTGGTGCCATGTTCACTTTCTGGAGTTTTTGTGGTTCTCCAAGTGCGTTTGCCAGGATCAAGTCGATACCAGCCTTTTTAAGGTATCTTTACCCACAGTTACGAATAATAGGTGTTTCTATTGTTCCAGATTACAGCTTTTTTTCAAGGTATCAGTGCTGTCCCTCAACAAATGCAGGTATCAGTAGCTGTGCTGATAGATAAAAGAACAGAATTGTCCTCATTCATTTGTTTCTGAAAGGCAAAGTCAAGTCAAGTCAAGTCACATTTATTTACATAGCCCTTAATCACAAAAATGTCTCAAAGGACTGCACAGGATTACAATTGCACCATTACCTGATCTTAAACCAACATGCCAAAAGCCTCTTTAAGCACAATAAATCTGCAAAGTAGGCAAAATAATGGATGAGAATCATTTTCATTTTTTAATATGATCATTTGAAATATTTAAAAAAACAGTGATATAAATGACAGCATAATCGTATACATGGACAGCGACGTACATTTTAGCTACCTGCAATTTTTTGGGAGGGGGAGTATCTATTAGACTATTGGACAGTTATTTTCATAAAATGCCCAAGGACTTAAGTAACACAGACAGCGGCGACCAGATAATGAAAGCGGTGTATTTGAGTCGGATCACGGGGCTTATGCTTCGGTTGGTAACCATAGAAACTAGTATCTGTCAGGAAACGGACCGGGAAGCAGGAAGTCGGAACTCATATGCGTAGATGATCTGTCACTTTAATTAGGAAATAAAAGTTGTCCAACACACAAACGGACCAAAGACGAAACAAAACAGGTTCAAAGGCAATCCAAATTACAAACTAGGCATTACACAGATCAAACAGGCATGAACAGGTCTTCAACAAGGTAAAGCAATGGTCTGGCCACAGGCAGTCCCAAAAGGAGCGTTTAAGTACCCCACAAACAATCAGTTCAATGCGTCTCAGCCGGTGTCAAGCTGGATGCCATGACAACTGTGCAGGGCATGACAGAACCCCCCCTTAAAGGGACAGCTCCTGAGGTCCCAAAAGGAAACAAATACCTTGCCCCCCAGAATGGGTCGACGCTCCCGATGAGGGCAACCCCACTCCACCTTCCGAAAACGCAGGAACGGAGAGAGGCAGGAGCGGAAGAAGACGAGTTCGGCTGGCGATCGGCGGAGTCGGGCTGGCGATCGGCGGAGTCGGACTGGCGATCGGCGGAGTCGGACTGGCGATCAGCGGAGTCGGACTGGCGATCGGCGGAGTCGGACTGGCAAGCAGGGGAGTCGGACAGGCAAGCAGGGGAGTCGGACAGGCAAGCAGGAGAGTCAGACAGGCAAGCAAGGGAGTCAGACAGGCAAGCAGGGGGGGGTCAGGCAGGCAAGCAGGGGGGTCAAACAGGCAAGCAGGGGGGTCAGACAGGCAAGCAGGAGAGTCAGACGGGCAAGCAGGAGAGTCAGACAGGCAAGCAGGAGAGTCAGACCGATGACGGGCATGGAAGGTTGGCCGACAGGTGCGGCGTTGAGGGCGACAGGCGCGGCGTTGAGGGCGACAGGCGCGGCGTTGAGGGCGACAGGCGCGGCGTTGAGGGCGACAGGCGCGCCGTTGAGGCCGACAGGCGCGGCGCTGAGACCGACAGGAACCTCAGATAGCTCGGCGCCAAGTGTTCCCGGGAACCCCATTCGAGGCACAGCAATGGCCACGACAGGCGGGGCCGTGGTTCGAGTGGGCAGGGAAGGTGACGTCGCGGCCAGAGAAGGAGCCGCGGAAGGCGGGGCCGTTGCCGATAGGAGCTCATTCAGCAGACGAGACAGGGACTCAGTCCACTGAGCTAATTGCTCCATCTGTCGTTGCATGCGTTTGGCTTGCTCGGCCAGACCATTCTGTCAGGAAACAGACCGGGAAGCAGGAAGTCGGAACTCATATGCATAGACAATCTGTCACTTTAATTAGGAAATAAAAGTTGTCCAACACACAAACGGACCAAAGACAAAACAAAACAGGTTCAAAGGCAATCACAATTACAAACCAGGCATTACACAGATCAAACAGGCATGAACAGGTCTTCAACAAGGTAAAGCAATGGTCTGGCCACGGGCAGTCCCAAAAGGAGCGTTTAAGTACTCCACAAACAATCAGTTCAATGCGTCTCAGCTGGTGTCAAGGGGCGGGGCTAGCTGGATGCCATGACAACCGTGCAGGACATGACAGTATCTGTCTCATGTGTGGGAGCAAACCCCCAACCCTAAAACGGCTTGGAGAGAAATGGGCATCGCCAGGCTGTACTTGCCCAAAACACACAATAGGAAGTGGTGCCTCAACAACCCAGGCAATTAAGAGATCCATGAACTGTAAACTGTACCTTATTATTACTATTTTATTATTATTATTTTTATTAGTGTTGTTTTTGTTGTTTTTATTACAGTTAAAATTATTATCTTTTTTTAACTCAAAGATTATTATCATTGCGACCGTTTTTTTTTTTTTTTAATTTTGTTGTATTTTTCTTTGTTTATCTTTCTTTTTAATCATGTTGCAACAAACGTTACATCACAGAATGAACACATCACCTGAAAAGAAAGAAGGGATGACACGTTGAAGCCAAATGCTTATAAGAGACCCGTCCCCAAAATGACTTTGGACGCTTCTTCAATCAATCATGTAAAAAAATTATCATAGCCTACATGATTATAACAATCATTGGGTAATCCCTTAGAAAATAACCACTCCATTGAATCCCGATAAATAAAGTATTTTACAATTTCTAAGAAATGATTCTTTTCTCATCATATTCCTCCTCACGTTCTAAGAATTCCATCACGATGTTGCACACACCAATGTTGCTTCGATGAGCATACTGTACTGACAGGTTAAGATCAGTATTTTATCTTCTAGGGAGGCCAGTTCACGCTCAACACAAGGCCTGCTTCTGCCAAGCACCCACACTCGGTGACACAATCCAACCTCACCCCAAAAACAACAAGCTTGTCTAACCTTATCTTCAATTTTGTTTACAAAATTCTGTACAGCTTTTGTTTGTGTTTTTAAAGAAGCTATCTTGTTAATGTCCTTGAAACAAACATTTAGGCCCAATCCCATTCCTCTCACATGGCCCTGAGAACCCTCCAGTGAGGTTCCTCCATAGTGAAGTCCCCTCGGTCAGTTGAGTGCAAAGTGAAGATTTTCCCTTAAGAAATTGGACGGGACTTGCAAGGTTCCACCCCAGTCCAGTAGATGGCCGTGATACGAATTGGCTGTAGACCTCAGTGACGTATTGGCCTACCTCACATGTAAACAACTCGAGTCTCAACCTGCGGTGTGGCAATTGGAGAGTCCGTGCAACTTTAAAAATGCCCGCTAAAGCTGTGTTATTACCGATTGTCTGGAAGCTCATCACATTTTCCGTGTCTCCAATCAACGGAGGAGAAATGCGCGATATTGAAGACGGCAGATTTAAATAAAAAGAGTTGTCATTGGATATACAAAAATATCATTTCTAAATTTTTTTCATGATGCATACATCACAGTAGAAGCTGTCTTTTTCTTTTCTATGCCCACATTTATGTCTAAATTGTTTATCTTATCTGTTGTGTTCCAGAGTGGCCGTCCCATAAGCATGGACAGGTTGGACAGGAATGTTCCCATCCTGTGCTTATGGTTCGATGTGGAGTCAGAACTCATTCAAGACTTAAGGTTGAGCAAGAAGGGCATGTGGGCCCTGCAGGAGCTGCTGAAGAGGGAACAGGACCATGGCTGGAGGTCCTGTTCTACGTGTACTGGCTGGCCCACGGTCTGTCCTACCGTGTGGTGTCACGGGTCTTCAGTGTTCCCAGGTCCACCGTACACATAATTGTCCACAGTTAATATGGAATAAATTGCCCAAAGGCCATGTTTCAGGCTCTGGAAGTCAGACCCACATTTGCATCCTGTGCTTTTCTGCATTATTATTCAATAAGCGTCTTTATTTTGAGTAACACCTTGGTGGTTAATTTCATAATGATGTGAGATTCTGTGTGTGAACTATGTGACTGTTGGACAGAAAACAACTACAAATCACTCTGGGTTAAATAATAGTTTACTTTCAGAATAGCAAACTCACATTGGGCCGAAATACATAATAGTAAATAAATAATGTGTCACAAAATGTAACAAAAATATACCAATACTTCCATAAAACTGGAAAACACAAACTGGAACTTCATTGAGTTCTTAATAAAATAAAATATTTTCCTTTTATAAAACAAAGGGAAATATTGCAGAGACGTCACTGTTCGGGAAATTTGTCCACGAGCTTCCCAAAAAGGATCAGGAACTGCTCAGTTTTGGCTTCAGTTTCCTTGTACCTTTTCTTCACTCTGGCAGACTCCTCTTTCAAAAAGTCAAGGACTGTATCATGCTTCCTTTTTTTTCCAGGGGGTTTGGGGTCGGATTGGAAGATGCCGACGACGTGCCTGGTGGTGTGGATGGTGTGGTAATAATAATGCATTTTATTTAAAAGCGCCTTTCAGGCCACCCAAGGACACTGTACGGACAATGAAAAAATACAATTTAAAAAGTTGTAAGCGAAATAATAAATAAAAACAAGACATAAAATCATAAAAACACAGAGAGGTGTGCAGTTTTGGAGGTCCGGAGGTAGATTGTTCCAAAGCTTTGGAGCAGCGCGACTGAAGGCTCTGGGGTACACCTGTGGTGACTAGGCTGTGATGGTGGCCAGCTCTTCCACGGGACGTTCTACAGTGGCCTTTAGGTTGGGTGGAAAAAACAAGAATTACTTAATGCTGGTGTATTGTACAAAAACAACTATGCATAGGATGCTCAACAAGTTGACGAAATTATAGGATGTGTTCTGGATAATTATTTGAAGTGAATAGATACACAAACCTGACATGTTATTCTTATGGCTGTAAGAGCCTTCTATTGGCCAGCATCACATATGCTTTAGAATTGTCTCCACATTTGGACAACATTTTGAGAAGGTAATTAGTTTATTTAATATGTGTTTACAGAGAAGGCAGTGGACTATGTCATAGTTATTAGTTTCATCTGTATTTCCACGTGAAATTCGGAGACATTACTCATGATGCATAATGAAAACTAATGCATTCTGATCTCACATGAAAGAATCATATTGTAAATAAAACATGAGACCCGAAATTGTGTGCAGTAAAAAGGCGCATATATCCAGAACGTTATTGTGATTGTGCTGCTTTAGCGACTGGCCATGTAGATGTAAAAGCAAGACTCGTTAAAGATAAAAACAGGGATAGGCTGAACCGTGATTTTCTGCAGTTATCCAACTCTACGGTTTGTAGTGTGAAGATTTTTTTGCGGCTCCCTCGGTAGAT
Organism: Urocampus carinirostris; assembly: GCF_059441175.1. Classification (NCBI taxonomy): domain Eukaryota; kingdom Metazoa; phylum Chordata; class Actinopteri; order Syngnathiformes; family Syngnathidae; genus Urocampus; species Urocampus carinirostris. The sequence continues at coordinate 3,652,987 of NC_142363.1, read as the reverse complement.
TTGTGCACAGGATAAAGTAGCGGTTTTGCAATGTTCATGTTTCAATACGGAAATACGATTTTCTATTGCATTTATGTCTAACTAAGATATCTCAATATATTTCATTGCAAATACATGCGTAGTTGTGGAAAACTGCTTACATTTGTGCAGTTCCTTTCCAGCAATGTTTGTTGATATTGAGAATTCGCAAAGCCTTTTGGGTAGTCACTTCGCTCCAAGTGAGGTACCGGCTGAGTCCCATTCTTCGCACTTTCACTCGCTATGTGCCCTAGTCACTCGGTTTTGCGCGTTCACGTGAAAATGGGGTGTGTCCCGATACTCTCAAGACCAAAGGAGAAGTGCCCTCAAACCATGTCATAACCACTTCAGACCTAGGGAGCTCCCTACCTCACTTGGCGGTGAAGTGACTACCCAGAAGGCTTTGCGAATTCTCAATATCAACAAACATGCCCGGAAAGGAACTGCACAAATGTAAGTAGTTTTCCACAACCACGCATGTATTTGCAACAAAATGTATTGAGATATCTTAGTTAGACGTAAATGCAATAGAAAATCGTATTTTCGCGTTAAAACATGAACATTGCAAAATCGCTACTTTACGAAGTGCACAAATTTACCAAGGGAGCTGCCAAAAAAGAATATTTACGCTACAAACTGTAAAGTAGGATAACTGTGCAGAAAATCACGGTTCAGCCCATCCCTGTTTGTATCTTAAACGAGTCGTGCTTTTACATCTACATGGCCAGTCGCTAAAGGAGCATAGTCAGAATAACGTTCTGGACATAAGCGCTTGTTTACTGCACACAATTTCGGGTGTCATGTTTTATTTACAATATGATTCTTTCATGTGAGATCAGAATGCATTAGTTTTCATCATGCATTATGAGTAATGTCTCCGAATTTCACGTGGAAATACAGTTGAAACAAATTACTATCACACAGTCCACTGCCTTCTCTGTAAACACATATTAAGTAAACTAATTACCTTCTCAAAATGTTGTCCAAATGTGGAGACAATTCTAAAGCATATGTGATGCTGGCCAATAGAAGGCTCTTACAGCCATAAGAATAACATGTCAATTTTGTGTACCGGTATCTATTCACTATCAAATAATTATCCAGAACACATCCTATAATTTCTCACATCAACTTGTTGAGCATCCTATACACAGTTGTTTTTGTGCAATACACAAGCATTAAGTAATTCTTGTTTTTTCCACCCAACCTAAAGGCCAATGTAGAACGTCCCGTGGAAGAGCTGGCCACCATCACAGCTACCACGCCATCCACACCGACGGGCACGTCGTTGGCATCTTCTAATCCGGCGCCAAACTCCAAATCACCCAGAAAAAAAAGGAAGCACGATACACTCCTTGACTTTTTGAAAGACGAGTCTGCCGGAGTGACGAAAAGGCTCGAGGAAACTGTGGCCAAAACTGAGCGGTTCCCGTCCTTTTTGGGAAGCTCGTGGACAAATTTCCAGAACAGTGACATCTCTGCAATGTTTCCCTTTTTTTTATAAAAGGAAAATATTTTATTTTATTAAGAACTCAATGAAGTTCCAGTTTGTGTTTTCCAGCTTTATGGAAGTATTGGTATATTTTTGTTACAATTTGTGACACATTATTTATTTACTATTATGTATTTCGGCCCAATGTGATTTTGTTTTTCTGAAAGTAAACTATTATTTAAACTGGAGTGATTTGTAGTTGTTTTCTGTCCAACAGTCACATAGTTCACACACAGTATCTCACATGATTATGAAATAAACCACCAAGGTGTTACTCAAAATAAAGATGTTTATTGAATAGTAATGCAGAAAAGCACGGAATGCAAATGTGGGTCTGACTTCCAAAGTCTAAAACATGGCTTTTGGGCAATTTATTCCATATTAACTGTGGACAATTCCGTGTATGGTGGACCTGGGAACCCTGAAGACCCGTGACACCACACGGTAGGACAGACCGTGGGCCAGCCAGTACAGGCCCTCCAGCCATGGCCCTGTTCCCTCTTTAGCAGCTCCTGCAGGGCCCACATGCCCTTCTTGCTCAACCTTAAGTCCTGAATGAGTTTTGACTTCACATCGAACCATAAACACAGGATGGGAAAATTCCTGTCCAACCTGTCCACGCTTATGGGACAGCCACTCTGGAACACAATAGATAACAATTTAGACATAAATGTGGGCATAGATGATGTAAGCATCATGAAAAAATGTTGAAATGACCTTTTTTATATCCAATGACAACTCTATTGAATTAAATTCCTTATGAACTAAGGTTTTTGGGTCGTACAGGGAAGTTTGGTGACGATATTATGTCAGCTTAAGGGTCAGGTGGACTGTTCTTGTGTTTGTTTACTTTTCATCATGTCACACACTAAAGACCCCTACTATATGTCATAAAATGGCATTAAGATACTAATAAGTAGATTGCCATTTATGTCTACACAAACATAAGGTATTATGTGATCGTGCATTGTATGTTAACTTTTACTGTATTTGACCGAACGGGTCATTTTTTTTAATGAGTGTACGTACCTTGTAAAGATGAATCAGCACTACATAGCGCCGAAGCTGTCTTCAGTATAGCACATTTCTCCTCCGTTGATTGGAGACACGGAAAAGATGATGAGCTTTCAGGCAATCGGTAATAACACAGCTGTAGCGGGCATTTTTAACGTTGCACGAACTCTCCAGCTGACACACCACAGGATGAGACTCGAGTTGTTTACATGTGACGTAGACCAATACGTCACTGAGGTCTACAGCCAATTCGTATTACGGCCATCTACTGGACTGGGGTGGAACCTTGCAAGTGTCGTCCAATTTCTTAGGGGACAATCTCCACTTTGCACTCCACTCACGGAGGGCACTTCCCTATCGAGGGACCTCACCGGAGGGTTCTCAGGGCCAAGTGAGAGGAATGGGATTGGGCCACCGACCTCCCTCGATCTGAAGTGTTATGTCATGGGTTGAGGGCACTTCTCCCTCGGTCTTGAGAGTATTGGGACACATCCCATTTTTTTTGTTCTATCCCCCCTCCCTTTAAGTCATTTTGTGCATACTTTTACATAATATTTGGTCATATAGGGATGAAAGAAGCAAAAACAACCTGAAGAGCCTTTTAGTGAGCCGAGCCGAAGAAGCCGGTTCTCGAAAAACTCAACTGACTTTACTCAACTTCGTTCTACTTCAACCTTGACTTCAAAATACCGCATTTAGAACACAACGTCAGGGGAACCCTTGTATTTTTACCTTCATGCACTGTAACTTTGACTTAATTCGCTTCTTAATTAGCAATTTCGAGCCCAGATTTTTGTGAGCTGGCTATATTTTCTTTTGCACGGAAAAGCTCTGCGTGGTGCACAATGGGAACATTGCGCTGGATAGATTTTCTTGTGCGCTGAGAATGTGCGGGCAGTGCGCGATTGCGCACGTGCGCAGCTTAGAGGGAACATTGGTCACATGTGAGGTTCATTATGACTTGAATATTGACGTTAAGAATATTATTTTCACTTATTTGTTAATTATACGTTTACATTTTCATCAACACACTCATTTGTTGATTATACATTTCAGTTACATGTCAGTTAGATTTCATCATCACAATATCACATAAAAAGTCTCATAAAAGTCGTATAGGCTATATATATATATATATATATATATATATATATATATATATAATATATATATATATATATATATATATATATATATATATATATATATATATATATATATATATATATATATATATATATATATATATAATGAAATGAAATGTTTATTGAAGGTATTGTTGGATACATTAATCAAAACATGACAAAACTAATGCTGAGAGTGAGCATGGCCAAATATGGTCACCTTACGCCCCCTCCCCTAAGGAAATTTGACAGATCTGTTTCTGCCAACCTTTGCTTAAAGGTTTGCACCGTATTTGCACTAATAACCCGGTCAGGCAAAACATTCCAAATTTTTGGTATCCTGAAAGAAATAAAGTTTCCGTGCAAGTTGCTGGTAGGTCTAGGCACCCGTAACTTATATCTGTGACCACGTAAACCATCAACACGACAGAACTCAAAAAATTGATCAAAAGGCACATCGATCATTCCATGCAGTACTTTGAACACAAAAATTAAATCAAATCGAATTGTACGGAGCTCCAAAAAGTCCAAGTTCAGTCTTTGTAGTCTTTCCGGATATGACAAGCTGTGCATCCCAGGTATCCGCTTTGTATACCGTCGTTGAACTCCTTCCAGTAGGTTAATGTCCTTGAGTAAGTAAGGGTTCCACACAACGCTGTTATATTCTAACCCGGGTCCAACATAAACGCAAAACATTCGAACTAAGAATGCTGGGTTCTTGTTGTAAAAGTTTCTGTAAATGTTTGATGCTATGTTATTGGCTTTGTTGGTAATTTTGGCGATATGCGTGATAAACTTTAAGTTTGAAGTAAGAGTGACACCCAGATCCTTATGTTCAGTAACAACATGCAAATCATGATCATTAATGTTATACAGCCGAACAGAACCATGTAAAAACGACTGTGCTAAGCATTTATGAGATGACAATTGCAGTTGCCACTTTTCGGACCAAAGAAAAACTGATTTAATGTCATTTTGGAGAGAATCAATTGTTCCTGTCACCTGGGTTTTTGGTAAGAAAGCCGACAGTTTAGCATCATCGGAAAAAATTGAGATGTCACTACTTTGAATGGCCTCAGGTAGGTCGTTCACAAAAAACAGAAATAATAATGGTCCTAGTACTGAGCCCTGCGGTACCCCACTACAAACTTCCGACCACGCTGAAAGAACATCATCAATTTTTACGCATTGTTTACGATTTGACAAATATGCTGTTATCCATTCAAGCAGTTTTCCCCTAATACCATAGCATTTCAGTTTTTGTAAAAGCTTGTTATGAGACACTTTATCAAAAGCCTTGCAAAAGTCTAAGTAAACAACATGACCAGCCATATTGTGAACAAAAAACATACTGGTAATATTATTCAAATGAGCTATTAAGTTAGTCATGGTAGAATGTCCGGACCTAAACCCATGTTGTTTAAACGTAAAAAGATTGTGCTCCTGTATAAATTTCCATATGGCATCTGAGATAATTTTCTCAAACACTTTACAGACGCAGCTAGTCAAGCTAACTGGTCTATAGTTGGCTGCACTTGTTGTGCTCCCCCCTTTAAAAATCGGTATGACAATAGCACTAAGCCAGTCCTCAGGCAGCTGTGAATCCTCAAAAGATCTAGAGAACAGGTAAAATAATGGTTCACATAAAAAGTCAGCTAGCTTTTTAAGCAAGAAAATTGGAATTTTTAAGGGCCGGCTGAAAATTTGCTGGGAAGTTTTATCAAGTATCTATGAATTAACTCCTTTGAAAGTTCCACAGAATTTAGAACAGCTGAAGTTCTGCTGGGAAAGTCGGGTGAAACCCCATTGTCACGACCAAAAACACTGGCATACTGATCATTTAATATACGGACATTGTCAGCATTATCTGTAGCAACGGTACCGTCAGATGCCTTCAGGTTGGGAATAGATGCCCTAGAAATTAGTTTACGGTTGATGTATGAAAAGAATTTACGAGTATTATTAGCCTCTAAAACTTTATTTTCCTCAGCCACCCTTTCCCGCCTGATGGCCCTCCGCAGTTCCCTTGAAGCATCTTGATAACTTTCCAAGTATGCCAACTGATCACGTTTATAAAGCTTGTGAATAAACTGCTTTCGCCTATGCAATTCAGCTATATCACGGTTGACGTGAGGTGTAACAGCAACTGAGGGTACGTATACAGATATCAAAGTGTAAACAACAGATTTAAATATTGCCCACATTTCTTCAATATTCCCACAATTATCAAATAAGAGGTACCAGTTGACACTAGACAGAAAGTATCTCATGCCATGTAGATCACAGTCTTTAAAATTTATGTAGTTCTGAGCAGCGGTATCTTTTTTAAGAGCCAGGTTAAGTTGGAAAGTAACAGAATCGTGATCACTGGTAGAGAAACTCGGCCCAACGTCAATGTTTTAAATCAGATATCTGTCAGTGGAAAACACAAGGTCTAATACGTTGGACCCCCTGGTTGGTTTATCGACATGCTGAAAGAAACCTGCATTTGAAACCAAGTTTTTGAACATTGAAGTTAGATTAGTATCAGAATTTTGAAGAAAACTGTGGTGAAGGTCAGGAAAGTTAAAATCACCCATAAGTAGAATTTGCAATTTAGTATCAAAAATAGAATTCAGATGTTCGAACATAGCGACGTTGGCCTGAAAAGAGCTCAGACCAGAGCGATATACAAGCACTATTCTCAGCTTCACCCCAGAAATAAGAATATCACATCTCAATAACTCAATTCTATCGAATTGATAATTAGCGACAGAAAACACAGTTATACCATGAGAAACCATGAGCAGAACTCCTCCATGTTGGGCATTTTTACGGTCAGTTCTAATGAACTGATATTTCTCTATAGTTGGCCCTGTGTCACCAGCAGAGTACCAAGTTTCTGTAATTGCCAAAATATCAGGGGTGTAGAAATTGATGTACGAGACCAAGTCATCTGCCTTAGAAGTCAAACATTGGGCATTAATGAGATGAATCAAGGGGCTGTTCAATAAAGGCGAAGGCGCCCTTAGGCATTTCCCGGCTTGACAATAATTTTCCCGTCCCGTATAATAATGTTTACTTCACCTTCGTCCCGACGGCACTTAAGTTCGTCCTGTAGTTCCCTGTCTCGTTCCCTTTCTTTTGGTGTCATATCTGGACGAACAAATCCAGAAGACAACGTCGGGAAGGTACTTTTCACCCGATTGAATCCACGGAGAAACGCCAGCCTTGATCTTGTATTCCAGGATCGGATCTTCACAATCCTGGGTTTACCATCATTCCTCAGCCTTCCATCACGAAAAACTTCCAGAATGTCCTGTTTCTCTACTCCCGGGACTGCTTCGGCGACTTCCTGAAAGAGCTGGGTATCCTGGACAGCTTCCCCATTTTCTCGATGTGTCTTTGCTCCAACCACCACGAGATTATGCGTCCTAGCCTCCTTTGCTAGCATTTCCTCCATTAGGCTAGTCGACATTCTGGCAACTTCTGGCATCATCTGCGTCATGATCTCTCGGACCAAAGTTGGTACCATGGCCTTCACGGTTTCACGGACAGTGGAGACCAAATCAGCAGAGTTCAGGGCACCGCACGGCCCAGACGACCCGGATAGAGGTACCGGAGTGCTATCCACGTAGGTGAACACCGTTCCAGAGCTACTCAGAGAGGCGTAAGAATCCTTATCATCAGCGGATAAGCCGGGGACGCAGGACTTGCAGATGTAAGTAGCTTGCTTATCCTGTATCGCGAGGCTTAGGTCCTGAACTGACAGTCCAGAGCACTCATAGTGTATATAGAGTTTGCAGTGACTGCACTGGATCATTGCTCCATGGTCCATGGCACCGCAAAAACATGGTTTAGAAACTGCCTTTCTAGGCGCCATATCAAATAAATCAAAAACTCAGTTCAATTATTGAGTAAAACAGAACAAAAACTTCGACTCGACTTCAAAATACGGCATTTTCGGACCCGCCGCATTTTCGCGCGCTTGCGTGCCACTTCTGCTTCCGTATGTATATATATATATATATATATATATATATATATATATATATATATATATATATATATATATATATATATATATATATATATATATATATATATATATATATATATAATATATAATATATAATCTACATGCTACATCCCTCTCTCACCTGGATAGGGCTAAGGGGGCTGTGAGGATTACATTTTGGGACTTTTACAGTGCCTCCAATACCATACAGCCCCTGCTACTGAGTAGGAAACTGACAGAGATGGGAGTTAGCGCACACCTTGTAGAATGGATTACGGACTACCTGACAGGCAGACCCCAGTATGTGAAACCGGCGGGGCTGTACGTCGGACACTGTGGTTAGCAGCACAGGATCTCCGCAGGGGACCGTGCTCTCTCCGTTCCTATTCACTCTGTATACATCGGACTTTCAGTACAACTCTGAGTCCTGCCACGTGCAAAAGTTTGCTGATGACACTGCGATTGTGGGATGTATCAGAAGTGGGCAGGAGGAAGAGTACAGGAAATTGATTCAGGACTTTGTCCAATGGAGCGACGCAAACCACCTGCGCCTAAACACCACCAAGACCAGGGAGATGGTGGTGGACTTCAGGAGAACTAAAACTCACCCGGTTCCTGTAACCATCAAAGGAGAAGGTGTAGAATTTGTCCAGAACTACAAATACCTGGGTGTGCAGCTGGATAACAAACTGGACTGGACTGCCAACACAGAAGCTCTATGTAGAAAAAGGTCAAAGCCGACTTTACTTCCTCAGAAGGCTGGCCTCCTTCAACATCTGCAAAAAGCTCCTGAAAATATTCTATTAGACTGTTGTGGTAAGCGCCCTCTTCTATGCGGCAGCGTGTTGGGGAGGCAGCGTCAAGAAGGATGCCTCTCGTCTCAATAAACTGGTGAGGAAAGCGAGCTTTGTTGTGGGCACAGAGCTGGACAGCCTGACAACATTAGCTGAGAGACGGGCACTGAAAAAGCTGCGGTCAATCATGGACAATTCATCTCATCCACTACTCAGCATTATATCCAGACAGAAGAGCAGCTTTAGCGACAGACTGCTGTCACTGTCTTGTACCACGGACAGACTGAAGAGACCTTTTCTTCCTCATGCCATGAGGCTCTTTAACTCCACCCTGCTGAGTAAAGGCCCACATTAAACCACACCCCATACATTGCATATTACCGTACTTTTATTGCAGTGTGTATTCTATGTAGCACTATTTAAATAATCTATACAACACGCTACAGTGGTTATTAGCATGTCACATTGGGTATTTGTATATTGTATTCCTTTTGATTTATTATTGTATTGTTCTCAGCGAAGAGATGCTGCTGGAAATGTGAATTTCCCTGCGGGGATGAATAAAGTATCTATCTATCTATCTATCTATCTATCTATCTATCTATCTATCTATCTATCTATCTATCTATCTATCTATCTGTATATATATATATATATATATATATATATATATATATATATATATATATATATATATATATATATATATATATATATATATATATATATATATATATATATATACATATATATATATATATCCATGGGCAGCCCGGCAGCGCAGTGGTTAGCGCATGTGTGGCACAGTTCTGAGGTCATAAGATCGAACCTTCCTGCGTGGAGTTTGCATGTTCTCCCCGTGCTTGCGTGGGTGTCCTCTGGGCACTACGGTTTCCTCCCACATTCCAAAAAAAACATGCATGTCAGGATAATGTGCCGGTACAAATTTTCCTTAGGTTTGAATTACCAAGTGAGTTGTCTGTCCCTGTTTGCCCTATGACTGGCTGGCAACCAGTTCAGGGTGTCCCCTGCTAACTGCCCAAAGATAGCTGGGATGGGCTCTAGCACTCCTGCGACCCTGCTGAGGATAAGCGGTGCAGCTAATGGATGGATGGATGGATTATATATCATATAAAAAGAAAAAACAGTATACTTAACCACATCAAACTATTACCATTAACATTATTATAAAAGTTGAGCATTTTGTCAGATTTTCATGCACAACATACGGTTATTAAGGCATTCTTAGCATATAAAAGAAAACTAGGAAGAGCTTCATTCTGAAAGCATTGCTGTAACCATAGCAATCTAATGCGCATCATTAAATGACGTCACAGGTGACACAAATGCTCGCATTTACGCAAGCGAAAAGGACAAGTCACAATTTTCTTCCCGCTCTCCTTTGAATGCAAGTAAGGATTGCGCAAGGAATGTGGGTCAAATGAAATTTTCTGAATGTATATGTTTTGTACAATGCAAAATTAAATGGTTTTTAAATCATCATGCTGGATTTACATGTACAAAAGACATGCACATTTTTGCAGATTGAAAACAAGTGATTGGCTTTCAAAAAGGGAATAAATATAAAATGAATATCCCGTAATAGAAAACACGCTTTGTTCTGTCCGGTCTACTCAACTTGTTCCGCTCTCCGACCATGCTTCATTCTCCCGTCCCGGCTACCCGACTTGTTCCGATCCATGACCACACTTCGTTTTCCTGTCTTACCCGACTTGCCACCTGTCACCGGCCGCTAGGGCTTCCTGCTCCTCCTTCCCAGCGAGAGCCAGATTGCTGTCTTTTTCCTATCGCCCTGACTTCCCTGATCCTCTGACAAAGCATTGTGTTAAACGTTACGTACGCATTTGGGTCCTCTGCTTGTTCCGGTTGTGACAGGGGAAGGTACACTTTTTGAATGTGACTACTGCATTACTTAAATTGCTTGAATCTAGAGTTATGGTGTGACCTATAAACATCAAGTTGTAATATTTAAACTTGTCACTGCATAATTAGTCATGGTTGTATGAGTTTTCAGCAATTAACTTTTTTTCAATTTCATTCATTTGTACATCCTTCATTCAGTCATAAATAATGAACCTCATGATTACTTATAGAGTGTTATTCATTTTCATTATTCATTTTGAGATATAATCACTTGACTCCTTGATACATCCATTTATTCAGTTTTTACTCAGTCTTGACAGGGTTTCACATGGTGTTAGTAGTTAAAAAAGTCTTTATGTTTAATCAGTACCAGTAGGGTGCAGTCTGCAAAAAGGACTGGTGTGAAGCTGGGATTTGGGAGATTTTCCAGTGACTTAAGTTAAGTTTATGTCGTAGCCTGCGCAGTTTCTCTGGTATGCAAATGATTGCCAGCCATTTTGAAATTGCACTCGTGAAAGCACACATTCTTGTTCTTTACTCACGGGACTGATAAAAGAAAGATAAAAGCAGATAGGTGCAATGGAGAGAAAAAAGCACAAAGGCTCTTTGAACTCAGTTGGGTATTGTTAACACATACTTAATAGAGAAAAATGAAACTTTTTAAGGAGACCTCACACTACGCACCCCACCTTTTAGGGTTAGGGACACTACGGAATATTTGACCATTAGATGTCGCTGTATTTTCTATCGTATACCATTTTGCTTTAATTCAGAGTGTTTGAAACTAATTTGAGGAAAGTGTAAATTTATAGACAAATAAAAGATGAAATATAAGACAAGCATGCAGATGTTCCATAGTTACCGCAATCCATTTAGAAATGCACTTCATTACTGCTATTTAAATTTTGTTTTGTTTTTTTAAATTGGATATACATGCATTATCTTTTTTCCGCGGTATGGGACTGTATTAAAAGATGTTTACCCTCCTGGTCTGGCCCTTCTACCAAATTTTTGAAACCGATTTGGCCCTCCACTCAAGATGTTGCCCACCCTTGCTATTATTCCTTTATTTTGTATTATATTTATGTGCTAAGAACCACCCTTTAATGTCCCTTAGTCTCACTATGGCCACCCGCTTAATAAACTTTCCTTGCTCCCTCCCCTGGAAAGAAATATATATATATAAAAAAAAAAAAACTGAAACCCACAACATTTTCAATGGTAATCTACAGTATTGCAGAGAAAAATCTTGTGCTTCACCCAACGGGCTCATACAAGTGCATCGAGAGTGATGCTCAGGCTGGTAAATACTGGGGTGAGACAAAAAATGGATTCCTGTATATATCTTGCCTTTTTTTGAGCGATAGGTTTTTATACATTTCCTGGGAAAATGAATTCAAATGTCAATAGCAAAATTGCACATATGTTGTATTTCATTACCTTAAACCAGGGGTGTCAAACTCATTTTAGCTGGGGGCCACATGTTAGAAGAAAAAATCTAACGGAGGGCCGCCCGAGTAGATTTAATAGAAAGAAAAAAAGAACAAAAGAAAGAAAGAAAGAAAAAAGAAAGAAAGAAAGAGAAAGAGAAAGAGAGAAAAAGAGAGAGAAAAAGAAAAAAATAAGAGAGAAAGAGAAAGAGAGAGGAGCAAAAACAATAGATAGAGAAAGAGCGTGACAAAAAGAGAGAGAAAGTGACAAAAGTTAGAAAAAATAAGAGAAAAAGAGAAAGTGAGAGAGAGAGAGAGAGAGAGAGAGAGAGAGAGAGAGAGAGAGAGAGAGAGAGAGAGAGAGAGAGAGAGAGAGAGAGAGAGAGAGAGAGAGAGAGTGAGAAGGAAAAATACAGCTCCAGTTGCTTTGCAAGTGGCGCTTTGCTTCTGCGGCATCAAGGGGACATATTTAAAACTGCAGCTAATATTTATCCCGTGCTTCTCTCAACGTTGTCTCACATGCTGGAATCTAAACCTTAGGTGGACCTGATCTGGCCCGGAGGCCACATGTGCCTCAAAGCTTCAACTCGGACAGCAATGCTTTCAATTTGATATCTTACTGTTGTGCCTTTTTTTGTTTTAAAGGATTTAGTTTATTTTAGCATTTTGCAGTGTTAACTGTTAATAGGGTCATTAAAGGACCATATTTGTGTTAGTTGACATTTCAGTTTATTAAGGCTCCAAACCTGTCTCACAATGTACATGTTATGTTCTTATTGTCTCGGTTGAAATAAATGTCAGGCTCCGTACAGACTGACACAGATCGATGTGGATTGTTTGAAAATGATTCACAGTTTATTGTCCTAGTGTATGATTTAAGTTGCTTGTTTTTTAGGGGGAAACAATGAAATTGCAATCAACATTTGTAGCTTCCCAAAGATAGTGAGGGGCTAACTTTGCCAAGCCTAGGAATACCTTAACTCGGCACAAATTGGACCACTGATTTATTGGTGTTAAGATAGTTATGTTGCAAAATGGAAAAGTATAGAATTAGGGACAGCAAAGACAGAGGTACAAAATTTAATAGCACATACAAAAAAATTCAAAATGTAGCTAGGAGAAATAACTAATACTGTAATACATTAGGAATATGGAAAAAGATAGTTGGTAACTATAATGTGTAAAGGGAGGAAATAATTCTGAGCTTCTTTGATGACATATTTATTCCTGGACAGAATGACAAAGGGTTCCAACAATGGACATGCAAAGGTAGTACAGCAATATGTATGATTGTTGAACATGGCAAGCTGCAGACTTGTGTGGAATTGAAAAACGAATTCGGGTTACAGGAAAGTGACTACTTTTGTTACCTTCAATTAAGACTACTATCAAAAAGAAATAAAACTGGGGACAAGTCATAAAGCCATAAACATTTTTGAAGGAGCCTATAAAGGTAAAACTTTTGGAGCAATTTCCAATTTATATGAATGTTTGATGGCATGTCGTGGGCATTCATCACTCTATATTAAAAGGAAATGGGAAAAGGAGATAGATCCAAGATTAAGAGAAGATTAGTGGTGGAATAGTAGTAAAATACAATGCATATCCACTAGCTTCCGGAATCTGAGGAATTTCAACTGCAGGTTGAACAACATGCTGGAGAACAAGTGGAGAGGTAGACATTGACCACTTATGCATATATTTTGGCTTTACCCAAGAATACAAGATTACTGTGACAAATTATGGTTTGTTTAAAAGACAATATTGGGATATGGGATACCTAACACATTCAAGGTGCTCTATTAAGGCCATCTTACAGGGAAAAATGTTACAGAGAAAGAATGAATACCTGAGTAAACATTTACTGACAGCTAGCATAAAAGTAATAAGATTATGGCACAAACAAGATCTTCCCACCGTTGAGCAGAGGATGTGCACCGTGGAGGAAATATTTGTAATGGAGAGGACCGCATTTTGAATAAGAATACAGGAAACCCAATTCATGAAAAAATGGGAAAAATTGATACACTACAAGAATGACGTATTATTATACAAAATCATACATGGACTTTCCCCCTCATATCCTTCGGATCTGATTTCCCCCTATGTTCCGGCCCAAAGCCTTCGTTCTGAGAGTGCCGGTCTTCTGGTGATCCCAAGAGCCAAGAAGTGTTCCGCAGGTTCGAGAGCGTTCTCCATCTTGGCACCGATTCTGTGGAATGCTCTTCCCCCTAAGATCCGATCTGCAACCTCAGTGGAAATGTTTAAATCTAAGCTTAAAACTCACTTCTACTCTATAGCATATGAATAACCTAAACTGCTTATTTGTAATAACCTGTGAAGCCCTTTGAGACGCTTTGTGATTAAGGGCTATACAAATAAAAATGACTTGACTTGACTTGACTTAAACATAGAAGAGATTCCCCAACACTGCAATGTATTTTTTTATCTATTTAGTTTTAGCAACAAAAACCAAATTCTGCAAACAAGAAAACCAATGTATTTACATTTGGGGCCAAGGGAGTACGGTGGGAGTAATAATAACTTTTATTTTATTGAAATTCCTGCTAAAATATGTGTAGTTTTTGGTAAATGTCCTGCAATGCTGAGTCCAACAGTGCCATCTGCTGGTATGGGGTGGGGTTTGGTTTTGGCTTCTAACATGTGACCAGGAGGCGGGGTTTTTTCAGTTTTACCAGAGTACTACAAAGGTAAGACATATCTTTTGGTGCTCCACAAAATAAGTTAATTTTAAACTTTATAACCCCAGCTGACAAATCTCTCACCATGCATAGTAATGTGATTGATATTGTCAAGCTGTTTAGGTTTATTTTCGTTTTGTTTCTGTTTTACTAAATATTAATTCCCCTTGTAGAGATCAAAGAGATCAGACCCAGCAGAAAAAGCTAATGTTGTGACTCATCCATTTGCAGGTAAATTGTACCCATTTTTATACTCATTATTGTTTTTATTCCTATTTTTCATATACATTAAAAAAGGATGATGTTGGTTAAAATTCAGAGTAAAGAAAAACATGTTGAATTCATTGTAAACGTTAAAAATCCACTATACAATCTCTTGTTAAAAGTATCTTGTTAAAATGCAAAGATTTATAAATGTATTGTGATATTCTAAAATGTATTTTCTGTAAAGTGAAAAGACAGCTCTTTGATATGCTTTGTTGTCAGTTTTACCAGAGTACTACAAAGAGATCAAAGAGATCAGACCCAGCAGAAAAAGCTAATGTTGTGACTCATCCATTTGCAGAACTGTAATAATAAAAACCTCATCATCCAGTCCAGCGTGAATGTGGATCTTTGGTGGGACACGTACAACGCGGTTACATTGGTGCCGTGACCCGTGACTTCTATCAAACTCGCCGAACCGAGGACTGTCCTACCTGCCACATGAGCTCACAGTATTTGAAATTTTAGTTACATGAGCGATATTGTTTAGCTCATTACAGTGCAGTGTCACAGTGATACGAAGGCTGCTGATTTATTTTGTGATTTTGACTTATTTACATTTTTTTCTGTTAATCTTTGAAACATGTTTAATCAGAGCAATGTGTTAGCTCCACAATTTGACACACCTATTCACTTTGGCAGGGGCACGGGCATGTTTACCCCCATCCCCTCTGATAATAGTTCTACCCCAGGTGGTGCTACACATAGAGTAGAGGCAAGTTCCAGTGTGAGCACCCATAATGCAGCTGACCAACATGCTAGCCTACCTTCACCTCAGGTCAGACCCACATCTACGCCAAATTCCACGAGTGAAAATTCTGAGGGTTTAGCTGATCACATGACAAATATTATTCAGGAGATAGGACATAAATTGGCTGATAGCATATTCTCAAATATACAGTCACATAATATAGTAGCTCCTAACGCTGCTGCCACACAAGATGTAGCAAACAGATTGAGTCAGGTGGTTACGCAGAGAAAGGTTAAGGAACCGCCGTCATTTATTGGGGATGGCTCAGACTCAATAACAATACATGAGTGGGAAGATCTAATGAGGACATTTATAAAAAGGAGTGATGTGAGACTTGAAGAGCAAGCAGAGGAAATCCTTATACATTTGAGAGGAAAAGCTAAAGATGTAGTTAGGTTTAGCATTAGAAACAGTAATATAGACGTCTATACCCGCCCTGACATGATTTATAGTCTTCTCAGGAAATACTTTAGCTGTACCAAGTACTCTGCTGTCCCTTTAGCTGACTTTTATTCAACTTTGCCCAAAGACCAGGAAGACCCCTATGACTACTGGCTGAGACTAAACAGAGCAGCTGACCTTGCCTCTGAGTGCTTGAGAGAGCAGGGCAAAACATTTGACAACCCTGAAATAGAGGTTACTCGCATGTTTATTAGGAACTGCCCATGCAAGGAACTGGCACTCACTTACAGATCAAAAACTATCGAAAAGTGGTCAGCATGTGAGGTACTAGAGGTGCTGAATGAATACCACGCTGAGAAGAGCTACAAAGCAGATTCCCTACAACAACCTGCGAATAGAGCGGAAATTGCCGTACACAAAGCTGAGGTGAACCATGGTCCAACCCTCGTGCACGAGCCACCTCAGACTTCGAGCCCACAGTATGTCTCTCTAACGGACGTTATTAGTATGTTGGAGAAAGTTCTGATACGTGTTACCTCGAACCAGTTTCAAGAGAGAGGGGGAGCTCCAACCAGGCGACCTGGAGCCAGAATAAATGGTTTCACTGCCAAGCCATGTATCATTTGCAAAGAAGTCGAACACAGTGCTCTCTCTCATTGCCGAGACAAGAACCTTTGCTTTCACTGCCATGCCCCAGGGCATTCTCGACGTGATTGTCCAGTGACGAAAGTTGTCCCGCTGCCTCAGGGAAACTAACTGATCTGCGCTTAGGGGAGAACAGTGCAGATCAACTGAGTATACCTCCCACCACTAATGTGAAGCCTGACATGCAAGACAATAAATCAATTTATGAGTTGTATAGCAACAAGATACCTCCATCGAAGAAGCTGATCTTTCAGGGGTTTCAAAAAATAGCGGAGACTGACGAACTGTTTTACACACCTGTACTTGTGCAAGAAGGCCCCACTTTCAGAGCGCTGTTGGACAGCGGGTCGATGGCTTGTACAGTAAGTGAGGACACAGCTAAGTACCTCCTGCAGCAATTCCCTGATATGATGAGTTACACGGCCGATGATTATGTCATTGTAGGCTGCGGTGGACACCAAGTTTCTCCCAGAGATATGTACGACATTCACGTCACAGTTTACGGGTGCCAAATGATAATACCAGTAATGGTGGTGCCAGGCCAGACAGAACAGATGATCCTTGGCAGCAATGCCATCAAATATATTTTGACTCAATTGAAAAGTACTGATGGCTATTGGAGATTAGTTTCCACTCCTGACAACGGTCTGTCCGATAACCACAGTCAATTCCTGTCAATGCTTTCCAACACAGAGAGATGGAGAGGTGATTGCATTCCAGACAAGGTAGGGACAGTAAAGATCAAGAGTTGCGTGACGCTGAATCCACGGACCGAGTACGTTATTTGGGGCAAGTTACCTGAGTTGGCCGGGGCATCGGCGGGCAGCACAGTGGTCGTTGAGCCAACCCAATCTAAGGCTGCGCCCAGACAAGTCCTTGTCGGACGAGTTGTTACTCCACTCTGGGGAGATGGATGGGTGCCTGTTAAAGTCTTTAATCCCACGGACAGAGTTGTGGTGCTGAGAAGAAACAGGAAAATTGCAGATGTGTCTCCTTGTATCGCAGCGGAAGACCTGCCCAATGCAGAGGAGGTCAAGTGCAACGTGCAGAGTGTACAGAGCAAAGAGGTCCGACCCAGGTCAGAAGAGGACATGATGCGTGCATTGGAAGCTCTGGGACTGCAAGACATTGACCTGAAGTCATGTGAGGTTTCGCTGCAGTGTAAAGACAAGCTCCTTCATATCATCGAACAATTCGAGTCAATCTTTTCTCGCCATAAGATGGACTGTGGAGAGGCCAAAGAGTTTGTACATCGTATCCATCTTGTTGATGATAAGCCGTTCCGTCTACCCTACAGACGTATACCACCAAGTCAGTATGAAAAACTGAGGACGACTCTGAACGAGATGGAAGAGAAAGGAATTATTCAGAAGTCGACTAGCGACTATGCATCTGCGCTTGTTCTCATATGGAAGCGGAATGGAGAACTAAGGGTATGTACTGATTTCAGAAGGCTTAATGCAAGAACCATAAAGGATGCCTACCCACTACCGCATCAAGCTGATGCTTTGGCCGCACTTGGGGGAAATGCCTTTTTCTCCACAATGGATCTGACGTCAGGCTACTACAATGTCCCCTTGCACCCTGACGACAAAAAGTACACGGCATTCTCCTCACCATTCGGCCTTCACGAGTACAACCGGCTCCCTCAGGGACTTTGCAACAGCCCAGCAACATTTATGAGGATGATGATGTCAATATTTGGTGATCAGAATTTCATGAGCCTATTATGTTACCTCGACGATCTGATGGTGTTTGCCCCCACAGAGGAAGTTGCACTCCAACGCCTGCAGATGGTGTTTACTCGCCTTAAGGAACACAACCTCAAGCTCGCACCCAAAAAGTGTTTTTTCCTCAGACGGACTGTGAAATTTCTTGGGCATGTCATCAGTGAGGATGGAATTCGGACTGACCCCGAGAAAGTGAGAGCGATAAATGACGTACAAGTCGCTGATCTAATGGAGTCGGATGGCAAGACGCCATGCCCTAGTAAAATCAGATCTTTTCTAGGCATGGTGATGTATTTCCAAAGCTTCATTGAAGCATGTTCTGCGAAGGCAAAACCTCTGTTCAGGCTCACATCTGAATCTGGTGACAAGCATAAGCGCAAGAGAGCCCGCAAGAAAGGTCAAGTGAAGCTGACGCCTGCAGATTGGTCCGATGCATGCCAGAACGCCTTTGAAACACTGAAGCACGACCTCGTGACAGGTGTCACTCTGGCCCACCCAGATTTTGATGCGCCGTTTATTCTGGCTGTCGACGCATCCTTTGATGGGATTGGAGCAGTCCTGTCACAGCTGCCACCTGGTGGAAAAGTAGCCAGACCAGTCGCCTTTGCAAGTAAGACGCTCTCTCACTCCCAGCTCAACTACCCTGCACACAGGCTCGAATTTCTTGCCTTGAAATGGGCGGTATGTGATAAATTCAGCCATTGGTTGAAAGGAAGACACTTTACCACGTGGACCGACAATAACCCACTTACATACATTTTGACCAAACCAAGACTTGATGCGTGTGAACAGCGGTGGGTAGCGAAGCTAGCTGCATACAATTTTGACCTGAAGTACATTCCCGGCCCAAAGAACATCGTAGCCGACGCTCTGAGCCGTGAGCCATTTGTACGGTCATGTGTGGGTCATCGCCTTGTTACCGAGCCCTATACTTCTCTCTTGGACCAAGTCAACAGGGTGAACAACAGTACTGTGCAAGAGGTGTTCAGAGTATCCAACAATTGTCACGCTGTTGTAGACGAGAGTGCTGGGACATCAGACGAGTCAGTAAAAAGGGCAATTCCATCAGGCTCCAATGGTTCTGTGACATCAGAAGAGGTTGCTGCTGTCTTCAGTGCTCAGTCCACTGGTGGCGTGGGTCAAGTGATGGGAACAGATGCCAACTTCAATCTTCTGCAGAAGGGAGATCAGTCAACGGCACTCCCACAGAGTCAGCTTGTTGGTTTACAAGAACAGGACAACACAATAAGCAGAACCATGTACTTTGTGCATAGACACAAGAGACCTACCAGGCGTGAGAGAGCTGTCGAGTCGCCTAGTGTGATGAAACTACTGAAGCATTGGAGCAGACTCACCATACAGAATGGCATGCTCTACAAAATAAGGAAAGATCCTCACATGGCCAAGAAAATCTTCCAGTTTGTGGTGCCTGATTCATTGAAACAGAAAGTCCTTCAAGGTTTACATGACTCAGCAGGTCACCAAGGCCAGAACCGTACTTTGTCTCTGGTGAGGCAACGATTCTTCTGGAATGGCATGGAACGTGATGTTGTGAATTATGTCAAATCCTGTCAGCGCTGTGTAGTAGGGAAAACACCGGAACCACACAACCGTGCACCACTCAAGAACATAGTCACCTCTGAGCCTATGGAGTTGGTCTGTATAGACTTTTGGACTGCTGAGCAAGAGAACAAGTCTGTAGATGTCCTGGTCGTAACTGATCATTTCTCCAAGATGGCGCACGCCTTCCCTTGCAGAAATCAAACCGCCAAACAAGTTGCTCGCCGTCTGTGGCAGGATTTCTTCCTTGTCTATGGTTTCCCACGGCGTATCCACTCTGATCAGGGAGCTAATTTTGATAGCAAACTGATCAAAGAGCTTCTAGAGATGGCAGGGGTGCAGAAATCCCATACCACTCCGTACCACCCCATGGGAAATGGTATCGCAGAACGATTCAACCGAACATTGGGAGATATGATCAGAACCCTTCCCCCTCAGTCCAAAGCAAAGTGGCCACAAATGCTGCAGCAGCTCACATTCTGCTATAACTGCACAGAGCATGAGACAACAGGGTTTGCACCGTTTTACCTAGTGTTTGGTAGGATCCCTCGTCTCCCTGTCCATGTCATGTTTCAACATGCTAATACCAATGATGCTGTTGTCAGCTACTCCGACTTTGTACGCCATCTGAAGAAAGATCTACATGAAGCTGCTCAAATTGTACAGAGGAATACTCTCAGAGAACAGACTCGTCATGCCAAGCTGTACAACCGTAGGGCCAAAGGATCACCTCTCGTCGTGGGAGACCGGGTGTTGATCGCCAACAGAGGTGTCCCGGGGAAACGCAAAGTTGCAGATAAGTGGGAGTCAACCCCGTATGAAGTCATATCAGTCAAGCCTGATCTCAATGTCTACAGAGTCAGGGATTGTCTGAGAAGGTAGTTCACAGGAATTTGCTGCTCTCTGTTAGCTTCTTGCCCTGTGAGGATGATCTGGCCAGCGAATCTGAACACTCAGAGTCTGACGCTGCTATGCATGGAAGTGATGTATGCCCTGATTTACCTGACGCGGTTGAAGACAGTGATGTCCGTACAGTAAACTGGGTGATACAGGCAGGTGAAGAGCAAGTTCATCCAGAGGTAGAGGATAACTCACTAGACAGCAGATCTGATGCCCAGTCCGACTCTCGCAGTGTTGATACATCCAGTCGAGGAAGTCAGCACATCCCCGAACAAGATGTTGACCATACTTCAAGTGACAATACGGAAAGCCCATCACAGTGCTCTGAAAACATGATCCCTTTGGGTATGGGTCTCCCAGACGAGACCCCATTGAACACTGACCATCTGGACGCAGACTCCCCTGATACTGACTGTTTAGACTTGACTGCCCCAGACCTTCAAGCTCAGGTTATTTGTGCTCAACCTAACCGTTATGGTCTTAGGGTCCGCCAGTCCATCAGGCCTCCTAGTCGTCTTATTTGTCAGATGAATGACCATGTGGTAGGTGACAATCCTCTGTCCGCAATATCTGCAAGTTCCTAGTTTAAGTTCAGTAGAGATGCACTTTCAGTTTGAGTAACAAAGCTTGAGTAAGAAACAAGAATTGTGCCTATGTGAGCACTTACAACTACAGGAACAATGTTTGATATTTCAGAGATGTAACAGGCATCTTTGAGTCTGTGCTTAGTTAGGAGTTTGATCGCCTCCTTTCTTTTCACACTCCTTTTTGGGAGAGTTTTAGAACTGACATGCACTTCAGTTTGTTCCTTGTAATACTGTACCAGTTTTCGTGTCCTCTTTTTCATCAGTATTTGCCTTTTTGGCATGTGATTTTTTTTTTCTGTTTAGTGTAGCACTCCCATATTTAGCAGAATTTCAGGGGGGTGTATGTAACGGGTGTAATAATAACTTTTATTTTATTGAAATTCCTGCTAAAATATGTGTAGTTTTTGGTAAATGTCCTGCAATGCTGAGTCCAACAGTGCCATCTGCTGGTATGGGGTGGGGTTTGGTTTTGGCTTCTAACATGTGACCAGGAGGCGGGGTTTTTTCAGTTTTACCAGAGTACTACAAAGGTAAGACATATCTTTTGGTGCTCCACAAAATAAGTTAATTTTAAACTTTATAACCCCAGCTGACAAATCTCTCACCATGCATAGTAATGTGATTGATATTGTCAAGCTGTTTAGGTTTATTTTCGTTTTGTTTCTGTTTTACTAAATATTAATTCCCCTTGTAGAGATCAAAGAGATCAGACCCAGCAGAAAAAGCTAATGTTGTGACTCATCCATTTGCAGGTAAATTGTACCCATTTTTATACTCATTATTGTTTTTATTCCTATTTTTCATATACATTAAAAAAGGATAATGTTGGTTAAAATTCAGAGTAAAGAAAAACATGTTGAATTCATTGTAAACGTTAAAAATCCACTATACGATCTCTTGTTAAAAGTATCTTGTTAAAATGCAAAGATTTATAAATGTATTGTGATATTCTAAAATGTATTTTCTGTAAAGTGAAAAGACAGCTCTTTGATATGCTTTGTTGTCAGTTTTACCAGAGTACTACAAAGAGATCAAAGAGATCAGACCCAGCAGAAAAAGCTAATGTTGTGACTCATCCATTTGCAGAACTGTAATAATAAAAACCTCATCATCCAGTCCAGCGTGAATGTGGATCTTTGGTGGGACACGTACAACGCGGTTACATTTACATTTGGGGCCGAGGGAGTACGGTGGGAGTCAGAAGAGAGTGCTTGTGCTCTGTGCTTAGCCTTGCCCATCTCTACCGCTCACCCATTCAAATTGCTCTGGGTTCTGTGGGGACATATAGGGGTTGTTTGTTGTGTAGGTTATCATCATAAAGTGTCTCAACGGTGAACATGCAAACATAGATTATTTAATGAGCCTCCAAATTGTTAGGGAAAAAACTACATTACAAATGTATCGTTTACCAAATTGTTCGAATTAGTTATCTAACTCCATTAACCAAACACAAACTTCATTCTCCTAACAATGCATGCTCTTTTCTTAATTTAGGGAAAATATTGACAAGAGACCGGCATTTCCATACAGGGGCGGGTTTATTTTCTTAAAGTATTTTACTAAGTGAATTCCATCAAATTAGCCGAATTATTGTTGCTCGAGGCTTCCTCGAGCCTCTTTTTTCGATTGTCCCTCTCATTCTCCGATCTGATCTTCTGTCTTCTGTCTCTGAAGTTCTTTTTCACAAGCTGGAGCATTGGCTCCTCCCTCATGGGCTGGCCAGGAACTCCCCACGTGGCCCCCACCTAGTCGCCACCTCGTCTGACCGGTGCATCACGAAGGTGCCAGCTTCACCACCTCCTCGCCGAAAGGTACCGCCATGTCTAAAGGAAACTCATATCAGCTAAAAACAATGCCAAGCGTTTATCAAAACAAGGCCTAAGTCCTTCATCAGCGCCCCATTATCAAAATTCCCCAGCCAAAACATTCCACACTTGGAACGGCGCGACCTGTCATCGAACTTCAGCCTCTTCTGTGAAAAATCTTCAATGCATTCAATAACTGTAATTTGTGTATAAAATCCCTTATAGTCAAATATTACAATATAAAATCCTTCAATATAAAAGATTCCTTAGCAATGTAGAGCCAAAACGGGGTATTTTGTTGTGACACCTCGACTGTAAACCGTGGTAAAAAATGTGCAATATATATACTGGACAGCAATACCAGGCGGGCTAATCGGGAAGAACAGTAGATTTCCCGAAGGGGAAGCTCATATCAAAGTTGAATTTGGGCTGGCTTGATCAGTAAAATAATTTGAACAAGTATCTAAACTTAATTGCGCATTCATTCTCTAATCAACTATTTGGCCCAATTCAGGGTTGTTGTGAGGGTCAAACAGAGTTCCCGAATGTTTGATCTTACATTACA
Organism: Urocampus carinirostris; assembly: GCF_059441175.1. NCBI lineage: Eukaryota > Metazoa > Chordata > Actinopteri > Syngnathiformes > Syngnathidae > Urocampus > Urocampus carinirostris. The sequence continues at coordinate 3,629,323 of NC_142363.1, read as the reverse complement.
CAGTCCAGCGTTTTTCCGAATTGCTCAGTCCAAGTACTGTTATCATTAATTTTACTCATCTTGCACTTTTTGGCTGGCATCTGTGTGTCCTCGATCGTGTGTTGTGCAACGTGTTTGCAGAAATTAGTAGTTAACTGCATTTACCTAGTAGCTCCTCTCACTTTAAATTAAGCTTGTGGTAAAGGGAATTCTGTCTTTTTTTCAAGAAGCCGTTATTTTCACCCAAAGGCTTCTTTAGTTGGTTTTTGTTGCTTTTATCGTCTATCTACTATCTACCCTGGTCATATCCCTCGAGAGGGGTGACTGACAGCAAGACAAACACATACACACACACAAAAACTATCCCACTATCCTTTCACAACACCTCTCCACTCATTCCTATCACCAACAAGAGCTCTAGCTTCCACTACATTGAGACCTCTGTCCTGCAGTGCACTCATAACACCATCCATCCATGTCAATCGCGGCCTTCCTCTTGGTCTCCTTCCATTTACTTCTGCTCTGTAGATCCTCTTCAACATTTGCTCCTCGTCCATGTGTCCAAACCAAGCGAGTACTCTCATATCTACATGAATGCTCAGTTCCACTACTACTCCAGTTCTGTCTCTCACAATTTCATTTCTCAATCCATCCAATCTTGACACTTTTTGCTTGGGGTTGTCCATCGATTCGATGATGACCATCTTCTTTTAATTGTGAGTCTGCTGATGTTTGAAGAGTCCGATCCTGGATCCACAGATGCGGCCACAGACAGAGCATGTGAAGGGGGTGATGGGGGGAGCAGGGGCGGCCCGGCAAGCATGTCTCCTTGCACGCTTTGCTGCACGGTGTTGCATGCGCTGTTCCTCCATGTAATCCACTCCCTGTGAGCAGTGGGAGCGCCAGAGGTCTCGGCAGGAAGCAAGTTCCTCCAGTGAGGAAGGGTTTATCCGACATCTCTTCAGGATGTTCTTCATTTGGTCTTTGAACCGCTTCTTCTGCCCACCAGCACTACGTTGGCCTAGATGTAACTGACCATAGAGGATACGGCGTGGCAGTCTGTGGCTGGGCATTCGAACAACATGCCCCAGCCACCTAAGTTGGCGTTGGGCCATAATGGATTCCATGCTGCAGCTGCCTGCCCTCTCCAACACCTCTGTGTGCGGCACTCTATCCCTCCATGTGATGCCAAGGATCTTCTGAAGACATCTTACATGGAAGGTCTCGAGGCTCTTCAGATGGCGGCTGTAGATAGTCCATGCCTCACATCCATACAGTAATGTAGTGATGCATACAGCTCTGTAGACCAGCATTTTGGTGTGGAGTCTAAGGTTGTTGTTTTGAAAGACCCTTCTCCTTAGTCGACCGAAAGATGCTGATGCTTGCTTGAGACGGCTCTGGATCTCATCATCCAATGAGCAGGTGTCAGACACTATGCTCCCCAGATATTTGAAGGTGGGCACCATGAGCAGGTGTTGCCCTGCTGCAGTGAGGATTATTGGATTTGGTAAGAGGTCAGCACTGGACTGACAGAGTACCTCTGTCTTCTGGGTGTTGATCGTCAGTCCCATTCTGGTGTATGCAGTTACAGCTGCCGAGAGAATGTTTTGCAGAGCCTCCGGTGTATGGGCAACCAGGGCACAGTCATCAGCATACTGTAGCTCAATGATGGTCTCTGAAGTCAGTTTGGTAGTTGCCTGTAGCCTCCTGATGTTAAACAGGTTACCATCAAACCTGAAGTTGATGGTAACTCCAGCCTGCTTCTCCATCCTTCTACGTAGCAGTGTTGTAACACAGACGAGGAAGATGTTGAAGAGAACTGGAGCCAGCACACAGCCTTGCCTCACTCCAGTTTTGACGCCAAAGGGCTCTGAGCTGTGTCTTCCAACTACCACTCTGGCTGTCATCCCTGAATGGAACTGTGCAAGAATGGTGAGAAACTTGGGTGGACACCCAAATCTCTTCAGGACTTGCCACAGTAGGTCCCTGTTCACTGTGTCAAATGCGTTTGAGAGATCGACAAAGGCGATGAACAAGTCCTTGTGCTGCTCCCGGCATTTCTCTTGGAGCTGACGTGTCACAAAGATCATGTCGACTGTTCCCCTGTCCTTTCGAAAACCACACTGTGACTCTGGGATGACGCGTTCCGATATTTTGAAGATGAGTCTGCGGAGCATGACCTTGGCAAGGACCTTTCCAGCAGTGGCCAACAAAGAGATACCCCTACTGTTGGAGCAGATGGATTTATCTCCTTTATTCTTGAAGATGGTCACAATGTTCGCATCTTTCCACAGTTGCGGGACACACTCTCGTCTCCACACCTCTGAAATGTATTGAAACAGTGTCCGTGTACAGAGGTAGCCTCCTACCTTGAGAAGTTCAGCTGGGATGTTGTCAGGTCCAGGGGATTTATTGTTTTTCAGGGTTTTGACTGCATGCAGGATTTCATTGAAAGTTGGCGGGAGGTCGAGGTCTGGCAATGTAGGATGTTCAGGGAGCTCTGAAAGGACAGTTGGGTCCACTGGGGTGGGCTGGTTGAGCAGGGTGTTGAAATGCTCAGCCCACCGCTCCACTATCATAGCCTGATCCTTGATTAGAGATGTTCCATCAGCAGATCTAACAGGTGCCAGGGAGCAGTTTCTGGGGCCATAGATGGTTTTTACTGCATCATAGAAACTGTGCATATCGCTTCTATCAGCGTGAGACTGGATTTCATTGGCTTTTGAGATCCACCACTCATCTTGCAGTTTTCTGAGAGTTCTCTGGGCCTCGGAACGAAGGGCTTGCCATAGCTTTTTATGGAATTGAGATTGTGGGTTGTTCAGGGGTGCTCTGTGCGCCTTGTGCATTCTGTCCAGGAGGGTTGAGATCTCTCCGGCATTCTGGTCAAACCAGTCTTGGTGTTTTTTAGTTTTAAAACCAACGGTTTGGGCTGCAGTGTCAAAGAGGGTGGTAGATATATAGGTCCACTTCTCATCCATCCCAGCCTCTGACATGACCAGCTGCTCAATGTTTGCCAGCCTCTCAGCTAGAGAGCAACGGAAGTTGTCAAGGGTGTCGCTACTGGAGAGTTTGGCACAGTTGAGTGTCTTCCTCTTTGAACCACCCTGACGTGCTAGGGGCAGGACATGCATTCTGACCTTTGTCAGAATCATGCGGTGGTCGGTCCAACAGTCTGCCCCACGCATAGCTCTTGTAATGAGCACGTCCTTCAGGTCAGCCCTCCTCACAATCGCGTAGTCGATCAGGTGCCAGTGTTTGGACCTGGGATGCATCCAGGATGCCTTATATTTATTCTTTTGTTGGAAGATGGTGTTTGTGATGGTAAGGTTATGTTCCGCGCACAGACTAAGAAGTCTCATGCCATTGGAATTAACTTTTCCAATGCCATGGGCACCAATCACACCATTCCAGTTTTGCAAGTTCTTTCCGACTCTTGCATTGAAATCACCAAGCAGCATGATTTTGTCATTCCTCGGGATGTGACTGAGGATGTCATCGAGTGCCTAGTAGAAGCGATCCTTCTCTTCATCATTCGATGGCAGTGTTGGTGCATAGGCACTAACTAATGTAACATGTCTGCATTTTGCAAGTGGGATGCGAAGAGTCATTAGTCTTTCACTGACACCCACTGGTGACTCTGTGAGCTTCAGCAGTAGGGTGTTCTTAATTGCAAAACCAACTCCGTGAAGATGGTGTCCGCCCATGGGGTATCCCTTCCAAAAGAATGTATAACCCTCCCCCTCTTCATTGAGTGAGCCTTCCTCAAGGAGTCTGGTCTCGCTGAGCGCTGCCACATCCACATTATATCGCTTCAGCTCATTGGCAATGAGTGCTGTTCTGCGCTGTGGTCTGTCCAAACTGGTGTCCAGGAGTGTCCTTATGTTCCATGCTGCAATTCTAAATGCTATTGTTTTTCGACCGCATAGTGGAATGTCCCGACAGGCGCGGTTTCCTGTCCGGGTACTGTGCTGAGTGGGCAATCTTTAGGCCACCTTTTCTAGGCCTTTCCCTAATTGGGGTGAGCAGTGCGGCCACTAAATAGTGCTGCTCAGACGCACAGGGGTCTGCCGGAAACAGCTGCCACTCAATCCCAGCTGCTAACGACCCTTGCCCTGTGCCGCTGACGTGCAGAGTTCCAGCTAAGAGCTTCCAGCTCATTCAAACCTGCTCCCGTCACTGGATACTCCATCGCCGCCAGACTTTTGTGGTCGGAGACTCAGGTAAAAGAGGATACCTGCGCAATGATGGTTTTTAAAGTGGCGTAAGGGGTGCGCTTTCCCCAACGCCACTATCTTGATTGTAAAGAAGATGGTTCCAGTGGCAAGGGAGACCCTAGACGACCGGCATCTTCCTACAACTGCAGGCGGCTGCCGGAATCCAGGTCTGTGGGAAACCGCCTCAAAGCGTGCCGCCACCAGCTTTTAGGATCACTCTTAGTCTGGACTCTACCCTTCGACCTGTTCGGCTTGGGTAACCCTGCCAGGAGTACGAGACTCCCGCCGACATAGCTCTAGGGGTCATGGAGACGCACAAAGTGCCCCACCACGATAAGGTGGTGATCCGTCGGGACACTGACACTTTTAACATACACCTCAAACACTTCATCTCAAAAACATTTAATTTCCTTCTCAAATCTGCGTTCAGGCTCCAAGTCTCTTTTATACACATGTTAAAAAAGTATTATGTTACATTATGCACAAAATTACTTTTAAAGCTACAACCGGAATAAGTACAACAATGAAAAAAGAAACAATAGAAGAAAAAAATAAAGGCAAAAAGAAAGAAAAAGAAGAAACAATAATAAGGGAAGAAAAAGGAAGTAAGAACCTAGGACAGGGGTCAGGAACCTTTTTTGCTGAAAGAGCCGAAAAAACCCAAATTTTAAAATCTAATCCTAGGAGAGCCATATGTATATTTTAATACCAAAAACAGCTAAATGGAAGAGGAAAATCAACGAGTTTATAGTATAATAAGACAGAATTTATTTTGAACAACATTGTAAGTTAATAACAAAAACTAACAATTATTTATAATTATAACAATCAACTGGTCTGCAGGCTAAGGTTTTATTCATATCTGTCCATGTTTACTTGCCCGCTCTGCTTGTTCACCGCTGTCTGAGGCCCTCAGGTCAGCAATTTCTTATCTAAATCGAAGAAGACCAACAATATATATATATTATAATAAGACTCTGTTATAACACGTTGTTCAAAATAAAATTAAAGGTATTTATTGATAAAAAAAGTACTTCTGACTTACTATTAATGCGACTTTTGGTGTTGCATGGTTTTGCTGATGGCTTTGTAGTCCGGTTGGTAGGTGGTGAGGTTCAGCTTCATGCAGGCGTTTAGGCTTCCATCTTTTAAGCGTGATCGCAGGTTGGTTTTGATGTGTTTTAGGTGTGAGAACGACTGTTCGCATGCATACGTAGATCCAAACATGGTCAATACAGCAAGACTCACACGCTGCAGTGTTTTGTACGTGACGGGAAGCGCGTTCCAGGTTTTGACAATCAGCTGGTCTGCGCGCTGAAGTCTGTCCATGTCTGTCCATTTGTGTTTGCCTGCCAGCTCTGCTTGTTCTCGTGCAAGGGTTTCCAAATCTTCATTCAGTGACTTGAACTTATTAACCCACATGTCTGTGGCCTTCAGGTCAGCAACTTCTACTTCAAAATCTCTGACAGAGACATTGGGGATGAAACTCAGGTTTACTTTGTCCAAATCACACTCGTGCGGATGAGTGATGAATTGAAAAAGACTAGTGTGCTCACGAAAGTCCCCAAAGCGTGCTTTGAATGACGTCAGGAGAGAAGATGTGAAAACTGCGAGCTGATGGAGATCAAAATGTTCAGGGGAGTCACTTGCTGTGCACTCATCTTTAAATACTTTCAGTTTTTCAAAGTGTAGTAAACGACCAGTCTCAATATCCGCAGTAAAGATTTCCAGCTTGTTTTGAAATGCAAAGACTGCCTGTTGAAGGGATAAGACTGTATTTCCAATGCCTTGCATTTTCACATTGAGATGGTTCAGATGTCCAGTCATGTCCACAAGATAATAAAACTTGAGGAGCCACTCAGTGTCCGCTAGCTGGGGATACTCAATGCCTTTCATTTGAAGAAAAGTCCGTATTTCGCTCAGGCAAGCTGCAAAACGGCTAAGCACCTTCCCTCTTGACAGCCAACGCACATTACTGTGCAAAACAAGACCGGGATAATTATTCTCCACTTCATCCAACAGTGCTTTAAACTGGCGATCGTTTAAAGCTCGGGCAACAATAAAGTTGACCACCCGAATGACCAGTGACATCACGTCATCAAGCTGCTTGTCACACATTTGCGCACAAAGTGCCTCCTGATGTAGAATACAGTGGAAGCTGAGGATGGGTCTGTTCTGCTCACGAAGCAGCGCTACAAATCCTCTGTTTTTCCCCACCATGCACGGAGCACCATCGGTACACACAGAAAAAAGTTTATCCATTGGTAGATTCTTTTCATTTGCAAACTCCATGAAAGACTTGAATAAATCCTCTCCTCTCGTCGTCCCTTTTAGTGGCAAAACGGCAAGACTTTCCTCACGCAGCGAGTCACCGTCAACATGGCGTGCAATAATACTGAACTGGGATAAATGACTGACATCTGTTGATTCACCCAAAGCGAGGGAAAAAAACTCTGCTGCATTTATGTCATTCACTTGTTTTTTCTCCACTTGTTTCGACATCATGATGGCACGATCGTGCACAGTTCTTGCTGAAAGAGGCATATCTTTTATCCGTTTGATTATTTTATCTTTATCCTTAAAGTCGTCAAAAAGCTCGTTGGCCACATCAAGCATGAATGATTTGGCATAATCGCCATCTGTAAACGGCTTCCCACTCCTCACAATTGCTAAAGAACCAGCAAAGCTAGCAGAGTTAAAATCACCTTGTTTGGCCCATACACGGAGCTGCTGCTGACTCGCCTGGACTGTAGAAAGTAGTTCTTGACAGGCCTTCTTTCTCTTGTCTCCCACTGGATATTTCGCTGAAAATGTGGCATGGCGTGTGTCGAAGTGTCTCTTTATATTTGACCGTTTCATCGAGGAAATGTTATCATTGCATATAAGACACACTGCACAACCTGCTCTCTCAATAAAGGCAAATTGCTCTGTCCATTCCTGCTGAAACGTACGGTAATCTTCATCGCTTTTCCTTTTCGTCATCTTGATTAGAAGGGTTCACCCTGCATAAAAAAAGCTAACCAAAAACGAAAGGAAATATTTCTTCTTTGCTTCAAAATGACTTGTGCAGATTGTTGTAAATTATCAATTAAAATTAGACTTTCCGGGTAGCGGACCTTCCCGCTCACCGGAGAACAGATTGGCTCTTCGCTGCGTGCCTGAACGAAAAGTTGCAGGTGAAAATATATATAAATTAAAATGTGTGTATTTATTTATTTATTTTTGACATGTTTTTTTCTGACTTTATTATTATTATTAATTATTTTGCTAAAGTAACATTATTAGTAAAATTTGTTTCGTTCAGAAATTTTCAGAGAGCCAGATGCCGTCATCAAAAGAGCCATATATGGCTCGCGAGCCATAGGTTCCCGACCCCTGACCTAGGAGAATCAAAAGGATACAAGGAAAATGAGAAAAAACAAGGAAAGAAAAGCAGGAAAAATAGAAATAAGAGCAAAAATGCTAGTAGAAAAAGTAAAAGGCTGGGAAAAAGAAACAAAAAGAAAACGAATAAGATGAAAAAAGGAGGTCATCTCACAATACAACCTACTCACAGATGCCTACTATGTCATTGTCCTTGCATATAAGTCTCTGTTGAACCTTTCCTGTACTCCGGTTGCAAGTGACCAGAGCTTCTCTGATTTAGAATGTGTAAAAACTAAGCCAAGAAGCTCACTGTCTTCATGCTGATGTATACTGAAAAGGACTTTCTCATGTCTATAGACAATGATGTTGCCATTAGCAAATTTGCAGGGAGCAGTTTTTTGCTTAGGTGGATTTTGATGTTTTAAGTAGCGTACATGGTGCAGTGGCTAGTTCATTTGCCTGACACTAAATGTCACTGCTTTGAGACCGGGTGGAAACACATGTTGGCCTGGAGAGGAATAGGCACCACAAGGCTGTACTCGCTAAAGACACACCACATGAAATGGTGCCCCCTATGAACCTAGTGGTTAAGGGATCCACTCAACCAAACAACCAACCAATAAACCAACCAACCAACTAAAATGTATGTAGTGAAGCTACTTCATAAGAGTTATAAAAGTTTTGTGTAAAGCCTAACAATCTGTTGGAAAAGGCAAATGCAGTTTTGATCTTTAATGACTGATACTGTACAGAGGTAACAATGTTTTAATATTTATAAGGATATTTATATAATTTTCCTTTTGGATTAAAATGGTAAAGTGTTTTCTGATAACTTAACATATACCTACATTTCTTCCCAATAAAAAGGGGTCATAAGAGCTCGCTGCTGTTCCATTCGATCAAATTCTACCTCTGTCAGAGACCAGAACAAGCACTCGGATCCAATAGCGTCAGTTTTATAATTTATTTGGACAAGGGTCGGTGGAGCAGGCTTGGGACGTCGTCTCTTGGTGGCAGAAAGTCTCTTTGGATGGAATGGCAGCTCCGTGGTGAAACGCGTGACGAGTAACGTAGCAGGTAAGTCGGTGGCCGGGGCGGGAGAGTAGATCGTAAACTTGTAACAGAAAAGGGTCAGGCAACGAAAAGCAGGCTTGGAATACACAAAGGGGTCGTGGGTACCTTGAATGTTGGAGGCTCACTCATGGAAATGAGGAGTACACTCGAACGTTCATCTCTGGACGCTGACAGCTTAAGTAGAAAGCTTCCACCAATCAGGAAAGCGCGTTCCAGCACGCCAGCTGATTACCTCAGGTGGCTCCATTTAGGTAATCACGACAGAACCCTCCCCCCTCAAGGGACGGCTCCAGAAGTCCCCCAGGGAAAAAAATAATCCAAAACACGTCACATGGAAACACCGGTAATCCGAGGGAACAAAAAGTCACAGGCCAGTTACGAATAATCCCCCAAAACCCAAAATACATCACCAATAATACAAAATAGAGGGTCCGGAGGTCGTCCGATGAACCCCAGAAGGTCAACATCACACCAGCGATCCCCGGGGACGGATAATAAATCCGTTAGCAGCGCACAAAAAAAAAATCCACAGGTAAACTGAGAACAAATAGCACAGTACCTCAGAATTCTTCCGAATGGATAGACACCCCTTCGTCCGCATCTGAAGGGGCGGTAGCGGGTGGGTCCGCAGGTGGAAGAGTAGCAGCGCCGGACCCACGACGACGACCACGGCGCGGCGCTGGTTGGTCTGGATGTAGTCGATGGAACTCTGCCACAAGAGATCGGTCCAGGATCTGCCTGCTGGGAACCCATGATCTCTCCTCCGGACCATATCTTTCCCAATCGACCAAGTACTGGAAGCCCCGACCCCTGCGTCGGGAGCGGAGCAGGCGGCACACTGTATAGATAGGCTCCCCGTCCAAGGAGCGTGGAGCCGGGGGAGGAGGTGGAATGGGTGCCAACGGGCTCTGGCTGACGGGCTTGATCCGGGAGACATGAAACGTGGGGTGCACTCTCATAGATCTTGGTAGACGGAGACGGACTGCTGAGGAGTTGATAATTCTTACAATAGGAAACGGGCCAAGATACCGAGGAGCCAGTTTCCTCGACTCAACCTTCAGTGGTAGATCAGCGGATGCAAGCCACACCTTCTGGCCCACCTGGTAATTCGGAGCAGGGCTCCTCCGTCGATTTGCCCCGACTGAATGTGCCTTGCCTGCCCGAAGGAGTGTGGCCCGAGCACGAGCCCAGGTTTGCCGACAGCGGCGTGCGTTCGCCGTAGCTGACGGGCAGTTAACTTCCTCTTCTTGACTAGGGAACATAGGGGGTTGGTAGCCATATACGCACTGGAAGGGGGACATTCCCGTGGAGGAGCTAACCAAGGAGTTGTGAGCATACTCCACCCATGCCAATTGCCGAGCCCAAGACAACGGTTCACTAGAGACCATACAGCGAAGTGCCGTTTCCAGATCTTGGTTCACTCGCTCAGACTGACCGTTGGATTGAGGGTGGAACCCCGTTGAGAGGCTGACTGAGGCACCCAACAGACGACAGAACTCCTTCCAAAACGCGGACGAGAATTGGGGGCCCCGGTCAGAAACAATGTCCAGAGGGATGCCATGGAGGCGGAACACGTGTTGCTGGACTATCAATGCAGTTTCCTTGGCGGAGGGGAGCTTCGGTAGTGCCACGAAATGGACCATCTTACTGAACCGGTCCACGATAGTGAGTACAGTCGTCATCCCCTCGGATACTGGCAACCCCGTCACAAAGTCCAAGGAGATGTGGGACCATGGCCGGCGGGGAACCGGGAGTGGATGTAACAGACCGGCCGGACGTTGGTGGGATGCTTTGTTCTGGGCGCACACTTGACAGGCGGAGACATATTCCCGAACGTCCTTGGCCATGGAAGGCCACCAGAAACGTCGGGACAAGAAACTGTGAGTCCGAGCCGACCCCGGATGGCAAGAAAAGTGAGAATTGTGCCTCCATTGGAGGACCTCGGACCGTAAGGGTTCGGAGACGAATAGTCGACCCTCGGGACAGGAGCTGGGACCCGCCTGATCGGGTAGTGCCTCTCTGACTCGGGACTCGATATACCAGGAAACTGCCGCCACCATACGGGAAGCCGGAAGGACCGTTGTGGGACCCTGAGGTATTTCATTGGAATTCTGGAATTGCCGGGAGAGCGCGTCGGGCTTCACATTACGAGATCCGGGTCTGTAGGACAGAGTAAAGTTAAAGCGGGTGAAAAACAGGGCCCAACGTGACTGGCGAGGGTTGAGCCGCTTGGCCGATCTAATATATTCTAAATTCTTGTGGTCAGTCCAAACTATGAACGGCACCATTACCCCCTCCAACCAATGCCGCCATTCTTCCAGGGCTAGCTTGACGGCCAACAACTCACGATCCCCCACGTCGTAGTTGCGTTCGGCCGGGGACAACCGTCGGGAAAAGTAGGCGCACGGGTGCATCCTCTGGTCCTTGTCAGACCGCTGGGACAAGACGGCACCCACTCCCACATCTGAGGCGTCCACCTCCACAACCAGTTGGCGTGCGGGGTCAGGTACCTGGAGTATGGGGGCCGTAGAGAAATGATTCTTTAAACAGTTGAAGGCTGCATTAGCCTCGGAAGACCACCGGAATGGCTCTTTAGGGCTGGTAAGAAACGTGAGGGGAGCTGCCACCATACTGTAGTTCCTGATGAACCTCCGGTAGAAGTTGGCAAAACCAAGGAATTGTTGGAGTTTTTTGCGAGACTCAGGGACAGGCCAAGAGATGACTGCTGATACCTTGGCCGGATCCATCTGAAGGGTCCCCTCCGCCACGATGTAGCCCAGGAACGAAACTGTCTTGGCATGAAACTCGCACTTCTCCGCTTTAACAAATAAAGAGTTCTCTAGGAGACGACGGAGAACCAGCTGGACATGTTTTCGGTGTTTCTCGAGGGACTTTGAGAAAATTAAAATATCGTCCAGATACACAAAAACAAAACGATTAAGCACATCTCGTAAAATGTCATTTATCAAAGATTGGAAAACGGCTGGAGCATTGGTTAATCCGAACGGCATTACCAGGTACTCGTAGTGACCGGTGGGTGTGTTGAATGCTGTCTTCCACTCATCCCCCTCCCGGATACGGACTAAGTGGTAGGCGTTGCGCAGATCAAGCTTAGTGAAGATCGTGGCCCCCTGTAGAAGTTCAAATGCAGAGGCAAGGGATAGCGATTTTTAACCGTGATTTCATTAAGGCCTCGATAATCTATACAGGGCCGGAGTGACCCGTCCTTCTTTCCCACAAAGAAGAACCCCGCCCCCGCTGGAGAAGAGGAGGGTCGAATAATACCAGCCGCCAAGGCATCGGAAATGTACTCCTCCATGGCCTTCCTCTCGGGAATGGACAGGGAGTAGAGACGGCCCCGAGGAGGAACGGACCCTGGCAGAAGATCAATCGCGCAGTCATAAGGTCTATGAGGGGGCAGGGAAGAGGCCTTAGCTTTACTGAAGACCTCCCGTAGGTGGTGGTAACAGGCTGGGACCTTGGACAAATTAGGTGGGGCCCTCGTGGAAGCAGGGTGATCCGGGTAAGGAGCGGCTCGCAGGCAGGTTTGGTGACAGTCCATGCCCCATTCTAGTATCGACCCAGTGCGCCAGTCGAAATGGGGGTTGTGTTGCACCAACCAAGGATGACCCAGAACAAGGGGTTGGCTAGGGGAGTGAAGTAAATGGAATCTGATCTTCTCTCTGTGATTTCCAGACAACTGTAGTTCTATGGGTTCAGTTATTTGGGATACGGTGCCTAACAGGTGACCATCCAAAGCCCGAGCTGATACCGGATTAGGAAGGGTTTTAACAGGTATCCCCATCTTGTGTGCGAGTGACAGATCCAGGATATTGGCTTCGGCGCCAGAATCGATCAGGGCATGTAAGGGCTGAGATGAACCGGAAAGAATGAGATTTGCTCGGAGAACAGGTCTATCAGTCTTGGGGAACGAAACTAAAGCCGAGCTCAATCGGACGTCCCCTATGTCCGACGAGCGTTGGCTTTTAACGGGCAATTGACCACCCTATGTCCCTGGCCGCCGCAGTAAAAACATAGCCGTTCGGAACGCCTTCGCTGGCGCTCTTCGACGGAGAGAGAGGTGCGGTCCACCTCCATCATCTCATGAGGTGTGGTAGAAGTGGTTGGGGGGTTCGGTACCTTACTCACGTCTTGACTTTGCCTGGTGATGAATTGGCTGGGATCTTCTCTCTCTCGGCGTCTTGCCTGGACCCTACGGTCGATCCGGGCGGTCAATTCGATAGCGTCGTCAAGTGTTACCGGAGGAGCGTGGGATACCAATTCATCCTTGAGATAACCGGACAAGCTATGGAGGTAGGCGTCGACCAGCGCCTCTTCGTTCCAGTGACTCTGGGCTGCTAGTGTGCGGAAGTCAATGGCATAGTCGGCAATGGAGCGTCTCCCCTGGCGGATGTTCAAGATTGAACGGGCAGCATCGACCGATGAGGAACCAGAATCAAATACTTTAATCATTTCCTGGCTTAGCAAACTAAAAGAGGTGCATGCTGTCGCCCCTCGTTCGTATTCTGCCGTTCCCCAAAGGCGGGCTCTTCCAGTCAAATGATTTATTACATAAGCCACCTTCGTCTTTTCGTTTACAAAGGTGCGCGGCTGTAGATCAAAAATTAGTCGGCAATTTATGAGGAAGGGGCGGATCTGGGCGGGCTCTCCACTGAATTTCTCTGGCGAACCTACTCGTGGTTCAACACTGCCGGTGCCGGCCTGATCGAAAAGAGGCGGAGCCGGATCTTGTGGTCGGGCTGCCAGGGAAGTGTCGCACTGTTGCTCGAAAAATTGTTGGTGACGTTGTACTTGCCGGACCAGTGTGGACACGTCATGGGCCATCTGTTGTACCGCGCCTTCGGTGTGCAGTAAGCGCTGTAGCGCGCATTGCTGCTCGGCGTTTCCGCATTCCTCGGAGGTGGGAAAAAACGTTGCTGGATCCATTTTTTGGTTCGAGTGTTCTGTCAGAGACCAGAACAAGCACTCGGATCCAATAGCGTCAGTTTTATAATTTATTTGGACAAGGGTCGGTGGAGCAGGCTTGGGACGTCGTCTCTTGGTGGCAGAAAGTCTCTTTGGACGGAATGGCAGCTCCGTGGTGAAACGCGTGACGAGTAACGTAGCAGGTAAGTCGGTGGCCGGAGCGGGAGAGTAGATCGTAAACTTGTAACAGAAAAGGGTCAGGCAACAAGAAGCAGGCTTGGAATACACAAAGGGGTCGTGGGTACCTTGAATGTTGGAGGCTCACTCATGGAAACGAGGAGTACACTCGAACGTCCATCTCTGGACGCTGACAGCTTAAGTAGAAAGCTTCCACCAATCAGGAAAGCGCGTTCCAGCACGCCAGCTGATTACCTCAGGTGGCTCCAGTTAGGTAATCACGACAACCTCTATACCTAAGTGAGCCGGTGTTGTGCCCAAATCCGACTCCTCTGCAGATTCCTCCCCCCCTCGCGTGAACGCGCATTCTGCTATTCTGCTGCGCTTCCAACAAAAGCGATCATATTCTATATAAAACGCTTATTAAAACAATAAAGCGAGCTAATTATAACAATTGGGAGATCCTAGTCTATATTATGCGTTTATTTAAACAATAAAGCGCGATATAACGCGTTTATTTAAACAATAAAGCGCGAAGCGCGATCGTATTCTACAAATTGCGTTTGTTGACGCGGATGCAAAAGTCACCAATGTCAATGTACGCTATGATTTCCGCGATCACAACTAATTGTACACAAATAATATTTATTTGATTTACTATAATATCCGTATGTAATGTCTTTTTTATTGTGAATGAAACCCTGGTTGCATTGGATCCCGCGGTGTAAACAAATTGTTGTTTTGTTTTTTTCATTTAAAATCGGACTTCCCTGTCTATACTGTTTGCAAAATAAGACACGCTTTAAACCTTATTATGCTCTTTGGTTTTGGGATCCAACTACAGAGGAATACCTCCACTTTGCGATGTGTTACTGAATAGGTGTTCGACCAATCTAGTTCGTTTTTATTACTACTATTAATAATAATAATAGTAGTAGTATGAGAAACGTCTGAAAGTTTTCAAATTCACTGTGCTGACATATTGATGCCACAGAAGGTTACTCTACAAGTTACAAGTCTGTATCTCCAACAGAGTCTGTTTTAGCAGGGAGGGGGGAGGATTTGGGCAGGCAAAATCCTCCCCCCCCTGCTAACTCCTGAATAAAAACTCCAAGTGACCCCAAATTCACTGTGATGACTTATTAATGCCACAGAAGGTTACTCTACAAGTTACAAGTCTGTATCTCCAACAGAGTCTGTTTTAGCAGGGGGGGGGGGGAGGATTTGGGCAGGCAAAATCCTCCCCCCCCTGCTAACTCCTGAATAAAAACTCCAAGTGACCCCAAATTCACTGTGATGACTTATTAATGCCACAGAAGGTTACTCCACAAGTTACAAGTATGTATCTCCAACAGAGTCTGTTTTAGCAGGGGGGGGGGGGGGGGAAGAGAATTTTGGCAGGCAAAATCCTCCCCCCCCTGCTAACTCCTGAATAAAAACTCCAAGTGACCCCAAATTCACTGTGCTGACTTATTAATGCCACAGAAGGTTACTCTACAAGTTACAAGTCTGTATCTCTAACAGAGTCTGTTTTAGCAGGGGGGGAGGATTTGGGCAGGCATTTTAATGCTGTTTGCATTAAATAGACAATTTATTGACTATAAAGTTGTGATATTGTACTTGGAATCTTTGAACCAATCCTTGTAATTTTTTAGAAAACTTCCAAAAAAAATTGTGTTAGCAGGTCAGATTTGACCTGTTATTCAAAACAGCCTGAAATTACTTTCAAATTAGTTACCTTTCAACATGTTTTCACCTCAGAGTTAACTTAAGATGTATTCATATCTATTGAAATATTTCACAAATTAAAATATGTTTGGCGCAATAGGTAGGGCGTGGGTCGTGATGAGAATAATATCACAGGTATAACACTTAACTGGTCCAGGACTACTTTCTGCGGATGAATATATGTCACGCATCAACCCCTTACCATTTAAAGTAATGTGCGTAAACTATTTTGTTTTTCTATGTACCACTCGTTTTATAATAAGATGTCTTAAAATCCACTGATAACATTTCCAAAAGTGAAGTGATAAAAATAGTGATTTTGTATTATATGCCATACAAAAGAATATTATAATACAGTACACCTTTTACGCACAGGAGTGATGCGTGACATATATTCATCCGCGAAACGTAGTCCTGGCCCAGTTAAGTGTTGTACCTGTGATATTATTCTCATCGCGACCCACGCCCTACCTATTGCGCCAAACATATTTTAATTTGTGAAATATTTCAATAGATATGAATACATCTTAAGTTAACTCTGAGGTGAAAACATGTTGAAAGGTAACTAATTTGAAAGTAATTTCAGGCTGATTTGAATAACAGGTAAAATCTGACCTGCTAACACAATTTTTTTTTGA
This sequence comes from Urocampus carinirostris, assembly GCF_059441175.1. Taxonomy (NCBI): domain Eukaryota; kingdom Metazoa; phylum Chordata; class Actinopteri; order Syngnathiformes; family Syngnathidae; genus Urocampus; species Urocampus carinirostris. The sequence continues at coordinate 3,613,218 of NC_142363.1, read as the reverse complement.
AGTTTTCTAAAAAATTACAAGGATTGGTTCAAAGATTCCAAGTACAATATAACAACTTTATAGTCAATAAATTGTCTATTTAATGCAAACAGCATTAAAATGCCTGCCCAAATCCTCCCCCCCTGCTAAAACAGACTCTGTTAGAGATACAGACTTTAGTCCTTTGAGACATTTTTGTGATTAAGGGCTATATAAATAAATTTGACTTGACTTGACTTGTAACTTCTAGAGTAACCTTCTGTGGCATTAATGAGTCAGCACAGTGAATTTGGGGTCGTTTGGAGTTTTTATTCAGGAGTTAGCAGGGGGGGAGGATTTGGGCAGGCATTTCATTTTGCCTGCCCAAATCCTCCCCCCCCCCTGCTAAAACAGACTCTGTTGGAGATACAGACTTGTAACTTGTAGAGTAACCTTCTGTGGCATTAATAAGTCAGCACAGTGAATTTGGGGTCACTTGGAGTTTTTATTCAGGAGTTAGCAGGGGGGGGAGGATTTTGCCTGCCCAAATCCTCCCCCCCCTGCTAAAACAGACTCTGTTGGAGATACAGACTTGTAACTTGTAGAGTAACCTTCTGTAGCATTAATAAGTCAGCACAGTGAATTTGGGATCGTTTGGAGTTTTTATTCAGGAGTTAGCAGGGGGGGGGGATTTTGCCTGCCCAATTCCCCCACCCCCCCACCCCCCTGCTAAAACAGACTCTGTTGGAGATACAGACTTGTAACTTGTAGAGTAACCTTCTGTGGCATCAATATGTCAGCACAGTGAATTTGAAAACGTTCAGACGTTTCTCATACTATTACTATTATTATTATTAATAGTAGTAATAAAAACGAACGAGATTGGTCGAACACCTATTCAGTAACACATCGCAAAGTGGAGGTATTCCTCTGTAGTTGGATCCCAAAACCAAAGAGCATAATAAGGTTTAAAGCGTGTCTTATTTTGCAAACAGTATAGGCAGGGAAGTCCGATTTTAAATGGAAAAAAAAACAATTTGTTTACACCGCGGGATCCAATGCAACCAGGGTTTCATTCACAATAAAAAAGACATTACATACGGATATTATAGTAAATCAAATAAATATTATTTGTGTACAATTAGTTGTGATCGCGGAAATCATAGCGTACATTGACATTGGTGACTTTTGCATCCGCGTTAACAAACGCAATTTGTAGAATACGATCGCGCTTCGCGCTTTATTGTTTAAATAAACGCGTTATATCGCGCTTTATTGTTTAAATAAACGCGTTATATAGACTAGGATCTCCCAATTGTTATAATTAGCTCGCTTTATTGTTTTAATAAGCGTTTTATATAGAATATGATCGCTTTTGTTGGAAGCGCAGCAGAATAGCAGAATGCGCGTTCACGCGAGGGGGGGAGGAATCTGCAGAGGAGTCGGATGGCTCCGCTGCGCTTGCATTTTAATTGGCTTAGCTCTCACAAAGTAAAGGACGGCAAAGAGAAGATTTGTTTGGTCTGAGTTTTGGCTCTAAGCCAGATGTACTTATGAAAAGAGCTATATATGGCTCGCGAGCCAAAGGTTGCTGACCTCTGCCATAGAAGATAGCGCTTTTCAAATACAATAAAAGTGGCGTGAAGTGGCAGAAGGAAAGCACGGCTAACGTCCGGAGAGCTTTTTGAGTGCTGAATAAGTATGGAGGAGGAGGAGGAGAGTTGCAAGTGGTTGCAAGCCTAATTTTCAGAATTAACTCACAATGACGCAAGCTCCTTCACACATCCTGACAGCTGCCTGGTTCGTGCTCATTTCAAAACCGTCAGTGCCACTCACTCAGCACATGGTCGTATTTGAACACTTTTGATAAGGCTTAGTATTTTTTCTTTACACATTTTGATCACATGTATGCCGCAACATCTATCAATAGCAGATCAGGATACCAAAGGTCAAGTGACTAATTAGTTTCTTTTCCTTTTGGTTGACTATTCCTCTGGTCTTGACTGTGGAATAATACACTTTAAAAATCAACATGTACCTGTAGTACATACCTATGGATTTGGGATACCCATAATTGGAGAACATCTAAGTTGTGTTATTTTTGCTTATTTGATGAACCCACTTGTCATGCATTTGAATTATATTGGTGTAATAATAGTCTGTAGTTTGCAGCCCTTTGAGACTTCTTGTGCTTTTCTATAGAAATTAACATGACTTGACGTGAGCTACTTTTATTTCCGAATTAATGCAAAGAACACCCAGTGGCCTTTTGCATTTCTAAAATAGCTAGATGTCTTGCTAATTAGCGGAAAAGGTAGCTTGATGTTTAGCCAGAAAGGAACAGGTAAAACACTTAAAAGGAGCTTCATAACTAGCTTAAAGAGTAAAATTCCATCTAAAAAGCCAAATGAAAAGCTAAAAAAGGCTTGGATATTAGCTAGATAGCAGGCAAAAAATGTAAAAAGCTACCTAGATAACTTGCTAAAAATTTAAAAGGTAGAAAGATGACTGGCTACAAAGCTAAAAAGGGAGTGTTGGTGTAGACATTCCGTGTTATGCTGTGTCTTGTTTCCGTTACCAGACAGAGTATTTGGACGAAGGAAAAATAAAGCTAAAGAAGGCAGTTTAGTTGAGGACATTTATTTCAAACTTACAAAATAAAATAAAACAGAGTGAACCTCGGGCCAATTGTCCAGGAGAGCAGTCTCCTTCCAAAAAGCATGCAAGACTATTTCCCCCTCTGTCTTATAGGAAAAAGGCGTAGATTAGACAAATGGAAAACTTGAACTGCAAAGAAAAGACGTTTCATATTCACAAACAGACCTTTGTTGAAATTGTATCTAACTGACTTTTGCAGGTGTTCTGATAACGTATTCCAGACTCAAAGTCCCCAATTATTGGAATCATTGGAACTTCAAGTAAACACAAGAAGTGAATACCTTATTCAAATATGTGGATACGCATAAGGTGCCTTTATAACAACAAAATTGATAATGTGATTGTCAGAAGTAATGATGTGCTGATTGAAAAACAAAACAAATATAGCTGAAAACTCATGCGATAGTGACAACATACTTAGTGACACATTTTAAGAATCTAAAAGTAGCCACATAGCTAACTGAAAAAAATGCATTTTTTTCTCATTTGCTTTCTAAAACCGATGAATTGTTATTTAGTTTGTTGTATTTCCTGTAAGACAAATCAATAAAAATGTCATGTATGGCGCCGTTGCCATGGCGCCCAGCTGGCCCCGCCCGCCTTGCATTGAGTGATTGCTTCTTGACAGTATTTAAACACGTTCCTTTGAAGGGTGAGTTGCTGGATCGTTTGTAATACCTGTTAAACTTTGGTGAGACTTCTGTGAGATGTCTGCAATTTCTGTTTAATTCTGAGAAATACCTAGTCTGTAAATCTGCCTGCGTTTGATCCTGTTTTGTTTTCGGTCTGATCCATTTGTTTTTGGACATTCTTTTCTTTTGAGTGGATTTCTAATCCACTCCTGCGACCATCGATTCCCGGATCGATTGTGCGCCCTCCTCCTCTCCCCCAATAAATTGTGAGTACGTCTACATGATCCTTATTTCCTGTTCCCCGCTCCGCTACGTGACAAAAAAGATAAATAAATAAATGTGTTTGATACATAAATAGATTCTTATTCTACTCACTTAAATCATTGCTTAAAAAAATTACCAACACTTAAATAGAGTGTTTTTATAATAGAATATAGAGTGTTTTTAAAATAGAATTTATTTATTTGAGTTATTACTATGTTGTTGCTACATCACCAGGTTAACTATTAAAAAAATGTTTAAATCGACCGAGTGGTCAACTCATAAACACATCATTTAACTAGAAATTTACAATGACCCAGCACCGATGAGTTATTTTTACAATAGGTCCACGGGCACCTCAACTGTTGTCAGGGGCACCCTGGTGCCCAGAGGCACCACGTTGTAAACCCCTGCTTTATGCGCCAACAAAATGCTGTGTAATATTTAGTGCTTCCTAGTGGTACAAAATAACTTCGTTAGAAAAAAAACATCAATTTGAATATTAGGCAAGAACACATGAACTATGATACCGCGGTTAATTTTATTGAAAAAAAAAATGGTCGAGAAATTTGTATTTCTTTTACACAATTGAATCCACACTTAGGTCGCCGCCATGTTTGTCCAGCATCCTGCCACCATGCTGTGGCACTGTGGCAATTAGTAGCACTGGCCTTTGCTCACACCAGACAACACAGTGCCATCTAGTGATGAAATATTAGTGTCGGGCACGTCACTTAGTAAAAATTAATAAGGCAGTGTTTCAGTCTTTGAGGGGACTACAAACTTTGCTTGTCATCCGGTGTGTTTGGTTTGGGAAAGCCCTTATTCTTTTACTTGCTGTGACATTGTCTATAGAAGTTTTAAGACAAGAAAATACAGATTATGATTTTCAATTACCTTCTAGCAAGTCTCTAGAAACTAGAGTTGAGGGAGAACGCCTTCAGGCTATGCTTGCATTTTCCTTGTCAAAGGCTTTTATTTTCCATTCTGAGGTGTGTATATCTAGAATTGTTTTCCTCACGTTCACCTTTTCAACACCAATTTAATTACAGGACTAGTTCAGAAAATTTGAATATTATGATAACGTTTTTTATTTTTTGTCATGCTATTAAAAACAAAACCAAATTTGACATTCTGGATTCATCGCACATCAAATGAAATATTGCAAGTCTACTATTGTTTTAATATTGCTGATTATGGTATACAGCTTAAAAAAACCCTGAAATATCTCACCTCATGAAGCCACTGTTCACAGACCTGTCTTAGAAATGAGCTGCAATAGCCGTATTATCATGATCAAGCCACTTCTGAATTCAAGACAATGGAATGCTTCGGCTATGAAAAAGAAGCACTAGACAGCTGCAGAATGTTCCAAAGTCCTCTTTTCAGATGAAAGCAAGTCTTGTATTCCATTCAAAATCAAGGTGGTATAGTCTGGAAAAGGCTGGAGAGGAGCAAAAATGAAGTTGCTTGAAATCCTTTGTGAAGATCCAACAGTCAGTAATGGTTTGGGGAGCAATGTGAGCCGCTGTGTTTTATCAAGTCCAGAGTAAATGCAGTTGTGAACTAAGATATTTTAGAGCGCTACATGCTTCATTCCGCCAAGAAGCTCTCTGGCAGGGTTAGGGAACCGTTTTGACCCAAGGAGCCATCATAGCAAAATATACATTTTATTATATATTTTTGGGAGACAACCACATATATTTCAAGACTAAATTTAACAAAACCACCAAACCCTCTATTCAGACATAAGGCAATTATGTCACAGACCAGGAACGGAGACAGGACCTAATAGTATTCGTTTTACTCAGTTTTTATTAAGAAAGAGAGCAGTGCTTGCATCCACGATCCGATGATCGTCGGTCACGGGTAGCAGATGGCAGGAACGCGGAAGTGGCACTTCCGTGTCGAGTAAGAGTAGTCGTTGACAGCGAGAAAACAGGTCGATGGTCAGGACGGGTAGCAAAACAGAAACGGGTCCAGAAAAAGGTCGGCAACAGGTATCAGGCAGGAAATCAGGGCAGGATAATGTCGGAGAGTACAAAAAAGCTTGCCTAGCTGAGAGCATAGGTTCGCAGACGGTCTGACGGTTTGAAAGGAGACCAACAGCCAATCAGGTCCCGTGGCTGTTGGCGCCAATCAGTAATCACGACAAATTATTCTGCTCATTTTATTTCACTGAGTGATGTTTAATAATTTGATAAAAATTAGGAAATAAGAGTAATGGCAGAGCCCGCGTCCCATATCATCTAATATACCATTTTAAACTTGTGTTCCTCCCACAGTTACTTTAGATCATTGAAGCTCATTTGACTTTTTTTTGTAAGTAATATTTTCAAAAGAAGATGGAAAAAGTTATTTTGCAAAAATGTCACAAAATACTACAAATGAAAAGTTTCCGGCTGTAGAGTTATTCTTTTCAGCGTGTTGGGCGCGTGCAAGAGGGAAGGAAGAGTGCTTTGTGTGCAGAGAATCTGCCCACCACTCACCCAATCAACTTTGCCCATTCATACCGCTCACCCAATCAAAATGCACTGTGTTCTTGGCTGGCGTTTTGGGGAGTTTAACGTTTTTTCTGTGGGTTATCATCATAAGTTGTCTTAACAGATGAATTAAATTGTTAAATGAGCTTTCATAAAAATGATTTTTGGCGTCATACAGCTCAAACGGTGTCTGACACTTTGACTATAGACTTTAGTAGAAACTATGCCCTTTATAAAATGGACCGAACCAATTTATGAAGCGTCACTGCATTGGCTTTGCACGTATGTGTCGGTGGATTTGTTCAGACCAAAAACAATCGACTTTGGCCTGGACGGATCTATTGACAATAACAAAGATGTTATATAACGAAATTGTGAATATGCTTGATTGCTATTAAGATTTTCGAGAAGGGTTGTTCAAACCTCACATTGTGTTTGCTGTTAAACGTCATGTTGAAATATAATATTGTGAATGTGCTTGATTGCTGTTGAGATTGTTAAGATTGTTTTATGTTATTAGTGTCAATAAATTTGTTCAAACCAAAAAAAAAAAAAAAAAAAACTGTCGAGGGCAGATCAAAATTTTCATCTGTAAATTGTCTCCTGGCCATAAAAACCACAGTACCTCTACTTACAAGTTTAATTCACTCTGAGAGTAGCTTTGTTATCTGAAAACTCAAAAGTACAGTCTTATATTTTTTTGATAAAACACAAAAGAGCATCAGAATATGAAACAAATACACGTTAAAATTAGATTACCGCACAATAAACATAGAACGAGAGGCATATAATATAAAAACCAAAACAAAAATAAAGGAAATAATAAAAATATTTATTTACCTTTTTGCCTCGCGTTTATTGAAAATAGTATCCTATAACGTGCTCTTGAAGGCTTTTTAAAATCCGTCGGAAACGCGCGAGCAAATCCTGAGACTTCATGGAGTTTGCTAAAATGTCTTTAATTTTGGCTGATTGAATAATGGCTGCGTCCTCTTCCCCGCTATCATGCCAAAAACCCTACCCCTCCTTGTCACTGAACTATTAACTTTGACGGTGACATGACGAGCATGCTGGTAGCATGCATGTAAACCGGGTTGCCAGGCAGATTTAGAGTGATAGCCTTTTCTTTACGTCCGGGAAACTCTGGGAGTCCCGAACAGCAGCACATACTGTACTGTATCTTTGACCTCGTAACTAGAGGCAGCTTGAGGCAATATTTTCTCGTTCATATACTTCGTAAACCTGAAACATTTGTATGTAGGGACATTTGTAAGTAGAGGTACCACTGCATGGCCTGCAAGCCATAGGTTAGGACCCCTTATCCATGGAATGGGTGATTTTATTTTCCAGCATGATCTAGCACCTGCCCATCGTACCAAAAATGTCAGTCACTGGTGTACTGAGCATGGCATAACTGTCCCTGATGGGCCTGCCAATTCCCTGGACATGAACACCATTAAGAATTTGTGGGGTATTGTAAAGAAGAAGTTGGAAGACACCAGGCCCAACAATTTAAATGAGCTCAAGAATGGCATTAGAGTATTCTTGGTATAAATTACTCCTTAACAATGCTAGCAGGGGTTCCCACAGCTTAAGGCAAGTTACATTCAAGACTTTCCAAGACATTTTGAATGCCTTTTTAAACCAAAGAAAATGTTCTTGCACACAATACTTTGTGCCTCATACACATTTGCTGTAATCGCTTTTAGATATGGCGAAAACATTCGTTGGACAGCAATTTCACATTGTATTGACAATTTCTCATGGTCCAAAGTAAAATGTATATGTCCGAAGTTGCAATGTGTATTGTGGGTTGATCTAAGACATGCGTCTGTTCTAAAATGCTCAACTGAGACCACATCAACGTTTTGATAATTCTGTTATTGTGATCACACCATGTTTGCGACCAAGCTAAATTGGTAAATGGTTTAAAAAGACATCCATCCATTATCTGCACCGCTTATCCTCAGTAGGGTTGAGGGGTTCTGGAGCCAATTCCAGCTATCTTCGGGCAGTGGGCAGGGGACACCCTGAACTGGTTGCTGGCCAGACAGCAACCAGTTCAGGGTTGCTGGGACAGACAATTTGCTCACTCATTCACACCTAGGAGCAATTTGGACCGTCCAATTAACCTGATATGCGTGTTTTTGGAATGTTGGAGGAAACCAGAGTGCCCGGAGGAAAACAATGCAAGCACGGGGAGAACATGCAAACTCCACACAGGGGGTTCAATCTCATGACCTCAGAACTGTACTGCTCACATGCTAACCACTGCGCCGCTGTGCTGCCCCGTTTTAAAAAGACAATTAATGAATATTACTGAATGTTTTTAGTTCAAGAAACATAAACCGTATGTGGTCAGTTTTTAAGACTTTTGAATATTGTATTCAAGACATTTGAATGCAGATTAAGGCCTTATTTTTAGAATAATTAATTGAATGCCTTTTAAGACTTTTCAGGGATCCGCGGGAACCCTGGCTGGCTTATTGCCTCCGTGGTAAGCTGCATTAATGTAGTAATCCGTGCAAAAGTATTTGCAACCAAGTACTCTGTGCATTATTGAACATTTTCAAATGGTTGATTTTGCTTTGCTGTTATATCCTTTTTACTTGGTCTGAGGATAACATTTTTGAATTTGTAAGCCATAAGAAGCAATATTAAAATAATGAATGGCTTACATCACGGCGATTTTAGCTTTAGGGTTTTGTAGGTGCTGAGCATCCAGAATGTCTTATCTCTCTCTCTCCCGTTACACCAACAACCATATACAAACATAGTTCAGTCATCAATAATGTTAATCCAGTTATTTAACTATGTAATGAATAATAAACATTAAATAAATAATCTACTTCTGTGTTATCAAAAACAAGCTTTTTTATTACCTCGAAGATGATAATTCAACGTCATAAAATCAAATGGACTGAACCATTTCAAGGCAGTGGAGTATTTCCAATGCTGTGTTGTTTCCTTTTTTTCCTTTTTGATGATATCATACTCAAGCATATCCTGTACTTTATTATGGAAAATAGTTTTTAAAATGCTACACCTTTTGGGGATGCTTGGGTTGACTTTGGGGGTGATTAAGAGTCCCCCAAAACGGGCTGGTTACGTCCAAGGCTTCCAACATTCCGTTGATTTCTAATTAATCAAGAATGTATGACGTATTTATCCTTTTTCAAACGCAAAACAGAAAAAAAGAACTTTATCGCAATTTTTTAATTTTCAAATACTTTGACGAAAGGCAGCACGGCGGCGCAGTGGTTAGCGCTTGTGCGGCACAGTTCATGTCATGGGAACCTGTCGTGGGTTCAAATCCAGCTCCAGACTTTCTGTGCGGAGTTTGTATGTTCTCCCCGTGCTTGCGTGGGTTTCCTCCGGGCACTCCGGTTTCCTCCCACATTCCAAAAACATGCATTTCAGGTGAATTGGCCGGTCCAAATTGTCCCTAGGTGTGAATGAGCGAATGAGTTGTCTGTCCCTGTGTTCCCTGCGATTGGCTGGCAACCAGTTCAGGGTGTCCCCTGCCCACTGCCCGAAGATGGCTGGGATGGGCTCCAGCCCCCCCGCGACCCTAATGAGGATAAGCGGTACGGCTAATGAGATGAGATGAGATACTTTGACGAAATACTTTTTTTTAATTATAGTTGAGACGATGCATATTCCCCCCTTACAGTGAAAGAAAAACAAACACTTATTATTTCTACTTCATAACTATAACGATAAGGTGGGTTCATTTCTGGTTGAAACAAAATAAGGAAAAATACATGTGACTATAAAATACATTAGCGGAAATAACCGTGAGGTCACCCGGAAGTTTATGTTTCAATGTGACTTGCGAGTCGGCTGACGCTACAAATCATAAAGTAATAAATGCTACGCATTTAATTCCTATTTTCAAGTTTTCTTTCTCCGCGGAAAAAATGCTTCTCACCTCCGTTAACTGTAAGTATCAATGCCCGTTTTCCTGATGTTAAAGCTGTGGATAAACACACGTTGTTTTTATTTTATGGGGGAATAGTGTTATCTTCATAGCATAGTGCACTAGTACTACTACTAGTAGTAGTAGTAGTACTGAATGCTTTGAATGTTTACCTTATTTAAGCGTGAATGTCTTTCGCTTTATGCATTAATTGAAGGTTTGCGTTTTGAATAGAGATTTGTTGTTTGGAAAGAAGCTCTATGAATAGTCTGTAAATAACCATTTTCATCATCGATTGCTACCATCTTAATTGTTGCGAACTGGGTATTTATACTGTGTTCAGACCTCTGTTGTGTAAATTTAAATATATTCATTTGCACATGGATAATTGCACTACTTTCTATGTTACATTTAAATTCAATCTTACTTTTACTTTAACGACTCCATGCCCTTACAAACTGTTTTATTTTCCCTTACAAAATACAAAAAAATCTTACTCCATATTTTTTTTCAAACCTGTTTATTTATGTAGTTTAACATGTTATATTGTACTAGTGTTTCGTTATATCATTCTGTACATATTCTATTAGAAAAAAATCAGGAACAATTGTTATCAGTGTATCTAAAATATCCATTAATAACACTTTACATTTAAATTTGTAAATAAATATATTTTTTGGAGGAAAACAATAGTTGGCATTTCTATTTTGTAAACCAAACCACAATATCAATCATTGATGCTTGTATTTTAAATTGCAAACAGACTATTTAACAGGGACAGAAAAGTATTAAAGCCTTGTGAAGTGATCGACAACTGTTGGAGATTTGTTGTGCTCTGCGATAAAATGGCAAAGCATCACTTCTGCAGCTGTTGAGGAGTCTTCTAGTGTATTGCCTAATTTCGCCCAACCGCCCCCCCATTGCACCCCCCCCCCGCGTTAACGTGCATTCTGCTGCGCTATATAATGAGCTTATTAAAACAAATAAAGCTATTGTCGGAAGCGCAGCAGAATGCACGTTTACGCGATGGGGGAGGATTTTGCAGGGGAGTTGAAATTAGGCAGTACAGCGGCAGACGCATGTGCACAGTAGCATCAAACGCTCGCTTCGTTTGCAACGAAAAAAACGATACAGAGAATAGAGGCTGCCGCGGCGAACTGACTTGATTGATTTGCCGTTTCGTGATAGTTGGTGTATACCGGATGGTAACCATAATTGACAAATTTTCATTTCTCCGTACAGATTTTCTTGTACGTCGTACACGTCTTAAAATGCATAATAAACGTACTTTGTACGGCAAAAACGTACAGGTTGACAGGTATGCATTAAATTCTATGTGTATATGTGCACTTCATGACACTCTGTGTAATGACAATACGGAGATCGCTTCAATTTGAGTTGCTTTAAGCATTTGATTATTTGTTTTTCAGTGGCAAAGGCGAAATCAAAGTAAGGGACAAACGATGTGCAAGATTTTTGTTCCTTTTTTCTGGAGCAAGCCAGCAAGGTAAATGTTTTGTGCTTTGCCAGGGCCATCCTTGTGCAGATGATGAGCGCTGCTGGGACTGGCTACTGCTTCAACACTAAGAGAAACCGTCTGCGTGACAAATTGGTGCTACGCAAACATGATCCGTTTGGTAAGATTTGGCTGTGTTACACATGGAGGTGAAATAGAACGATTTTTTTGTTTAGTGTTTGTTCAGCTCAGCACACTGCAGCTGCTGGTGACCTACAAAGCCACACGGAGAGCATTCTGGCATACATCGCAATGCTTGGTATGCTGGAACCAACACAGTAGTGGACGGATGAAACACTGTCATCGTCAAAGCCCAGAAAATCATTGGCTGCTCTCTACCCAGTATGAAAGACATTGCCAGTTTATGATACCTCAGCATAGTATTCTTAAGTTGGCCACCACTTATTTGACCTGTTGACTTCTGGTGAAAGCTAAAGGTCCCTCAAAAATAAAGACTAACGGGCTCAGAAATGGTTTCTTAACCAGGGCCATCGCAACCCTAAACAACTTTGTAAGACTGTCAGTTGTATTGAAAAATGTCTCGAAGCACTACTTTGTGAATATTTTTGCCTATGTATCGTGACATTCTTTTTATCTTATTTTTTCATTTAAATCTTTATTACGTGTTTATCCTAGAGTGCCATGTCTAATCTTGCTATAAACAATGTTGTTATCAATGACAATAAAGACAAGTCAAATTATTGAAGTTCATTATTTAATGTGTAAAAGTGAGTTAGTTGATGTGAAAGACCTAAGCCTTTTTTTAAGGATTATAATTATTATTTTGAATGAATGAATGAAAACTTTATTCGAACATTAAAATAAAAACAGAGCAAAAACAATAACTCAACAACAAAATAATATTACATAATATGTTCGAAAGGGGTAGTCAGAAGCAAATGCTTATATTCCCTACACATTTTCATTGATAAAAACATAGTGAACATTGTTTACAACAATTTTAGAGATGGCACTTGAGAATAAATACAAAAAAAAACATAGATGGTAAAAAATATACAAGGTAGTGCATGCAGACTGGTTGTGAGTGCATCGTAACAATAGTGCAATTGAAAAGTTCTGCAATAACATAAAAGCAACATAATACCAATATTAGTCATACAATGAGATATGAATACTCATTTTCTATAGATAAGCAATATATATACATCTTTTCAGTCTTGTGAGCTTGTTTAGGGTGCCGATGGCCCTGGGGAAGAAACTGTAAACTTGTTAGTCCTTGTTTTAGGCGACCTGTAGTGTCTACCATACAATGTTGTTGGCCCTGCTGCCATGTTGTGATCAATGTCCTCCAGACTGGGCATAGAGCAGCCAATGATTTCCTGGGCTGTGTTGATGACAATGTATGTTTTTTTCTGTTTGCTGCCGTGCTGCCACCATACCATACTATGGCTATCTAATAGGATACAAACTGCTTTTGTCTGTTTTTCCTGAGCGCTCTCAGGAAGTGCAGTCGTTGCCTGGTCTTCCACAACCACAGCTCTGGTGTTGGCGTTTTATTCCCATTTTTTGAGCTTTCTCCGTCCATATAGAACCAATTTGGCAGTATGCTAATGCTGGAGAGCAAGGCTAAAAGGGATCTATTTTCTCAGGAGCAGCAAGTTGCTTCTTGTTTTACTGTCTATGCATAGCTTGATCTTTCACACATAATAAGTGCCTGTTATTTGGTTTGACATATAGCAAAATTTTGAATAAGAACTGCCAAATATAGTCTATTAAGCACTGGCATAAACAAAACAAAGTATCAAAGAAACAAATGTTTTGCTGTTCTAAGGTAGGCTAGATGGATTACAATAAATTCCAGACTATGAGCGCACCTGGTCAAAAGCTGCATGTGCAATCTTAGGGAGGAACTGAACTTTGTGTCTGTACACGCCACACCAGATTTTAGGCCACAGGCTCAAACAGCCATAAAAAATACCCATTCACATCTATTTCTTACAAAAGTCAATTCCATTGAAGTTGGGAAAAAGTTTAAAATGTCAGTAAAATTAGAATAGAATGACTTGCAAACCTTTTCTAACCCATATTTAAATGAATACACCACAAAGACAAGATTATCCATGTTCAAACTCATAAACTTTATTTCCATAAGCAAATAATGATAAACTTAGAATTTTATAATTGCAACAAGTGCCAAAGTAGTTGGGAAAGGGGCTTCTTCACCATTGTGTTACATCACCTTTCCTTTTAATAACACTCAATAAACGTTTAGGAAGTGAGGAGACTAGTTGTTGAATCGTTGATAGTGGAATCCTTTCCCATTCTTGCTTTATGTACAGCTTCAGCTGTTCAACAGTCCGGGGTCTCCTTTGTCTTATTCTGCGCTTTATAATGCGCCACACATTTTCAATGGGAGACAGGTCAGGACTGCAGGCAGGCCAGTCAAGCACCCGCACCCTCTTACTACGAAGCCACGCTGTCGTGAGACGTGCAGTGTGTGGCTTGGCATTATCCTGCTGGAAGAAGCAAGGGCGCCCATGGTAAAGATTCTGTTTGGATGGCAACATACTTTGTTCCAAAACCTGAATGTACTTTTCTGCATTAATGGTGCCTTCACAGATGTGCAGGTTACCCATTCCTTGGCCACTCATGCACCCCCATACCATCACAGATGCTGGCTTTTGCACTTTGCGTGCATAACAGTCTGGGTGGTTCTGTTCTTCTTTGGACCGGAGGACACGACGTCCACAATTTCCAAACACAATTTGGAAAACTGACTCATCAGACCACAGAACACTTTTCCACTTTGTATCAGTCCATTTTAGATGGGCTCGGGCCCAGAGAACCCTGCGGCGTTTCTGGATGTTGTTGATGAATGGCTTACGCTTTGCAACATAAAGTTTTAACCCACACTTACGGATATAGCGTCGAACTGTATTGACTGACAGTGGTTTTCCAAAGTGTTCCTGAGCCCATGTGGTGATGTCCTTTACACATTGATGTCGGTTCTTAATGCAGTACCGCTTGAGGGCTCGGAGGTCACGGGCATTCAATAATGGTTTACGGCCATGCCGTTTACGCACAGTGATTTCTCCAGATTCCCTGAACCTTTTCACAATATTATGGACTGTAGATGATGATATCCCTAAATTCCTTGCAATTGTACTTTGAGGAATGTTGTTTTTAAACTGTTCAACAATTTGCTCACGCAGTTGTTCACAAAGAGGTGAACCTCGCCCCATCCTTGCATGTGAATGACTTAGCTTGTTCGGGTCTCCCTTTTTTATACCCAGTAACAACTCTCACCTGTTGCTAATTCATCTGTTCACCTGCAAATAGTTGGTTGATTTCCATTCATCCACTTTCTGAGTAGTTATTGACACCTGTCCCAACTATTTTGGCACGTGTTGCTGTCATCAAATTACAGAGTTGATGATTTTCTCCCAAAACAATAAAGTTTATGAGTGAAGACAATAAATATGTTGTCTTTGCTGTGCATTCATTTAAATATGGGTTGAAAAGAATTTGCAATTTACTTGGATCAATTTTTATTTGCAATTAACACACTTTCCCAACTTCATTGGAATTGAGTTTTGTATATTAAAAAAAAAATCATCAGAGAAATGTAAAGAAAAGTAGCACATTGTGCCACCGTTAAGACACCCATCTGTGGACTTTTTCCAGAGCTGTCAATCAACTAGCGCAGCAGTCTATTCATTAAATTGGCATTAACATGCACAGGAGTGCAACAATCACATTCTCAAAACTAGATGTACTGTACTGACTATAATTCAGAAGCCTGTACGATCACAACAGTCTGTACACTTGATGTGCCATACAACTGATCTTAAGCTCTCCCATCCCTTGCGCACATAACAAAGTCGTAGAGAAGACCAAATATTGCTACTACTGCATGAAAAAAATCACTTTACATTAAAGCTGATTATTATAAAAACTATTGTCAGCAGGTGATTAATTATTGGGTATATTTTCCTATTGGGCTGAAAACTGACGTTATATTAAGCTGTTATCAGTCCGATAACTGTCAGCCTGATAATTATCGTGTACCCCTCCTTAGTTGTTAGTGTCAGCATGTATGATGATTGGAAAAGAAAAATGTATTGTAAGCCACAGTGTTTAACTCAATTAATGCCAGAGGTTTCTCTTAAATGGGAAGAGCCCGTGCCAGCCAATTTTTGCCATTATGACTCATTTTTTTAAGGCCTACAAAAAATTAGTTCTGTGGATAAATATGCATTTTTAAAAATTTGTTATACCTCCAACATCTAAACAATGCTTTCGATAAACACAAGAGCACTTAGCAAGAGCACTGAACTTATTCATGAACTTTAGAAAAACCTTAGGTTTCCAGTGTTTAAGTCACCGTGGCGAGCGCGTTCCTGCGGATATACAGTATTTGCTACTCTTACCACACTGCTCCACTAAGCCCATACTCGCCATACGGGGCCGCCTACTCACTTCAATTGCTGGATATAGAAAGCAAAACTAGGAAGTAAGGGGCTCCCTTGATGTCTGGACAAAGATCTGATCAAAGCCACTCTTGCCATCTAACTGTGATTTTTTTCCTACTGAAATTATCCCCAGAGCCTTGATATTTACTGATGAGTTGCATCCGACTTTACATTAAAATATCTTAAAGAATAAAAAAGTTTTGGCATTGGGGACAATGCTTCTGAAAACTTTATGTATACGTTATGGCACTGAATGAATTTAAATATAGAAATAAAGTACTATAGTAAGGAATTGACGGTACCGCGCTTAAAAAATAAGACATTTGACTGAAATTCCCTTTCTCTTAGTTTCTTTGAACCGTCCAATGTGTTTTTATAATCCAAAATTTCAAAATGTGTTTTTTTGCTGCAGTGAACAAGCACGTCCTATTCTTTGAGAAGAAGAAGATCCGATCTGTGTAAAGTGGACATCAGCACATGGACAATAAAAGTGCAAAAAGGCCTGGCATCTTAGTTCACAAAAGAATAAACAACCAAGGCGAAAAAGTGAACAACTTCTATTGTCAAATAAATTATTATTTATCAACAGGTCCATTTTGTTTTGATTCCTTGATGTTCATAACATAAATCATGATAAGTTCATTGTCAGTTGTTTGTACACATTATTAAACTCAAATACCTTTAAAAACAAATGCTTGTGTGCATTACTTCATCTTTGTGTTTCCAGCAATTTGTTACAGTTAATGGATGTACTGTATGTTTTGCAGTATAAGGCGCACCAGATTGTAAGGCGCATAGATTCAAAACTACTGTAAGAGCTACCATAGTTAGTCGTGTATAAACTTGCCCATTTTATATATTTACAGTATAGATTAGTTCAATGCTTAAACATTTGAAATATTGTCACTGACCAAGATTGCAGTATATTGCATGCAACAGGAATTAAACATGGGTTGCTGCGGTGAGATTGCCGAAAACTATTGGCTAGGCCAGGGGTTTCCAACCTTTTTCAAACTGAGAGTTTTTGCTACTATTTAGCACAAAGGGCCCCATGCTTGTAATGCATTTCTAAAATATAGGTTTCGTACGAGTGCTTGAAATCCATGAAAATGTTTGAATTATCAAGTCAAGTTTATTTGTATAGCCCTTAATCACAAAGAGTTTCAAAGGGCTGCACAGATCAAAGACTATTGCAAACCACAGACTATTATGACACCATCACCTGATCTAAAACCTACATGAGGGCAAATAATACAGATATTGTCAACATCATGTTGTTTTCAAAATTTGAAGAGTGCTAGAATTTTGGGTGAAGTTCTTGTAAATGCTTAAAATTGTTTCTTTCCCCGCATTCTGACTCGATAAACTACACATTAAATGAAGACAAGTAAAACAAGTCTGCTGTCAATGCTCTATTGCAATTCAAACAGATGAGTCCATCATGAATGAATCCATAGTTCTCCGCTTTGATGTAGTAAAGTAATGTATTATGTTAATACTACTGGAGAAAATGGCCATTAAAGTCCTTAAAAGTGCTTTAATTTCACTAAGAAAAAGCTGCACGGACCCTGAAAATAATGTCATAATGTAAAACGTCTTTGTGTTGTTACTATGGTATTACTATGTTTTTACCAGGTTCATTATTGGAAGAAGGGTTAAATATTCTCAGTCAACCACTAAAAAATGTATATATTTTGCAAGAAAATCACAATGATTCAGAACAGGATCAGCTATGGGCACCGCATTGGAGACCCCTGGACTAGACCATCAGTGATTTCAGACGACAAGGCATTGGATTTTATATCATTAAAGACTATTTTTACTCACTACCTGAAATGAATGTTGGAGAATGGGGAAACAAAGTTGTCCTTAAAGATATGAAAAACGGTTTGTATGGGTGCTCAAAATCCTTGAAAATGCTTGAATTTTAACGTGTTTTTCTAGGTTTGAAGTCATTTAATTTCGGGAGAAGTGCTTGTGAATGCTTGAAATTGTTGCCATGTTTCTAAACAGTCTGACTCGATAGATCAGTTAATCACATGTATCAAACAAGAGGCCCGCGGGCAAAATGTGGCCAGACACATCATTTTATGTGGTCAGTGCTAGTAGACGCTCAAGAGAAAAATGATTGCCAATCGATGACATGCAGTTTTACTTATTTCTTCAAGATGTCACCAAAGCCACTCCCAAATCTACTGAATACCATTAGTAGACCAGAGAACGTTGTTGAAACATCATTTTATTTTTAATTAGAAGAAGCCACAGATGCACTGTTTAAAGTAAAATAAAAAATAAAAAATAGCACCTCTTTGTAGAAGTATTAAAAAGCTTTATCTTTCTATAATATATAGGAAATCTGACAGAGGATCCCATTATCAGGTAAAAATAAAAAAATTAAAAGCAGTACAACATTTTAATCATCAAATCAATAGTTTAAAGGAGTGTGTGCTATTTTTCTTACGTTCCTCAAATTGAATAAAGAGTAGTAGAAATAAATTCAAATGTTGTTCAGCTATTTTTATTTTAATAAATGCACAGATGATAAGCACTACAAGAGATTAAATCTTAGTGAAGTCAAGAAAAATAATTGAGGAAATGAAACCTCAATAATCGTATACAAATCAAATCTTACATCCCTGAATCAGTTGTGAGTCTCCAAAAAGACCCCCAGCCCTCCAGCTAAGGCACTCTTTAATGCCACAGACTAGTCTGGCCCCGTTAGAATGTTTTTTTTACCAATTGGACCAAGAGCTAAATGAGTTTGACACCACTAAATTAAATGAAGGAAAATAAAAATGTCTGCTTTCCTTGGATCCCACCCACTTAAGATACATTGTTAGTGTTGGTGGCCTCAGTAGTAATAAAAATGATAGCACGAATAAATACATATTTTTATTAATTCATTCTTCTTTTAATGGTGCTGGAGAAATTGGAGATGGCTTTGAAAGTCCTTAAAAAGTGCTTAGATTAGGCTATGAAGAAGGTCTACAAACCCTGAAATAAATGTAATAGAATGGCGAGGGAAACTTCGGTGTATCTGATGACGAATCGGACTTTGCGGTTAAATCTTTCAGGGCGACTTTCTGTTTTCTCCATTCTCTAACATTTTATTCTGGCACTCTGAGTAAAAATAGTGTGATCATGAGATTAAATCGAATGCTTTTTCATACGTTATATAAGATTTCACCGCTCTCACCGCCTTTGCCAGGTTCAATTCTCATTGGGAACAATGTTTTGCAATTTTGGTCAAAGACATTATTACACAAACACGGTGGTATACCGTAAAACCTTGTGTAGTATCGCACACCAATAAATACTGTGTGCATTTTAAAACGTATCCACACATAAGGCGCACTTTCAATTTCTGGCCAATTTGGAGTTTTTAGGTGCGCCTTGTAGTCAGAAAAATACAGTATAATTGCCATTAATTTCTTGATCAGATGGCTCAAAATCACCACATTTAATAGAAGATCAAATTCACATGTCTTGTGAGACCCGAGTGGAATGGTTAACCCTTCTCAGAAGAGTTCAGTTGGCAAGTCGTTTTTGTGCGGGTACGAAGATTGCGTCCCCATGGACTGCACGCTCACTCTTGCCACCTGACCTGCTCTCCGGGCTGCCTCCTCCATTTGCATTGTGGAATACCGAGCCATGTAGTATGCCAGTGCTCCAATGAAGCTGTCTCCGGCACCCTGGAAACAAGATGTACACTTTATTTTAATTCTGAGTACTGTTAAAAAAACAAATCATCCTTTTTGTGTACTGAAGAATTTTATACATTTTATAAAGGATATTATGAAATTAACTACATAATAAGTACATGTACTCAGTTTGATGCAGTAGAGAGATTTACTGACTGTTTTTCTTCATGATACATTAGGTTAGGCTGTCTGGAATGCATCAGACGTATTTTGATAACAGAATTCCTGTGAGTGCTGACGGGAGAAGGCCAGACGCACAAGAACGTCAGGCATTGTTTTGATAAGCTCTGCTGTTGTGAGTTTTTCAGACATCGCGGCGCCCTTCGGCAAGGAGGTAGTGAGGCTGGCATCTGGCTCATGGGAGGAGTCGGCACGCCCATGGGAGGAGTCAGCACGCCCATGGGAGGACCCGGCACACCAGCTGGTGAAAAGACGTGGGCAGAGGAACTTCAGGAGATCGGAGGACAATCGAGAGAGGGGCTCGACGAAGAGCGACACTAATTAGGCTAATTCGATGGAATTCACTTAGTTAAATACTTAAAGAAATTAAATCTGCCCCCGTGTGGAAATGCCGGTCTTTTGCCCATATTTTCCCGAAAAGAAACGAGCATGCATTGTTGGGTAAATAAAGGTTATGTTTAGTTAATGGAGTCAGATAACTAATTCGAACAATTTGGTAAACGATACATTTTTAATAGTTTAATTCCCAACAGTACATACAGTGTAAATGGACGTAACAATTGGGATTCACTTGTGGATGGGTTAATTCAGGAGTAACTGAGCATTTTCCTCATAAGGCACACAAAAGCGCTTTACAATGTATTCCACACTTACATATTTACACACACTGACACACAGATGAATGCAACAACATTAACTGCCCGTTAGAATATATTTATTTTTTAACTAAATGTGACGTACAGTCAGATAGTTTGCCTGTTACAGTGATTCCTAGTGAGCTAAAGCTGACTCCTGTCACATAGGCACGAGTTGCTTCTGTTAACCATGGCAGTTTAATACAGCAAATGAGCACTCAGGTACCAGTACTTGCGAGTGGCACGAAAGTTAACACCCGTCCACGCCAACACGCCTTGTCTTAATTTATTGAAAGTAACGTACCGCTTTGGAACATCAGTAACAGAAACAGCGTTGTAATGGCGGAAACATTATGAGTTTGTTTACCTTGTTACCTAAAAATAACTGTTACATAATGACTTTATTTATAACAGCGTTATACCCAACACTGATAATATGAGACTTTGACTTTATAGAGTCAATTCTCGCCAATTGACAGGTATCATACTGAACTTTTTTGCAGCAGTAAGAAAAAAAACAAATTCTTTTAAATACCATACAATACATCTTGCATTGTGACTTCTGAAGTTTTGTTTTTAATGAAGTTCGACCTGGATAAAGAGCCCTTTTCTGTGTTTGTAAACAAGTGTGACATAGCTTAGTTGTGCATGCATGGTTGAGGCAGAACGGTGGAATTCAAGTCAGTTTATACCAGCCCATTGACAGAAAAACCGCCAAACACACTCTCCAAGAAAAGCTAATTTTTTGGCACATTTTATCTCACTGTGGGACTTTTGATGATTTCATCAAATGTATTAAATAATAATGCCAGAGCCTGTTTCCCATACAAAAAAATATATCACTTTGAACTTGTGTCCCTCCCACAGTTACTAAAGATTGCCAAGGCTCATTTTGACCTTCATTTTTCTCATACCTAATGAAGGTGCAAGCAGAGTTCTTTTGTAAAAATTTCACAAACGAAAAGCTTTCCGATGTATTTTCCTTCAGCGCAGAGGGCGCATGTGAGAAAGAGAGGAGTGTGTTGTGTAGGCAGAGGTCCGCCCACCCCTACCACTCATCCGATCAAATTGCTCTTTGTGGTTGGCTGGCGTTTTAAGGGTATTTTTCATTTGATCTCTAAATTAATATTATTAAAATTAGAATTGTCTTAAGAAATATAAATTTGGCTGGAGAGCCATTACCTTCTTCACACGTGCTCGCTGCCATCTAGAATCAAGTGTTAATCAATAAATTAAATGAAATGATCTGCATTTATATAGCGCTTTGCAAGTCAATGAAGACTTCCCAAAGCGCTTTACAATGTGCTTCACATTTACCCATTCACACACACTCACACACAAATAGCGGCCGTGCAGGCATGCAAGGCGCCAACCTGCTTACTGGGGGCATTAGGGGTTCAGTGTCTTACCCAAGGACACTTCGACATGTAACACGGAGGAGCCGGGATTCGAACCTGCGATCTCTTGATCCCAAGAGGAGCTCTACCTCCTGAGCTAATGCCGCTAATAGTGTCTCAACAGTGAAAATACGGGGCGGCAGTAGTTCAGGAGGTAAAGCGCTCGTCTTGGGATCAAGAAGTTACAAGTTCGATTCCCGGCTCCTCTGTGTTATATGTCGAAATTGCCTTGGTGTGTGAATGGGTAAGAGTGAAGCACATTGTAAAGTGCTTTGGGAGTTCTTCATTGACTCAAAAAGCGCTATATAAACGCAGACCATTTACACTTATATAAATACAGACCATTTACATTATTTAATGAGCTTCCATATACAGGATTCATTGGCGATGTAAAGCCAAAACGAGGTCTGTTGATGTGACACCAAACTGTAAACTGAAGTTGAAACTGTGCAGTTTATGTACTGTACCGAACCAAATGTATTTTTAGCACTGCTTCGGCAAGCACGCATCAAATTCGATTTCTGCGCTCAACAGGATTGAAACGGCGGTGCGGTGATATATAACCCTCAATAATGACACTCACTGTCTTTCATTGTCTCACTCACTATCAAGTGAATTTTCGTTTTGTGTTCAAGCACATTAGTGTGTTCATCAACTTTTAAAGAGGTTTTTAACCTTTGGGGCTTTGAACGTATGCTTGTCACCAACAGTTCCTATTTGGGTCAACTTGTACGGAAAAATAGAGTAGAACAAATTATCTATTGATAGAGAGGGGATGTGCTGTCTTTCTGGTGGGGGTTAGGGTTCTTAGGGGTTGTAATGATGGGAAAAGGCACAATGGCATGTTGTGACCTGCTTGTGTGAAACTGGAAATAAACCCCCCTCCCATTCCTCTCTCCCTTCCTCCATCTAATTTATCACAATTCCACTGGATTACTCATCACTTTGGCTTTCGAAAGATAACGCAGTCTCTAGTCTGGCATGCTCTGGCTCTGACCCGAGTTGTTTACATCACATTTTTTCGGATCATGTGACCATTCAAAATAACGATTACAAAGACGAGCACATATTCACTAACTACTGAAAGAAATTGCAAATGATGGCTGTGTTGCGTAAAATATGAGCCCTATATTCCTAGACAACAGCTCCAGGGCAACCATACTGTGAAGAATAGTGATAGACCGCAAAAGAGACGTAAGACCTCGTCTTTCAGTGTAGCAGTGTTACCTCGCACAACCACCCTTTCTCAAACCACTGCGTAACCCTTTCAAGGCCTCAAAAATAAAGACATTGTCTGTCTGGTGCGGATGATTCAACGACTAAAAACAGAACCGAGTATTAGAGGTCAGGGGTTGGGGACACGCCCCCCCCAATATTGCGACATAGACGTGAGACATCCTCTTTCTGTGTTTTTGTGATTAGCTAGCTTGCACTAGCTTTTTATTGCAATGGTGCGGTTGGATCACTTTGAGTCTCCGTAGTTTGTATTCTCCCTTGTGCTTTGTCGCACTTGTTTTCAGTTGCACTACACAATTCGGTAACATCTAGCGATCAAATATTACACAGTGTTCCCTCTAAGCTGCCCGCGTGCGCAATTGCGCACTGCTCGCACATTCTCTGCGCACAAGAAAATCTAGCCGGCGCACAAAAATGAGGGCTCAAAATTACTAATTAAGAAGCGACTTAAGTCAAAGTTACAGTCCATGAAGGTAAAAATACACGGCTTCCCCTGACGTTGTGTCCTAAATGCGGTATTTTGAAGTCGAGTCAGAGTAGAACGAAGTTGAGTAAAGTTAGTAGAGTTGGTCGAGAACCGGCTTCTTCGGCTCTGCTCACCAAAAGGAACCGGCTCTTTCGGGTCCTAAACGGCTCTTCAAGTTGTTTTTGCTTCTTTAATCCCAACATGACCAAATATTATGTAAAAATATGCACAAAATGACTTAAAAGAAGGGGGGAATAGAACAAAAAATAAAAAAATACCAAAGTGAAAAAGTAGTGAAAAGCTGAGAAAAAAGAAACAAAAGGAAGAGAAAAAAAGAAGGAAAAATTGAGAAAAAAGCCAGAAAAAAAGAAAAGAAAGAAATGTAGGAAAAAAGTAAACAACAACAACAAAAAGAAAAAAGTAACAGCTCCGAAAAAATAAACACAATGAGATTTATTTAAAGGAATTAAAAAAAAAAGTAGAAAAAAACCACGGAAAAAAATAAGAAAAAGTTTGCGTTGCATTCAAATAATTTCCAATTATATCAAGTGAATCTTGTTGCCAACATTGTACTTACACTAAAAAATGTGATTAAGTACAGTTCTGTACCGACTAAATAAGCCCCCCAAAATGTTAATATTATGCGACAAAATATATCAGAAAACAAAAATAAATGGATATCTTGTGAAAGAATTTTAAGAACAGACGACGTTTGTAGGCCGTACAACCTTTGCAATAGTATATGAGTCAATTCATTCAAAAGAGAAAAATAATTTTGCATTGCCGGAAACTCAGCAAAATGTAACTTGATGTCAAGTTTTGGACATGTTTGATAATTAATTATCTTGCCACACTTGGGATTATGGTTGCTCACTGTTGTTTCAAGCGTTGCTCACCGACCCGTGGAAAATTCGAGGGAACATTGCACACGGTCCTTTTAATGTAAGCGCAGCCCACGCAAATTATGGATTCCCTTATCAGATTTTTTTTTTTTAGATTACATTTTGTTTAGCAAATTTTAACAAAGTATTTTACAACAGTGGGATCTTTTTATCAAAGTTTTCCTAGAGGAACATAAAATTTGGCCCAACCTAAACAAGACGCTAGCTCTGGCGGCCCCCAGGTAAATTGAGTTTGAGACACTTGCCTTAAATGAAACGCTAAAAACGGTCAATAATTTGTAAGTAATTGGTCAAAGTAACAGCCCTAGGACTAGGGCTGATTCTGGAAACCTATTATTTTTTCGTACGAAGTTTTGATTAAAGAGGTTTTCTTCCATTTAAAAAAAAAATATAAAAATGTCTTCTATAAACTTACGACCCTACTGAGGACAAGAGGAGCAGATAAGGGATGGATGGATGCATGGATGATGTCTTGAACTCTTCTATGATAAGGGGCAATGAAATATATATTTCCTGTTGAGGCTTTGGGAAACTCTGAAATTTAGAGGCATTGAAAAAAATTGCAAAACAAATAGATAATCTGTTAATGGCTGAGATTTGGAAAAGTTTGTCTTTGCTGTCAACTGTTTCTTCCCCCGTGACTTTTGGTTAATAATTGTATTTATTGTTGATGTTGACTGTTTATTGTCTGATGATGCCCTTGCAACATGCATTAAAGACTGGTCATCCTGGAGGAGGGATTAGCCCATGTGTCCCCCCTTCTCAAGGTTTCTTAATTTTCATCTTGCTCAGTTTTTTTTTAGTTTTTCCTTGCCCTCAGGTATGTTTCAGATCAGGGACAAAAAGGTTGATGTCATATTAAGAAATATAAACCCAATAATTAGTCACCTGCTCCCACATTAAAATATTCAATCAGCCAACACCACTTTTGAAGTGAAGTCGCATTTATTTGTATAGCCTATAATCACGAAATGTCTCAAAGTACTGCACAGGCCACAAATATACCATCCCCTTATCTGAAGCAGACATGCGGGTAAGGAAAAACTCAAAACCTCAACATGAAGAAAATAAGAAACCTTGAGAAGGGGCTTCACAAGATGATCTGGCATCAATAGATTTTGCATTGGTTGACAATGCACACAACATAGTGAACATCAATATAAAAGCATGAGTAATGTGTAAAATTGAGCAAAAAGTCCAAGACAGCAACAACGCAGTTTCCAATCTCTGCCGGCTGGTCAATGCAGACGTTGACATGCAGGATGCAGGAGCTGTTAGAAAGATTAAAGCATTTTTGTAAAATGATTTTGTTGCACTCCTGTGTATGTTAATCCCAATTAATTAATATTGACTGCTGCGCTAGTTGATTAGGATTGATAGATGCAGACAGTCCGCATAGGAGTGTCTAATCCCTTGAGATGTATATTTACACATTTTGTCTTTTTGATGGTTCTGATTAGTTATCATCAAAGAAATAGCATGGATCAAAAACACTCGGGGGGCATGAAAAAAAGCATGCATGTACACATAGCTAGGGTCCCCCTGAACATTTTGAGTAGTTTGAAGTAAAAAAGGGGGCATGCTGCCGGACGGGGGAAGGAGTGCTGCTGCATCGACACGGATCCCTTAGCTTGAGATATCCACGTTCAAAGTCCCTGCCTCCCTGCCAACACTTTTGCAACCATTCGTCTCGCAAAAAATAAAAAACAAAAATGAGAACAAGCCGCATCTTTAAAGCCGTAGTGTTTAAAAGTAGGAAAAAAGTAATACATTTTAGTCTGAAATTAACAGTAACCAATAAGTCGTAGATGCAGCACTATTTGTACCTCCCTTAAGCAAGGTTATGTTATGAATTACAGCGATACTTCTACTTACAAATGTCTCTACATAAATAAGTTTCAGGTTACAGAGTACCTGAACGGAAACATATTGCCTCTAGTTACAAAGGGGTTTCATGATACAAATATACATTACAGTACGCACTGTCATTCGCCGCTCTCAGAGTTCTAACTGGTAACCGGTGCGTAGACGCGAATCCTGGCATCCCCTTCCCGCTACATAAACAGTCTACTGTATGGTACCGTCACAAAGAGATATCATTCATAAGAGACCACACAAAAGACATGCAGAAAAGTTGACAAAGAGAAAAGAAGAGGAAAACACTTTTTCTGGCCATCGAAACAAAGAAAGAAATAATTGATAGGTGCATTTAGGGAAAATTCCACAAAGTCTCAAAATTTGTGCAAAGAAAAAAGTGTTGATAGGTTGGGACATCGCTCATTATGATGACGTCTGCCTTGTGCATTTGCGACGTATTGTCAAAATGCAGCAAAAACAGACATCAGACAGACAGACATTGGATCAGTTTTTCAGGAAACGCCTGACAAAAAACACTTCTTTGAACCAGTAAACAAAGAGGCCAGATAAAATGTAAATTAATGTTTATTATTTTCTTTATTCTTTGTTTTTTTACATTATGTTCCTCTCATTTTAGGTTTATTGTGCGTACATATAATTTTAACATGGATTTGTTTAATGTTCTGATGCTTTTTTTTTTATCATCTATTAAAAAAATATAGTTTTGTCGAACAAATTAGGGCATTTACATTCAAAAAGAGTCTCTACTTACAAATGTTTCAGGTAACAAAAAATCTCTTCGCACCATTTTATTGATCGCAGCTAATGACGTCAAGAGTATGAGTATGGATGTTAAGAGGGGACTGTATTAGAGTGTGATTGTGCCGATTGTGTTGTATGGTGCAGAGACTTGGATCCTGAACGCAGATTTGAGAACGAAATTAAATATTTTAAGATGAAGTGTTTTAGAAGTATGTTAAGAATGACAAAATTGGATAGATTGAGAAATGAAATTGCGAGAGACAGAACTGGAGTAGTAGTGGAACTGAGCAAGCGTTTGGATGAGAGAGTACTCGGTTGGTTTGGACACATGGAGATGATGGATGAGGAGTGAATGTTGAAGAGGATCTACAGAGAAGACGTAAATGGAAGGAGACCAAGAGGAAGGCCACGATTGACGTGGATAGATGGTGTTATGAGGGCACTGCAGGAAAGAGGTCTAAATATAGTTGAAGCTAGAGCTTTTGTTGGTGATAGGAATGAGTGGAAAGGTGTTGTAAAAGGATAGTGAGATGTTTAGACGCGTTCTAAGGGATGGGCAGGACATCTGTATGATGTGGCAGGGGTAAACCAGTGAAAGCTGTCGGGCCCTGCTGCTGACAGAAGTGTGTTGTGTCACCCTGACCCGAGTTACATGGCCGCTTTCTTGTGTCCCGTTTCATCTGGAGGGATGAAAGCATGACCAACTTGGGTGCCGAGGTGCTTAACTTATTTGGGTACTTGGGCATTTGGGTTGGCAATGGTCCAAAGATTTTTGTGTGTTTTTTTGCTACTTTTCCCCTTTTTTATTTCTTTTGTTTTTTGTATGTTTTTGTCTTTCTGTTGGTCACCCCACTTGAGGGATATGACCAAGCTAGACAGATAGTTAAACAAAACTACTCGCAGAACTAATTACATTTATAAGTAGCTGTACCGCTGTATAATCACTTGAACCTTTATTTCTTTACTGTTTCAAACTTGAAGTCATGCGACGAGTGAACTCGCGTCCAACCTTTGTCCGCCCTGCTAACGTCTCGTCCTCCAAGACGACCATGTGAAGGGATTCAGCGTATGAAGCTCAACAGGGGCTGACAAGCGTTGCCCCCTTCAGCCCCGCCGCTGCTGCCCTCCACACACTTTGGTGAAGGTTAGATGTGGAGGCCTGTCAATCAAATGACACAAGCGCTCGCCGCGGATGAGCAGTGATGCTCGTGCCGGTCGCCTCCGTCCAACGCTGCTTGACCTTTTTGACTTTATCCTGCCTGCTCTCTGCTGGCGCTCAAACTTCATTTTGAAATTATCATGGCATATTTGATCGCGAGATAGTCAACATAGATTTCTGCACATTTGGTGGATTTTCGTACCTATTTTAAGTAGGTACGAGTGTTGTAACTAACGACTCCCCAGCAGGTGATAGATAGATAGATACTTTATTTATCCCCGAAGGGAAATTCACATTTCCAGCAGCATCCCTGAGCTGAGAACAATACAATAATAAAGCAAAAAGAATACAATATACAAATATATACCGTGCAAATGCCCACTGTAGCGTGTTATATAGAATAACTAAATAGTGCTACACAGAATACATATTGCAATAAAATTCGGTAATCTGCAATGTAGGTGGTGTGGTTTACTGTGGGCTTTTACTCTGCCGGGTAGAGTTAAAGAGCCTCATGGCATGAGGAAGAAAAGATCTCTTCAGTCTGTCCGTAGTACAAGACAGTGACAGCAGTCGCTGAAACTGCTCTTCTGTCTGGAGATAATGCTGTGTAGTGGATGCGATGGATTGTCCATGATTGACCGCAGCTTTTCCAGTGCCCGTGTCTCAGCTACTGTTGTTAGGCTGTCCAGCTCTTTGCCCACAACAGAGCTCGCTGTCCTAGCCAGTATATTGAGACGAAGGCATCCTTCTTCTTGACGCTGCCTCCCCAACACGCTGTCGCATAGAAGAGGGCGCTTGCCACTACTATCTCATAGAATATCTTCAGGAGCTTTTTGCAGATTTTGAAGGAGGCCAGCCTTCTGAGGAAGTAAAGTCGGCTTTGCCCTTTCCTACATAGAGCTTCTGTGTTGGCAGTCCAGTCCAGTTTGTTGTCCAGCTGCACACCCAGGTATTTGTAGGTCTGGGCAAATTCTACTCATTCTCCTTTGATGGTTACAGGAACCGGGTGAGTTCTGGTTCTCCTGAAGTCCACCACCATCTCCCTGGTCTTGGTGGTGTTCAGGTGCAGGTGGTTTGCGTCACTCAATCGGACAAAGTCCTGAATCAATTTCCTGTACTCCTCCTCCTGCCCATTTCTGATACATCCCACGATCGCAGTGTCGTCGGCAAACTTTTGCACATGGCGGGACTCAGAGTTGTACTTAAAGTCCGATGTATATAGAGTGAATAGGAACGAAAAGAGAACGGCCCCCTGCGGAGATCCTGTGCTGCTAACCACAGTGTCCGATGTACAGCCCCCCTGTTTCACATACTGGGGTCTGCCTGTCAGGTAGTCAGTAATCCATTCTATAAGGTGTGAGCTAACTCCCATCTCTGTCAGTTTCTTACTCAGTAGCAGAGGCTGTATGGTATTGAAGGCACTGGAAAGTCCAAAAATGTAATCCTCACAGCCCCCTTAGCCCTATCCAGGTGAGAGAGGGATCGGTGTAACATGTATACTATAGCATCCTCCACTCCCACCTTCTCCTGGTAAGCAAATTGCAGTGGGTCGATGGCGTGACGGACCTGTAGCCTCAGGTGGTGGAGCAGCAACCGCTCCATGGTTTTCATCACATGTGATGTCAGGGCGACCGGCCAGAAGTCGTTGAGTTCCTCAGGTCTTGATTTCTTTGGGACTGGGATGATGCAGGATGTTTTCCACAGCTGAGGGACCCTCCCCTGTCCAAGGCTCAGGTTGAAGATGCGCTGTAGAGGGTCTCCCAGCTCAGACGCACAGGCTTTCAGCAGTCGGGGGGATACTCCATCTGGACCAGCTGCCTTGCTGGTTTGCAGCCTTCTCAGCTCTCCACACACCTGGGCTGCAGTTATTTTTAGTGGGGGGATGTCTTCAATGCTAGTGTCCAGAGGGGGAGGGGGAAGGACAGCTGCAGTACTCAGGGGTGAGGATGAGGCGGAGTGGTCAAACCTGTTGAAAAAGTTGTTCAACTGGTTGACTCGCCCCACACCTATATCCACAGCCACACCCTGCTTGGTGCTGCAGCCAGTAATTGTTTTCATCCCTTCCCACACCTCCTTCATGTTGTTGTTCTGCAGCTTTTTCTCCAACTTCCTCCTGTACTGCTCCTTCCCTTTCCGGAGCTGGACTTTGAGCTCCTTCTGTACTCGTTTTAGCTCCTGCTGATCACCATTTTTAAAGGCCCTCTTCTTTTGGTTCAGAAGGCACTTGATGTCGCTCGTGATCCAGGGCTTGTTGTTGGCATAGCAGCGTACAGTCTTTATAGGAACAACATTGTCCATGCAGAAGTTAATGTAGTCAGTAGTGCAGTTTGCCATCTCCTCAATGTTCCCACTGCTGGACCCTAGCAGGACATCCCAGTCCGTACGTCCAAAGCAGTCTCTCAGAGCCTGCTCTGCCTCGGAGGACCATTTTCTAAAAGAGCGATAAAATACCACTCCTGTCACTCCTCTTAACCTGAACGCGCACTGTGGTTTTCCCTATACTTCTCAGCGATGCGTTTCTGACAGAACAAGTGTCACAATTTTAGTCTGTATAATGTGTTTTGGTAGAGGGTGGTAAGAATCTTCAGAGAAGTGGAAATTAGCCACAACGAGTCACGCCAAATACACTCAATGTAGCTACTGTAGCTAAAACAAAATAAACGATTTGAGCAGCTTTTGGTTACAATCGATTTAAGATTTAATGGCACCCTGGATAAAACACATTAGCATAAACAGCTAAAGTTAGTGTCTTACCCCTTGCGATAATGAGGTGCCTCTCCTCGTGAGTGAGCAATTTGTACCGGTAACCCAACCAGCTATGAAGAACTGGTAAGCATACAGACTTTTATAAACTTTTAGACGAGCACCAGTGAATGGGGAGACTGCATTTACGATATAGTGGTACATATGATGTGGACTGAAGTGGGGCATACCTGTAAATGTGTTTTAATGTGTGAATAGGTCAGGAGGTTAGACTGTAGTAGCTAGCACTGCTAATGCTACACTCATTTTCTCTTAATACCGCTCTTTCTGCTTTCGGACAAGGTGAGCCACCTCATCCGACAGCTGCACACTATTTGTTTAACTAGTCATTGCCAATGGTAAAGAATAGTATAACTCTTTTTTTGTCGTTGTCTACCGTTTATTTTCCTCGCCCTATGTTTACTACGGTTTATTTACATCTGTCATGGTGTCATCACGTGGTTAGTTTGAACATGTGCAAAGGATCAATTTATTATTATTATTTATTCGACAGGCCGATTATTACGTCGCTGATGCAGCCTTGCTACCCATCCCACGCCTTCTTATTTGATAAGGGACCGGGGGCGGAGCACCTGAAGCATGAACAGTAACACAGAATAGCTAACTCATCCCGACACACCTGTGGCTATGATAGAAATGTAACATGGTTGCGATTAAGAGATAGCGTAAAAAGTGTAGTTAGCTTGTTTTAGTGAGGAACGTTCAGGTGTGGACTGATATATTAGCTATTATCATAACACTTGGTCACCAATCAAGCGTATACGTTTGTGATTAGGAGAGAGCATAAAAAACAAGCTAAAGTGGAAGTGATTAGATCATAACAGGAGTGCCAACACTTTTCAATTCGCTAGCACCTTTGAAATTTCGATGCACTTTTTTTTTTAAGTTAATTTAAGTCATATTGGTTGTGTTGACATTTCTATTTCTTTATCAGACCTAAAAAACCCATATCGGTTGATCCCTGGTTTCTAGCTTTGCTTTGGCTTTCTATATGCTAAAATTGCGGCACTACTGATAAGATTTGCAAGGGCCATATTTGATCTCCTAGTAAAAAAGAAGTAAAAAAGACCCATCTGTTCTTGATGCCTGGTGTATACAATAAAGTTCTACCAAACTATAGCTACAAAGTTCGATTATTACTAGAGTTCATAAAAAAATTGCATTTGTAATTATCTCTCCTGATATGACAATTTTACTGCCTGATAGGAGATTGTATCCCACTGGCGACAGTTTTTCCCACCCTCCTGGGATGTGACTTCCCGTCTCTCAAAGACATATGGTGTAGACTCCCGAAGCTAACAACCTTTGAGAATTAAAGGCACCCTGGGTGGAGCAAAGACCAACTAAGGGGCAACACTGACTCACTGTGGCTTCTATGTCCGGAAGCTTCCAAAAAAGTAATGAGGGAGGAACTTCCCAGATCAAACAGACACTTAAGTGGACCTATTATCCCGTTTGCATCTTTGATCTGTTTGCGGGCTACATCTTGACAGTTGACTGTCTCACGCTTACTGCAGTGTTGGGCGCGTTACTGAAATAAAGTAATTAGTTACAGTTACAAGTTACTTGATTCCAAAAGTGAATGCGTTACCCCTCAGAGATAACTGACACCCAAAAGTAGCACATTACTCCTAAAGTAACTTTGTGGTTCACGGATCCCTTAACCGCCTGGCACCACTTCCTGCGATGTGCCATGGGCAAATACAGCCTGCCATTACCCATACCTCTCCAGGCTGTTTTTGGGGAGTAGGAGGTTACTCCTCCATATGAAACAGGATAACTCCTGATCTGACTCAAATACAGCGCCGTCATCATCTGGTTGCTGTTGTATTTTGGTTATAAATCCTGCTCAAATCTTGGCAGTCATGGGAAGCGGCCTGTGTGTATAGTTACAAATTACTGTATATACTCATATTAGAGTCGACCCTGCTAAAAGCGCTAAAATAAGTAACACTAACCTATGAAGTGTTGAAACTTTCATTAGTCTTGGCTTGTGCTATGTTTAAACCTTGAAAACGTACTTACCTTAACACGCCATATCCACGCAATGATTTCCATCTCCATGTTTGGGGCATGTCCAAGAGGTTTTTTTTGTTTCTTGGCATGGTGTACCACTTTGCCGTGACACACTAGTGTGCCGTGAGATATCGTCAGGTGTGCCGTGAGAAATTATCCAATGTCACTTTTTAAAATTTAATAAAACATTTATGAATCATTTTCTACACATATTATGTCATTGTCAAGTGTCTGTGCTGTAAAAACTGGGGGTATTATAAATTATTGTAACTAAACATACTGTTGAGTGTCCTTTTATAACATTTTTGGTTAGTGGTGTGCCGCAAACTTTTTCCTATGTAAACAACATGCCCTGGCTCAAAAATGAAAAACAAAAAAAAAAAAACAAAACACTGGTGTACAGTATTGCAAAAGAAGTTTTACAAATAAAAAGACGAAAATTTGACACTCTTTAACTGAAAATTCTCTACTCGCGTTTGCCCAGTTGATTTTGTTGTTCCTGTATAAGCCACACCCTACTCCGTGCGCTGCATACCATTTGCTACTGGTGACACACAACAAAATATGTGCACATAAACTGATTTGAGTTTTATTTTATTTTAAAGTTGTAAATAATGCTTAAATGTGAGTATAAACAGTAGGGAGAATATCTGGATACCTGGAGGGAGAAATTACGAGACCTCGTTCTCTTATTTGAGAAAGCACCACAGAAACTATAGTCGGTGGTATTTTTAAGGTACATATGAACGGCCACACTCTTATTGATTATTGTATTTTAGCGGACTGAGCGTTGTATATTATCTTGACAGTAGAACTGTCAAAGAAAATAAATGAAAAGCTTGAAATTCATTATTTTAAAAAAAGCAGTAACACACCGTGATGTAACGACAGTCGAGGAACAAAATGTGATTGATAATGCGTTACAGAACTCGTTATCAAGAAAAGTCATTGTGTTACGGGAACGTGTTCCTTTTGTAACACGTTACTCCAAACTGTAGGTAAGACCTCCTCTCTCTTAACATTTATGTTATGTTATATTTTATTTTTCCCTTACTTTTGTGGTCTGATCTGTATATTACCAACAATACTTTTATTCAAGTATTTTTTGGATAACTAATTTTGTACTTGAGTGATATTATTCTGAAGTAACTGTACATTTAATGAGTAACACACTTGGGCACACTCTGGGGCCGTGCGTATTCTGGCGCCAAAGTGCACACTTAATTAGAGGGACTGAGCCCAAAGTAAGCCCGAAGCTGCATCTCGGTGCTGCATTTCGGCGCCGCATGTTCTTAAGCCGAAGCATGCACTTTGGTGTCAAAGCACACACTTTGGTGTCAAAGTACACACTTTGGCGTCAAAGCACGGATGGTGCCAAAGTGCCGCTTCAGGTCTACTTAGGGCCTGGTCCCTCAATTCAAGTTTATCAGTCGGGTTCGGGGTTTTATACCCGCGCGCCGGGTAGGGTTGGGCTGGATATTTTAGGCCTGATCTTACCTCTACTCTAAACACTTCACAAGACACAATGTCAGTGACAAGGACCAACATCTGTCTTGCTGCACAGCAGCTGCTCTGTACAGATGTCCTCTATTAAAAGGTGTTGTGGCTGTTTTCTCATTGTGTCATCCTAACCCAGGCTGTGCTCAGTGCAGGAATGACAGCTCAGCGACGCAACTTCCAGGAAGGAATCATTCAGTCTTTTCCAGCCACAAGGGAAAAAAACCCAAACAAAAAACGGATGACTAGTTTAATTCCCGTGCTGCAGCTGCATCATCTGTATTATATGGGGTTGTCTACATTTATTTAGTCTTTTGAATTGGACCTCCTGGAGCCGTACATAAGAAACCGTGCGAGGCCACCCAAGTACTGTATGTAAGTGTGAGACATAACTTCAGACACAAAACTGCCCAGACTCGGAGCTCAGAGGGAGGAATGACTGTTTTTAATTTGTAAAAGGAGGCATTTGCTTTGACAACAGAAATATTCAGATTCACGACCTTAACTAAGGAATTATGGTACTTTTTTATCCTGTGCAAATATTGACATGAGCACAGCCTTGCAGATTTTATTAAAGCAAATGATATGCCTAAGTTTCAATAGTGTATGGAAGGATGAATGAATAGAGTTAAAAATATATTGAGATGAAGAAACTATAACAGTAGTAAGCTTGGGACACTGTTAACAATGTAGTAAATCCAGTTTTTAAATTGAAAATGCCTCGTCTAAAAGTGTTGTGTCGTATCTGCTTAATACAAAACAAGTTAAAAAATAGTAAAGTAAAAATATTTCCTAAAATAAGAAAAATAATCTGAACAACTAAAGGGCATATGTCTTTAAAACGGAAAATGAACAACAAGACAAATGAAAAGGAAATGGGAGGAAGTTGGAGTCAATGTATGTGAAAGAACTGTTCAAAATTGGCAAAAGGAAATGGGATTTTCATATAGGAAAGCTAAAAGGAAACTATCGTTGACGCTTAAACACAAAAGAACAAGACTGCAATGGGCTAAGGAGAGGCAATCATGGACTGTGGATTACTGGATAAGGTTATCTTCAGCGATGGGTCACAAATCTGCATTGGACAAGGTGATGATGCTGGAACTTTTTTTTGATGGTGTTCCGGTGAGATTTACATATAGGACTGCCTAAAGAAAACATCAAAATTCCTTCAGTCCTTAATGAAACGGGGCTGCATATTAGCAAAGGCACTACCGAGCAATTACGAAAAAGAAAAGAGTATAGGAATTAAAAAAAAGAGTATCCTAATCAAAAACCCACTTTTTACCAAGCATACTGAAAAATAACAGAACCCCAGATAACAAAATCGCTTGATTTGCCTCCACATCAGTAAACGGGTAAAGGCCTTTACTGGAAGAGGGATTACTTTGTCCAAAGGAGTTAAACGCCCCCTGAGTTATGGGCCCATCAAAGAACAGAAAGGGCTGTGTGAAAGCGTGTGCATGTGCGGTAAGAGATTGGGAGAATCCACAGCAGGCCTAACCGCAGTTAGGTTTGCACTCCTTTTTGCTGACTGATGCACACAGGCCCAAAAGGTGAGTCACACGAGTGCGTGGGGGGTACAAAGGGAGGGTGTAATGGTAGACAGTGAATAATAAGGGCAGTAATGTGTGTCTACATGCATGCAGAGACACAACATAGGTCACAGAGCATTCCAAAAAGTGAGCTCTTTGTTTTTCAAGTGCCAGAAGTGATTTGGCCAAGAGGTGACCCTCTTTCTCTAATTGCAAATATTTGTATGTACACTACCGTTCAAAAGTTTGGGGTCACCAATGCAATTTTTTGTTTTCCATGAAAAAGTCACACTCTTATCGGATAAGCTGTCCAATGTCCCCTTATTAATATCTTCCTTTGGTTGGCCAGAATCAGATTTGGCTTTTCCTTTGCCACTCTGCCTTGAAAGCCAGCATCTTAGTTACCTAGTCATGTTGACACTGCTGTTTTCCAGGTATTATTTAAACAAGCTGTTAGTTGAGGAATGGTATGGCATTTATTTCTCAAACTAGAGACTCCAATGTACTTGTCTTCTTGCTTGGCTGAGCCTACTGTGGTTATGGCCTGTTAGTGCTGTTTTCTGAAGAGAGTAGTACAAATTGATGTAGGAGAGCTTCAGTTTCATAGCATTTCTTAGAACAGAAATAGACTGTCGAATACCACACAAAGGTTCTCCATATTTGCCCATTCAAAAAGTTTAATCCCCCACACATATGATGCTCCAATTACTCGACTAGTTCAAAGGAAGGTCGAGTTATAGCTTTTCTAACAAGCTAAACGGTTATCAGCTGTGCTAATATCATTCCACAAGGATTTTCTAATCAACCATGAGCCTTACAACACAATTATCAAAAACAATATAGAATTAGAACACTGGAGTGCTGGTTGCTAGAAATGAGCCACTATACACCTTTTAATAGAGGTTGCATTAAAAAACAGACAATTCAACTAAAACAGTTATTTATGACATTAACAAAGTAGGAGCTTTTTTGAGTAGTTAAATGTTCTTCATAAAAAAAATAAAAATAAAAAAAAATAAACTTGATAAGGACATTTCTAAGTGACCCAAAAATTTTGAACAATAATGTACATATATATTTATGTATATAGAATAGTCACATTGTAAGACATTTGGAGTCCTGATTACATACACTCTAAGTGTAAAAGTGGATAAGTCACAAATAATCACAATTATGGTACAATAAATGTCTTGGTCCAAAACAAAAAATCTTGCTGCCCTAACGCCCGTAACATAGTTTTGCCATAAAATAAACAAAAAAGATAGTGACAAAGAAAAAAGAATATTAAAAAAAAAAAAATAAGGAATGAAACAATAAAATTAAGGAAAAAAAAGATGAAAGAAAAGGAAAAGGTTAAGCGGTATTAACAAAAAGACACAGATGACAGAAAAAGGACAAAGAAGGAGAAAGAGAATATAGACAAACATGAAGACAAAGATGAGAAAGAAGGCAAGAAAGAGGAAAACCATGAAAAAGAAGAACCTTAAGATGAGGAAAGAGAGGAAGAAGTCATGTTTATTTGTATAGCCCTTAAGCACTTAATTAATTAAAATGTATCATTTACCGACTGAAATGCAACACTAATAAGCAATTTAAGTGGGGAATTCACATGAATGTAAAAGTACCTCATACTTGTTATTTTCTCTGCATAGGTTGCTAGGTCAGACAACAGTTGCGAGAATGCATCTAAGAAAACAGAGTATCGTCACAGGGTGCGATAAACAATCACTACAAAAATTGGTGGTGACATGGAGGATGACCGCATGACAAGAGCCTCAAACGCCTTATATCTCTTAGAGGCACAGGAAGTAAATGTCCGTATACTTTCAGAAATAAGAACACCTCCCTTCTTAAAGAGAGTGCTGCCTGAAAGCTCTCATAGTTAGGGGGGAGGCCTCATTTAGTTGTAAAAACTCATTTGGTCTCAACCAGGTTTCACAAAGACCAATCAGGTTAAGATTGTGATCGTGAATAAGATAACTAAAAATAAAGCTAAGGAAGCATGAAATCTTATATTTAAAAGACCAAGTTTCAGCTGTGATGAGACTTTTAACTTATCTGGAGTCTGTAGTAATTGCCACAAGATTTTGCCATTAGAGCAGGGGTCGGGAACCTATGGCTCGCGAGCCATATATGGCTCTTTCTATGAGCACCTGTGGCTCAGAGACAAATTTGATTGCATGCAAATTTTCTCCATCTCGTTCAAAACTTGAGCCATTAATCCTGTTCAGATACACGCAAAGCCAAACCAAAGCTAAATTTTAAAGCAGTACTTCGCAGAATACAGTGTTCTCGTTTGCCCGCGTTTCTGCGTCCTAGACGCAACATTTTTGCTGGGGACGCATCGTCTCAAATCAACGTGCGTCCCCAGAATTGTCATTATTACCCGATTACTTTTTTTAACAAAGATTTACTGCACTCCAAACTTTTCGTCAGGCAGATCCGCCATTGTTGTTTTGGTCTCGCGGTTCGAGTTTTCGTCTGCACGCCAATCTCGGCCAACGAAATCTCGTCATTGTTGTGGTACTTGTCGTTGAGCGAAGGTTAAGTATGCCTCCGAAAAAAAGTTAGTATTAGGTGAAAAATCAACACAAAGTTGGTAATTTCTTCAGTGTCCCTAATAAGTCGAAACATATTGCAGAAAATGATAACGGCAATAATTCCGGCACAAAAAAAATTCAAATTCATACCTGTCAACCTGTACGTTTTTGCCGTACAAAGTACGTTTATTATGCATTGTAAGACGTGTACGACGTACAAGAAAATCTGTACGGAAAAACGGAAAATTTGTCAATTATGGTTACCATCCGGTATACACCGACTATCACGAAACGGCAAATCAATCAAGTAAAACGCGTTCGAGTTGTGTAGTGAAAAGAAGTCCGTCTTTTCTTAGAGAACCGGCTTTTTTGGCTCAACTCATTAAAGAGAGCAGGCTCTCAAACGGCTCACTTGCTTTGATGATTGATATTACGAATTATGTTGTATAAAGAAGTTAAGAAAAATAGGAAGTATAAAAGGAGAAAAGGGAAAAAAATACAGGTTTGTGGTTATCCCTTTAATCTGTATATTACCAACAATAATTTAATGCAAAAAATGAATTAATAATTTGATTATTAAAACTGAATGAATATATAGATTTATATTATATATTTGTCACCGATTTAAAATTTCAACCCCGATAACACTAACTTTTGGGGACCCATAGATCTCTGTTGGGACCCATAGATTTCAAGCATGCGAGTCCCCGCGACCCATCACTTTACAGAATTAAAATGAACACTGAGAATATATAGGGCACGTTTTTCACTACAATTTACAGTCAAGGTGTCACACCCAAAAAACAAAACAAAAAAAAACTCGTTTTGGCTGTACAACGCTAAAGAATCCTTTATATAAAAGCTCACTATATAATCTGTGTTCAGTATTCAGATACCTTCTGATGAATCCACAGAAACAAACTATAAATACGCCAAAACACCGGAAGAGAACTTAGTTATTTGATTGGGTGAGTGGGAGGGATGGGTGGAGCTA
This sequence comes from Urocampus carinirostris, assembly GCF_059441175.1. Taxonomy (NCBI): domain Eukaryota; kingdom Metazoa; phylum Chordata; class Actinopteri; order Syngnathiformes; family Syngnathidae; genus Urocampus; species Urocampus carinirostris. Next base: position 3,573,715 of record NC_142363.1, on the reverse strand, counting down.
TGCAAAAAGTGCAAACACTCCCTCCCATCTCTCGCTCTACGCCGTCTGCGCCAAAGGTAAGCACATCAGGCTCCCTGTTTGCAGAATGCTGTGACATTTTTACAAAATAACTGCTTGCATCTGGTTTTGAAACCAATATGTATGAAAAAAGGGTCAAAATGAGTTTAACTGATCTTGAGTAATTGCAAGAAAGAGACAAGTTTAAAGTGGTATGTTTGTTGATTTTGGGACACGGGCTCCGGCATTATTCTGTTTTCATAATTTTTATCAAATCATCAAAAATAAATGTGCTGAAGACTAAGCTTATGTCTAGGGCACGGGTTTAGCAGTTTAGTAAATTTGTCTCATATTAATGGTGTGGCTCTTTCCCAAAATAAAATTAATATATTTTGCTTTTATGGCTCTTTCTTTCAGTCAAAAAGGTTCCTGACCCCTGCATTAGACCATGTGTCTTGGACGATGGCAGGTGCGGTTGTAACTCCAAACAACAGGAATAATAATATCATCATCATGTACTTCTCCGCGGTTGCCAAAATCACTATTGCGGTCCTGTCATTGAGCTCCCATAGCTTAGCATCAAAGCCCAAACGGTAGCCTTGCTTCTGTTCACGATTGCTACACCGTCTGCACCGCTTTGTAAGTGGATTAGCCACACAGAGAGATCTCGTTGTCCTTTGAATTTCTTTTGGGACATCAAAGATGGCAAAAAAATTGCCCAAAAAAGTCATAATTCAGACTTCGGCCCAAACCTCCTGGCGAATGTAGGCATATTTGGCCAAGCATGTGTCCAGAAGAGAAAGCAAAACAGACAAAATAACATTAATAGAAAAGTAGCTCAAGAGCCATTAGCCGCTGCACCGATGCGCCGGCATGGCATCAACTTGCCTCTGCTAAAATAGCCTATTTCTTTAAGGTAACTGCTTCTCCTAAAAATAACCCCCAAGTACTCTCTGACACTGTAGCATTGGTAACGAGGAAAAAGATTATTCTAGATGGTTCTTCCCATCCAGGACTTGACATCAACATGAGGAAGAAGAGAAAGAAGAAAAAAAAACAACAAAGAAGATGAAGAAGAGGTAGAAAACAACAGCGAGAAAGACGAAGCAGAATCGTCGTCATCATGATCATTCTGTCAGTCTTGCATTGTGGAAAACCTGAAGTGTTATGTCCGCAGCAGTGAGTTCTGACTTAAGGATGTCCCACATTCTGCTCCTAATGACGCGTCATGCTTACCGTGCTGTCGACTGCTGTGACGGGCCTCGCTGGGACATGTTTGTAGGTGGACTCTTGTGCCTTGAGCACCACACATCCTTGGGATCCCAAGGTGATAATAACTGTACCGCATCCGCGCCTTAGCAGCTCCCGGCCGACGCTGCTCGCCTCCTCAGCATTATTTACTGGCGAGCCCGTCAGCAGCTCAGCCTGGACAGAGAAATGTATCGGTATTATTACCAGCTCACGTATAAAACAATTGGAGTGGAATACTGAAAGCATTAATATGTCAGTTTATGGCAGTCTTTGTTTTCTTTGGTTAATCTCTTTTGTGTGAGCTGTTCTGGAATGAATCAGCTTCTAATTACACCCAGTGTGCAGCCAGACTCATTTGTAGTCGAAGCTTTACTCAATATGTTGGTGACTACGCTACCGCATGGAAAACATGATGGAGACAAAGAAGAACTTGATTTCAGCGCAATCACAATTAGAGAAGCGCAAAATGTATTCAAATTACAGTTAGTATTATCATTAGATAACTGTCCGCCGCAACCAATTGCTTTCCTTTCAATGATTTGCAAATCACCTTTTTAAGTGATAACATAACCTTACAAACACAACACAGCACCTATTTACTCAGAGCAAAACAGACTATGTAGAATAAGGAGACAATAATAGTAATCTGTGATGACGTTGCTGTCTGCAAATAGTGATCGAGACAATCCGAATTACAGCCGACATGGGCAGAACAAGATCGGTCAGACAAAATAATAAGTCATTTGAAAAAATGATTCCATACAATGTTATGTAGTACACAATTTGAAATGTAAAAAAAAAATCTTCATCACTGTTGACTGTAACAAATATGCCACAAAAAACACTCAATTTTATAGCTATGTGTTTGACAATGATCATGAGAAAAAAGGGCTATTTTATCACTGAAGTTTATAGTTTGGTAGACACCCAAAATAAAGAGAAAATACATAAATTATTGTTAATACGCAAGAAGAGGAGAGGACTGTAAAGAAAATTCTCACAATGCCCAATTCCAAATCTATTCTGCTTGAGGCCTTTCCTTATATTAAATCTCCTAGGTTACAAAAAGAAGATCCACCCTAAAGGGTATCAAATTCAAAGAACAGCAACCTTGTTTGCCGACATTGACAATCATGCAAAAAGTGATTATGGACAAAATATTGTTTGCAAATTTATATTTTTTTTCTAATCTCTATGTTGGTGTTTTTCAACAAGGGTGCAAGGCCACACTAATATGCAGGGGCACTCTAGTGTGCTGTGACACCTTGTCTACTGTGCCGCAGAAAATTGCTCGATTATATTTTTGCAAAAAATAATGCCATTGTTCTGAATTTTAACACTAGCATTCATCCATATCAGTATGTGGCAACAGATGACTTTCTTATTGTTATATAGTACTTATCTCCCCAAAAGGTAGCACAGTAAATTTAATAACTTAGGCTACAGTTGTTTGAAATTGCATTAAAAAAAACAAAAAACAGTAAAATTATTTCATAGTTTAGCTATTTTTTTTTGTTTTACTAAAAATAATAGTTTTGGGTTCCACTGGCAGATAACCTTTGCTCATTTTAAGTATTTTTTAATTTTATTTACATTTTTCTATGAATAAAAACAAGATTAAAATATAGTAAAACCTGCAAAACAGGATAAAAATGTAATAATCCCAAATTACAGCAACATCAAGAACCTGAACAGGATCAAGACCCAAACTCGTGACGGTTCTCACGCAAGCCTTTTATTTTAAGGGAAATGGGGAGTCATGCACGTTAAGCAGCAGTCTGGCGTGAAATGATGGGAAGCCAGTGGCCGATGAGATCGACACCAATCGCCCGAGTAGATATGGGACAGATGGGGTTGATACTGGACAGGACGGGACAGACAGGATTGATAATGAAACAGGATATCGAAATAAAACAGTACAAACTAGACGGGAATAAAAACTGGAGAGAATAATGAACAGGACCAAAATAGACAGGAACAAAACTGGAAACCAATATTAAACAGGACAAAAACAAACGGGAACAATAACGGACAGGAAATGCCAACAGTGAACAGGACCGAGTCAAAATCCAAGTCTTGCGGGGCAGAGGTTCGTTGACGGACTGACAATTGAAAGCGAGAGCACTGAGCTTAAGTAGCAGGGAAGCCAATCTGTCAATGAGCCCCAGCTGGCGCCACACGGGCGGGCCAATTGGGCGCCATGGCAACCGTGACATTATTAACCAAAATTAATATCCATTGTTACCTTTTATGAGCCACAGTAATAAAAAAAAAAAACATCTTTAGAATGTTGATTTAAGCAACTTGATAATTTAAGCTTTTAGAAAACACAAAACTGGTTCTAATTAATCATTTTTATATATTCCTTGAAATATCTTTTTTTACGGTATGGAAACACTGCTTTATGGCAATGTAAATTCACAAATAGATTGGAAAACACTATGAATATAAGTTAGCTGCACCTTTTTATATTGTATTTAATGTGATGTATGATTTGCTATTTCGTTTTTGGGGAAAACTTCATATTTGCTGCTACGTGAAAAAATGTTGAATGTGAGATTTTTTTTTTTTTTTTTTCTACATAAAAGCATTTAGAAATTCAATATTGAAAAATTAAAAAGAAAAATTCTTTAGGTAAGCATATAAAACATTAGGGGAAGATTATTTTAAAAATAAACAAACACATTTCAGAGTTAATTTTATGCACATTACAGCGACATAATGCTGTAAGGACTCGACTAGAAAATTGCAGCTTGGTCAATGATAAAGCTTGTGTACAATACATCACGATTAGGGCTGCAATAAACTATGATATTAAATTCGTATTAATTGGTTAATTATTTTGTCAGTTGATTAACAGATAGGGTGAAATCTAAATTATTTATTTTAAAACAAATAGAAAAATATACCTCAATAATCTATAATTATGATGAGTTATCAAAATAGCAATTATTTCTATTATTAATTATAGTGGTTGAATAAGTGAGTAATTTTTTTAAACTTAAGTCATGAATAACATCATGAAATAAATATTTTTCTTTAATACTTAAAAAATATATTTTTATTAGAAGTCATCATTACAGATGCATGATTTATAAATGATTAAAACACGATTTACAGTATCACAATATTTTATTTAAAATCCATATTTCTCATGTAATTATTTATTTAGATATTTTAAACTTTACATTTTGGGGTTTTTTTATAGAAAGAAAAAAAACACTATAACTTTTGATGACTCATGGGAATGAAAAATAAATTGTGGCAGGCTTTGGCAGCGTTTAGGTTCATTTGAGCAGTTTATGTGGTGTAACAAATAGTCTGTGGGTTTCGTCCCAGATTGCGGAGGAAGAATCACGATGACTCGTAAAGATTGTGTCAGCAACTATTGAAATGGATTTCTGAGTTTGTAACCAAAATAGAAAATTACAAATATGATATGTTTTAAGTGACTTCCGGCAGAACTCTTCACAAGATTCAGGCAAAGTCTAAGGAGGACCAATACTGTCACATTTAAGAATAAGCCTATAAATAAATATCTAAAAATTAATGTATATATATATATATATATATATATATATATATATATATATAAGTGGGACGTTCGCTGGTTCAGAGCTTCGCGGGTCCAAAAAATAATAATAATAAAAGAAAAAAAAGAAAAAAATAAATATATATAAAACATTTTTAAAGCATTTTTGAAAGGGCGTCGCTATTTCACGGATTTTCACTTTTTGCGGGTGGTTTTGGTCCCCATTAACTGAGGGATTACTGTATATATATACATATATACACTTCGCGGGCCTAAAAAAAAATAATACATTTTTTTTTTTTTTTTAAAAAGCATTTTTCAAGGGGTGTCGCGACTTCGTGGTTCCATGTTCGAGGGTTCAGAGCTTCGCAGATCCCAAAAATAATAATAAAAAAAAAAATATATATATATATATATATAATTTTTTGGAAGGGGCTGCGCTACTTCGTGGTTCCACGTTCACGGGTTCAGAGCTTCGCAGGTCTAAATAATAATAATAGAATAAAATAATAATAATAATAATAATTTAAAAAAAAAAAAAAAAAAAAATATATATATATATATATATATATATAATTATTTTTTTAGCATTTTTTTTTAAGAGGCGTCGCTACTTTGCAGATTTTCACTTTTCGCGGGTGGTTTTAGTCCCCAAAAACTGGGTCTAAAAAAAATATATATATATATTATATATATATATATATATTTTTTTTTTTAAGGTGCACCGCTACTTCGCGGATTTTCACTTATCGAGGGTGGTTTTGGTCCCCATTAACCGCGATAACCGAGGTCCCACTGTGTATGTGTATATATTAAGCCTGGGAAAAATGTCGCGTTAAAGATTTGCGTAATAATTTTCAATTTAACGCGTGAAAATATATTAACTATTAAAATTACACCTTGGGCACGCCCCTGGGTGTCAAGCAGTGCTGTTCCAAGAAACGAAGAAGAGTCACTTTCGTTTCCTGAGGCTAACGTGGTGTTGCATGATAGTGATGGAAAAGAGAAACACGTTTAGGCGGACCATTTCGCTTAAAATATTGCCCGATGGGAATATTGACTGATTTAGAGGAGATTTTTGTGGAGGAGGTCCTGTAGTGTGTGCAAACCTGGTGAAAGACTACAGGAAACGTTTGACCTCTGTAATAGCAAACAAAGACTGCTGTACCAAACATTAACATCTATTTTCAAACACTTACTTGCAGCTATATCACACAAATAAATTGTTAAAAAATCATGCATTGTGATTTCTGAATTTTTCTTTTTAGTTTATCTCTTTCACAGTAGGTCTCCACCTACGATGAAAATTTCAGACGCCTCCATGATTTGTAAGTTGGAGAAAGGCAAATAGCAGGGTGTTCAAATACTTATTTTCTTCACTGTACATATATATCTATTCATCTACCCTGGTCATATCCCTCAAGAGGGGTGACCGACAGCAAGACAAACAAAGACACAAAAATACAGAAAAGAAAAAAGGAAAAAAGTAGCAAAAAAATAAATAAAATGACCATGGCCAACCCAAATGCCCTCAAACACTCAAACAAATTAAGTACCTCGGCACCCAAGTTGGTCATGCTTTCGTCCCTCCAGATGAAACGGGACACAAGAAAGCTGCCGTGTCACTTGGGTCAGGGTGATACAACACAGTCTTCTGTTCAACAGCTGGTCCCGACAGCTTTCACTGGTTTACCCCTGCCATGTCATACAGGTGCCCTGCCCATCCCTTAGAACACGTCCAAACATCCCACTATCGTTTCACAAAACCTCTCCATTCATTCCTATCATCTATCACCAAAAAGAGCTAATATACTGTATATATGTATATATATATATATATATATGATCCATCCATCCATTATCTGCACCGCTTATCCTCAGTAGGGCCGCGGGAGTGCTGGAGGCCATCCCAGCACCGAGACACCAATGATGACTCAAATTTCCACTGTTGACGGTTCCTGGCCTGTACTTGGGTCGTGACAAAGTTGGCACCAGGCCATTCCTTAATATTGTCGGCCCAGTTGTTTTTCGGTGTTCCTATCCTCCTGCCCCCTTGGACTGTGCCCTGGAGAATTATCTTGTTCAGTTCCTGATGATCTTGTAATGAGACCCTACCACTGAAGTTTCAGTCTGCGCACAGTTAACAGTTTTTCATAAGGTCCAATGTGCACTCTGATGTTGTTGCGCACCATTTCGTTTGTCACATGGGCTAAGTAGTTGATGCCTCGAAGTTTCCTGTAGCATATAATTTCCAAGGCTGATCCCTGTATATTCATGCATTTTGTCATTTGTTTTGTCATTTATTTAACTCAGTATATATTTAGTCATGTGTTTTGTCATTTGTTTTTTTCAGTATTTATTTGGTCGTTTTTGTCATTAATTTGGTCTTATATTTTTCTAAACGAGAGGGTCAAACTGACTGATTATTTCACTTATTGGTTGATTGGTTTAGTAGCCGATTCTTTCATCACTGATACACGACCAAATAAATAAGGGACAAAATGCAAAAAAAAACCCCACAAAAAACATTGCCTTCATTTCACAATGTATATTTAGGTATTCTGTGAATTAGTTGTGTGTTTATTTATTTAGATGTTATATATATTCGTAGGTAATGATTCATTTGTATATTTAATTTTCCAACTAGGCCTGAAAATATATAGAAACACAAGTTTTGGTATTTTAGCTGTTCACACAAACACATTTCGAAATACAAATATATAATAAATATGGGTTTAAACTGCACAATCTCAGCTGCAATTTGAGAATTTTTACACCCAAATCAAAAAAAAGGTTTAAGAATTATAGCCCTTTAAACCCCCTTTTTCAACGAAACAAATGTAATTGAACAATTGACTCTGAGGTCTGTTATTGACTCAGAAGGCTCCTCCCTTGATAGCCTATCATCAATCAAGTAGTGAGAAGGTCTTGAGTTGATTGTGTGTGTGTGGTTTTGTCATTTAGAAGCTGTGGTTGTTGTTGTTGTTGAGTCACTCAAGGCGCCTAAGGTAATCCTTAGTAGCGCTAGACTCGCTAGTGGGAGGCTCCGTAGTTCTCCGAAGGAGAGGGGGCTGCGACTGTCCTGTGCCGCCAGGCCTAACGGGGGTGCGACCCAAGCAGATGAAGCCTCTGAAGTCCTTAGTACGTTCGGACAGGCCGGTGCATGATTTATGGAATCCCTGTGGGCAGGTAGTACAGGTAATTGGGGTGTGGTTGCAGCGAATGGTTCGAAAGCACCACTGGCATATGGACTGGGGGCCAGGGTTGCTCTTGCAGTTGCCCGCCCTAAGAAGAACAGAGAGAGGAGAGTAGAAGAAGGAGAAAGGGAGGGACAGATAGAAAGAGAGAAAGACAGACAGGGTGAAACGCAAAAAGGGGGAAAAGAGAGTGAGAGAGGTGGGGAGAGAGTAGGAAAAAGAGGGACAGAGAAAATGAGAGACTAGAGTGTAAAGGGGAAGAGAGAAAATGAGAGACAAAGGAGACAGGACCAAGAAAGAAAGAGAGAGCGAGTCTGAGTGGATTGAGTTGGATTCGTAAGGCTCCCCCGGGAGAGAGCCCTTCGCAGGACACCACGGGAAGGTTCTTAGTCTTTGTCCTGCAGAAGCTGTGGTTGTGACCACAGATCATGCCTACAAAAGGAAGTGAAGTGGAATATTCCGAAACTTAAAACAGAAAAAGAAAAGATGCATTAGAGAATGATCGTTGAATACTCTCCATGGTAAAGAAAAATCAACTAAAGTGAAGAAAACTCTCTAGGAATTGGGTGTATCTGTCTCTATGTTTACAATAAAGAGAAGGCTTAATGAAATTAAATACGGAGGGTTATTAGGGCAAAGAAGTGGAATATTCTGCAATGGCCAAGTAAATCTCCAGATCTCAACCCAAGCAAGCATCCACTTGACGTGCTCAAAACGAGACTTAATGCGAAAAGACGGGCAAACAAGTGAAAACTCAAGGCTGCTGCAGTGAAAGCCTGGCAAAGCATCAAGAAGGAGGAAACCCAGTGCCTCAAAAGCATTTGCAACAAAATATTGACCACAAACCGTTTTTGTTAAGATTACGCTAAATTGTATTTGTTTTGATCCCCTGAAATGTAGTGTGTTTGGAAAAAAATCTATACAATTCATCCAGTTTCAGTCAGATGTAGTTATTTAAACCACTTGAATTAAACATTACCGTCTGTTCTTCAATTCTGGGCAAGATCTTTAATTTAAAATCCAATATGGTTGCATGTGAAGGCCAACTTGAGAAAACTGTGTGTTTGTCCAAAAATATTTGGGCCCATCTGTATGGCAGAATCCGTCCTCCATAAATCTTTGGCCATATCAAATCAATTAGAATATACTATTCAAGCATTTAAGTTTGTTTGTCTGATTTTACCATATTTAGTAAGACAAAAATATTTTTAAGAGGGCGCCGTCCCCTTTTGCCCTCAAATGAAATGCGAAAACCAACATGGCAATTTTTGATTTGCTTTTCATTAAATGGTGTCAGTAAGCTTATTTAGTTCAAGCAACAGCTCAAGATGAAGCGACGGGTTCCTCTTGGCCGTCATAGACTTTCTGGACTAGTTTACAGGCTGGGGGCGTCGCTGCTGTCATGCACTTCCCGGACAAGTTTTCAACATGTTACCTAGTGTTTACTATGTTTGTGTACTGTAATGCTAAATGTAATTCACCCTGGTCATCCTGGAAGGGGGATACCACTTGTGAGGTCCCTTCTCAAGATTTCTCTTTTTCCTCACGCTGAGGTTTTGAGTTGTTCCTTGCTCGCATGTTGGTTTAAGATCAGGTAATTGTATCATTGTAATCCTGTGCAGTCCATTGAGACATTCTTGTGATTAAGGGCTATATAAATAAATTTGACTTGACTTGGCAGGTGAGCTCTCACATGAGCGGCCTCCTCATAAAGGGCTTCAACTTACTTAATACGTGGCCTTGCCATAAAAGGAGCATCTATATATTGTCTTGCTTAATCCATCTACCACCTATTGCTCCCCCCGCAATCTTCACTCAGTTACAATGGGACCACACAAGTCTGCCGACGCACTCACACACGTGCAATGTGGCGTGCAATGTGAATGCCAGATAACCTTGCAGGAAAAAGTTCACGCATGTGTCAAATGGTGTTCAGAGGATCTGATCCCTCTTGCGTTTTTGTGTGATGTAGACAGAAACCTTGGATAACTTTGAAAATAAACAGCAGTTTATCAATGTTATAAAGCCCCAAGCTATGCAGTTTTGTCTGGTGCAATGTTAGTCATCGGCTTCATAGTGGTGCGCTAATCTAAACACTGGAATCCCTTCATGCACAAGAATAAGACTGGGTTTAAAAAGATTCCTCATGTTGTGCATCGATAGACAGACGCACATATAGACACACTACAGAGCACAGGTGGGTAGTAATTTACATTTACTCCGTTACATTTACTTAAGTTACGTTTTGGGACATATGTGCTTCTAGGAGTATTTTTCTACACTATACTTTTAACGTTTACTCCGCTAACTTGAGAAACGTTGAATCTGTTGCTTAAACCCCCTCCACGTAGGTAGGCGCCTGTCTGTCTCTGCTACGGCACATTTACTTTGTCAGACTTCTGCCACCTCAGTCACGTTTCTTTTACTTAGATTTGATCAGTTACCCAAACAACTACCAGGTGGCACTATTTTTTTAATCCCCAGAGGATTCACTCAAACAAACTGACTACACATACTTACAAGAGTCCCACAAAAGCTTAAGTCCTGTTCTTTAAATGATGTAAAAATCAAAGCCTTTACTGCCCCAAGGCGGGTAACACAGGCAATATTTGACAAGCGGGTGCCGAAATTTGTGTGCTATTTTCAGTGGTTGAGGTACCATCTTTCAAGGCTTTGATTGAAACTTTGCAACCTCATCCATTAATGACAAGAAGAACATTGTGCACAAGAATACAGTTGATTATTTTAATCTATTTTTGAATTTAATGTTACTTATTGTTGAATGGATGGACTTCGTTGAATTGATGAAATGAATCGGATTCTGGTTGTTTAAAAAAAAACAAATAAGACACTACAATAGTTACTTAGTACTTTAGTATTATTTTTCACAAATTACTTTTTTACTTTTACTCAAGTAATTATTTGGCTGACTTCTTTTTTTGTACTTGAGTTCTATTATTCTGATGTAACAGTACTTTCACCTGAGTACAATTTGTGGCTACTCTCCCCACTTCTGCTACAGAGGAGCATTTGATGGATAAACACACTGCAGAGGTGGACGCTTTCATGACTTTTATAGTTGCTCACTGTTAAGAAGTCTTTTTATTGTGTTTGTTTAATAGTTTTCAGTAGTTCTATTTTAGTGAGGAATATTTTTTTTATATCTCAATATATAGACGGGGCAGCACAGTGGTTAGCGCGTGTGCTGCACAGTTCTGAGGTCATGAGATCGAACCTCCTGTGAGGAGTTTGCATGTTCTCCCCGTGCTTGCGTGGGTTTCCTCTGGGCACGCTGGTTCCCTTCCCACATTCCAAAAACATGCATTTCAGGTTAATTGGCCGGTCCAAATTGTCGCTAGGTGTGAATGAGCGAGCTAATTGTCCGTCCCTGTGTGCCCTGCTGGCAACCTGCACACTGCCCGAAGATGGCTGGGATGGGCTCCAGCGCCCCCGCGACACTACTGAGGATAAGAGGTGCAGATAATGGATGGATGAATATATAGACGCATTTATTTTCTAATCAATTTTTGTGAGGCTGACATAAAGATCCTATAAAAGGTTATTTTAGAAGTGCACTACCTGCTATACAGTATTGCCTTTTGCCATGTTTGACAGTAACAATAAACATAACCAAAGTATACTTGAGATACATCCGAGAATCCATAATTCAAACAGTTAGATGCCAGTTAAGCATGATTCTTTACTGTCTCAATTCTTACTTGTCCCCTTTTGTAATTTCATCTTATTCGGGGCCGAGAACATTTTCAAATTCAAAACGGAAAGACTATTTGTGGCAGAAAGTCAAATATTCAATACATTCTTTATAGGAATTAATCAAAATTTATTTGCTAGTTTATTTAGGGAAGGGTTATCATCTAGGTACATGTTAGAATAGTTAAGAGTTCAACCGTGCTAAATAGGTCAAACAGCTCAGCAAGATTTATATTTATGAATAAACTGTCACTCCTTGCAATTCCCTCACATATTTAGCACTCTTGTTCAGTGCATTGTGGGTAGACCTAAAACATGCGTCTATTCTTAAAGGCCTGACTGAAATGCAATGTCACCACAAAAGTAAATCAGTGAATTATGAAAAGACAATTGATAAATCTTTTTAGTTCAAACAAATATACATCTTATTAACGTGTTAACGTTTTTAAGACTTTCAATAATTGAATTTAAAATATTTTTAATTCCAATTAAGGCCTTATTTTTAGCATAATGAATTCAATGCCTTTTAAAACTTTTCAAGGATCTGTGGGAACCATGCACATATTTTCAAGTAGACACTGCCCAACTTTATCAGTCTTTATTAAAGTAGCACTGATTATGTATTAAGTTGTATTATTCTGTTAATATATACTGCCATTTTCAAAATTCAAATGGACCATTTTTAATCTAACTTAAATGAAGTGAATGAAGTGTCATCATTGCAGTCTCAGTCAACTCTGACATGATGCACATGTAAGGACGTGCTCAAATAAACTCTTAATTTTGCATCTTTCTTGGGGTTTGAGTTGGTGTTCAGACATGAAGCAGGGCTTTTCTTACTTTCACCATTTTCATGCTACATGAAAAAATAGAAATCTGAAAAGAAACATGAGGGCGAGCATTACCCCTGCCCCAAATATAGAATTTATAATATAATAATGCAAAAAGGGGCCACAGTGAATTTTCTCGCAAACCAGATGTTGCCCGCAGGCCTTTATTTTGGCATTGTTGCACTATGACAACTGTGTGAATTCTAGCCCGAATAATTGCTTTGCTGACTGAAACCAAACCTAACAAAACCAAACCTCACAAAAACAAACCAAACAAAAACAAAACAAACTGAACTTGGTATTTCAGTATAAGTTAGTATTGAAAAGTTTTCCACCTCAACATTTTCCCATTTTACATGACTTTTGATTGCCTTTCATGTCTGCACACCTGGCCATACGTTGTTCTTTCTGCTCCACAACACGACATCAAATAGCATTTCTGCAAACCCCCACAGGGCAGCTGACTCAGCCCAAAACCACATCTGCCTTTTTAAAATTATGATTATTCCCGGCTAAGCACGCCCACTTTCACTCATCTGTCATCACCTGACAACCAAGTCTTGATGTACCATGACCGTAAAAGGGTGCAGGGACTTATTCCCACCACCATGCTGTAACGTTCGTGTAAACATTAAGTTTATTCATTAAGTTTTAAGTGATGTGCTAGATAGTCACGACTGAGATATACACTGTCGGTGAATCACCGCAGAAAGGTGTGCGTCTGCGTGGGGTATCATCTCGAACCACCCTGCCCCGCACAGGTCCTCAAATAGAGACCATATAATGTAAATTCCGGACCACAGAGCATACCTGATTAAAAGTTGCATGCTCAAATTTAGGAACGAAACTCAATCTTTTCTTTGTACAAGCCTCATCAGATTTTCGGCCGCAAGCTCAAACAGCCATACATAGTGTTTAAAGGGGTGAGGAGTGTGTGGAGAAGTTATGTACTGGTACACTGTGCAACCCAACAAATTATCTGTATCTTTAACATCTTGGCTGAATTTAGCCTCAAATCTCTTTAGAAAGACTAAAAGAGAAAGAGAGAGTGAAATAAATTGAGAACAAGAGAGACATGGAGAAAGAAAGAGAGAAAAAGAAAGAGAAAAGAGTGAGAGACAGAAAAACAGTGAGTGTGACAGAGAGGGAAAGAAAGAGTGAGAAATAGAGTAGCAAAGAGTATATGAAAAATATAGAAATAAAAAAGAAAAAAAAGAACAAGCTAGAAAAGGAGAGGTAGAAAGATAGACGGAAAGAAAAGGGATGAAGATAAAAAAAAAAAAGGAGAAAGAGAAATATACAGCTCCAGTTGCTTTGCGAGTGGCGCCTGGCTTTGGCAACATTCAGTGGACATATATAAAACAGCAGCTCATTTTTCTCTTGCACTTCTCTCAGCATTGTTTTGCTGGCTGAAATTCAGCTTGCAGGCTGCATGTTTGACTCCTGTGTTAGCCTGCTCCTGACCATGCTAACAATTAGGCAAATATTATATCAATATAATTTTAACACATCCCATTTCCTACAAGGCGACTGTAAATAAAAAAGGAAATTTGACTTTGAGGGCCGTTACTTGGAGTATTTTTTCACCAAAATCCAAAACAAGTGTTTCTGCCTAATTTGCCAAAAGACTGTGGCTGTTTTCCAAGAATACAATATTAAGAGGAACTGACAGACAACATGCTGACTACAACAAGCTAACTGGAAACTAACACTGTGAAAAGGTGAAGCAACTGAGGCTATTTTAACGGCAAAGCAGCGCTTTTTCACCGCAAGTCAAATGCTAATGCTAAAGACGCTGATTGCCAAGCACTGGGGACCTTTTCATGGATGTTGAATTTATTAAATACTGTTCAAACAATGCCAAGCTGAAATGTCGGCATTCACACATTTTCAGCTTACCAAAAAGCAGCTTGTAGTGCAGAATTTACAGTACATCAATTTGCACAAATACGTGCTGAAATAATGACTACATCAATGTGGGACCAACATTTTAAAATAGTCCAATGAGAGTTTTGCGGTTTTTCTCACTTAACTTGTTGCTTCATGGTTAAAAATAGAACATGGATAAAGTAGCATTTGTGTGATTCATCACCTCAGACTCGTTGCAGCAGAACACATCAGAGAATCGATAAAATTCCGGATCCAAGTCAGAGAGAGCGGGCGCCGGGTTGAATATTGTTTTTACTGCAACAAAAAACAGTCAACAACAGTCAGACGTTAATGTTATGGATGAAGGGTAAAATGTTTTTCTACCAGACAGCAAAAATATTAAAGTAGCTGGGACCCTATCCCAAGGGCGAGACACCTGCAGCTTTAGAGCTGCATGTAACTCTTTGGACCTGCCTAGTGGCTCCGTACAGATGTTTCTGAATTGTTTGAAAATGTCAAGAGATGGGGAAGGAAAATATATATGTATTTTTGAGTGTGATGGTTTTCTTTAGAATACTTATTATCCCCTTCACAATCCAGTAAAATTCCCTTAAAATTGCAATCCTAGATGTACTGAAAGTAAATTGAATGCTATTCTTGATCCGTTTGAAGAATATGGAGGCTTTTGGTTTCTTTTGAAAGGTTTGTTTCAAACTGAAAAAGTCACTGCAAGGGCTACCAATATTGAGTAATCTGAGTTGGAACACACAAAAATAAGTTTTTATTCTCACTTTATTATTTTTGCATTCAAATTCCTGCATGTAGCAGGATTGCTTACGGGTAGTAGCATGATCAACTTAGCTGGAAAACACGTGAGACAACAGCTTTAAGCCTTCCTGCTATCGTGTCAAATTTGATCACAATCTGAATAACAAAACATTGTATTTTACACATTTTCATAAGGGTACGTTTAGGCGTTTCCAAAAGTGGCCATCAGGAGACGACCAGTTTGCAAGACTAAAACCTTTGCAAATGTGTATTTTACTTCGGCCAATGTTTTAGACATTTTGAAAGAGTTATCAATGTTTGACTTCTCTTTCCAGAAGTCAGTCAATGATTGTGCACACTTGCACGTAATAATAGAGCGTAAAAATGGATCAGAGTTGCATTTGTGCACGTATATTTTTGGCTCTGATTTGAAAACAAATAACAAAAATTGTATACATTTATGTTGTGAATTTCATTTGCTAATCAATGTGTCAATGATCATTTCTTTCAGTTACTATCTAATGTTATTTGAAGCTGTGTTCTTGTTTTATCAATGCCGGCTTAATGGCTAATGGTGACTATGGACCATGATAAAAAGCCTGCAATTGCCCGAGAGTGGTGTCAATCAAAAGGACAGAAGCTAACGGCCATTTTGGTAATAATTTTACGAGGCTGTTTATTTTTGATGGGATGGCATTAGCTCAAGAGATAGAGCGCTCGTCTTGGGATCAAGAGATTGCAGGTTCTATTCCCGGCTCCTACGTGTTATATGTCAAAGTGTCCTGAGACTGTATCCCTAATGCCCCCAATAAGCAGGTCGGCGCCTTGCATGGCTCCCTCGCTATGACACAATTTACTTTTCACGGTTTCAACACTTCATGGATTAGTATTGTGCATTGTATTCTTCAAATTGATTGTATTATACATCTCCCTGTTTATTAGTTATTTGACAGTCCAGCAGTTACTTGTAAATAAAGATTAAAAAAGCATTTATACAGTACATTCTTTTGTTTGACAAATGTTTAGTTTTAGTGTATTTAATAGTATAATATTGAAAGAATAATAATAATAAATGTTTTTTACTTCACAGATTTTGCCTTTTTGGAACCCCTGGTAATGAACAATGGATTTTGAGTCAATACATTTTCCTGCAATAAAAATTAGTTCCTGCACATTCACAATTATTGTAAGGTCAAAACGTATTTTGTTTAATATCAACAGAACAAAACATAATTCATTACTGCTAGGGATTGCTCTACTGTAGAAAACAAAAGTGGAAAAGCTATGAAATGATTCAATTACCTTCAGAAAAAAGGACACAGGCTGGTAGGAAAACCTTGTGTCCTGGTGATGTAAACTAAGGCTGCAACAACTAAAAAATAACATGGATTATAACGCTGGAAACTAATAAGATAACTGATTTGTTGTATCACGTGATGCGTGGTCAGGCAGAGGGCGCCAAGACTGTCTTTATAAAAAGCTATCATACGTTTTTAAGTCTTTTTTATTTTATTGAACATCATTGCAAACAAAATTGTCAACTTTGTAGTGTTTGACCGTTTCATCCTGAAACAATTTTTTCAAGGGAACAAAAAGTGTTTTGTGCATTATTTTTCTATCTGCCTGTAACTTCAATATTTGAAGGAGGTAATTAGATGATGAAAACAATCGTTAGTTGCTGCCCTAATGTAAACTTTGAATTCCCAGGGCAGTGTCAGTGTGTGTGTATGACCCATACACATTTAAAAATACTACAGGCAAAACAGGAGTAAGCTCCACTGTGACCTTCTGTGCTAATATTGAAAAGCGCAGAGGAAAACTCTGTAATCCTCTGCCCGTGTTGAAAATCACAACCTGATGCATATTCATGAGGGGCAAGCATTAATGCATCAAATAGCGTGATTTCATTGTTTAGCCGAGGATAAGCCCAGCTCCACGAAGCGATTAATTTGTATAGCCCTGCAAACAAAACCAAAATCCTCATGCGAATGTGTGCACACTTATGTGTTGGGCTTATTATACACATTCGGAGCAGAAATAACAAAGTCGGCCCTGTGCGAGCATGTACGCAGTTTTGCGCGTCTGTTTGCGTGGGCTGTTGGAGGTCGTGTGGGTTTGCATTGGGCTTGGGCCACCTGGCACTTGAGGGGGATGCTAGGTGGGAATAACGGCTAGCACTTCCACCCGTCACGTCATGTATGATATGATATGGCCTTCAAAAATATTGGAAGAGTGAGTAGGTTACGAACATTTGAGTGGGACATTATCACATTTAGCGCCATTGACGGTATTGATGTCTGACCTCAATCTTTGCAGGTAATTAGTTGCGGTATATACTCGTAAATAAGTAAATGTCGGAACTATAAACTACAATATTGAAATTCGAGGGTTAAAATGAACACGAAGGGGCATGCTCTGTCATTCTCTGTCCTCATGCCTATAAGTCACTCTGGGGTGTCCGGATTGTGCTTAAGAGTGAATTCATCTCATTTTATTGTCATTTAGAGTGTTGCATTACCTATTTTGCCCATAATGATGGGTCTCAAGTTATAAGAGGAAGGAAAAGTGGAAAACAGTGACAATAACAATCGAGTCCTAGAAGGAAATTGTGTACGAGTCTCTCTCATCAAAGCGGTGCTTATTCACCACCATACGTTTCTCTTAAATCGGACGAGCTGGTGCCAGCCAATATTTGCCATTGTGACAAATTTTTAAAAGCCTACAGAACTGTAGCTATATTGACATATCATCTTTTTGTGAAAGGATGCAGTTAAAGCAGAACTTTGACTTTGTTTTTTTTTTTTTTTTTGCATTTGCAAAAGGCAATATCCAAACAATGCTTTCCATAGACACAGGGGCGTATAGCAAGTAACATAACATTTTATTGCAAAAACACGGAACTTTGCAAGAACCTTTTAGCGCCCAATGTTTCCAGAAACGAGATCACACGATCGTGGTCACCATCGCGATTGCGTTCACTCGGGCGCCCACGAAACGTCATTCCTCTCTGCCCTGACAATAACGAAGGTACTTTGGTATTCTTTTTTTTTTTAGAAAGAAAAATGTTCTGTTTAGCTGTTAACTGTTACTTATCCATATCTTCACTACCCTTACTACACTTTACCACGCCTACTTGGTGGATATGGGAGGCAACACTGGGAAGTGGGGCTTTCCCGATGTGTGGACATAGATCTGATCAAAGCCATCTGCAATCTTATGGTTATTCATCACACTGAAATAATTTACGGAGGCTTGATACATGTTGATGAGCAGAACCAAACAGTTTAAAAAACAAACAAACACATTTTTACGTTTTGGCACTCAGGGACAACATTTCTAAAAAAAAAAGTATTAATACGTTATGGCATTGAAGTGAGTTAAAGTTACAGAAATTGCTTTAAAACAGTGTTTTTATACTAATCTTTGTCATCTAAAAATGTAATTATCACTGTTTAGGTACAAGTTTCATTAATATTCTGAGTATGTGTTACTTTAGTATGTGGCTATTTTAAAGCAGTTTTAGATAGGTCAACCTAGATGCAAGTAAATACAGTTTTATCATTAAAAATGTGGAGAACCTGAAATGGAAAGCTGGAAATGTTTTTTAATCCGTGTGTGTGATAACGTCCAGTGATCAGTTTTGCAACATGAAAAAAGGTAAAACGCCACAGTTTAGGTTTACAAGATTTAATAATGGAGTAAAAGTGTTTATCATGCTTCTCCTCAGGGTTATTCATACAAGCTGCTTTAACTCTGCAGTTAAAACAGGTTAAGCTTTAATTCAGACATAAAGCTTTAGAGCTCAGACTTTTATTAGCTTAAGTTTTGTTAATTTACTACATAGAAGTTTTGGCTATATGAGTTTAGGAGAAAAAAACTTGTTTTAAAATGTTTTAAAAATGCCAGACAAGTCTCTTCTCAAAACTCACTGCCAGTGTGGTATATACAGCAAACATGAGGTAAAAAAAATATTCTGAAAAGCAACTTCATATCTAATCCACCCAGACATGGGACCAAGTCACACATGTGCAAGTCTCAAGTAAGTCTCAAGTCTTCACCTTCAAGTCCCAAGTAAGTCCCAAGTATTTTTTTCTTGGGCAAGTCAAGTCACAAGTCAAGTCCCGAGTCTTAGATTGCCAAGTCCAAGTCAAGTCACAAGTCATAAAAACAGCGACTCGAGTCGACTCGAGTCCAAGTCACTAAGTCTCAAGTCCCCATGTCTGAATCCACCTAAACTACTTTTTAAATCCAGATTTGTGTGTGTGTGTTTGTGTGCGTGCGTGCATGCCTGTGTATTTAACTTGTAGGTTCCGAAACAGCTTAAATATTTTTCTTGAAAACGTAGACGTCCACAGGGTATTTAGCTAGATTTCAAAGTACCACCAATGACTACCAACAAGCCGATAAACATCTGGCCTACTTATAGGTGCTGCAACTCTCGCCCGCCGACCACTCCAAGCCACCAAATTCAATCGTCTATTGACTCAGAAACGCCTGGCCATTTTGCTTGTCTTCTCAAATTGTAAAACTCGTGCAGTAAAACAATCTGGACAAAACTGCTCAAACTTAAACTCAGAGCATTTTTGACTGAAGCGATTAAAGAGGAAGAGTAAAAATCACCATATCACCAAACCATACTCTTACTCAAATTGAATGCTCATGGTTTCAACAGTTTTATCGTATGTAAGAAATCAAGGACAAAATCAAAGATGAAGTAATTTTTGTGTTTCCTCTATCTGTTCCTGGATCTTCCATCTGTGCTGTGATCACAGCGTTTACGGCCAAGTGTGATATTTCAAGCGCTGACGGCAAATAGTTGAGTTCGGCGCTCATCAAATGTGCTTGTAATCAGGAACTCAGCAGATTGACGCGAATCATTATGTAGGCAAGTGGCTTTTATGAAATACTAAATACTTATTCTCGTCAACTGATGTTGATATTTTATGGGGGAGCATGTTGGTCTCAGGTTGCTTAATACCGTGGCCGGTGTACAAACCGCAGACTTTTTTTCTGCTGCCTGCAGATGTTGAAATTGGGGGATGAACATCAACTGAGTCATGTCTGGAAGCTTTGTGTGCGTCAAAAGCTGTTCAGGAGGTGTGGCAAGCAATGCTGAGAAAATCTTTGAAGGAGGGGCAAGAGAGAGCTACTTGTTGTTGATTTTAAAACATTTGGGAAAGGGAAATGGGAAAGTTGAGTCATCATTAAGTATGTAAAATGTTTTTAATAGCTGCAATTAAAAATCTATCTATCTATGTATCAATCTACCCTGGTCATAACCCTCGAGAGGGGTGACCGACAGCAAGACAACACATAAAAAATAAAGAAAATAAAAGAAAATAAAGAAAATAAAAAGGGAAAAGGTAGCAAAAAAAAACACACACAAAAATCTTTGGACCATGGCCAGCTCAAATGCCCAAACACCCAAACAAGTTAAGCACCTCAACATCCAAGTTTGTCATGCTTTCGTCCCTCCAGATGAAACGGAAAACACAAAAGCGACCATGTCACTCGGGTCAGGGTGACACAACACACTCTTCTGTTCAACAGCAGGGCCCGACAGCTTTCACTGGTTTACCCCTGCCGCATCATACGGGTGCCCTGCCCATCCCTTAGAACGCGTCCAAACATCCCACAACACCTCTCCACTCATTCCTATCACCAACAAATTTAAAGAATCCTGTGGTGAGGGGCCCTCCCCCCTGGGAGGTGTGAGAATTCTCCCACCGTGGTCCGCTGCGTGTCTTAAGAGGTGACTAAAGTGGAGGGAGAGAGGGCACTGGGGATCATCTCCTCTCTATTTCTACTCCCTAAGAGACAGCAAGACAATTAAAATAGTGTTCATAATTACAAGGGGAGGGAAATTGGAGGAGGGAAGACTGCATGATGGTACAGAAATGAAGGGATACATACATTTCTGTTATTCAGGCAATTTAATGTGCATGGCACTTTTTTCACTTGTGACGGCCATCTCTGGTTTGAAGTGTTACTGGAGCTTATTATCATGCTGATGCATGGTGCCGCACCACCTCTCGCCCAAGGAAACTTTCGTCGAATCGTTCGCTTCAACACACTTGTTTTCCTTGCCTCCGCGATCTTCCGAAGAATTTCTCCATTTTTTCGTGCCGGAATTATTGCCATTGTTATCACTTTCTGCATTATGTTTCGAATTATTACTGACACTGATGAAACTACCAATTTTGTGTGATTTTCACCTAATACTAACTGTTTTTTCAGAGGCATACTTAACCTTCACCTTCCCTAGACGACAACCACCACAACAGTGACGTAATCTCGAAGCAACGAGATCTCGTTTGCCGAGATCGGAGTGCAGACGAAAACTCGAACCCCGAGACCAAAACACCAATGGCGGATCCGCCTGACGAAACGTTTGGAGTGCGGTAAATCTTTGTTAAAAAAAAAAAAGAAATCGGGTAATAATGACAATTTTGTGTCAAGCAAGTTGCGTCCCGGGGACGCACGTTGATTTGACACTATGCGTCCCCAGCAAAAATGATGCGTCTAGGACGCAGGGAGAACACCGTTTAAGAAACCATAACCTTAAATAGAAATGACCAAGAGACTTGCTCCTTTTTTTTTGACACACTCAGATTTTTATGGCGCTCCAGGTGTGGTACGTGCCTCGTATAAATGATGATGAACCTTGATCCAAGTTTTATCAGAGGGATCTCCCAAAGACTAACAAGCTATTCTAAATTGCAGGCGAAGGGAAATCATTTCCTAGTATCCAACATTTCCATATACTGTACATGCGTCAGTCGCACCATCAGGGTTCTTGTTTGCTTTCCTGTGTTACCTTCCTCCGCTGTCACAATGACCAGGTTAGCGGATTTGTCATATTTAACAACTTCCTATTATTAGAAGCCCTCAGCGTCATGAAGACGACTGGAGGGCTTCTCGTCAGGGCCCTCCACGAGTAATCTATCGCAGCATGCTGCCAGGACCCAAACGTCACAGCCATAGCTGTGTTGCAGATGGGATACCCAGATGGCCATGCTGAATGCCACCCGATTTTTCGCTGCCCTTCCCAACCTCCTCCTGATACCACGTGATCAGGCCAAGCGTGTGGCAGGGGAGAGATGGGAAAGCAAACATGCTTGGCAACCACGCCATTTTGACGTGGTGGCACAACGGCTTTGTGTAAATGGAATTCTCTGGAGAAGATGGGTGCAAATGGTTTTGACGCTCAAGATCTAATAATCGCTCGAAGTACGCAAATGTCGGTCGCTTAAGGCAAAATGGACTACAAATGCTAGCTTTTGGAAACCCTATAAGACTCTAAAGACAGATTTTTTTATTTTTTGGATAGAGGTACCATATTTATTCGTGTGTAACATGCATTTATTTTTACATAAGAAATGACTCAAAGTTTGGGTGCACGTTATAAACAAGATTTGATTAATCGAAAAATATTGCCAAAGAGAATCGCAAAACATAGGATGGAACAGGAATTGAACCTGGGACACGGCTGTGAGAGCACTGAATCCTAACCACTAGACCACCAGGAAAAAAATGTTGGATTTCATCTAATTTTCACACTATTTTTAGTCACGGTACCAATCTTAATAAATTAGAAATGTACTCCAACACACTGTAATGGTTGCCCCTTAAAATGGAAATTACCTCTTAAAATGGGAGAGGGACCCCTCCAAAATTAGTATTTCAACACCCTGCTATTTTGCTATTTCTCCCACTTAAAAATCATGGAGGGGTCTGCAATTTTTATTGTAGGTGCATGTCCACTGTGAGAAGGATAAACTAAAAAGAAAAATCCAGAGATCAAAATGCATGATTTTTAAAAAATGTATTTGTCTGATACAGCTGCAAATAAGTATTTGAACACCTGTGTATCATCTATAATTCTTACCCTGAAAGTCCTGTTAGTCCGCCCATTAGAAGTCCACCTGAACTCCATGTATCATCCTGAATCATATGCACCTGTTTGAGGTGGTTAGCAGCACAAAGACACCTGTCCACCCTATACAATAAGTAAGACTTTAACTTGTCACATGGCGAAGAGAAAAGAGCTATCCAAGACACTAGAGACAGAATTGTACACCTCCACAGGGCTGGAAGGGGCTACAGAGCAATTGCCAAGCAGCTTGGTGAAAAAAGGTCCACTGTTGGAGCAATCATTAGAAAATGGAAGAAGCTATACATGACGGCCAATCTCAATCCGAGTGGAGCCTCATGCAAGAAAATTAACTCGTAGGGTCTCAATGATTCTAAGAAAGGTGAGGAATCACCCTGGGTGTCTTGAAAATAGAAAACGCAAAACAAGAAAAATGAAAAGGAAATGGAAGGAAGTTCGAGTCAATGTATGTGACAGAACTTTGCAAAATCGCCCAAAGGAAATTGGATTTTCATAAAGGAAAGCTAAAAGGAAACCATCATTGACGCTTAAACAGAAAAGAACAAGACTACAATGGGCTAAAGAGAGGCAATCATGGACTGTGCATAACTGGATGAAGATTTTCTTCAGTGATGAGTCACAAATCATGCATTGGACAAATTTGATGATGCTGGAATTTTTGTTTGGTGCCGTTCCGGTGAGATTTACGAAGAGAACTACCTTAAGAAAACATCAAGATTCCCACATCAGGCAAAGGCACTGGGGAGATGGCTTTTGTCAAATCTGCAATAAATGCAAGTTTATATGGACAATTTGGACAGCGTTCTAATCCCTTCTATTGATAATATGTTTAGGGATGATGAACTCATTTTCCAAAATGACAATGAATCATACCACAGAGCAAAAACTGTGAAAGCATTCCTTGGAGAAAGACGCATCCAGTCAATGTCATGGTCTGCAAATAGCCCAGATCTCAACCCAATTGATAACTTGTAGTGGAAATTAAAAAAAAAATGTCCACAGCAAGGCTCTGAGCTGCAAAGATGATCTAACAACTGCAATCAAAGAGAGTTGGCACCAAATTGCTGAGGAATACTGTATGTCACTCATCAAGTCCATGGCTTAGCGACTGCAAGCTATCATAAAAGCTATAGGCGGTGTATATATACTGGACTGTCTCAGAAAATTAGAATATTGTGATGAAGTTCTTTATTTTCTGTAATGCAATTAAAAAAACAAAAATGTCATACATTCTGGATTCATTACACATCAACTGAACTATTTCAAGCCTTTTATTGTTTGAATATTGCTGATTTTGGCTTACAGCTGAAAAAAACTCAAAAATCCTATCTCAAAATATTAGAATACTTCCTCAGACCAAGTAAAAAAAAAAAATTTATAACAGCAAAACTAAATCAAACATTTGAAAATGTCCATTGATGCACTCAGTACTTGGTTGGGAATCCTTTTGCACGGATTACTGCATCAATCCGGCGTGGCATGGAGGCAATCAGCCTGTGGCATTGCTGAGGTGTTATTGATGCCCAGGATGTTTCGATAGCGGCCTTCAGCTCATTTGAATTTGTAGGTCTGGTGTCTTTCATCTTCTTCTTAACTATACCCCACAAATTCTCGATGGGGTTCAGGTCAGGGGAATTAGCAGGCCAATCAAGGACAGTGATGCCATGGTCAGTGCACCAGTTACTGGTGGTTTTGGCACTGTGGGCAGGTGCCAGATCATGCTGGAAAATGAAATACTCATCTCCATAGAGCTTTTCAGCAGATGGAAGCATGTAGTGCTCTAAAATCTCTTGGTACACAGTTGCATTTACTCTGGACTTGATGAAACACAGTGGACCAACACCAGCAGCTGACATGGCTCCCCAAACCATTGCTGACTGTGGGAACTTCACACTGGATTTCAAGCAACTTGGATTTTGCTCCTCTCCAGCCTTTCTCCAGACTCTGGCGCCTTGACTTCCAAATGAAATGCAAAACTTGCTTTCGTCTGAAAAGAGGACTTTGGACCACTCTGCAACTGTCCAGTGCTTCTTCTCCATAGCCCAAGTCAGACGCTTCTTCCGTTGTCTTGAGTTCAGAAGTGGCTTGACCATGGGAATACGGCTATTGTAGCCCATTTCCCGGACACGTCTGTGAACTGTGGCTTTTGATACCAGGACTCCAGCTTCAGCCCACTGTCTTTGAAGCTCCCTCAAATTCTGGAAGCGGCTCTTCTTCACAATTTTGTTAAGGCTGCGGTCATCTCTCTTGGTTGTGCAGCGTTTCCGGCCACATTTTTCCCTTCCAACAGACTTTTTGTGGATATGCTTTGAAACTGCACTCTGTGAACAGCCTGCTCTTTGAGAAATTTCTTTTTGTGTCTTACCCTCCTGATGGAGGGTATCAATGATGGTCCTCTGGACAGCAGTCAGATAAGCAGTGATTTAGTTTACTGAACCAAGCTGAGTGTTTTTAAGGCTCAGGAAACCCTCGCAAGGTGTTTCGAGTTAATTAGATGATTCAGGTGATTAGTTGAATAGCCTACTTGTATACTTTTTCATGATATTCTAATATTTTGAGATAGGATTTTTGAGTTTTCTTAAGCTGTAAGCCAAATTCAGCAATATTAAAATAATAAAAGGCTTGAAATAGTTCAGTTGATGTGTAATGAATCCAGAGTGTATGACATTTTTGTTTTTTTAATTGCATTACAGAAAATAAAGAACTTTATCACAATATTCTAATTTTCTGAGACAGTCCAGTATATGTGTATATACATACACACACACACACACATAGTATATAAATATATATTTGTGATTTATATTGTTTTTTATAACATTTGCTGCTGCTAAATGTTATTTCACTCATTTTCATTGCATTATTGTTACAATGCCCTATTCATTGCATTATTATTATTATAACTTTTCTAAGCACTACATTGTTTTTTTTTTGCCTATCCATTCTGATCTTTTTTTTCTTTCTCTTTAAAGTCTTTCTTACATATTTTATCCTGGAATTTCATGTCTAATTTCATGACATACAATGTTTTACAACATTGATATCAATAACAATAAAGGCAATTTTAATCCTGATTACTTTAGTTCAATGTAAATAAATGAATGCTTAGAATGCTTAAAATAGAGTAGAATAATAGAATCTATTGTCATTGTAACATGTGAAATGCACAATGAAATTAACATTCGTCTCTGCATCCATGAACAAAAATAGCGAGATATTAAAATAAAATATTCAACCATTTCCAATGTAATTTATTCCACTGATAGTCCAGTGGTTAGGATTTGCCTTTCCAACGCAGAGATCCAGGTTTGATTCCCGTTGTATCCAACTGCAAAGTTTGTGTTGAGAAAAAGTGAGACAACATTTGGAATTTTAATAAAAAATTAGGGACGCATGTTACATTACATACTTTGATTTTAGATGAATTTTATTTTAAATTGGATCAGTAAGCATTCGATAGACCACAGATCACATCTGTGATATGGTTGATAAACGTTTTTCGTCTTTAAAGTTTTAGCCATAAAAAAGAACATATGGAGGCGTCCACTGACCTTTATTCTCTCGAGCCATCCGTAAAGCCTGCAAAGAGATTTGGGGAGAAATCTCAAGCTGGCACACCAGCACTTTTGCAGAACTGATGGCTGGAAGAGCATCGTGAAGCTCCGTCTTGCTCAGCAGCATGTTGGCACCAGCCACGATTACAATGGCATTCTCACCTGTTTGTATAAAATATAGAAAGTCTTTACACCCCTTTTCAGGTGTGATGGTTTGGTGGGTTGAAGGTGCGTGTGGGTGGACCAAGTTTAGCTGACATGGACATTGACATAGAGGGAGTGAACAAAGTTTGCTCGTCTTCCAATGAAAGGAAGCAGCTACATTCCTCCCCGTTCAATTTCATTGCAGAAAAATGCTCCATAATTATGCCAGAGGTTGTTTTTGAAAATATAACAAAGATGACAATTTAGGGTTTGTACACATTTTTAACGGCCAGATTCATGGAAATTTTAAGGACTTAAAAAGCCAGTTTTGAAATTTCTACGGTACGATAAAAGAAAAATATCAGGTGTGAATCACGTATTTTGCATAGCCACAGATATATCTGAGATTTACATAAAGGATTTTGAGTCTTGTGTGTGCATTTATTAAGGCATAGGATTTTTAGATTTTTTTCAGTAAATAGCGAATATATTTGTTCTCCCCCCAAATAGGTGTTGGTGAGGTTAGTGAGGTAAAAATGAGTAATGTGTAGCTTATATTTTCAGTTGCAAGAATCTATTATTAAAATTTACCACTGGGAAACGCTCCCCTCTTTTTTTGCATGGCCAATAATAAATGTGTTTGATTTATACGTAGTCAGTGCACTAATACACATTTCATAGTGCCATGTTTAGGTGTAACATGCACCTGCTCTTTTAGGCGAGACCCGAAGTGGGCGATGGCGCTTCATAGGACAATGTCGTATGAACTAATGCTAGCTGGAGTTGATCACAAGAGAAAAGAAAATCCAACGGCAAAGTGAAACTACTGGAGAGCAGTGTCGGCGTCATTTTTTGGCAGATTTGGTGAGAAACATGGCACCAGCACTTTTCAATCCTTAAAAACACAACATTAAAAAAAATCAAGCATTTTCAAGGATTTCAAGCACCTGTACGAACCCTGAAAATTTCAATAATGCATTCAATACATTAATTTATGTAATTCAAAGGGACACAACAGCCACATTTCCACGGGACGCAGAATGAATTGGACCAAACCTAAATAATATCAAACAAAATAAGCCCCTGGGCCACAATTTAAACCTGCTTCTATCTACTCTTGAGTGGAATGGGAGTGATTATGGACTGGATAGAAATGCGCTTACCTGCATCGTTTACAATTATGGAGGCAACGCCAGTGGCTGCATTAGAAGTCTGTCCAACAAAACCTAGAGTAATCGAAAAGAAAGAAAAATAAAGCAGACTTTTAAAACACAATTTGACCAAATGTAGCTGCGACTTTGCTTATGTTGTCCTTTAAATATTGGTAGAATGCAACTAAGTAAATTATTCACTTGAAAAAAATAATCACCCTTACTGTACCTGTTTTTCAAAATATTTTTCTGTGGGGGTATTGAATTCCCTGAGCCTTTTTTGTACTTTTTATGATTTGATTATCCTTGTTTTCTTGAATTTTCTTTAAATGTGTTGTTGTTAAGTATTTTCGACTTTGGGGCATTATTTTTTTCACCTGGTCCATTTTTTAAATGTTTTCCCTATATTTTGTGACACAATATTTTACTTCATGTATTAGACATTTGTATAAAGTTGGGTGTAGATATCTTAGTGTTTTGTACTCAGGGTTGGGTAGAGTTACTTTAATCATAAGCCGCAGGGTTAAAAGTTTGGGGAAAAAGTAGTGGCTTATAGTCCGGAATTTACGGTACTTGTATTTTGCAAGCGTTTTTATTTCACCCCTGAAATATAGCATGCAGTTGAAAACAAAAGCTTATTGTTCAATGTTTACTGAGGAAGGGTTTTATAAGTTATCAGTAGTTAAAAACTGCTATCATGCATTTTTTAAAAAACATTTTTATATATGTTTGTAATCTGATTGGAAATTGCAGAGAAATCAACAATACAGTACATATATACATTCATTTACTGAAGCCTATGAATTACTTAAATTAAACCGGGGAGTTTTAAAGTTAAAAGGAGTATAAAGGTGCAAAAGATTTCTTGAACAACAACAAAACAAAATACATTTTGAGCATTTCCCCCACTTCCAAAAAATATTTGAGAAACTGTGGCTCTGACGAGTGTTTGAAATGTCAAGTAGCTTTGCCAAAATGTTTTACGCACAGCCTCTGCAGTGTTTTAATGTTTTTTTTAAATTAATTATTGATCATTTCATTTAATTGGAGTGGGGGAATGCAAGAATTTCAGGACTGTAGTTTTCAAATTCAAGTATATTTTTATCATATTTATTTAACTCAGGTTTTTGCAGTGTAGGCACTGTAGACCAATAGTTTGTGGCCTCTGTGTGCAACTCTTTGAAAAAAACAGTACAAAAACATATTTGAATTATAACTAGGTATTGTATTGTATTCTTTAACAAGTGCAATTACTATTATACCATTATTTTGTTCCTCACATCTTCATTCATCTTCAAACTTTGGCAGAAGCAGTTTTTTTGCAAACTTATAATCAACTTTGACCTTAAAATGTTAGATTCTGGACTCCACTTAGTCACTTAAATGATTCTGACTTCAAGTAAGAACAGGAAATAAATTACAAGCATACCTTTGTTGCAACTTAATTTTTTTTAAAATAATGGATGATTTTAATACACGGATCAATGTAAGAAGAAAAAATACAGAAACTGTAAACTAAAAGGCTGCAAAGTTGTCCAAGGATTTAGAATGTGAAAGCCCTAAACTCTCCTGCTTACCTGCATACACTCCATTCTCCTTGAAATTCTGAAGATAACTGTCTCCAAAGGAGTCTGTTCCAACCTAGAATATACAGAAGACAAAATGATTACAACAAGGAAGGTGTAAAGTGGGGTCGGACTTGGTGCGCAGTAACATTTTAAAATTGTAAACTTAAAGGTTTTCCCCATATTCTTAAACATGAAAGGAAATAGAACATATTTTTTGCATACAATTTATATATATATATTATTGGTAAATTTTAATTATTTTCCAAGATAATGCATTTTGAAGACAGCATGTCTTGTCTTTGTCATCCTGAGCTGTTACGTCAAAAAACAAGAACCCTACCAAGCCAGTGGCTATATTGTTTTACGTGTTAATCAGTATAAGACCTTACGAGTGTTTTCAGATAAGTTTTGGACTTTTTTGTGTCGCAGGTTAGTGCAGTGATGGTACAACAAAGGTTGAGCAGCCAAAAATGGGCTAACTGGCAAAAAACAGGTGGCTAAATGGGACCGAGCAACACAAGGCTGCTGCAGCTTTCTGGAAAAATGTGAGGCTGGCTGACCAGCCAGGCTAGCCGGGACCCAAAAAAGAAAAGTTTCAATGGCGATAAACCTGAAGCTGGCCAGGAATAAAACAAGTGACACGGAAAACCAGTAATTATGCCAGGCTAGCCGGCCATACAAAACACGGTGGGCAGCCAATGAGCACCGACCGGAAGCAAACAAAAACTGGAAAGCACTTAACAGCCCGAGCTAGCCGGACAAAATTATACCAACCGCAACATACGCAAAGAACATATAAAAACATACATATTTGCATAATTGTGAAGAAGAACACCACACGTTTTGTGCCTAATGGTAAAAAAAACATTCTGTTTGAGAATAACTTTCTCCAATGGAGTCTTTACCAACCTAGAATATACGGAAGACAAAAAATTACAACAAAGAAGGTGTCAAGCAGGGTCAGACTTGGTTAGCGGTAACGTTTGAAAAGTGTATACTTAAATCTCTGATGACTTGGATTTTCGTGTGCCCTGCCAGCATACTGGCATGGTGCCGCAATTGAAAATGCGTACAATATCGAACACACAAAAGTCAACAGAAGCGCGCACGCGCAAAGGCACGACCAGGTGCGCCAAGCCTCGAAGACACGATTACCCCGCCTTTACGCCTCTTCCTGCCCACCTCGCTCAGTTTTCCTTTCTTCAGTCCACATATGTAGCTACTTTGAGCTGCGGAGAGGGTCCCCACCTTGGCCTGAGGCACCTGCTTCGAACCCACGCTTTCCAAAAAACATGCCAAAATACGGGTACTTGTAACGTTTGTGATGATGGGTAGGACCGGTATTGGTTGCTTGACCCCATCCACTTTGATAACTGGCCTTCTGTCTTGGATGTTTTCGATAAACCTGAATGTCTATTTTGGGGTTCTCCCCATGCCCAGAGAGCTACTCCTGCACTGGCTTGTTATCGATCGGGTCTCTTTGTTCTGACAGAGGTGGGGCTCCGACGCTTTGGTGCTTGGGTTGAAAGGCCATACTATGCTTACTGATCGGAGACTTTTGGGTTGCGCCGTATGGGAATATGGTTGTTTGAAGGCAGGCGAGAGTGGGTGGCGTATGCACGGAGTCTGGTATTGATCAAGAGAAAACGAGACATGGGGAGTTTACACCATGAAATTAAGTTTTGGGTGTTGCGAAAAAGTTAGTGAGCTATAGCCGACTAAGTGATGCAGTGCGTTTATGGTTATTGTAACACACAAAGGTCTTTTTACTATTTATATATGATCAGACATAGATAACTGTAAGGCAGAAGAGAGGGCATTCTGAATAAAAACTAAAATTTCATTTTTAAGTCAATATGGACGACAACGATTTCAATTGATTTTACAGAGTAAATCTTACCAAACACACAATATCGAAAGAAGTGAAAAGCACGTACAGTGACGTTTTTAACTGCGCCAAACAACCCAACCCCCCTTGCCCCTGTTATTTGCCTAGGTGTTTTCGGATGATGTGGCCATTCAAGAAGGTGATTACAAAGACGAGCACATGTTGAGTAGTGCACGAGAAAAAAATGAGGATGAGGGCTGCATCACACAGACATGTCTTTCTGGGTTGTTTTTTTTTGTCATTGGTGGTTTCTGCGGTCATGGACCAAATTCCATTCACTTGTCATTGTTCATTGTGGATTAAAGGGAACTCCGGCAACTTGACATTGACGCGGATAATAAGGAGAGAGAAGTGTTGCAATTTTTACAGATAACTTCTACTGCTGTTCAAATCAAATTGTGAACTTGATGTGTGGGTGCAAAAGTCAAAATATTGTAAGTTGTAAATAGTCAAACTTCCCAGTTTGACTCTATCATGTATTATATGAATAATGTTGGAAAAAACATGGACTAGTTTCGCTTGAATAAATAATTCCAGACGTCACCGTGGTGTTTTGTATGCACATTTGTATGCTCTCCATTTTCTTAAGTATTGCTCAGCTATTTACACAAAAAGATAGTAAAGGTAAGAATTCAAAAAAAACAGGAAAAAGCCGCACTGTATTCAAAGTTGCAGTTTAAAATTTGGGGAAAAAGTTGCGGCTTGTAGTCCGGAATTTATAGTATTAAATGTCCTCCCGTGGTTTCTTGATTTAGAAAATTTGAAATAGAGATTTTTATTTCTCTAACTGCCTTTGTGGTTAATGGCACAATCTGACATCAGGAGGATGACAGACAGATAAGTACCGTGATCAAGTTTGTAAATAGAAGGGAAAACAGAGTAATTCATTCATCATGACCTAAATGTTGAAATCAAGGTGTTCCATATTACCAAAAAAATGTACGCATCATCAGACTATTAAGGTTTGTGGATTCTTAAAAGTAAAAACATCAAGTATTGTGTATCCATCCTATAAATTTATAGTCCTGGTGTGGTGAAAATTGTACAAAGTTCTGATGGTTTACACTACATACCTTTGCAACCATTGCTGTTTTAGCACCCAATCTTGCTGCTTGTATACACTGGTTGGCACCCTTTCCTCCAAAGCCAATGAAGAAGTTGTGACCATGGATGGTTTCCCCTTCTTTTGGAAGCCTCGGTGACTGGCTGAGGATGAAAACAAAAAGTGGTAGGTGCAATCAGGATGAAGGAATGTTGGGATTCATAATCACCTATGTAGACAGAACTTTTACCTGCTACAATACAGAGGAATGGCATTGCCTTGAACTCGCTTATTTTACCTATCCTTTTCACAAGATGATTATCGTTCAATATAAAAGCTCAAAATGCACAATATGTTGATAACAAATTGACTAAACAAAAAACATAAATTGTGATTGATATATTTTCAATGATTAGGCTTTTAAACAAACACAATCATCATTTTATTAGATTGTTCCATTATTTCACAGCACCTCTAACAAAATGGTGCTTCCCTTTTGGTCATTCAAGGTTTATAGATCTAGGAGGCAGTTCATGATACAAATTATACATTATCAATGCTATTTTATGACTCAATAATAAACCCAACATTTTCAGACTGCTAATAAATTGACCACTGGAAATCTTTCTATATGACTTTGACTTTAACCTCACAGCTCTTTTCTTTTTATACAATTTTGATCTTGTGTGAGTGTTATACTGTATTAAAAATAAATATATAAAGGATAAAAAAGAACACTTTATTCAATAAGCAATCATTTGGCTTTCATTTTGTAGATAATTATCTTTTTCTTAAACTTAAACTGTGCATACAAAGTATTTTAATCTTTCTCCTATGATTTACTATTTGACACAGTAGCATTTTTTCTGACCCTGGCACTAGCGCTACAATCTAGTATTGGCAACCCTAGCATTAGCGGTATTAGTGACATTGACGTCGATGACATTTTAAACTGAAGTCAAGCGCCATCAAATACAAAATCAGCAAAATCAAGGCCTCCTTATGAAATGATTACAGTCAATTTTATGACGACCAGTCATATCGTCAGGCGGTGTAGCAACTGTAAATAACTTAAGAATAAGCATGTACCAAGGCAATAATTTCTCTAAAAGAGTGTTAAACTAAGGCTAGTTTAAAATGAACTTAATTGTGATTTTAAGAAAAATGTAGCTGCAATCCTTTTCCTGACAGTACACCTATATAAGTGGTGACAGAAGGCATACAATTCATTAAATAAATTAATAAACAAATTAATAAACAAATAGAAGAATACACAAACAAATGAATGAACAAATGTATACATTAAATAATTAATAAGGGCATCTGGTGCTCTTCAGCAATGTTGTGGTTTTTTTTTCATCTAAAAGACCTCTTGCGGCACGACATTCTATGTGAATATAAGGACTTGACGATTTTGGTTAAAAATGAAATGTTGACGTCGGTCACGACTTTACACTTTTGATGGATTTTAAACAATTAAAAAAAAAACGTATTTATAAGTTTTAAAAAAAATACATCTTGCACTGAAGTTTTAGACAGCAATAAGTGGTTTTAAATCCGTTCAAACTTTCGTAGCCCATAGAAATAAAAAAGCTCCTAAAACCTTGTTAATAACTTGTTTAAATGACACAATTAACTAGTTGGAGGGTTTTGGGATAATCAGTAGTTTCAGATTACAAAGTACCTGAACGGGAAAATATTGCCTTTATTTACGAAGAGCGCATCAAGTTACGAAGATTGCCTCTAGTGACGAAGACAAAAATACAGTATAGCACTCACTGCTTTGCACCGCTCCCAGTTTAAAAAGAAACTGGCTATCGCTTCAAATCTGCCTGGCCACCAGTGCGCATGCCTGCTCCCAGCATGCTCTTTGTGACACTGTCACAGTTAAAAGGTCACTAACGAGAAGGAGGGTTCCTGGCAGGATAGCGGTTAGGAAGACGCAGCTATTCTTCATTTAGCTCAAATGAAATACATTTTAGCACATTTCCATAAAGTAATGGAAGTTCATGGAAACGAATCACCCTCAAAAAATGTTGAAGAATCGTCCAATTGCTACGTTTGCCTCACATATTTCCGACGGATTGTCAAAAGATGGCAAAAGCAGACATCATTGGAAAAACGTGAGGCAAAAAAGGTAAATTAATATTTTTATTAGTTCCCTTATTCCTGTTTTTTTACATTATGTGCCTCTAGTTTTATGTTTTTATGCGGTAATCTA
Organism: Urocampus carinirostris; assembly: GCF_059441175.1. NCBI lineage: Eukaryota > Metazoa > Chordata > Actinopteri > Syngnathiformes > Syngnathidae > Urocampus > Urocampus carinirostris. Next base: position 3,539,098 of record NC_142363.1, on the reverse strand, counting down.
ATTTTAACATGTATTTGTTCAATGTTCTGATGCTCTTTTATGATTTATGTACTTTTGCAGGGCTTGGGACGGATAAGCGTATTTAAGTACAAAATCCGTCACTACTTATGAAGTTTTCAGGTTACGAAGCTACTCCCAGAACTAATTACAGTAAAACCTCGGTTATTGCGGTTAATGGGGACCAAAACCCATTAAAAGTAGCGGCAAATATAAATATATATATATTATTATTTTTTTTTTAAATTATTTTTTAGACCCGGTTAATGGGGAAAAAAAACCCAGCAAAAAGTGAAAATCTGTGAAGTAGCGACGACCCTTCAAAAAATTTTTTTTCATTAGGTTAGTGGGGACCAAAACCACCAGCTAAAAGTGAAAATCTGCGAAGTAGCGACGCCCCCTCAAAACAACAACAACAAAAAAAAAAAATCTCATCTCATTATCTGCACAGCTTATCCTTATTAGGGTGACTCGCTCCGTCGCGTGGCCCGGGACTGACCTGCAACAACCCCCCACCCCACTTCCCCTGTCCCATCAAGCCGGCCGCCTTATCCCGCGTCCGTTGACGTTCTGCCAAAAAAACCCGCAAAAAGTGAAAATCTCCGAAGCAGCGACGCCCCTTCAAAAAAAAAAATAAATAAATATATATACATATTTTTTTTTAACCATTACAGACCGCGAAGCTCTGAAGCCGTGAACGTCGAACGGCGAAGTAGCGAGGTCCCACTGTAAATTCGTAAGAGGTACCACTTTATTTTTCAAATAATGAATTAACTAAATGTATTTAACTTATTACCCAGCCCTTCATATAACCAATCAATCAATCAAGGTACTATGTTGTTATATTTAATGTTATCACTGTTCTATATTCTGTGTACAGCGACCTTGGCAGTCCTGAAAAGTGCTTCTAGATAAAATGTATTGTTATTATTATTATTAATTCAACATGGATCCCTTACCTAGATAATATAGCCACGTGCAAATAGTTTAGACACAACTGTTTCTATATTAAAGCACGAGTTTTGGAGGAACAGTGAATTGGGATATCTTAAAGGTATTAGAAGTATTTTCTTAGCTTAACTAACAGAAAAACTATTTTACACCAAATTAGACAAACAAACAAGCGTCTCCGAAATTGCAAAATAGAAAAAGCATAGTTAAATAGATGAGAGAAACATAATAACTGACTCGTGAAAGTTAGTTCACATAAAGTTCTCAATTTTTTTATTGATACAGTATATTCATTTTATCAACAAATGATTACACTCGGGTGGGCAGCACGGCGGCGCAGTGGTTAGCGCTTGTGCGGCACAGTTCATGTCATGGGAACCTGTTGTGGGTTCAAATCCAGCTCCAGACTTCCTGTGCGGAGTTTGTATGTTCTCTCCGTGGTTGCGTGGGTTTCCTCCGGGCACTCCGGTTTCCTCCCACGTTCCAAAAACATGCATTTCAGGTGAATTGGCCGGTCCAAATTGTCCCTAGGTGTGAATGAGCGAATGAGTTGTCTGTCCCTGTGTGCCCTGCGATTGGCTGGCAACCAGTTCAGGGTGTCCCCTGCCCACTGCCCGGAGATGGCTGGGATGGGCTCCAGCCCCCCCGCGACCCTGATGAGGATAAGCGGTACGGCTGATGAGATGAGATGAGATTACACTCGGGGCAGCAAGACAGTGCAGTGGTTAGCGCGTGTGCGGCACAGTTCTGAGGTCATGAGATCGAATCTCCTGTGTGGAGTTTGCATGTTTTTGACACGCTTGCGTGGGTTTCCTCCGAGCACTCCGGTTTCCTCCCACATTCCAAAAACATGCATTTCAGGTTAATTGGCTGGTCCTAGGTGTGAATGAGCGAGCGAATTGCCTGTCCATGTGTGCCCTGCAACTGGCTGGCAACCAGTTCAGGGTGTCCCCTGCCCACTGAATAAAGATAGCTGGGATGGGCTTCAGCGACCCTACTGAGGATAAGCGGTGCAGATAATGGATGGATAATGGATGGATGGATGATTACACTCATGAGCTCTTTCCTCCAATCATCAAGCAACTAGTAGGTGAGTTATACGGGCGAAGGACACTAACAGTATCTTGCCTGCATCAAATTGCGGTTTGGCCTCAGGCCACTGGTGTCACAGAAACAAAGGATCTGTTTTTTTTTTTAAATGTTTCCATTAAACTGTTTCTTCCATCATTATATTTTTCCCCATACATAGTTTTGTGTTGGCAAGCTTGTTTGACGCAGGTCTGCTATATTACAGTAAACTACCGTAAATTCCGGACTATAGAGCGCACCTGATTATAAGCCGCACCCATCACATTTTAAGGGGAAAACCGATTTTGTCCATACACAAGCCGCACCTGTATATAAGCCGCATGCACCCACATCAAATAAACACGAAATTAATCCAAGCCATACTTCAAGTCCCGCGATTGAAACTAAATGTCCTTCATTGAAGCACCTAGTCCAAAAAACACATCCGCCAAAATGAACGTAAAATGATATAGGTACTTAAAATTTGTTGCAGACTTGCAGATTCTGGGTGCCCGTTGATAGTAATCCAAGGAAAAAAAGTGTATATTTCCAAAGGTAAGGGTGGGAAAAATATATATTTATTATTGTCCGCCGTGTCCACAAAAACTCACCTTTTCCCATCAGCCCGCGTTTGCTCCGCCCCTCTTTTTTAATTTGCTCGTGCAGAATAAGTGTCTCAAATAAATACAAATAAATACATTAGAAAAATATACAGTTGCAAATACATATTACACATATTTACAAAGAAAGACGGTACATCGAGAGAGTTTTCAAAGCTTCAATAATAATAATATCACTTTCATCCTAAACCATGCCTTTGGGAGGTAGCCTCACACTATTAACAAGACGCTCGCATTGCTGCAAATTAATCTGTTAAGGAAATAATTGCCGTAGCCATTGGAATCAGGGAATGTGCTTGATTGCTGTTGAGATTGTCAAGATTGTTTTCTGTTATTAGTGTCAATAAATTTGTTCAAACCAAAAAAACAGGGCAGACAAGTGTCCCGGCTCCTAGGCTTTGTAGCGCATTATGAACTGACCGGTAACGGATAATGGATAATGAATAACGAAGATAGAACCATAACCCTTAAAAATCCCCCCCCCCATCGCTTCTTCCTCCTTGGTAATGACATCTAAGTTATCTTTCTCAATATCGAAAACGAACTTTATCATGATGACATTGTTCCACGCTCCTTTACTTCAATACACCCAAGCAATGTGCCCGTGTGCTTTTAACGTGGAAGCTGCGTCATAAGCCTTATTTTGTGCAATTTGCACGATGAGGGTATGTTTACGCTCAAAAGTTGTAATCTTCCTCGGCGCTTAGATTCCACTGGTCTAAATCTTACCTCTCATACTCGAGCGCCGCTGGCGGCCGTTAAAAACATTAAATAAATTGGCCGCATCTCTGAATAAGCCGCAGGGTCTAAAATTTGGGAAAAAAGTAGCGGCTTATAGTCTGGAATTTACGGTAACTCAATCCCTACTTTACCAGTAACAGACTGTGAGAATTTGGGAGCCTACTATTATTGGTGCTTTTGCATCGTCGTGTAAAAACACTAAATGCCAAATTTTAGAACAGGATGTAAGACCAGCAAGACTGTAATTCTGTGAGAGGGAAATGGAACAAAGGCTGAACATTTAGACACACACACATTCAGACATGCATACAAAACCTTATACTGCTCCTTTTTTATCACCTGTGCCGCCACTCTAAGAGCCATGCTGAAAAAATCCTATCAAAAAATAATTTCCTGTGAGAAAGGGACCCCAGGACATTTTGCTCTCAAACAAGAAATACCTAATGTGATCTGGCACAGTGATAACTACTTGAGAACCTCTGAAAGGAAATGCTTTGATTAGAATGATTTTGAACTTTTTCATTGTGAAACGTTGAGATTGTTCTATCACAAAACTTATATGTAGGACGTAAAACTCAGGTTCAAATTGAAATAAAAAAGGCATACAAATGTCTATATACATTGTGACGTTTTCACACATGAAAATAGGTCAGGGTTTAAAAAGGTGAGAAGGGTGTGGAAGAAAAAATTTTTTTTTTTATATAATACGCATCCCTATCTACCCATCCCAGCTATCTTTTGGGCTGTGGACACCCTAAACTGGTTGCAGACAGTCGCAGGGCACACAGAGACAGACAACTCACTCGCTCATTCACACCTAGGGACAATTTGGACCGGCCAATTAACCTGACATGCATGTTTTTGGGAATGTGGGAGGAAACCGGAGTGCCCGGAGGAAACCCACGCAAGCACGGGGAGAACATGCAAACTCCACACAGGAAGGTTCGATCTCATGACCTCAGAACTATGCCGCACACGCGCTAACCATCGGGCCGCCGTGCTGCTACGCACCCCTAATTTTTTATTAAAATCTGTAACAAATTTTGTTTGAATTTTTTTCAGCTTAAAATAATTAGCATTGAAAGAGACAAACATTGTTGAATACATGTAGAGATGATTCAAATTGTTACTATGAACACAATACCAACATAAATTTACAATGTATTAATTTTGTTTCCGTCAAAGTCTGGTTCATAATCAGATACACCAAAGTTTCCCACATCATACTTTTTTGTGTTGATCTATGTCTTTCAGGACGACTCTGTTTTCTCCACTGTCTTACATTTGAATCTGGCACCATGAATAAAGATATTCTGATAATGAGATAAAATCTATCTGTGTCATGTACGAATACATTCAGCTATGCTGCCTGCACAAACTACACTTATTTGAATTAAAACGCATCACCTCAAACCCTCAATTCACTCCGGGAAATCTCACAATACCGCCCAAAAATACGGACAGATATGACACTATTATATCAATTAAATACAACAAACAATAAACATGAAGGAGGGAGTATTGTAGGGCTAAACTAAATCTAGACATGCCATTTCCTAATAATGTACAGGGGGAGTGGGAAATAATTGGCTGCTAGTTAAAAGCTCCGAAAAATTCCTTAAAAACATTTTCTACTAAAAATGTGATATACAACCTCATCTCATCTTATTAGCTGTACCGCTTATCCTCATTAGGGTCGCGGGGGGCTGGAGCCCATCCCAGCCATCTCCGAGCAGTGGGCAGGGGACACCCTGAACTGGTTGCCAGCCAATCGCAGGGCAGACAGGGACAGACAACTGACTCGCTCATTCACACCTAGGGACAATTTGGACCGGCCAATTCACCTGAAATCCATGTTTTTGGAACGTGGGAGGAAACCGGAGTGCCCGGAGGAAACCCACGCAACCACGGAGAGAACATACAAACTCCGCACAGGAAGTCTGGAGCTGGATTTGAACCCACGCAGGAGGTTCTCATGACATGAACTGTGACGCACATGCGCTAACCACTGCGCCGCCGTGCTGCCCGATATACAACCTATACAACATAATTCAAAACAATTATGGAGAAGAAGCAAAGATTGAAAACTTCAATAAATCGTGCATTGTTAGTTTACGCTTTGGCAATTTGCGTTCCAACAAGGTAAATTGTAAATGACTCCCACCACAGTGTCCCCTGCTATATTAGTGCTTGATAATTTTCCAATCTTAAGCAACAAATATATTACACCCCTCAAAAAGAAATTATAAATGTGCCTAACACATTGTTGTCATTATTAAACTCCCTGCATAGATCGACAACCGGAGTACCACTTCCATCTACCTTTAGTGGATGTGCACCAGCACTTGTGTGACAAAAATAGAAAATATATTAATCATATGACAACAAATATTGCTGTTGCCCACACTACCCTGCAATAACTCCAACAAACATATTAACACCAAACAAAGGAGACAAGGCACTGTTGGTTGACATTAGGAATCACTATTACGTGTTTCTTGATTTTCAGGCCATCTGCATGAACAAAGTCGCTAGTAATTATGCTCCAAAAGAAAATAAACCTTTAAACTATGCTCCAACTACAGAACCATCAGTCTCATCAGCCATGCAAGTAAATGTATGCTAAAAGTCCAAGTAAACAGACTGAAACAACAAGCTGAAAACATCCTAGCCGAAGGCAGGTTTCAGAGAGGGAAAATGCACCACCAAACATGTTTTTTAATGTGTGCATCCTATGTGAGACACTACCAGAGAAACCTCTTTTACATTTGTTTATTTCAAGTAGATGTTCAACACTAGTATGGCTAGCCGCTTTCTGTGCCACCATGCGAAAGAACCATATGGGCTAGAAACTAGTTCAGGCCATTGAACAATTGTATGCCAATGCCAACATTGCTATAATGATCAATGGTACCAGTGGAGGTTTTAAACCACACTCTGTGTGAGACAAGGCTGCATTTATTCAACATCTTCCTGGAGAGGATCATGTCCGAAGCTCTGGAACAACCTGAAGGTAAAGTCAGTTTTAGAAGAGAAAAAAAAATCACTAACCTCCGTTTTGCTGAGGATATTGCCGGTTTGGTAGGAGACAAACAGGAACTCAGAGATCTGGTCAATTGCATGGACGAAGCATGGAAATCAGCAAATAAAAAAACTAAAGTAATGACCAACAACCACCAAGGTTTAACCACTAACATCCTCTTCAACCACAGAGAGCTAGAACCTGTCACTAAATTTTAATATCTTGGAGCTATCATATCAGACGAGGAGTTAGGACCAGAAATCATGGCCAGAATAACTGAAACCACAGAAGCACTTGCGAGACTTAAAACAATCTGGATTGACAAGAACATAGCAGTGAAAACCAAGATCAAGCTCAGGCAAGCGCTGGTTACTTCCATCTTCCTCTACGCTTGCTCGACATGAACTCTCAGTGCAAAATTCGACAAGAAAATCCAGACCATGGAGAAGTGATGCTCCAGGAAACTCCTAGGCATCAGCCACTTAGCCCATGTGACAAACGAAACGGTGCACAAGACCATCAGAGGGCACATTGGTTGTCAACTGTGCGCAAACAGAAACTTGACTGGCATGTTCACGTCACAAGATCATCAGGATTGGCCAAGATAATTCTCCAGGGCAGAGTCCAAGAGGGCAGGAGTAGGGGAAGACCAAAAAAGAACTGGGCCAACAACATTAAGGAATGAACTGGTGCCAACTTTACCAAGACCCCAAAACAGGCCAGGAACCGTCAACAGTGAAGAAAGCTGTCCAGAGTTGCATCCTCATGCGGTTAAACGATCCGTGAATTGTAATAAGGGATAAAAAAACTAAACCCCTGGTAACAAAAGTGGGTACACCCTTAAGTGAAAGTTCCTGAAGTTCAATATTTTGTGTGGCCAATATGATTTTGCTGAACCGCTTCAATCTTCCTGGGCATGGATTTCAGAGCCTCACAAATTGCCACTGGAATGCTCTTCCACCCCTTCATGACAACATCAAAGAGCTGGGGAATATTGGAGACCTTGTGCTTCTCTACCTTCAGCTTGAGGAAGCCCAAAGTAGTTCTATTGGATTTAGATCTGGAAACATGCTTGGCCATTCCATCCCCTTTACCCTAAGCCCCTTTTAGAAAAGCCTTGGTCATCTTAGAGGTGTATTTGGGATCATCGTCAGGCCGGAACATTGACCTGCTACCCAGTTTCTGGAGGAAGGGGATCATTTCTTTCTCCAGTATTTCCCAGTAAATCCTTGACTTCATGTTTTTCTCAATGAAATGCAACTCCCCAATTCAGGTTGCATCCATGCTTCTACAGACACCATGCTTGACAACACAAATATGTTTTTACTCCTCACCTGGTTGCCGCCACACATGCTTCCCACCATGAGAGGCAAATAAATTAATCTTTGTCTCATCAGACAGATGATAAAATTCCAATAAGCCATGGCCTTTGTTGACAGACTTCTTTTCATTGAGTCAAAGTAATTTTTCTTAAGCAATGTTCTATTAAACATTAAAATAAAATCTCTGCAGAAATGTGAGGGGTGTGCTCACTTGAGACATACTGTATTTGCGCCACTGTATCAATTAATCTAGCAATTTGACAGTATTCGAAATTGCGAATGAATGTGAACATATAACACTTCCAATGTGATTTTACTAGTCAGATTATTTGGAGGCAGGAATAAGAGCAGCAACATATTTTTATTTCAGGATAAAAAGTATATACTGTATGGTGCTATGAGTATTTGAAAATCTTTTCAAAAACAATAAACATTCCAACCATAATTTTTCAAATTAAAAAAAAAAGTAAAAATGGTGACTTCAAGCTACAGTTCAGAAACATTTTTTCATGCCTCACGAACACTTAATGAATGAAATAACAAACGAATTAAGAGTTGTGGGGCGGCAGTGGCTCAGGAGGTAGAGAGCTCGTCTTGGGATCAAGAGATCGCAGGTTCGATTCCCGGCTCCTCCGTGTTACATGTCGAAGTGTCCTTGGGTAAGACACTGAACCCCTAATACCCCCAATAAGCAGGTTAGCGTCTTACATGGCTGCACGGCCGCTATTGGGAAATGTGAAGCACACTGTAAAGCGCTTTGGGAAGTCTTGACTTGAAAAGCGCTATATAAATGCAAATCAAGAGTTAAAATGCGTAAAAAAATGGAAGCAATAATATTATAAAATATAATAAATATGTTCACAGATAAATTCTGCTAACATGTAGCACAACAGAAAACCCTGCATCTACCTGCTACTCCACCCTACTAGCTCAGGTCACGTCACGCCTAAATATGTCTATAGTCACAGTGGCAGAAGTAGAAAAATTGCACGGAAGCGTTATGCAGCCTTAACTACCCCTAGCTTCAGGTCGGTTTAATCAAGAAATCACTTAAATAGAAATTACAGAACTTGTCTGAGGAAACTATTTCTGCCAAAAAAAGACATAAAAAATGCTGCGGCTTTTTTGTGTGAATAGGAATTCAGGACCAATTGTTTCAACATATGCCACAACTTAAAAAAAGGATACAGAAAAAAAAAATCAAATTTACTGTATGCTGTTGGTTTTATATTTTTTTCCGATGAACACAGAGCTACGGGTGCAATAATATGTTGCTGAAAATTCCTGCAAGGATCAACAATTGAAGCACATCTCATGCAAATGAGCCATTGCTCCCTTACCAAGCACCACAGTCATTGTGCCAGCATCAGTATGCTTTTAAAGTTACCATGACGACCACGAAAATATCAATAGAAAAAAATGAAGTGGACAACAGAATTGCTTGCTTTCTCAGTTATTGTGATTGTGAAGATCCATAAGACTGCTTACGACACATCACCAAACAATTACATCAATATTGTATTCTCTTTTAACAATTTCACAATCACATCCGAGTCCATTATCTGAAATAAGTAAGCAACAAAGCTGAAGCTCATGTTTGCATTACATCTATCTATCTATCTACATCATGTTATTTTTCACACTGGGAAGGACAGAAAATGGCGGACGTAAAAATTGGATAGAATTGTCTTTAATGTCGTTGATATCAACGATGTGAAACATTGTATGCAATGAGATTAGACATGGCACTCCAGGGAAAACATGTAATAAATACTTTAAAGAGGGGAAAAAAAGATGATCAGCATAAAAGGCAGAAACAATATTTACAATGTAGCTTAGAGACTGGCTGTTCATAAATGAAAAAGAAGAGTGAAATAAAAAGAAGTGCAACGTTTAGCAGCAAAATAAATAAATAAATAAAATCCCAATGCATATATTTTCACATAATCATGCAATAACATTTAGCAGCAACAAAAAAGAAAAAAAAGAGAAAAAGTTGCAAGATATGTTTTCTCAGTTTTGTGCACTCATTAAGGGTGCACAAAATGGCACAATTACTGTGTTAAAATAGCACAATTGTAATAAACAAATCTAACTAAAATGGAAATGGGTCACTTTGGTTATATCTTACAAAAAGGATAACAACGAATAGAGCACTTTTATATTTGCTTTTAAAATTGTTGAGCAAATACAGAAAGTAGCCTTTAAAACTTCAAAGTGTATGTCAAATAAAATACATTGCGTAATAATAATGTGTTCTGTGCGTTCGCACTGGTCTAAGCAGTTTGTTTACTGAATTTGCAGAATATGGATTAGGCAGCAATATTTGCCGTATTTATTCATATATAATGCGCACCTCGAATTCTTGATTAAAAATAGTTATATTTTGTTTCACTATTTTTCAGCTCAAACTAAGCACTGTAAGTGACAAATGTTGTATAATACGCGCGGACATGATTGAAATCATTTAATGACAACGTAAACTATGAACTCAATGAAATGATCTGCATTTATATAGCGCTTTTCAAGTCAAAGACTTCCCAAAGCGCTTTACATTGTGCTTCACATTTCCCAATAGCGGCTGTGATCTGTGCAGCCATGTAAGGCGCTAACCTGCTTATTGGGGGTAATTAGGGGTTCAATGTCTTACCCAAGGACACTTCGACATGTGACACGGACAAGCCGGGATTCGAACTGGGATCCCTTAATCCTACAGTAAAACGATCGCTCTACCTCCTGAGCTACTGCCGCCCGACCAACATAAAATGTAATGTATTTATTTATTTAATGTCTTCAAATTCTAATTCATCATGAAATACACCAAAGAGTTGTTTCCCGTAGTCATGCCTTTTTTTTTGCGTTTATTTATATCTTTCAAGACGACTGTTTTCTCCATGCTCTAGCACTCGTCTCTGTTACCATGACCTAAAATAGTGTGATAACGAAATCAAATCTAATGCCTGTTAATAAGTCTGCTATATCACTAGTGGGCTAGTGGTTAGGATTCGATGCGATCACTGCCGCGAACCGGAGTCAATTCCCTTTGCATCCAACTTTTCGATTGATCAATCATTGCACAAATACGGTGACTTACTACTTCGTGTATAACGCGCACCAAAATGTTAGTTATTTTTAGGTTGAAAAATATGCTGATATACACAATAAATACAACTTATTTTATCCATTTTGATGCATGATCTTGAGTCAGATGACATCAGTGTACAGCATCATTAAAGGGCCAATTACAACTCTGCCTCATAAAAAAGGCTAACCACCATCCGAGCCCTGGGCAATTTTGAGCACATTTTTATTCGACCAGTAGAAAAATAGTCAACCTCCTGAGATGAATAAAATAAAAAGGTAAATCCTGCTTTTACCTCAAATTATATTATTACAAAGCTGTGTTAAAATTAACGAATGCTTATAAAACATATACATTTTAGCAAGAAAACCTTTTAGCATACTTCCACAGTAACAATCAGATTCAAACGATTAAAGGGACATTATCTATCATTAAGCCCCTACTAGTGGTAAACAAAATAAAAACCTTAAGAAATACAGATTTAAAATAACATGAACTTTCTACAACAGGTACTCCCCAGACCAAAAACCTCCAGAAAGGCTGAGCAAAAAAATGAAGAAAATGGTGTGGTTTGGTCACTTTAAATCTTTGTTGATTATAGTCTCCTTTGAGCTTTGTAGCAGGGCGATACGGCGACTGAGTGGTTAGCGCGTCTGCGTTACAGTTTTGAGGTCATTGGATCAAATCCAGCAAACATCCTTCCTGTGTGGAGTTTGCATGTTCTCCCCGTGCTTGACAGGGTTTCTTCCTTCACTCCGGTTTCCTTCCACATTCCAAAAACATGCATGTCAGGGTTATTGGCCTGTCTAAATTGTCCCTAGGTGTGAATGAGCAAGTGAGTTGTCTGTCTCTGTGTCTCTGGCTAGCAACCAGTTCAGGGTGTGGCCTGCCCACTGCCCGGAGACAGCTGGGATAGGCTCCAGCACCCCCGTGACCCTACTGAAGATAAGCAATGCAGATAATGGTTGGATGGATGTGCTTTGTAGCACTTGTTTTCTGTTGCACTACACAATACAGTGACATCTAATGGTCAGATACAACAGTGTCCCCTTTAACAACTTATTTCTTACATTAAATTACAAATAATCAATTTAACTCATATGATTTTCCTAAAACATTTTCTGTCAACTTAATGTATATTTTCCCTTGTTTCATGTATACATTAATCATTTTGCTTTTTAAAAAGTAAAGCTCTTGTTTTACTAAAACCGTGTAATTTGACAGGGAGCCTTGGCAGTAGGGGGAGCTGTATGTCTTTGACAATCTGTTTGACTCCTTGACTGACTGAATCTGTTCCTTCTTTTTGTAAGCAGCAGGACTTTTCATTTGACCCTACTTTAGACAACATAACCTTTTGTATTCAAACAAAGAAAGCACACACCAAGTCTGCAAATATGTGTGTGTCTGTGAGTGCCACTCGTTTACGTTCACAAACATCCACTGACTTTTCAAGCAAACTGCATATTTCCACTTCAAAGCCATGCATATCACTTTGAAGAACTTCAGATATACTGCATTCCTGCTAGCCTCTTCTATCCGCGGTCTGAGCTCCATCTATAAAGCTACATTAGCAACGAAGGTAATTCCACCTGTAATTGATATCTCCTGGCCCTGATAATGAAAGCGGCATACAAGGCAGAAACTGTGATGAAATGTTTTAATGAGGAAAAACAAAATATACTAATTTCAAAGAAAATATTTGATGTAAAGAATTGTTTGAACTCCTTAAAGGCACACCACAAGATGTCGCTGTATTCTGTAGTGCAACCGAAAACTAGTGCTGCAAAGCACAAGGAAGAATAAAAACTACGGAGACTCAAAGTCAACAAACCACACAATTGTTTTTGCCCAACCTTTCAAAAGGTTTTTGTTTTGTTTTGGGGAGGTACTTGTAGCAGAAAGTTGGCGGGCAATCATGTAAGCTCTCTCTCGGTGAGCCTAATTTTATGTAAAATACAGATTTCTCGACCTAGGAATATAAAAAAAAAAAGAAAAAAAATACATGAGAGTCCAAGTCATTTTGAGACTAAAAGGCGGAAAACAAAGGGTCCCCAAACTTTTAAGGGCTACATTACTTTTCCCTTCTCCGATGAGGGGTCAGCGTCAGCTTGTAAAAGAAAAAATGTGACGATTGCACAAGTGCCTAAATGTAAAAATGCGTTGTTTTCCAGAATACCACTATCAACTTTTCTCACAAAACAAAAGTTGGGAAAATCATCATAACACTGTTAATGAAATAAATGATGATCAAATGACCCTCTCTGGATGCTTCACAAAAGTCAGAAAATAAATAATACAGCTGTTTACGAAATAAAACGAATAACAAAATGACACTGACATGGGTTCTTAACAGAAAAAGGGCGATTCAACATGAACTTTCTGTTGTGCCGTGCAAATTTAACAGATCCAAGATAAGCTTATTTGTTGGAGCACAGGACCACCAGATGACTTGCGAAAAGGCAGTACTCTATCTCATTATCAGACTATTTTTTTCTTACTGTACCAGAGACGTATGTTGGTTTTGATGTGGGTTTTACATGTTACAAAGACAATGAATTTTATTTTACTCACAATGACTAATTTGTTCATCATTGTTACAGCTGAACTGCCCAATGAAATTAATTTCCTTCTCGGTGCGTGACTAAATATAGTGTGAGAATGAGATAAAAGCCAATGCTGTTCATATGTCATCTATACAACTGGTAGTTGAGTGGTAAGAGTTAAGTGCTCTTGCTGCAGCAAACCACCTGCAACCAAAAATGTGCATCCAGACTTTGAGTTCTTTATCAGGTAGAAAAAGACGCGTGTCAAAATTATCTTTGGTATTGTATATGACGCCAGACCAAATGTGGATGCAGGCCTTGTCCATCTGCACGCCGTAGTTTGGGGACACTGTGTTAAACAATACACAATGTCCCTTTAACACATTTAGTGCACTTGAAGGTGACATATGTCAAAATTAAATTTACAATTTATTCGGACTGGCAGCAAAACAAATTCAAATAATAATACTTCAAAATGTTCAACGTAAAAGCAATTTAAAAATGATTCTGTCGACCGACATTCGCTCTTTCTTCTTTATGACGTACAGAAATACGTAATTAGCCTTTATCTCTTGATCTCCAACCTGTCATAATCTTGTCAAAAGCCAGAACAATTTTTTGGTCACCAACCATTAAGACTACCTGGAATATACAGCTTATGGCAACAGACTATTAATTATGTCTATAAAACATAAAACACACATTTTTTCCAAGTAAATATCTGCAGACAGTTATTATTAATCTCCAACCCGAAGGTTATGAACTGAAAAATGTTAGTGATTTTAATTAGGAACTTCACAAGCTTTTAGGACAAACATTTACAATCCAGAAGCTGCAGTAACTAGGTTTCAAGTACTTTCTCATTTTTTATGGGAATACACTTCTGCAAATATTTTCCAAAGGCTTATAGAACAAGTCAAAAATAAAACTAATGGAAAATTGTGGTTAGTGTTATTCACAAGCAATGTTTTGAAAAGACTCCCCACTCATTGCCTCTGACAATGGAGCAATCACAAGCTTGAAACTTTGATTTTCACCTGATTTCGTATTTTTCCCTTGCTCACACATTCCTTCATTCCACAAAGTAAAAATTATAAATGCATGACTATTAGGGGTAAGATCTTGTGCCGCAGTCACAGGTTCCCATTACAATCTGAATTTTCCTGCGCTTCAAACAGGGGAAAAAGGTTTCATTGCTTCAGATTATTTCCCCTTTATTTCGGAGGTAAGAGCTACAAGTGATTTGGAAAAAACATCACTAACAACATTTTTTTAGTAAATGTTCAGTACATTTGAAGCTGACAGGCTTTTTTTTTTTACCAAACATTATCTAGACTTATCAAGTTTTTAAAACAAAACAGCCCTAATTGAATTACTATTCACATGTTTATATCTTAAAAGTATACTTACGTGATCTCATTACTGGTGGGGAATACTTTTATGAGGCTAAATCAAACTAAATAAGAGATTTTTTTATGACAATAAAGATCTACTTTCGAGGTAATTTTAAATAATTCATTTTTTAAAAAAAGTTATATTTAAAAATGATGCTCAACAGTTTGTAAAATAAACCATACAATTTAATGATGAGTCATTTCAATAAAGACATTTTACATAATGTAGTCGGTATTCAAAAAAATGCCATGCAAATTACTTTAAAAGATAAATTTTGATTTGCCATTGTTTAATTCAACTGGATTGTGACAATTTTGGCAAACAAACTGAACATTAAGAGCCCATGAAGTTGATGTATTAATTAAGAAATAATAAGTCCTTACAGAATTGACATTTAAACTAAATTGTGGGAAACAATTCATAAAACCTCAAATTTGAGAAGTTGTTTTAGTGCAGTGTTTACTTACCTAACCAAGTCAGTCATGCAAGACCCAACCACAATCACGTCAAAGGCCTCTTCAGTCATGACCTAATAACACACACTTTCAGTATGTTATTCTGGTTAAAATCACTTCATGCAATTAAATGTTTGGTGTGTGAATAATAGGGATAATCTTTGGACTTTAAGGGAGATATTTCAGGTAAAACAAGCAAACTTATTTCTTAAATAAGCATGAGCATGGGGGAAAAATCAAATAAGGTAAAAATAGAGTCTCCATCATTGGTGGACTTGGAAAGGATCCAGTCGTATTGTGTATGTGTGCATGAGTGGGGCAGCCGGTGGGGAGGCTGCCTTCCAGCTTCAATACCAGACTATACGTGAACGCAGCCCAGCAAAGTCTTTAATTAATTCAATCCTCAGTTTGTATCGGAGCTAATGCTAGTGTGTTAATCTTTTCAAATCTCTTCCTCGGCAGTGGAAGAAAGCCTGGCCGCTGGCTGTGAGATGTTTCATTTCTCTCTCTACACATTTCACAACATATTGTCTTTTTTTCCACACGAAAGCAATGCTAGAATAATACTGCTCAGATTTGCATTGTCTTTGTATTTAAAAAGGAATTATTTGCTGAATTTAATATTTATCTGTCAAAGATGACCAGCTTCATCAAAATGCATAAGGTTTACCTTATCCTCAGGCAGAACGCCACCATTGCCAAATGAATATATTTAAATAAAGAATCCCCCAAGATTTTATCGATCAGTTAAGTTACAAAAATGCCTTTAAACATATTTTTTTTAAAAATCCCATTCTATTTTTCTTATATTTTTTTGTATCATGATATTTGTCTTTTGTGCTCTATGCCAGTGTTTCTCAATTGGAGGATAACAACTGAAAGTGGGACACGGACCCATTTTCAGTGGGTCACGGGCCATTTCTTTGGGGCCTTTGCTTTGGTAAAATAATAATCAGAAAGGGTCATTTTAACTCTTTAACGGTAAATGATCATAACTCACAGCAAATGCAAGATGACAGTTTCATTTTACACCACAGAAAAGGATGGATAAAGTTTGTTAACACATGTTGAGCATGGCAAAACAAATATTTGGCGAATGATATACAGTATGAGATAAGGATTTTATCATCATGAAAGTCACTGATGTGAAGCGCTTTGGGTGTTATAAAAAATGCTGCTAATTGAGCATTAAAGGAAAAATTATTACTTAAAGTTGTTGAGGTTTTGCTGGCAATTTTCTTCATGTGACTATATTCTAATACGTGTGGTTTAAACTACACAATTATTTCATTAGATATATTTAAGAAAGTGAATTTTTTTCCCCTTGATTTGGGGTGTCGCTTGTAATTGGGTGCGATGGTGGGTCCTGAAGTCAGAACAGTTGAGAACCACTGCTTTGTGCAGTTAGTTGAGAATTTTAATTTAAACCAAAAGGTAACAGATTAAAAACTTAAAATCATACATTTAACACCAGCACCCCAAATCTTTCACAATTTTGAGCCATGCTTTTTTGATTTCTTAAACTAGAATGTGACCCGCTCGTCAAACACAACTTTGGGTTCAATGACATTCTAACGTTCAAAGATTGATGCTGAAGTGACCATTTAAAATTGCAATGACACGAGTTTACACTTTTTTGTTTTTTCTTTGTTATTATAGCTGTCTGCATAGTCACCATATTGTAATTAATTCACAAAAATACAAACAAATATTATAATTTAAAGTATTTGAGCAAAATTGATTGAAGGGTCAGTGTGTAGAATTTGACAAAAGAAAAATGATTGCTAATGAGCACAAGGAAGATTACAAACTATGGAGACTAAAAGTGATCAAACCGTACCTTTTTTTCCAAATATATTTGGCAAGCCTTCAGCAAGATTCTTGTTTTGTAGGTTACTGTAGCAGCCAGATGGCAGATCACTATGTCAGCTCCCTCTAAGTGAGGCTAATCTTATTGAAAATAAATACAAATTTGTCCACCTATAAGTATTTTAAAAAAACACACGTTTATGATAGTTCATGGTTCAAGTATTTTTTGCTCATTATTTGAATCAATATCTTCTTTATGAATTGAATTTTTTTACTACTATAATTTTCTAAAAAATACTCACTGTTCTTTGAAAGAGTGTGTCAATATGAATTGGTAGCCTTTAATATTATCAACATCTGAATATTAGCTCTCCCTTTCCAAAAGGGTATATTGTTTTTAGCAGTATGAATTTACTACAATAAACTGTGCACATTGTAATTAAAAACACTATTTTAGAAGGATTTCTAAATCAACAGGCAAAATATAAAGGCACCCCAATTTGTTCTAAAACATAAGAATATTGTTTGGAACTTATTTATTGGTAACCGTAACGGATTCAATTTTGTGTGCGATGAAATATGTTTATATATTAAAAAAAAAAAAAAACGTCAGTCCAGTAATCGAAACGTGGTTGACAAACAGCTGTTTGACAAAAACTATGAATGGATACCCATGATAGCATAAGTAACCATTCATTCAATATTATCAGAATGATAGCCAAAACATTGTATTACGTAAGAATGAATCTGATTGGGAAATCCAACAACTCTGCATTGCTGAAGAAGACACTTTGCAACAAGCTTAAAGGGAATATCATTAACATGGTACAGTGAGGTTGATTCATTTAGGTTATCAGGATTCTTATTATTAATGATAAAAGATATCTATTAATGTATTGAATTTTTTTTTACAATTCAAACCAATATTTGTTTGTCTTTTGCAGGTCTCTAGCCACCCTGACTGTCCATTCCGTGACTTTATCACCTAACATGTCGTCAAGAAAGGATTGCCATAAAGCTTATATGGACGGTTAATGTTCGCACACTTCTACAAAAAAACAATTCTAAAAGAATGTCAGGGTAGGAGTAGCTCTTAATCATGAGTAAATGTGGGTACACAGTGTTTAAAAATGTTAGTGCAACTGTTCCATGAGGCAAAACCCTGCAATTTATCCGGATAACATGTGGCCAAAACAATACATGTACAGCGCTGCCACTTCCAGGCTGAATATTACACGCCATCCTTGCTTTTTCAATAAGAAAGTGAGCCCAGTGGTACAACTAGTCACTGTACCAGCGCACCCACTCCACGTCTATAGAGGGCTCGGCGCTTTGTGCTAAAAATAGTAACACGGCTTCGTGCCGCCATCTTGGAAGTCTGTCGATTACAAGCGGTGATAGCGAGAGGAGCAAATATTTACTCAGTTTGTCTATTTATTTACTCAACTAGCTTCGTCTGTGTACGGATTTTGTCCATCAACACTATGGAAAACTACGTGGAGAGTTTAGACAAGTAAGCACGCGAGCGGTACGCTGCGAAGTTGCATTTTATTGGAAAAGTGGATCCCTACAAAATTAAAAACAAAGACTGGAAGTCTGATCCCGATTTGTTGCCGTGTGTGACTTACATCGAACTTGTTAACTATCTTATTTTCCACCAAAGTCCCTTTTGTGAACTGAAGGATTTTCAAAATTACAAAAGTATGGAAGCCTACGACAGATTTGTTGAGGAATCCTCTTACTGTGTTTGTCAAGGTTTGTGATGTGGCGAAAACATGCGAACATTGGATGATACTACACTGAAACTCAAACGCTATCCCGCCCCCCTCAGCCATTGTAAATTAAAGGTGTTAATTATGAGCCTTTCATCTAAACAAAGATTGAAAATAAATACAATTGCAAACAGCGCATACTTCATGTTTGTTTGATACATGTGTATGGTGAAGTAGTTATTTAATAATGTTATCCACTGAGAGAGAAGAAATATCTCATCAAAGTGGATGAAATGCACATTTACTATGTATTCTTGGTATATACTTGTTCAACATCTAGATATTTTTTCAGATATGTTACTCAAGAAGCAACACCTACAGTATTTAACCTAGCCATACATGAAGTACAAATGTCCCATAACCTTTTTAAAATTTATTTCTACATGATAAATAATTCAATTTACCTGTCAGAAAGTGGTCAGAACAAACACGAACACAGTCAAGCTTTGGCAAATTCGACCGGTTGATAGCTGCCAGCCACATTCGTCTTCGCCGTTCACTTTTCTCCTGAGCTTCAATCCCCTGATTGTAAACACACTTCGGAAGTCTAAAGAAGCCCTTCCCACCCTTTTCCCCTCGGCTACAACAGCCAACAATAACGCACGTATTCGGTATTACAATGTAAAATCTAACTGGTTCGCTGAACAATAACAATGAAGTGAAAAGCTTTGTGTACTTCCAAAATGGCCGCCAGCAATGCATTGTGGGTAATCTTAGGACCTCGAAGCACTCTATTCTTGAAACCATCGAGACTTACAGTTTATTTTCTCACTAAAGTAAATCCAATTAATGTACATAGCACGTTTTCTTGGCTCAAAAATAGAATTACATATAAAGCACAGTGCCACTTTGAACATCTACCTGTTTTCACAAACCAGCTCCCAAGAGTTTACTTTTCAATGCTCTTGCTGGTTAAAAATACAAATGACTTGAAAACATGATGGATATTTAGCTAAGTTAGCGGTTGATGGTGGACGCATCAGGTTAGCACTGCTCGTTCTATGCGTTTATACTGTCATTGGCGTCGGTATTAAGAGTATTGTTAATTATTAATTTTACAATTCTAACCATTTTAACATAGTTAGAAGTAAAGCAGCCGAGTCCTGCCATGGCCGGGCATTATACCGGCGGGCGGAGACGTAACTGCGTGAGATTCTTGCTCAAAGATGTTGTGGCAATTTCGGAGGGAATGTCAAGGACGGATTTTATTAACAAGTTTGTTGAAAAGATTCTGAAGTTTAAAAAGGAGGAGGTACATGCTGTCATAAAAATGACTTCTGGCAAAGGCTTTGATGTGAGTTTTGAAACGGCAGCTCTTTATCAAGAGTTTTGGAATCGCTTTGAGGGAGTGAGGTCCCAGTTTTCAGGATTTACAGTGGAGAAGCTGACTGATAATGCTAACAAGATTGTCGTTGTTAGAATGTTTAGTGAAATAATCAGTGCTGATGACGTCTGTTATTGGTTGAGTAGATACTGCTCAGTAAAAGGCCAGGCTATGAAGGTGAGGTGTGAGAAAGGCTATTGGAATGGTGCCTGGAGGGTACCAGTCCAACTACGGCAAGATCCTCAGGGCTTTCAGGGACTGAAACAAATTCCGTCGACTATATTCCTGGGGGAAAACCGTGGCTTTATCCACTATCAAGGGCAACCGAAACTCTGTCGCAAATGTGGTGAGCATGGGCATCTGGCTGAGGTATGTGATCGAATTTTTTGTGGAAAGTGCAGAACAATTGGACATTCCTTTGAGGAATGTATCAATAGCAGAAAATGCAATCTCTGTGGAGAAACGAATCACCTCTTTAGAAACTGCCCGAATTCGTTTGCTAACAAATTGAAAGCTAGGAAGGCAGTTAACAAAGACAACAAAGACAATGAAATGATGTCAGACATCATAGATAATGAAATGAATAAATGTCACAAAGACAATGAAGTGAATAAAGATAACAAAGACAATGAAATTAATAAAGTCATGGAAATACAAAATGAAAATGAACAAGAAATTGATGAAGTTATAGAAATACCCAATGAAGATGAACAGGAAATGAATAAAGTTATGGAAATACCCAATGAAATTGATCAAGAAATTCACAAAGAAATTGGACAAGACAAACAAATTGAAAAAACAGATGTACCTACCAATACCCCTGGAGCAGAGACCAGAGAATCAAAATTGAAACAGGAAGAACCTGGAAATTCTAATTCGATTTCTCATAAAATACCTGAATTTGGACATGACAAACGAATAGAAAAAGCAACTGCCACTCCGAAAACACATATTAATCAGGAAGGGCCTGGAAGAGAGTTCAAATTAGCAAATTTGTTTGTTACGCCATTGCCGGGATTTGGAGAAGACAAACAAATCGAAAAGGCGAATGACTCTCCAAAAACCCATACGGGCACTGGAAAGAGGAGTAAAAGTAAGACAAAATTGGGAGTGGTGAAAAAACCAGAAACAAAGATAAGAGATTTAGAAGAAAGCCGATTGCCGGTGAATAAGCCCACAAGGGAACTGTATGAAGTTGAGACGGAGGAAGTCGGGGAGGGAAAAAATCTGACCCTTTGTGGGCAGGGAAGTAAGAGACCCCTTGATAGGTCCTCTGGCTCACCCCCTAACCCAGAAAAAAGGGGAAGACCTGGAACCACAGACAGAGAGTCAGAGGGTCCCAGAGTTTTCCCCGGTGAGTCTCAAAATGAGGTACTACTCTTAAGTGATGTGTCTGACACAGGTGACACTCTCGATCTCGATGATCACCAAAGAATGGACTCAGATCCCCCGGTTTTGTCTAACTAGTTTTAATACTTTAACAACAATTATGAACATTACATTCTCTACTATCAATGTGAGAAGTGTGAGATCAAAGGTTAAGGCTCACAGTGTTTTATCGTTCTTAAAAACTATCAGAACAGATGTGTTTTTACTACAGGAATGCTGCATCCCCTTTCTAAAAAATTATAAACAGTGGGAAGAGATTTGGCCATATCCGTCATTATGGAGTGGCTCGAATGAAAACCGTAACGATGGGGTAGCCATTTTAATAAACAACCCTCAACTCATCATAAAGGGGAGTACTGTGATGAGAGACGGACGCGCAATCTTAGCAAGACTTTCTTATATAGGGAATGATTTTAACCTCATTAACATATACGGCCATGCCGACAGACAACTCAGGTACGAACTTTTAGAGGACATCCAGTCGCATATGCTAGGCCATCAACCACTAATCGTGGGAGGAGATTTTAATTGCATCCTAAGTAGGAAGGATAGAAAGAGGAACGATGAGGAGTTTAAAGTAGATAAAACATCAACTTTATTACAAGACATGTGCCGGACATTTAAACTAGTGGACTGTTTCAAATCCATACATCCAGGAGAGGAGGGCTTCACCTGGTTCAGTAGTGACAATGCCAGAGCCTCTCGAATAGACTACATATTTACGAGGGGTTTAGCACAGAGTGATGCAAGATTAATTCCAGTTTTTTTTTCGGATCACTTGCTACTGTCCTGCTCTTTCTCATTTCCTTCAGGTATGACTGTTGGGAAGGGTTTGTGGAAGTTAAACTGCTCCCTGCTGGAGGATGAGGCTCTAGTCGCACAATACAGGGAGCTGTACAAAGACTGGCAGACCCTTCAAGACTCGTATGATTCACGAGCACAATGGTGGGAAATGACAAAGAAACGAACACAGACCTTTTTTAAAAATGCAGGGAAAAACAAGAAACTTAAAGAGATGAAACGCATGTCGGGACTACAAAGAAGACTCCAACGCTATTTCATCCTAACAGAAAAGGGGATGGACTTTAATGATGAAATCAAAGAGACCAAACAAGAACTAAACGCTTTGGCGGAAATAAAGAGCAAAGGCATCATAATAAGAAGCAGAGAAAGAGAAATAGAAGAAGGGGAAAAATGTACACGCTACTTTTTAAAAAAAATTATGGGCAAAAATGAGGGGATTTTTAAAATTCAAAACGAAAACGGGCAAATAACAAAGGAAAGTAGTGAAATAACCAGATTGGTCGAAGACTACTACAAAAAATTATTTGAAAAGAAAGAAACATATGAGAATGAAATGGGGCATGTATTAGATCATATTTCAAGATCAGTCCGTCAAGACCCCTTTTTAACATCGGACTTTACCCAAGACCAAATGAATGATTGCATAAAGACTATGAAAAAAGGCAAATCACCCGGGGAGGACGGACTCAACCTCGAATTTTACCGGACTTTTTGGGATATTTTAGCACCAGATCTGTTAACTGTTTTTAACGAATTTTCCAGTCGAGACCATATGCCAGACAGTTTCAGAATAGGGATAGTTACTCTATTGCACAAAAAAGGAGACAAAATTGACTTAAAAAACTGGCGACCCATAACGCTTTTAAACGTGGACTGTAAAATTTTCAGCAAGCTTCTAGCAACACGAATGTCTGTTGTCTTGGGAGACTTGGTTGATCCAGACCAAACCTGTGCCATTGTGGGAAGGAAGATCAGCGACAGTCTCATGCTGATCCGTGACACCATTTGTTATGCAAGAGACAGAAACATGCGACTAGCGGTCCTAAACCCAGACTTTGAAAAAGCCTTTGATCGAGTCTCGCACCAATACCTGTTCAGGGTATTGCAAAAATGTGGTTTTCCCCAAAAATACATCAAGTGGGTAGGACTGCTATACCGAGACATCTACAGCAAATTCATGATTAACGGGAATTTATCGGAAGCAATCGAGATCAACTGCGGTGTACGTCAAGGTTGCCCTATGTCTCCCCTTCTCTATGTTCTTTGCATTGAACCTTTGGCACAAATGTTAAGAAAAGATAGATTTGTCGAAGGCATCAATATCCCAGGAAGTGGGGGACAAATTACCAAGTGTGTTTTGTACATGGATGATTTTAATATTTTGTGTACTGACCGCGCATCTGTTGAAAGAGCCCTTGACTTGACTGACCTGTTTGGGAGGGCGTCTGGGTCAAGGCTAAATAGAGAAAAATCACAAGTGAAGTTTTATGGAATGTGGAAAGAGACAGAAAAGGCAGGACTCCCGCTGACGGCGTTAAAGACAGACCAGAAAATCCTAGGGATAAAATTCAATGCGGATGGAGGAGGCGGGACCAACTGGGATGACGTGACAAGGAAAGTTAAGCAAAAACTTGTTTTTTGGTCACTAAGAAAACTGACAATAGAGGGGAAGGTCCTAATCATCAAAGCGATCATCCTCCCAATGCTTTTGTCAATCAGTTTAATTTTTATGCCTAAAAGAAACGTGCTGTTACAACTGGACCGAGCCATCTTTCGCTTTGTCTGGGGCTCAAAGTGGGAAAGGATAAAAAGAGATACAATGAAAAAGAAAAAGGAAAAAGGGGGGAAAGGAGTGCCTGACCTCCAGCTTTTCCTGGGAAGCAAATATGTCTCTCTCCACTTCCAAAACGCTGTAGGCCCACCCAACAACCCGAAAAGTCAAGCAATGACCCGTTTTTGGATGGGCTCATATTTGCGGAAGCTAAAGCTTGTACCAGACAATCGTTTGATTCCAGTTTCGTTTAACTTGCCACCAACACATCTCTTTATTCGGGATTTTTTGAAGAAGTTTGATTTGGAGACACAAGAATGTCACACTTTACAAAACCACAGGGCCCTTATTGCTATTGTGCAAGAGCGAGCTACAGTAAGCCCTGTGCGGGGGCTTGCGTTTGGCGAATCCACAACGGTTTGGAGCAACGTCAATCATCCTGCCCTCCCAAACAGACTACGAGACTTGTCATGGATGGTGGCTCATGAAGTTCTCCCAGTCAGAGCTGTAATGCACCACCGAGGAATGTCAGCGACTTCGACGTGCCCTCGACCTGGCTGTGGCGCCCAGGAGTCGGTGAGGCACCTTTTTTGTGAGTGCAGCGCTGCCCAGGTCTTGTGGACAATGGCCGAACAACTAGGAAAGTTCCCGGACTTGCCAGCAGGAGAGGTCCCTGATACACAGTACGTGCTTTACGGGGTGAGTCGGTCGAGGAGGCCTCGGAACGACTTTGCCAGGGTCTGGCTCACTCTCGCCGCCATCAAGGACGCCATCTGGACCTCCAGAAACCTGCTGGTATGGAGGTGCAGGCAGATCCCCCCCGTGGCTGTGCTCCAAATGGCTGCAGATACCATACAATCTGCGAGCGGCGGGCCTAGGACGCAGCCATAAAGAAGACTCGTCTGCACCCACCCGGAGGGGGGAGCCGGAGCTACACTGTGGGAGTCCCGGCAGCAACGGCCTGGGTTGTGGAACCCAGAAGGGAGAGGACCCACGCAGAAGGGAAAGGACCCACACAGAGGACTGGAAGAATGCTGCTTGGGAGGGTGGGATGGCACGAGCTATGCCCTTGCACAATAGTATTGCCTTTTACACGCTGGTTAACTACTGTTAAAAGAAAATAACTCTGAAATTGTTTAATTGATGTTGAAAATGTCAGGAAAAATGTTAAAACGTCATATCGTCACGTCATATTGTCAAATATAAAAAAATTGTGAATATGCTTGATGGCTGTGTTTTGCTGCTGTTGGTGTCGGTGGATTTGTTCAGACCGAGGACAATCGACTTTGGCCTGGACGGATCTATTGACACTAACAAAGATGTTATATAATGAAATTGTGAATATGTTTGATTTTCGAGAAGGTTTGTTCAAACCTCACTTTGTGTTTGCTGTTAAAAACGTAATATTGGAATATAATATTGTGAATGTGCTTAATTGCTGTTGAGATTGTCATGATTGTTTTCTGTTTTTAGTGTCAATAAATTTGTTCAAACCAAAAAAAAAAAAAATAATGAAATTGTGAATATGTTTGATTTTCGAGAAGGTTTGTTCAAACCTCACTTTGTGTTTGCTGTTAAAAACGTAATATTGGAATATAATATTGTGAATGTGCTTAATTGCTGTTGAGATTGTCATGATTGTTTTCTGTTTTTAGTGTCAATAAATTTGTTCAAACCCAAAAAAATACATAATACGCACCATACGCATGTCAAGAAGGTTAAACACGAGCACATGTGTTGAAAAAAGTACCAAGCACAGTTAACATGATTACACGTAAGTAGCAATATTCAAGTTGCAACCTCAACAATATTAAAATCAAAGACATGCTGTAATTAAATCAATGACAATAGTGGCCCCCCAATGCACTTTACCTGGTGTCTTTTCCACAAGAATCTGAGCAGAGTAGTGGACACTGGACTCTGATTGACCGCTGTACTATAAAATTATTGCCTGAATAGTAGTATTGTTTATCTAACAAAATAGCGTACCGGTAATTCAAATGATACCACACAATTTTAAAACATAAATTATTACTATTAATAAATTAAAAAAAATGTAGTCAAAATTAATATTCTTTATCACAATGTCGTTATTTCTACAAAGGCATTATGATGGCTCACTAAACTGGGTCCTTCGAAAGGCCTAAACAACATGTACCCGGAAGTAAAAGGGCACGAAGTGAACGCTCAAGTCGCAATTTAAGAAATTTAATTCACAGCTTTTTCAGGTATTTAAATTTATGTTTTCTGAGATTTGAATCATTGTTGAATATTTTAAATTGTATGCCTTAAATTGTTTTCCAGTTATTATAAATTACAACTTGCTGGACGTGCATGCAATTTCTCAAATATTATTTACCATAAGGTTATAGGCACTATAATGGCATATTTATGTAATTCCCAACAAATGATAAGGGACTGAAAATTAATAATCTCAGTGCTATTGTTTAATTGTATCGAAACATTCTGAAGCTCTATCACGAATCGTACTTACCCCGAAGCAGAACTTGTTATTCTGTTACAGTACTCATTTGCTTCGCCTGTTTATTTTTTTCTTTATCAATGATAAGGGACCATTATCCGTAAAATTTAAGTTTCAGTGCTGTTGTTTGATTGCATTGAACAATTTTGAAGTGCTATCGCGAATTGTACTGAACCTTGGTCGGGACTTGTTATTATGTTGATGATTTACTTACTTCCTTATTAGTGAAAAGGAACAATTGTCAGAAAACTTAAATTATCCGTGCTTTTGTTTGATTACATTAACACACTTTGTAATACCATCAATTAAAGTACAAGGCCCGAGACTGAACCAGTTATGCTGTTTATTTTTCCGTATTAATGATAAAGGACAATTATTCCAAAACTAAAAATCTCAATCCTATTGTTTGATTGCATTGAAAAATTCTGGAGTACTAACAGTATTATATTAAATCCGAGATGAAACTTGTTATTCTGTTGCTTGTTTATTCCTTTCAATATTAATGGTAAGGGTGTAGCGAGCAGAGACGGGAGTCGAAGGCAGAGTGTCAAACAAAGGTGCCAACGAAAGCTGCTTTAATGACATTTAAACTTGCAATCACAAAACAAACACGAGAGTGGCTCAAGCCGGCCGAATTCAGAGTCCCCCTAGGAACTCGCTAACTAAACAATGGTTCTGTGGGTGAATTATGTAAAACCCACTACACAAGCCCCCCCAGAATTCACCCATAGTCAAAGTCTCTGTGCCTGGTTGGGACGCTGACCCGGCCACTGCGGGTACAAGGAGCTGGAACAGCGGGGTGAGAGCTTGTGGACTCAGTTGGAGAGCCCACAGGTGCTGGGGGCAGAGGGTCAGAGTGGGTACCCACGGGGCCGGAGGGTCGTGTCGCAGGAGGACGGCCGCGCCGTGGGGCTTGGGCCAGTTCCAATGGCTTGGACATATCCACACAAACTTCTGGGCCACTAGCTTAATGGATGCTTTCCTGCCAGGATGAGACAGGCCGTGTATTGCCTCAAAAACAGCCCGACGCCAGCCAGCAGGGACAAGCGGCCTAGGCCAACCCATGGAGAGGTCACAACAAAGCTTGGCCCCTGAGTCTCCGACCGCAACCTCCTCCAGCCGCAAACCAGTGTCTGAGCTCTTGAGCGTTTGGATGCCGTTATCAGAAGCCTGGTCCACACTCATACTGGAATAATCAAGCCCCAATTGCACAGCGCTGATGGTTGCTCTGGACAGGCAATCCGCAACCACGTTGGACTTCCCAGCAATGTGCCTGATGTCAGTCGTGTATTCCGATATGAATGACAGCTGGCGCTGCTGGCGGGCGGACCACGGTTCGGACATCTTGGACATGGAGAACGTAAGAGGCTTATGATCAACAAAGACGATGAACTCACGGGCCTCCAAGATGAAACGGAAGTGGCGGATCGCCAACCAGATGGCAAGTAGTTCTCTGTCGAATGCACTGTATTTACGTTCTCTGGGGACCAGCTGGCGACTAAAAAAGGCGAGTGGCTGCCAAGCATTGTCAACCCACTGCTCGAACACGGCACCCACTGCTAGGTCTGATGCGTCTGTAGTCAGTGCGACTGTGGCTCCGGGAGCAGGGTGAGCCAGCATGGCTGCCTGGCACAGCGCGGTTTTTGTGTCCTCGAATGCCTTGGTCCTCTCAGCGGTCCATTCAACAGCTTGATTGGGTGACCTACCCTTGAGGGCCTCGTAGAGTGGGCGCATGACATCAGCGGCTCGGCGAATAAACCTATGGTAGAATGTCACCATGCCGAGAAACTCCCTGAGGCCCCGTGCTGTTGGCGGCAGAGGAAAGGTAGAGACAGCCTCTACCTTAGACGGTAGGGGGGAAGCCCCATCCTTGGTGATGAGATGCCCAAGGAAGTGGATGGAGGGTACGCCAAAAACACATTTCGCGGGATTTATAATCAGGCCATGCTGACTGAGCTTGGTGAAGAGGTCTCTGAGGTGCTCCAAGTGTTCCTCTTCTGAGGAGCTGGCAACAAGGACGTCGTCCAGGTAGACGAACACAAAAGGCATGTCCCTGAGCACTGAATCCATCAGCCTTTGGAAGGACTGAGCGGCATTTTTCAGTCCGAACGGCATCCTGAGAAATTCGAACAACCCAAATGGAGTTATCACGGCCGTCTTCGGTATATCTGAGGGATGCACTGGCAGTTAGTGGTATCCCCGCACTAGGTCCACCTTGGAAAAGAGAAGTTTGCCCGCCAGGTGTGCAGAGAAGTCTTGAATGTGCGGGACTGGGTAACGGTCGGGCGTGGTAGCCTCGTTAAGGCGGCGATAGTCCCCGCATGGGCGCCAGCCACCGCCTGGTTTCGGGACCATGTGTAGTGGAGAGGCCCAGGGGCTGTCTGATCGGCGAATGATGCCGAGACGTTCCATGTTCGCAAATTCAGATTTAGCAGCTGCTAGTCTGTCTGGATTGAGTCGTCGGGCCCTGGCATGAACAGGGGGCCCCTTGGTCTCAATGTGGTGCTCAACCCCATGTCTGGTCGTGGAGGCTGAGAAGGTGGGCTTCGCCAGACTGGGGAATTCAGCGAGGAGCCGGTGGTAAATATCACCGTCCAAGAGAGAGCTGGACAGACCCTCAAAATTCCCTTTGTCGCGGACACACGCGAGAGAGGAGAAATTCAATGCGTCAACGAGGCGGCCATTTTTCACATCGACGAGTAATCCATTGGCACACAGAAAATCTTTTGGCCTGAGATGGCGTCCCGGATGAACAGTAGCCGGTTTCTTGCGCCTGCACTCACGGCCGCTACAGAGTGCAGGCCTTGAAGTTTCCCGTCGCGTTGGAGGTGCAAGGGGGACGGCACTTCTTGGCCTTGGACCCAAAACGTGCATGGTAGTAACACAGACCTGACACCTTCTGATCGTCAGTGGCCGCGCGTGCCTTGCTGGCTGGGGGCGTCGCACTTGATGGTGTGTAGGTGCGTGTAGGGGCCAGCACCTCATGTATGTATATATGCGTGGCCAGGAAAAACCGGTCCGCTTCCTCTGCCAATGCACGCGGATCTGTAATGGTTGTATTCGCAAGCGCCGTCTGGACATGCGGCGGCATGTGACGCAGAAACAGTTCAATGAAAAGAAAATTTGGCTCTTCGGTGCCAAGCAAGTTTAACATCATTTCCGTGTGATCCGATGGCTTACTGTCTCCTAAGCCCTGAATAGCAAGGAGGCGTCGAGCACGCTCAGAACGCGACAGTTCAAAGATTCTGAGGAGATATGCCTTCAGTCCCTTATATTTATCCAGTTCAGGAGGGGATGTGATGAAACTCACCGCTCTGGCTGCAGTTGAGCTCCCCAAAGCAGACACCACGTGGTAATAGCGAGAGTCATCATTAGTGATTCCGTGCAGGGCGAATTGAGCCTCTGCTTGTGCGAACCACGTTAACGCCGATGACTCCCAGAACTCGGGGAGCTTGAGAACGGGCGCGTATGCCATGACGGTATGCTCAGTATTATGCACAGCCTCGGAAACTTCCACGAGACTAACGTCGGGGTCACCAATGTAGCGAGCAGAGACTGGAGTCGTAGGCAGAGTGTCAAACAAAGGTGCCAACGAAAGCTGCTTTAATGACATTTAAACTTGCAATCACAAAACAAACACGAGAGTGGCTCGAGCCGGCCGAATTCAGAGTCCCCCTAGGAACTCGCTAACTAAACAATGGTTCCGTGGGTGAATTATGTAAAACCCACTACAAGGGACAGTTATCAGAAAACTAAAACTAAATGTTTTTGTTTGATTGCATTTTGGAGAGCTATCACATATTGTACTAAACCCGAGTTTTAACTTTTTATTCTGTTGCACATTTATTCATTTATTTTTTGTTTGTTTGTTTGTGTATTTATTCATTTAGTCATGCCCCTGTTAATAATAAAGGACAGTTATCAGAAAACTAAAAATATCAGTGTTAGTGTTTGAATGCATTGAAACATTTTGGAGTTCTGTACTATCACGTGTTGTACTAAACCTGAAATGGAACTTTTTATTCTCTTGCTCATGTATTTATTGGATTATTTTTGGGGGTTGTTTGTCTGTTTATTCATTCATTCATTCATCCAGTCCCCTATTAATGATAAGGGACGATTATCAGAAAACTAAAAATCTCAGTGCTGTTGTTTGATTGCATTGATTGGAGTACTATGAGGAATCCGTACTAAAAGCGAGACAGATCTTGTTATTTTGTTGTGTTTAAACATGGCACAAATAATTTGATAAAGGTGGCCATAAATGGCACTCTCAGATTTTTGCTCTTATTTCCCATCTGTTTTTATAGCGCACTTAACAAATGATTATCTCAAAATGCAACACTGAAGTTATTTTTACTTGTTTTTTATTTTCATTCAGGCAAATAAAATGAACAACATATCACCAGACGTTGCATTGCACAGGATTTCACCGGAGTTGCGACCCATGCTATGCAGTGTGGTTCAGAATGGCGGTGTGGGATTAGACTCCACTAATTGCCTCCGAGTTACTGATCTTAAAACTGGGTGAGGTTTCTGCTTCATATTAATTCTTACAGAATTATGCTGTTGATATTATTTTAAAATGAACGATCACTTTTACTTTACAAAGACTTCTGCTGATTTTGTGCCACTGCCACTATCATGTGATAACATTTTACCAACAATATTTAAATTGACATCATGCAAAAATTAAAATCCGTGAAATCTTTTCTGTGACCTGCTTCCAGTGTTGGGTGCGTTACTGAAAAACAGTAGATAGTTGCAGTTATTAGTTGCTTCATTTGAAAAATAATTCTGTTACCCCCTTAGATTATTAACACCCAAAAGTAGCGTGTTACCCAGAAAGTAACTATCTAGTTTCAAATTAACGTATATACTTGCATTTAAGCCAACGTCCTAAAAGAGCCACATCCATGGAAGCAGTAGACCCTTGTCTTGTGCAATCCTAAAGCTGGCAATCAAACACTGTTGTATCTGGGCTCAAACAACTCAAAAAGTTCCTTCTCCATTTGAGAGTACCGTCCAAAATGTTTTCTTGTTTTCCGGGCATGTTGTATTGCAAAAAAAAAAAAAATTACAGGTAAAAAGATTATGCCGTGCCTATTATTTCTTACTGGTCACACAACAGAATATTCGCTTACAAATGAGCCCCCTGATATGTATATATTTTTTATTTTATAGCTGTAAGTACTTCTTTGATGGGATTATGTATGATTGGAAAAAGATGTCCATTAGGTGAAATTCAGTGTTTATAGAATCAGTCGCAAGTGCTACTATTACACTACCACCTCCATTTAAAATTTCAATATAAAGTGGCGTTATGATATGGAGTTCCGTACTGCATCAGAAGTTAAGTGTCATTGTTTAGATTAATATGAGATAAATTTACTTTTTGTGTTTTTGTGTTTTGAGGTGCTGTTATGAATAGATGTTAATGATAGCTGAGTAGTGGGTTATTGTGGGATTATTATTTTATCAGTATGTCAATATCTTTGATAAAACGTAAAGGTTTTCTTCAAAATTAAAATTTAAGATTTTTACAATGTTTGTTTGAATTGAATATGTTTGCCTTTCAACAATCCACTGTCTTAGCTGTCACTTCATGGTGTCCTTTACTCTACATTTTCAGCTGTACATCTTTGACCCCTGGTCCTTGCTGTGATCGCTTCAAGCTTCATATCCCCTATGCTGGAGAAACCCTCAAATGTATGTATATTTGAAACAAGACAGTATTTCTGTTCTGACTTCATTTTTAAATTATTATCTTAATATAAATTAGGAATGACAGTTGTCTAAATATTTCCAGTGACACAAATGAAAACAGCAATCTAGGTATTGGACTATATACACTGGAGATCAAAGTTCAAAAATAATTTATAAACAATTGAATAATTCCGAAAAATTGGGCATTTTGTTGTGTCTATAACATGCTACTTCAACACTTTTTCACTAAATAGTTAATTTCAACAAAAAATGTATTTTGCAAAAAGTGCACTGATGAAAATTTGAGAACACTTTCAGGTGCCTCCCACTTAATTGTGCTAATCCAGCACATGGTGCTAATATCCTTGATTCTTAGTCAAACCACATTTAACTGACATTCTAAATGCCAGTTTCACTGACTTTGCAGTATAATGGGCCGTTCAACAGTGACTGAAAGCCTCCGATGAAACAAAAGAGATGCTTGTTTTGAGCCATAGCAAGACAAGTTGAATGTTCCAAATCTGTGATTTCAAGAATATTGAATCTTTACAAAACTACAAACTTATTCAAGTCACCCAAGAAGGCTGGTCGTCCACAGAAGACAAATGCAAAAGAGGACCGCTCACCACTGAGGATGTCAATGGGTAATCGTTTCCACACTGCAGCTGGAACTGCTCGCCATTTTAGTGCTGAACATGGTAAGGATCTTTCATGCCATACAGTGTCTTGCTGTTTAAGAGCATTTGGACTAAAGCCCCACACTGCAGTGACTTAACCTCTGATACGCAATAAAACAACAACTAAAAGCTAGACTTAGCTTTGCCGAGGAGCATGTTGTGTGGACAGAGTAGAACTGGTCCAGAGTTCACTTCAGTGATGAAAGCAAATTCAATTGACTTAAGTTTGATGGAAAGACACATTGGAGAAAGACTACAGATGTTTAAGATAAAGCCAGTGAAAGGTGGTGGAGGATGTGTAATGGTTTGGGGCTTATTTTGTGTTGTAGGAGTAGGGCCTCTTGTACAGCTACATGGCAGAGTGAATGCAAGTGTGCATCAGAACCTTCTTCAACAGCACTTGGTTCCTTACTTGCATTTGCCCAATCAGCCTGCAGTTTTCAATCAGGAGAATGCTCCATGTCACACAGCAAAACAGGTGATTTCTTTTAAGGTGAAAATATTGGATTAATGGCATGACCTACCCAGAGTCCTGATTTCAACCCAATTAAGAACCTTTGGAAAATCCTTGGTGACAAATATGATCAAGAAACTGTGGGGGAGACTGAAGGAAAAAAGACCAAAATCACACCAGAACAGTGTGAGAGACTAGAGATATCCTGTGGTAGCAGATGTGCTGAAGTCATTCACTGTAGAGGCCTGCACACTTCCTCTAATTACTGGCTGTTGTAACCTTCAGATTTTTTTTCCATCCCAAAGTCATTGTTCTCTAACTTTGATCAGTGTGTTTTCTAATTTTGATCAGTGCCTTTTCTGAAAAAATATACTTGTTTGTAAAATGCCTAATAGTCATTTTGTGAAAAAGGAGTTCTAGTACCATGATATATACACAGAATAAATCTCCTTTAATTGTGGAACAGCTGGCACATATCTCCATAGATAAAACAAAAGATACATATTTCTGTTTTTATATTTACTGTAATTCTTTTTACCCCCATTTTTAAACAATTTCACCTTGTACTGCTCTCAATTTTTTTCTGTAACTATCACTACAAAGGTAATATCCGACTAACGACCAGGATTGGTTCCGACCAACCAGTAGTAAAGCCAATATAATAGCGGCATCAGCTGCAGAAATGATATCTAGTTACCAAAGTGCAGTGGTAGATTGCTGTGCCAGCCAGTTACCAAAATGGTGGCACACGTTGCTGGGCTACTATGCACTGCAATGCCAGAGAGTGTATTAAAAGAAAAAAGGTAATTTTGTAGAAAAAATAGCATTTGCCCTCTGTGCTCGTAAGTCGGATGTTACTTGTATAAGTTTGATCAATCTATCATTAACGTTTTAAGAATTATAGGCAGTTTAAACCAGAGCAAATAATCAAAAATATTTTGGTCTTGGTAAAAAAAAGTATCATAAGAGAAAATGCTTTTATTAATAAAATGAAAAAACTATACCAGTTAACCTGCCTTTACAATGTCATTGTTTTTGAATATCTAGTTATTTCTCACGGCGACTTGCAAGTAAACAGAAAACAGGTGATTGTCATTCCTCTGTAGCATGTGAAATCTGTGCAGTTGTGTGCACCTTCCTGTGCTTAAACCTGAGGATGAATTCTTGTTTAATCAAGGATACAGAGCTGCAGGTAGATGTCTGTTTAATGGCCGTTTCTAGTGTGCTAAAGCATCATTAATTCAAAGCTAACTACCATCCACGCCAACACTTTCCTGGTACAACCAAGAACAATTTGTACATTTTTTCTTAGGCATAGTTGGTCTCTTGACCTTTCTTTACTACCCTGTTGACAGTTTTTGGGTTATATACTATGGATAACACAAACATAGTAGTTTACCCTCGCACAACCAAAGTAAGCCAGGATACTGTATACCACAGGTTTAATGGCAAATGCCTATGACAGGGCGCAAATAAATGCATGTAGACAAAAAGTGTTGGACGCTGCGGTATTAACTGCTTAGGGGCCGGTCACACAGCCGTTTGCGGCTGAATCACGGCCAGAAATTTCTGCCTGTGAGGCGGACGCTATTGGACGCTTTGAGATCGCCATACAGACAAGATACAGCAGTGCTTAACACGCGGTCGGAAATTTTTGCGCTGCTCAATTCTTTAGAGCGCGGGTACACAGCCTTTCACGGGCGTATCGAGGCTGAACCACGGCCAGAAATTTCTGGCCGTGAAGCAGACGCTGTTGGGCGCTGTTGGACGCTTAGAGACCGCCATATAGACGAGATACAGCAGTGCTTTACTCGCGGTCGGAAATTCACACGCGGTTGGCCGCGCGAAAAAGTTTTGAGCTGCTCAAAACTTTGAGCACGTGTTAACCGCGGGCGGCACACGAGGTAATGACGCGGAACGACGTGCTCTGGCCGCGGCCAGGGCGTGGTTACACATGGGTAGGACGGGAAATTTCAGCGGGTAATCGTGGGTGGAGCATGGTAATAGCATGTTCTGCGCCTGTATCGCGGTGTTATTACGTGAAATTAGCGTGTTACGCGTGTGACGGTCAAACGCCTTTCTCCGCGTATATACAGCGCGATTTGCCGAGCACACGTCAGTTGTGCTCGAGACATCAAGGGGTGGAAATGGATCTCCGTCACCGTAGTGATCTCGTCTTAATCCATTTTTATTTCTTGACATTTCTTTTCATTTCATAACAAGATAATAAAATAAAAATGAAAAACTATTACAATATTAACATATTGGCTTCTTCCGTGCCATAGCTTGAAATCTTGATCTTGAGCGGTTATGATTTCTAAAGCCCGGTGTTATGCCGAGAAATACATCCCTGCCGAGATTTGCATCCCCTCGCTACTACAACCACTTTTACCTCGTTTTATCTCACTTTTATATCACTTTTAGGGAATGTAATGGCCAACATATAACCAAAACCACTTCGTCTTGCATTTGTTGGGAATGTAATACAACTTAAACCATTCCGTCTTTGTTTTTGTTGTGAACGTAACCGAACGGTAATGCACACCGTATATAAAATCCTCCCCCCCTTGCGTGAACGCGCATTCTGCTGCGCTTCCAACAAAAGCGATCGTATTCTTTATAAAACGCTTATTAAAACAATAAAGCGAGCTAATTATAATAATTGGGAGATCCTAGTCTATATAACGCGTTTATTTAAACAATAAAGTGCGATCGTATTCTACAAAATGCGTTTGTTAACGCGGATGAAAAAGTCACCAAGGTCAATGCACGCTTCCAACAAAAGCGATCGCAGCAGAATGCGCGTTCACGCGAGGGGGGGGGGTTGCGTAGGAGTCGGAATTGGGCACAACACCGGCTCGGGAGCTTTTATACCCGTGGTCCACACGAAAAATGACGCTGAAATGACGCGATGAGGAAGCGGAACAGTCGCCGGCGTCTGTTTTGCGGGCATACCACCGATGAACAGCTGGTTGGCCAATTTTGCGCATTTTCCATCGCGGGCAACCACGGGCAAAAAAAACCCCGCAAAATTTTAGCCGTGATTCAGCCGCAAACGGCTGTGTGACCGGCCCCTTAGGTTGCAACTTTGATAAGCTCTTTTACACTTGGATCCAACCAACAGATAATACATCTACAATAGGTTATGTAATCAAGGTTCAAAAGAGAGGTTTCTTGTTGCCGTTTACATTGCAATTTTGTATTAGAACACTCCCAGATGTTATTAACATATCTTATTGAATGCTAACTTGTTACTCCCATTCAGTACATGAAAATGAAGATGTCTCCAAACCCATTCATTTTTTGGGACTATTCCTTTATTTGTATCTGCTTTAGAACAGTGATGTTTTTTGAAACAGCACACAACCTGAACAGTTTGTGGTTGCACACAATTCTTTGATTCAATATTTTTTTCTTCAGCTCTGTGTTTAATCAGTCAGGGAACAAATGCTTCAAGGATAGTTCTTGAGCACTTAAATTATGTTCTTGTGTCCAAAATGTAATATTACCTTTAAATTATAGATTAGATGATTGCCTATAGCCCGCCATTACAACACTCTAATCCAGGGGTCAGGATCTTTTTTGACCCAAAGAGGCATTAAAGCAAAATTCTGGGATGCTTTTTTTTTCTCTAGAGCGCCACACCATATGTTTTAAGACAAGACAAGTCATGTTTATTTGTATAGCCCTTAATCACAGAGTCTCAAAAGGCTGCACAGACCACAGATTACTGTAAACCACAGACTATTATGAATAGAATAGAATATACCTTTATTGTCATTGTTACAACATGGGATATATTGTGACAACGAAATTGGACGTGGCACTCCAGCTCTACATTTTACAGCGAGGTTATGACACCATACCCTGATCTAAAACCTACATGAGGGCAAATAATACACAGATATTATCAGGATAAAATACAGGTTATTCATACGCTATAGAATAGAAGTGTGTTTTAAGCTTAGATATAAACATTTCCACTGAGGTTGCGGATCGAATCTCAGGGGGAAGAGCATTCCACAGTACCAAGGCCCAAATGGAGAACGCTCTCGAACCTGCGTATCTCTTCTTGGCTCTTGGGATCACTAGTAGACCAAAATTCAACAAAACTAATATATATATATATATACAGGACTGTCTCAGAAAATTAGAATATTGTGATAAAGTTCTTTATTTTCTGTAATGCAATTAAAAAAACAAAAATGTCATACATTCTGGATTCATTACACATCAACTGAACTATTTCAAGCCTTTTATTATTTTAATATTGCTGAATTTGGCTTACAGCTTAAGAAAACTCAAAAATCCTATCTCAAAATATTAGAATATCATGAAAAAGTATACAAGTAGGCTATTCAACTAATCACCTGAATCATCTAATTAACTCGAAACACCTTGCGAGGGTTTCCTGAGCCTTAAAAACACTCAGCTTGGTTCAGTAAACTAAATCACAAGTATGGGGAAGACTGCTGATCTGACTGCTGTCCAGAGGACCATCATTGATACCCTCCATTAGGAGGGTAAGACACAAAAATAAATTTCTCAAAGAGCAGGCTGTTCACAGAGTGCAGTTTCAAAGCATATCCACAAAAAGTCTGTTGGAAGGGAAAAATGTGGCCAGAAACGCTGCACAACCAAGAGAGATGACCGCAGCCTTAACAAAATTGTGAAGAAGAGCCGCTTCCAGAATTTGGGGGAGCTTCAAAGACAGTGGGCTGAAGCTGGAGTCCAGGTATCAAAAGCCACAGTTCACAGACGTGTCCGGGAAATGGGCTACAATAGCCGTATTCCCATGGTCAAGCCACTTCTGAACTCAAGACAACGGAAGAAGCGTCTGACTTGGGCTATGGAGAAGAAGCACTGGACAGTTGCAGAGTGGTCCAAAGTCCTCTTTTCAGACGAAAGCAGGTTTTGCATTTCATTTGGAAGTCAAGGCGCCAGAGTCTGGAGAAAGGCTGGAGAGGAGCAAAATCCAAGTTGCTTGAAATCCAGTGTGAAGTTCCCACAGTCAGCAATGGTTTGGGGAGCCATGTCAGCTGCTGGTGTTGGTCCACTGTGTTTCATCAAGTCCAGAGTAAATGCAACTGTGTACCAAGAGATTTTAGAGCACTACATGCTTCCATCTGCTGAAAAGCTCTATGGACATGAGTATTTCATTTTCCAGCATGATCTGGCACCTGCCCACAGTGTCAAAACCACCAGTAACTGGTGCACTGACCATGGCATCACTGTCCTTGATTGGCCTGATAATTCCCCTGACCTGAACCCCATCGAGAATTTGTGGGGTATAGTTAAGAAGAAGATGAAAGACACCAGACCTACAAATGCAAATGAGCTGAAGGCCGCTATCGAAGCATCCTGGGCATCAATAACACCTCAGCAATGCCACAGGCTGATTGCCTTCATGCCACGCCGGATTGATGCAGTAATCCGTGCAAAAGGATTCCCAACCAAGTACTGAGTGCATCAATGGACATTTTCAAATGTTTGATTTAGTTTTGCTGTTATAAAATTATTTTTTTACTTGGTCTGAGGAAGTATTCTAATATTTTGAGATAGGATTTTTGAGTTTTTTTCAGCTGTAAGCCAAAATCAGCAATATTCAAATAATGAAAGGCTTGAAATAGTTCAGTTGATGTGTAATGAATCCAGAATGTATGACATTTTTGTTTTTTTAATTGCATTACAGAAAATAAAGGACTTTATCACAATATTCCAATTTTCTGAGACAGTCCTGTATATATAAAATATTTAAAATGCCAGAGCCTAGAATATCAACAAATATACACAGCATAGAATGTGTCTCCCCCTGATGTAATTTAAGATCATTGTGGCTAATTTTAACCGTAATGTATTTTGTAAATAATTGTTTTAAAACTAGGTGCGAGAAGTATAAGGATGTATTTAACGTCTGCGCAGAGTGCACTGGTTGAGAGAGGGAGGGTGACGTGCTGTATGTGCAGCGGTCTGCCCACCCTGACCACTCACCCAATCAAATCGCTCTGGGTGCTTGGCTGGCGTATTCGGATGTTTACAGTTTGTTCTGTGGGTTTTCATCATAAAGTGTTTCATCAGTAAATATGCATTGTTTAATGACCTTCCATATATGTGATACCACAAAGATGTACAGCCAGACAAAACAGGGTATTTTGGGGGCGGACCGTATTTGCTTGGAACATTTTAAAATAAATATCAACAATATTGTTGCACACAATCAATCTTTTTAACAGCCAAAACAATTGTCACGCTGTCCAGCCCCCGAACCCCAACCGCACAAAATAACGTGAAAGATGTAACCACACAACTTAGACTTATGGAAAAGTGGGTGTTTATTGTTTATTTTTGATATCTTAGTCATTGTTTATTTCTCAGTTTTTTTGTTTTTAATTTTAAAGTCATAATTCAATATTTGAAATACAAAAACACAATATTGCAGCTTATTATTACAACTTTGACTTCCTCCATCAACAATATCCAAACTTTGTCTAAATATACTGTATCTTTCATCGTGACCCTTCCAAGAAGGCTTGCAAATTGCACAGTCCTTTAGGGGACTGTCTTTCAAATGAATAATCGAATTAATTTCATATTTATACTTTTAGTTTTGTTCACAATACATTTGGATATTGAATCATATATCCAAGGCACACTACAGATGTGGCCTTGTTCAGATACCTCACTAAAACTCTTCATTGGGTACCATATAAAGGGCCCTCAATGTTTGGAGATCTCTATTGTGGTTTCACTGATTACTTGCAAAACATTAGTTATACAACGCTCAACAATGATTGGTTCATGTTGTTCTTCACGACTGAAACTAGCTTCTTCAGTGTTCTCGTTTGCTCGCGTCCCTGCGTCCTAGACGCATCATTTTTGCTGGGGAAGCATAGTGTCAAATCAACGTGCGTCCCCGGGACGCAACTTTTTTGACACAAAATTGTCATTATTACCCGATTACTTTTATTTTTAACAAATATTTACCGCACTCTAAACTTTTCGTCAGGCAGATCCGGCAGATGTTGTTTTGGTCTCGCGGTTCGAGTTTTCGTCTGCACGCCGATCTCGGCCAACACGATATCGTTGCTTCAAGATTACGTCATTGTTGTGGTGGTTGCCGTCGGGTGAAGGTTAAGTACGCATTCCTGTCAACCTGTACATTTTTGCCATACAAAGTACGTTTATTATGCATTTTAAGACGTGTACGACGTTCAAGCAAATCTGTACGGAAAAACGCAAATTTGTCAAATATGGGTACCATCCGGAATACATCGACTATCACAAAACAGCAAATCAATCAAGTCAAACGAGTTCGAGTTGTGTAGTGAAAGTCCGTCCCTTTTTAGAGAACCGGCTTTTTCGGCCCAACTCATTAAAGAGAGCCGGCTCTCAAACGGCTCACTTGCTTTGATGCATTATATTACTATACGAATTATTATGTTGTATAGAAAAGTTAAGAAAAGTGTAAAAGGAGAAAATGAAAATAGACAGATTTGTGGTTATCCCTTTAATCAATATATTACCAAAAATAATTTAATGCAGAAAATGAATTAATAATTTGAATAAGAAAATGTATTATTCTACTTAATCATATTTGCATGTATTTTTTTCCTTCTACAGTGAACGTCCAAGCTACTTAATTTTTGAACTTTTTTTTTATAATAAACCTCATTCATGTCGAGCAACTCAGTGTCTCACAACAACATGTTCATTACAATATATGATATAAGGAAACACATGTACAATATAACATGTTAAACTACATAAACACGTTTGAAAAAATATATGGTGTAAGATTTTTTTGTATTTTGTAAGGGAAAGTATGACAGTTTGTAAGTGCATGGAGCCGTGGAGGTTGACAGGTATGAGTATGCCTCCGAAAAAACAGTTAGTGTTAGGTGAAAATCAACACAAAATTGGTCATTTCTTCAGTGTCAGTAATACGTCGAAACATAATGCAGAAAGTGATAACAACGGCAATAATTCGGGCACGAAAAAAGAGAATTCTTCGAAGATCGCGGAGGCAAGGAAAACACTTGTG
This sequence comes from Urocampus carinirostris, assembly GCF_059441175.1. Classification (NCBI taxonomy): domain Eukaryota; kingdom Metazoa; phylum Chordata; class Actinopteri; order Syngnathiformes; family Syngnathidae; genus Urocampus; species Urocampus carinirostris. The sequence goes on along the minus strand of NC_142363.1, from coordinate 3,497,673 downwards.
TTGAAGCGAACGGTTCGACGAAAGATAATAAATAAAAGAATACTCCTAGCAAGAAAAGGACTTTTCTGCCAAAATAGACTAAATTATATTCCTGGTAACCCAATGAGGAGGATGATAATGGATTGGACCTTGAGAAGGCATTACAACTGTGGCGGGACAGCAAACCACGAAGAATATATGAACTGAAAAATCTGAAATGATAACTGCTTTGTATTACCAATTAACTGTGATGTTAAAAATTGCAAGAATATATAAACTAATATTTCAGCAATATTATTTTGTATAATGTACAATATTTTTGTGAACTGAAAAATCTTGAAGTGATAACTGATTTGTATTACCAATAAACTGTGGTGATAACACTAAAATATTGGGGACCCATAGACCTTTGTTGGGACCCATAGATTTTTGAGCATGCGAGTCCCCGGGACCCATCACTTTTCAGAGGTAAAATGAACACTGCTTCTTAATTAACAAAGATGTCATTGAATGGTTCTATAAACTAGTCCGTGTTAGTACTGTACAAGGTTTTGGGATATATTTCAAGCAAAACGGCTGAAATGTACAGTTAATTAGAGGCAATTTAAACGGTTACATTTGCAAGATGACCCTTATTTAAGGGCCCGGTCACGCAGCCGTTTGCGTCTGTATCGCGGGTAAAATGTTGCGATTTTTTTTTTTTTTTTTTTTTTTTTTTTTTTGGGTTGCCCGCGATGGAAAATGCGCAAAATTGGCCAACCCGCTGTTCATCGGTGGTATGCCCGCAAAACAGACGCCGGCGACTGTTCCGCTCCCTCATCGCGTCATTTCCGCGTTATTTCCGTGTGTGGACCACGGGTATAAAAGCTGCCGAGCCGGTGTTATGCCGAGAAATGCCGAGATTTGCATCCCCTCGCTACTACAACCACTTTAACCTCGTTTTATCTCACTTTTAGGGAATTTAATGGCGAACATATAACCAAAACCACTTCGTCTTGCATTTGTTGGGAATGTAATACAACTTAAACCATTCCGTCTTTGTATTTGTTGTGAATGTAATCGAACGGTAATGCACGCCGTATACAAACCACTTTTGAGCAGGTAACATGTTTATTTTGCCTTTTTCTATTCAAATCGCTCGTATTGAAACTGTTATGCACTCTACCATAAAGCTTATTTCTGCATAATAAGCTTTACGGTAGAGTGCATAACAGTTCTCAAAAGTGATTTATATACGGTGTGCATTACCGTTCGATTACGTTCACAACAAAAACAAAGACGGAATGGTTTATGTTGTATTACATTCCCAACAAATGCAAGACGAAGTGGATTTGGTTATATGTTCGCCATTACATTCCCTAAAAGTGATATAAAAGTGAGATAAAACGTGGTAAAAGTGGTTGTAGTAGCGAGGGGATGCAAATCTCGGCAGGGATGCATTTCTCGGCATAACACCGGGCTGTAGAAATCATAACCGCTCAAGACACAGTCCCGTGAAGATCAAGATTTCAAGCTACGGCACCGAAGAAGCCAATATGTTATTATTGTAATAGTTTTTCATTTTTATTTCATTATCTTGTTATGAAATGAAAAGAAATGTCAAGAAATAAAAATGGATTAAGACGAGGTCACTACGGTGACGGGGATCCATGTTCACCCCTTGACGTCTCGAGCACAACTGACGTGTGCTCGGCAAATCGCGCTGTATATACGTGGAGAAAGGCGTTTGACCGTCACACGCGTAACACGCTAATTTCACGTAATAACACCGCGATACAGGCGCAGAGCATGCTATGACCGTGCCCCACCCACGATTACCTGCTGAAATTTCGCGTCCTACCCACGTGTAACCACGCCCTGGCCGCGGCCATCGCACGTCGTTCCGCGTAATTTCCGCGTCATTGCCTCGTGTGTACCACGTGTGCCGCCCGCGGCCAACACGTGGTCTAAAGTTTTAAGCAGCGCAAAACTTTTTCGCGCTGCCAACTGCGTGTGAATTTCCAACCGCGTGTAAAGCACTGCTGTATCTCGTCTGTATGGCGATCTCAAAGCGTCCAACAGCGACTGCTTCACAGGCAGAAATTTCTGGCCGTGATTCAGCCTCGATAAGCCTGTGAAAGGCTGTGTGACCGGGCCCTAAAGTTTTGAGCAGCGCAAAACATTTTTTCGCGCTGCCAACCTCGTGTGAATTTCCGACCGCGTGTAAAGCACTGCTGTATCTCGTCTGTATGGCGATCTCAAAGCGTCCAACAGCGTCTGCTTCACAGGCAGAAATTTCTGGCCGTGATTCAGCCTCGATACAGACGCAAACGGCTGTGTGACCGGCCCTAAGATTTGGTATGCATCCACTACTTCTGAAGAAGTCACATAAAAGTTACCCTCCTTTTTTCAAATTGTCTTTAACAGATCAAAATTCACATGTATGCTATTCGTTCATGGTTTTGGCATTATTCATTTTAATTTAATGTTTTGCTTTCCAAAATATAATTTGAAAATAGTCATATTCAAGCTTGGGGAGTTACAGAATACATGTTATGGCGTCACATTAACAAAATGTAATTATTCTGTGAAAAAAAAACCCTGATGAAATTACCGGTAGAAGTAGTTAAAATAAGGATTCTTTTGCCAGATAAATTGTATTTAAAACATTTTTACATACAAATAATTAACTGATAGACGAATTGTGCCTATAATTTCAATGACTGACACTAAAGAGACAGGAGCCTACACACAACTTCATGTTTGTCACATCGTGTTGCAGGTAAAAGCACTTTTCTCTGCGTTTGTATTTTATTTCTTCTTCAACTAATTTTATTGATTTGGCTCAAGCCTGCACTCTGGGAAGCTTGCATACATTCTTCGTATGGGGACCATGCAGCGCAGTTGCGCGCTCGTAATGCGTTCAGTGACATTTAGGCCCAATCCCATTCCTCTCACTTGGCCCTGAGAACCCTCCAGTGAGGTCCCTCCATAGGGAAGTCCTCTCGGTGAGTGGAGTGCAAAGTGAAGATTGTTCCCTAAGAAATGGGACGGGACTTGCAAGGTTCCACCCCAGTCCAGTAGATGGCCGTAATACGAATTGGCTGTAGACCTCAGTGACGTATTGGCCTACGTGATATGTAAACAACTTGAGTCTCAACCTGTAGTGTGGCAGTTGGAGAGTCCGTGCGACGTTAAAAATGCCCGCTACGGTTGTGTTATTACCGATGGCCTGGAAGAACATCACCTTTTCCGTGTCAACGGAGGAGAAATGCGCGATATTGAAGACTGCTTTGGCGCTATGTAGCACTGATTCATCTTTACAAGGTACGTCCACTCATTAAAAAAAAAAAAAGAACCCCGTTCGGTCAAATACAGTAAGGGTTAACGTACAACGCACGTTCACATAATACCCTATGTTTGTGTAGACATAAATGACAACCTACTTATTAGTATCTTAATGCCATGTTATGACACAGAAGGGGTCTTTAATGTGTGACAAGATGAAAAGTAAACAAACACAAGAACAGTCCACCTGACCCTCAAGCTGACATGATCGTCACCAAACTTCCGTGTATGACCCAAACACCTTAGTTCATAAGGAATTTAATTCAGAAGAGTTGTCATTGGATATAAAAAAAGATCATTTCTACATTTTTTCATGATGTATACCTCACAGTAAAAGCTGTCCTTTTCTTTTCTATGCCCACATTTATGTCCAAATTGTTTATCTTATCTTTTGTGTTCCAGAGTAGCCATCCCATAAGCTTGGACAGGAATGTTCCCATCTTGTGCTTATGGTTCGATGTGGAGTCAGAACTCATTCAGGACTAAAGGTTGAGCAAGAAGGTCTTGTGGGCCCTGCAGGAGCTGCTGAAGAGGGAACAGGACCATGGCTTGAGGTCCTGATCTACGTGTACAGGCTGGCCCACGGTCTGTCGAACCGTGTGGTGTCATGGGTCTTCAGTGTTCCCAGGTCCACCGTACACAGAATTGTCCACAGTTAATATGGAACAAATTGCCCAAAAGCCATGTTTCAGGCTCTGGAACTCAGACCCACATTTGCATCCTGTGCTTTTCTGCATTACTATTCAATAAACGTCTTTATTTTGAGTAACACCTTGGTGGTTCATTTCATAACGATGTGACATACTGTGTGTGAACTATGTGACTGTTGGACAGAAAACAAATCACTCTGGGTTAAATAATAGTTTACTTTCAGAAAAAACAAACTTACATTGGGCCGAAATACATAATAGTAAATAAATAATGTGTCACAAAATGTAACAAAAATATACCAATACTTCCATAAAACTCGAAAACACAAACTGGAACTTCATTGAATTCTTAATAAAATATTTTACTTTTATAAAATAAAGGGAAACATTGCAGAGATGTCACTGTTCTGGAAATTTGTCCACAACCTTCCCAAAAGGGATCGGGAACCACTCAGTTTTGGCCTCAGTTTCCTAGTGCCTTTTTCTTCACTCTGCCAGACTCCTCTTTCAAAAAGTCAAGGAGTGTAACGTGCTCCCTTTTTTTTCTGGGTGATTTGGGGTTTGGCGCCGGATTGGAAGATGCTGACGACGTGCCCGGTGGTGTGGATGGTGTGGTAGCTGTGATGGTGGCCAGCCCTTCCACGGGACGTTCTACATTGGCCTTTAGGTTGGGTGGAAAAAACAAGAATTACTTAATGTTGGTGTATTGTACAAAAACAACTGTGTATAGGATACTGAACAAGTTGATTTGAGACACGAAATTATAGGAGGTGTTCTGGATAATTATTTGATAGTGAATAGATACACAAACCTGACATGTTATTCTTATGGCTGTAAGAGCTTTCTATTGGCCAGCATCACATATGCTTTAGAATTGTCTCTACATTTGGACAACATTTTGAGAAGGTAATTAGTTTTTTTAATATGTGTTTACAGATAAGGCAGTGGACTATGTCATAGTTATTAGTTTCATCTGTATTTCCACGTGAAATTCGGAGACATTACTCATGATGCATGATGAAACCTAATGCATTCTGATCTCACATGAAACATTTTCTAAATAAAACACAACACCCGAAATTGTGTGCAGAACGTTATATTGTGTCTATGCTCCTTTAGCGACTGGCCATGTAGATGTAAAAGCACGACTCGTTTAAGATAAAAACAGGGATAGGCTGAACCGTGATTTTCTGCAGTTATCCAACTCTACGGTTGAAGAGTTGTTTGTGGCTCCCTCGGTAAATTTGTGCAGTTTAAAGTAGCGATTTTGCAATGTTCATGTTTTATCGCAAAATACGAATTTCTATTGCATTTACGTCTAACTAAGATATCTCAATATATTTCGTTGCAAATACATGCGTAGTTGTGGAAAACTACTTACATTTGTGCGGTTCCTTTCCAGCCATGTTTGTTGATATTGAGAATTCGCAAAACCTTCAGGGTAGTCACTTCGCTCCAAGTGAGGTACCGACCTCCCTCGATCTGAAGTGGTTATGTCATGGGTTGAGGGCACTTCTCCCTCGGTCTTGAGAGTATTGGGACACATCCCATTTTCACGTGAACGCGCAAAACCGAGTGACTAGGGCAAATAGCGAGTGAAAGTGAGAAGAATGGGATGCAGCCTTAGTGAATTTGAATGATTGTCTTCTTTTTGTATTTTCCAGTTAACTGTTGTTCAAAATCCACTATACAATCACTGTGTTGTGATGTTGTGAGAATATTTTACCTAGCCTCGTAAATCTGAATATTGTCGAGAGGTTTGGCATCCTCATAAAATTGTAACTTGGACACAAGACATCACCGGGTTTGTTCAAAACTAAAACAACTGTAATTACGTGGTTAAAATTTGAGCACTTTCTTGTAGGATTTTTTTGGAGTATTATAAGCTACTACCTGAACTTGGTTTCCTCTAATTCTTTTTCAAGTTTACATTGTTCATTTATCTTAAGCAAAATGTTGTAATTTTTTTTTTACATTATATTCATTTTGTCTTTTATTAGATTATTTGGTATTGGAGTATTCCAAATGTTATCATTACATTATTGCAATGTTATAGTATTTGGATTTAATTTTTAACATGTAAGTAGTATCTGTATGTAATTACATTTTTATAGTACTCTGGGTGTATAGGCTTTTTATATCCACTGCTTGTTTGCTTGACTTCAAGCTTCCAATATATCGTATTCTGTTTTTAACCAATGGAAATTTGCAACCGAACAATAGTCTGTCTCTTCCTGCTTTGTCCAGGGTGACTAATAAAAGAGGAACTTAACAGATTTGTAGCACATGAATAGAATAGTACAATAATATATCAGAACATTGTGATCCTGCATTATCAACCCCTTATGTGATCGTGATGAATTTGTGTGATTTGTATTAGACCACATATTCTGTAAAATTTGTTTGAGAAATTGGTGTAATTCCATTTTATTTCATACTATTTATGTATGCATCCAGATTATTTTACCAGGGTTGGCTGTCTTCGTGTATAAATGTCAAGTTGGCTCATTACTTTAGGTGCCTAAATCAAAAAAGCCTATGGCTCAAATCCAAGTCATGCGGAAAAAACAACTTTTTAAAAATACATTTATGTCACTCAGCCGTCATGTTTAATGACCTTAATGTTGTTTTTGTTTTCCCTGTCAAAATCATTCATCTATTCATCAATTTTCAGCACCACTTACACTCAGATACACTTTAAATGCTCTTATTGAGATGTGTTATTATTCCATGTTATTTACACATCAGTTACCTTCTTTTAATCGGACAATTATCTTTCTCCTTCTAGTACCTATCATCTACCATACCGCACCAACTTTATTTAAACATTTTGTAATTTATTTAATATTCCCTTTTGTAAAGTACTCTTGAATTGTTCATTTTAGCTTTCAAGAGTTTCATTTCTTGCTTGAAAGAACAGCAATGAACAAGAGTTATGTTATCACCCCTCGGAAACGTTCTCCTGAAGCTTGAGATTATTGCCAATTTCCGTTTTCTAAGTTAAAAGGCAAAAAAAGAAGAGATTTCTACTCTATAAGTTCTTAAGATAATCTTTTTTCATCTTCTTTTCTCTCCCCAGGGGATATTATATTTAATGCCCACTATCCGGAACTGCCCCCAGATTTTATTTTTGGCGACGATGCAGAGTTTCTCCCCGAACCTTCAAAATTACCGGTGAGTAAACTCTTAGTGTTAGGTATGTAATCGAACAGAAACTTAGTTGTTTTTAATTGGTTTACCTCATTATATTCTATGACAAGAAATTTTCACCTAGTCAATTCAAGTCACATATATTTGTATAGTCCTCAACCACACAAAAGTATCAAAGGACTGCATAGGCAACAATTGCAACATCCCCGGATCCACTCTTTTATTCAAACTTGGTTCCAATTATTCTTGAATTATTTCTAGGAATGGAATCAATCATCCAAAAACAATCGGTTCAAGATTGATTCCCAAATGTTTTAAAAATAATTCAATGCAACAATGTTTTATTCATATTTTTTCATTAAATTAGCCTTAAATATTTGTTTGGTCAGTTTAGTTTAGTTTCTGGGACCAAAGTGTTGTTTTCCCCCATTTTAGTGGAGGGCTAGCAACAACTGACTGATTGCAGGTATTCATTTCCTACTTGGTTTCCCAATACACAGCTTTGCTAGAAGTGGGTGTTTTGCATTAGACTGGGCATCAGTTGTAAAAAACGTGATGACAGATCATTGGTGTGAGTTGCTTAGTGACTCCTTTCTCAGGTTTAGATTAATATACTTGTATAAGTCTCCTCTCAATTACCCAGTCTAAATGGTGCCCAGTATTTGCTATCTTCTTTTGTCACTCGCATGATTTTTTTTAAATGCATAAAAAATGCTGAACAAATCTTTATCAGTTGCCTTGTTTGTTTACCGTAAATTCCGGACTATAGAGCGCACCTGATTATAAGCCGCACCTACCACATTTTAAGAAGAAAAACGATTTTGTACTTACACAAGCCGCACATGTATATAAGCCGCATGCGCCCACATTAAACAAATGTAACACAAACACAAAATTAACCCAGACCCAACTTTAAGTCCCGCAATTGAAACTGAATGTCCTTCATTAAAGTACCCAGTCCAAGAATCACAGCCGGCAAAATTAACGGAAAATGATACCGGTACTTAAGGTTTGATGCAGACCGGCAGAGTCCGGGTCCCGTTGAAAGTAATCCAAAGAAAAAAGTGTATATTTCCAAAGGTAAGGGTGGGAAAAATATATATCCACTATTGTCCGCAGAGTCCACAAACACTCACCTTTACCGGTCCCCACTTCCCGTCAGCCCGCGTTTGTTACGCCCCTTCTTTTTATTTTCGCCCATCCAAAACATCAGAATAAGTGTCCAAAATAAATACAAATAAATACATTACATAAATATACAGTTGCAAATACATATTATACATGGTTACACATATTTACAAAGAAAGACGGTAAACGGGTCTGTGAAAAAAAACATACCGTACTTGTAAAAATCACGGTAAACCGTCCTCATCTTCCTCCTTAGAACTGAAGCCATCAAAGTAGTCTTCCTCAGTGTCGGAAAGTAACTTTGTCGTATAGATGTCGTCCCACGCTCCCGCAGCCAGTGTTATGCCGAGAAATGCATCCCTGCCGAGAATTGCATCCCTGTCGCGGGAGCGCACACACGTCACTCCTGCTACTACAACCACTTTTACGTACCTCGTTTTATCTCACTTTTATATCTGTTGATGATTTGACAGTTCGTTTCAGCATAATGAGCTTTATGGTAGGGTGCATAACAGTTTAAATACGAGCGATTTGAGTCGAAAAAGGCAAAATAAACACGTTACCTGCTCAAAAGTGGTTTATATACGGTGTGCATTACTGTTCGATTACATTCACAAAAAATATAAGACAGAATGGTTTAAGTTGTATTACATTCCCAACAAATGCAAGACGAAGTGGTCTTGGATATATGTTCGCCATTACATTCCCGAAAAGTGATATAAAAGTGAGATAAAACGAGGTAAAAGTGGTTGTAGTAGCGGGAGTGACGTGTGCGCGCTCCAGCGACAGGGGATGCAATTCTCGGCAGGGATGCATTTCTCGGCATAGCACTGGCTGCGGGAGCGTGGGACGACGTCTATACGACAAAGTTTCTTTCCGACACTGAGGAAGACGTATGGGTGCTTGAAAACTTTAAAAATGCTTGAATTTTAATGTTGTGTTTTCAGTGATTGAAATGTGCTGGAATTTTTGGTGAAGTGTTTGTAAATACTTTAAAGTATTGCCATGTTTTTCAACAAGTCTGCTTAAAAATTACGCCAACACTGCTCTCTGGTTGCTTCGCTTTGCCATTTCATTTCTTCTTTCCTTGTGATTAACTGGAACTGCCATTAGTTTGTATGGCATTGTCCTATGAACCGCGTTGTGCCCAAAAAGACAGGTGCATGCTACACCTCAACAGTGCACCATGAAATTTGTATTAGTACAAAGATTATGTAGCAATTATGGACATTTATTATGGGTCACACAAAATTAAGGTAGCGTTTCCCAGAGGTAAATTGTGATAGGAAGAACTGAAAATGAAAATGAAAGCTCCATAATACATTTTACATATGGGGAGATATTTGTCTCAAAAACAAATATATTTAATATAAAATCATATGTGATGACTTAAATGATTAAAAATATTACATGTAAATCGCAGATATATTTGTGGCTCTGCACAATACATGATTTAAAACAGATTTTGTTTTTTAATGGTACTGGAGAAATAGGAGAATTGGCTCTGATAGTCCTTAAAAAGTGCTTGAATTTTGTTATGAGAAAGGTATACAAACCCTGAATGTAGTCTCTTGTCATATTCTTCCCTTCATAATTTAACAAATATTTTTTAAATGGGGGCAAACCATTGCTTTTATGCATTTTTAGGTACTAACTTAAGGCTCAAAACAGACATAATTTGGGTTTTTTACTAAATAGTTGTGTAGTGATGCAAATTGTCTTTACTCAAGGAATTGTTTGCTCCTTGTGTGCAGCAATTTAATATTGGTATTTTAAGCCAGGAAAATATAGGTGTCATTCCTGTTTCTGCACCAGCCCAGCATAAAGCAGATAAATTCCCCTGCTTGTGTCAGAGTCTGGAAGAGAAAAGGGGAGTATTGCTCACGGTCTAATGAATCCAGCTGTGCACATAAGGGGAAGTACCTTTGCTGAGCCAATGCTTGGCAGCTCTATTTGTGTTTGTTTTACACATAGAGTATATTCCTGCAGTTTTCTCGCCATGTGTTTGTAATTTTGCTGCCAGAGCTTTTCTTGTCGTCCTCAACTCCCTTGCACTTTTAAACCTTACACTTCCCAGACAGTTAACACCCACAAAAAAGGAAAATATTATCCTTCACCTTCCCACCCTAGGTTTTAGACTCAACAAATACTGTTGTAATTACAATATTGATATTTTAAATTTGCATAAATTCCAAAACACATTTAAAAGAATATACATACATGTAAAACATGGCAAACAACTGGGTTGAGCAATGTCCGTAAAGTAAATATAAAACAATAATAAGATCCATACAATTTGAAGTTTTTGTGTGTTACACATACTGAGATTTATTGTTGCGAACATCCAGTGTAAAAGTTCAAAAATAAGTAGAATGAGGGACAAGACTGCAGCTAATTAGACGGTCATGCACTTCTTCACCCTGGGCACATACAGTAGGAATGAATACAGTGATCCTTCGTTTGTCGCAGGGTCACGTTCCAAAAAGAAACTGTGATAGGCGAAATCCATTCAATAAAAGACTTTGTTTTTGTTTTATTACAATTATTATACAATTACTCGATTATACACTGAAAGAACAAACCCTTTTCATAGGAACAAGAACTTTTATATACTTGTGTATAAACGTTTTTACAAATAACTACTATAACGTCAAATGATAATAAGCTAGGAAACTGTTACGCTATTCAGAATGAAGAACGCAATAGACGATGCCCAAAAATAGTAGTGAAACTGTAAAAATTAACTGCCTTATAGCCAGGGATTACTGTATAAAGATAATTTGAAACTCAAGATTTATTTATCTTCTGCAGCTATGTCAGGAGAACTACAAAGCTAAAGCATTATTGTGAAACCAAATGAAAAAAAATAGTCTGACATACAAATTTATGAATCTGTAGGATTAACTATATTTTCTAAGTACTTTAACTTTAAAATTGATTTGATGTTTACTTTTTAAATGGTTATTCAGAGGCACATGTCGGGGACCCAAGAGTTGTATTCAATGTGAGTAAAATTGGACATGTTGGTTAAGGCTGCCCCGCCGTTTTAGTTCAGTAACTGCCACACCAGTGAAAATGGATTTTCAATGTCTGTATTCCAATTTAATAAAAAAGTGTGTTTCGGCTGTTCATTTTTTTCTTCTATATTTTGCATTCATTGGACATTTTAATGGCAGCACAGCGGCGTAGTGGTTAGCGCCTCCGCGGCACAGTTCTGAGATCTTGAGGTCGAACCTCGTGTGTGGAGTTTGCATGTTCTCCCCCCTCCCACATTCCAAAAACATGCATTTCTGGTTAATTGGCTGGTCCAAATTGTCCCTAGGTGTGAATGAATGAGCAGATTGTCTGTCCCTATGTGCCCTGCAACTGGCTGGCAACCAGTTCAGGGTGTCCCCTGCCCACTGCCAGAAGATAGCTGGGATGACTCCAGCAACCCAGCGACCCTACTGAGAATAAGCGGTGCAGATAATGGAGGGATGGATATTTTATTACATCTCACTTGGCGTATTCATGGCGGCGCATACAATGGATGCTGCGGCTTGATGCTCTCCAGCAAATCTTCTATCTACTATCGTTCTCTTCTTTTTTGCTTTCTTTTTTGGACACATGCATGGCCAAAAATACTTACAGTAGGGACAAACTTATTCGATTGGGTGGGCGTCTAAATTTCGACTTTTCGGGCACTTTTTACACCGCCTATGATATCCCGAACGAGCTTCAAAGAGATCCGGCATCTTTGTGGACAACTATTCCTCCTACTAAACGACGACAAAGGCGCCGTAAAGACAGAAAACAGAAGCGTGGTTGCCGTGCGGGTAAATGTGTGAAGCGTGCGAAGTCGAAGGAGCAAGAAGGACGCGAAGATGTGACTAATTCCACCATTCATTCCTCGCCGGACAACCGACGCTTTAAACTCAACGCTCACGAACGGCGACATCTTGTGACGATCTCTACAAAGACTACAAAGACTTCAGCTAAGTCAAATGATTCAGCAAAGCTAAAATTTGGTCTTTTAAATATTAGATCGCTTGTTCCTAAAGCTTTACTTGTTGATAACATTATTCGTGATTATAAACTTAACTGTATCGGTCTTTGTGAAATTATGCTTCTCCCCCAGACTACGTGAGTAGCCATGTAGCACGCACGTTGAAGAAGGGTGGCGGTGTCGCGCTCATTTCTGAAAAAAACGCTCAAATTTAATCCTCGTACCACTAATAATTACAAGGTGTTTGAGGCTCTTGTGATGCGGTCCTCTCTATTGTCAATTTATGTATTAACTATCTATCGCGCACCTGGCCCATACACAACTTTTTTAGACGAATTTGCTGAACTTTTGTCTGAACTAGTAACCTATGCAGACAAAATTATAATTATGGGGGACTTTAACATTCATATGAACTCCCCACTCAGTTCACTTACTATTGCGTTTCGGTCTCTAATTGATGCATTTGGTTTTAATCAACTGGTTGATTTGTCAACCCATAAAGATGGAAACACGCTAGACTTGGTTCTGACTCGAGGAGTTTTAACCTCAAACATTATGGTGTTACTGTGCACTACCGTTATCTCGGATCATTATTTGGTTACATTTAAGGTGCTAGCTAAATGTAGTGCTAAAAAAGCTGAAGGATTTAGCGGACGCAATATAAGCACTGGCACAGTTTCTGAGCTCTCTGAACTCCTTCCTGGAGCAGTTGCGTCCTTTCCTTCATACAATGGCTCTATCGACTCACTCATGAATGAGTTTAATAACACCCTGGCTAGTGTCCTGGATTCAATAGCGCCCATAAAGCTTAAATCACGTCCTAAAAGACGCACGCCTTGATTTACTGATGAAACTAGAACCCTTAAACAAGAATGCAGGAAATTGGAAAGAAAATGGCGCGCTACCAAGCTTGAGGTTTTCCATCAAACCTGGTGTGACAGCTTGTTAAAGTATAAAGCGGCCCTTGCCTCTGCAAAATCGGCCTACCTTTCGAAGGTGATTGCGTCTCAAAAGAACAATCCCAAAGTCCTTTTTGACACTGTAGCATCGCTTACAAGGCAACAGACTATCGCAGATAGTTCGACCCACTCTGCTCATGACTTAATCGTCTTCTTTACTAAGAAGATTCAATCCATACAGGAAGTCATTGCTAAAGACATTATTATTACCACACATATTAAAGGGCTGAAACCTACAGATGCACGACAGGGTGGCTGTCCAGGGAATTTGTCCAGTTTTAGTGAACTGTCACTTGATGATCTCAAACAGGTGGTGAATGCGGCCAAACCGACAACTTGCCAGTTCGACCCGCTCTCAGGTTCACTTATTAAAAGTCTTTTTGGCGTCCTTGGACCTTCAGTTCTAAATATTATGAACATATCACTCTCCTCAGGTGCAGCTTTTAAGTCCGCCTCTATTAAACCCACACTGAAACGACCCAACCTTGATCCAGAAATCTTATGTAATTATAGACCTGTGTCAAACCTACCTTTCCTTTCTAAAGTACTTGAAAAAGTAGTGGCACAGCAGCTGAATGATTTCATATCCGAGAATAACCTTTCTGAATTTATGCAATCAGGATTCAGGGCTAACCACTCTACTGAGACAGCTCTGATCAAGGTAACAAATGATCTCCTACTGGCAATGGATTCTGGCGCTTCATCACTTTTGCTGCTGCTGGATCTTAGTGCTGCTTTTGACACAGTGCACCACAATTTCCTATTAGAACGGTTGGAAAAATGGATTGGTCTCTCAGGAACAGTCCTCTCATGGTTCAGATCCTACCTCTCAGATAGGACGCACTGTGTTAAGTATGGCGAAATGACATCTGAGCCCTTTAATGTTACCTGTGGTGTTCCGCAGGGTTCAGTGCTTGGCCCCCTTCTTTTCAGCATTTACATGCTTCCATTAGGTGATATTATTCGCAAGTACAATATCAGTTTCCACTGCTATGCAGACGACACTCAACTATATCTTCCGTTGGAGGAATCTGCCACACTAAACTGGAAATTTGGAGGCCTGCCTCATTGAGATAAAAGAGTGGATGTCACTCAATTTCTTGCGTCTTAACTCTGAAAAGACCGAAATGTTAGTCATTGGTCCATCTAAATGCCGTGACTTATTCTCAAAAACTGCTGTGAACATTGATAAATGTCACATCACACAGAGTGACTCAATTAAAAATGTAGGTGTCATATTTACCCCTTATCTATCCTTTGAAACGCATGTAAAGAAAATTACTAGAACCGCTTTCTTCTTAAAACTCACTTCTACTCTATAGCATATGAATAACCTACTCTTTTCGTTGGCTCCAGAGCAGGGGAATGTATGATAATTTTCTGAAAAATAGTCTGTGTAATATAGTGTAATAATCTGTGAAGCCCTTTGAGACTCTTAGTGATTTAGGGCTATACAAATAAAAATGACTTGACTTGACTTGTGTTAGCGGGTAAAAGGATGGTAGTGTTTTTGTGAATTTTCCTTGTTCAGTCCCTCACCTCCTAACTTTAATTAATGGAGTCATTTGTTGCTTTAATTTGATGCCTATAGTGCTTTAAATAGTTCATTACTATCACCCAAGAAAGCCGTAATATCCAATTATTCTTGGTCTTCAAATCACAGAATTTAAAAAAGGCTGTGATGTAGATGCTTTTCAGTGTTGCATGGGTGGAGTGGAGTGACAAGCTTTTTGGGAACAGAGAGGAGGAAATGATAAAGACAGAGGCAGTAAGGGAGTGGAGGTAGACAGTAGACCAGTTAAAATATCTTGCATAGAATAGTCTTGCATTACATATAAACAATTTTTTCTACCAAATTCAATTAAATCTTGCCTTTTCCAGCTTAGAAATAAGAGTGGTGTATTTGACTTCAGCATTAATCATACAGTGGTACGTCGCTACTTAACCATGATCAGTTAAGAATCTGTGTTCGACCACCTAATTGTTCAAGTACTGAAACATTTTTTCCCCCAAACGAATTAAAAGTATTTATTTTTATAGGTTCTTTCGCATTACAAATACCCAAATATTAACAAAAACTTAAAACTTAACTTAAACAGCATTAATTATGTAAATCAAATTAATTCTCTAATTGGTTTGGTGTGTTGCATTCATCAAATTCAAAGTGAACCGATGGGTACTGTGCATCAATTTAAATTTAATTTGTTTCTGTTTATTTATCATCTTATATGTAATAATAATAATAATAATAATATCCTTTGTATTGTCATTCTTTGTAACAATGTACACAGAACGAAATGTCGATACACCTGACCCGTTGTAGCGAGTCGATGCAGCCGCAGCCAACAGAGGGCGCCGCCATTATACCAATTAGGTATGTCTCGGCCGAGGCGCGAACCAGCGACCTCCCAGTCTCAAAGCGGGCACACTACCATCTAGGCTACTGAGCTGGTAATGTCCCAACTATGTCAAATTGTTTTATATTTCCCTACACTGTGTTAGGAATGTTTTCCTTAATGTAAGCAGGTGTTGCGTTATGTCTTTATTGGCTATCTATATATGAATTTGTCAAGCTTTACTCTTAATATTCAAATTATTTTAGTCCCTTACCCTATAATTCTGTCCTTTTGAGAGTCATTTTTTGATTTTCAAGCCTAGACATGGCATGGAATATTTATGGAGTTTCCCCAAAAGGTGTCTTTTTTTAAAACTAGCTTGTATTTAGCCCTATGGGTCTCTCTGAACCTATGTCAACATTTTTCAATTTAAAGGCCCCAGAGTCTTCTCTGATTCAGAGACGAGCTTTGTCTCTTTACTTCAACAGGACTTTTTGGTGTGAGGTAAATTTAAAAAAAATGTTAACAAAAATGATTTACTAAATAACACGGGCGGGAATCAAAGGGCCACCTTTCAAAGTTCCCATTTGTGAGGTCAGTAGTATTTGCTTTAATCGTCATTCATACACTATTGTCGAAGGTTGTTTATTTAAGAACATGTCTTTTGAGGCTAATAATATGCTGATGTTTGCGTAATGTAATTGTGTGAGACAATGTGCTCCCTAAAGGACAACATAATTGGTGTTTTGTGAAGCTAATCAAAGCATTCTTTCAGAAAGAAAAGGAAACACAATTTCACGCTACCCTCTGCTAATCTTAAATGCATGTATTTGTGAGGACTTCCGAACTGCTGCTGCCTTTGTCCCCTGGTACGGTTCAAACAATGGACTTCAAATGGCACGTAAAGTTGGTTCAACCTGGGCAAAGTATTCAAACGACTTCTTCTTTCTTGTTCGAATTGATATGCATTCCATATTTATTGGACTTTATTGACGGAGCTTGCTACCATCTGTGGGAATGTTTCGTGAAAAGAACAAACATAGGACAATCATCCAAGTCTGTATTGGTAATTGGCTGGAATGCTAAGCCAGTTCAGGAATGCATGCTATTTCTTTTTACAACTTAAATTGCATGGATCACGCCGAGGAAACACTGGCTTGAGAATGCCAAGTGTCTTAAACACATGACAAGAGCAATTTAGGATGATCTTAGACTTGGCAATCTCTGGGGGCGAAACAGGGTGTGAGCCCACTCTTGAATTAGAGACTAACAGATTAATTTAATACTTGGGAGTTGTTTAATGTCTCACAATTTTAAGTCACCAGAGATTTATTGGATCAGGTTGCCAGCATCTATAAAAATCACATTCAAGAGACAAAAACAAATCATTTCTGTTGGCCTATATAATTATCTTGGATTTTCAGATGCCAGCTCGTCTCCTACCGGCCCAGGATAAATATTGGATCAAAGATGGTACAAACGAATGGCACAGGAGACATAATTCTGTCAACTTGGGTCTATTATGCGTGAAAACACCAAATCTAGGTCTGCATGTTTCTTAAAGTGGTACATTTAGTCCCTTAATGCTTGAAAATAAAAAGTAACTGCTTACATATTGTTTACACATTTATTCATGCAAACTTTAAAATATTTGAGATCCTTTTCTACACTTCGGTTTCCCTTACAACAAGATGAGAAAATATCATTAAACTGAAATCAGAAAAATATCATGAGTATATTGGTCAGCTGATTAATTGGCCCTGATTTTTCCAGAATTTTATGGATCTATCCCTTATAAAACTGATCTTTTCTACCATTTTCCTATCATACAATTAGTATGAGTTTATTTTTATTTTTCAAAATAACCCATTCATGTTCCTATAAAAACAGCTATTTGATTGCTTTGCAGATATTCATTATTTAATATGAACAATTTAAAATATAAAGTTGTGTGCATTGGATGCTATAAAAGATTGGCAAAAATTAGGAACAACTAGTCTGACATCTTATAGTTCTGTGTTTAGTGATCGGCAGGGAAATTGTGATAATTGAATCCCTACTCAGTTTGATACATTCATAAGAAAAAAAAATAAAACAAACTTTTAAAACTAATCAAATGTTTACAACTCTTTTGTTAAATATGTTTAAAGTTGCCTCGCATATAATTTAATATGCGTCTAAACTGAAAAATAAAAAGTTGAGGATTAAGCACATGTATAAATTAGCACAGGTTTAAAACATTTTGATGTAAAATATAAAGCATCAAGGAAGATTGTAATGTATATATTCCACCCAACTGGTATTATATGCATGTAATTAGTTGGATAGTGGGATTGTGGACGTGTTTCTTAAGGATGGGCTGGGCACCGGTATGATGCGTCAGGGGTAAACCAGTGAAAGCTGTCGGGCCCTGCTGTTGAGCAAAAGAGTGTGTTGTGTCACCCTGGCCCGAGTGACATGGCCGCTTTCTGGTGTCCCATTTCATCTGGAGGGGGGAAAGCATGACCAACTTGGGTGCCGAGGTGCCTAACTTGTTTGGGCAATTGGGTTGGCCATGGTCCAAAAATTTTTGTGTGGGTTTTTTTTTTTTGCTTTTTATTTCCCTTTTATTTTCTTTGTTATTGTATGTGTGTGTCTTGCTGTTGGTCACCCCTCATGAGGGATATGACCAAGGTAGATAGATAGAAATTAGTTGGTGATATCAGATCAGATAAGAAACACGATTATTACACTGTTTTTCTGCATTTTCACTTCTTTGGACAATCGATATCTTGGCACAGGGAGCTCCATTCCCTTTCCTCTCCTTCAAACCTGATAAAAGCTGTGAAAATGTTGTTTTTGATTAAAGTGTGAACATATAGCTTATTTTAATTGCTAATTCTGTATCATGTTATTTGGTTGACTTAAGCCAGCAACGCCTGTTACTATGTTCAAATCTTGCTATTCTTTAAGGTATAGTTATGTTTTGTCACCATTTTAAATATATAATACTAAATAATATTATATTTTGATTTTAGAATATGAATTGAGCATTAGAACCCCCTAGTTTTCATCCAAAACAGGCAGCGGTCATTTCACCATTTGTTTTCAATGAATGTTAAAATAAAAGTTGCTAAGAACTCAAAGTATGTAATCCTGGTGATCAGTTCATAAAACAGGTGAGGTATGACAATCATGAGCAAATTTGAACGCATATTTAGTCGACAGATTGATCTTGCTTCTTAAAACATACGCTGCAAAAATTGAAAATTTGGTTAGAATATGCTGTTAGTATTTGTAGGGTATATAAAACATTTTCAAAGAGCATTTTGGGCTGTAGCTACAATACACATTTTGTTTACTGACTAATTGAAACTAACAGTTTGACAGTAAATAAACATAGCTAGCATACAATATAATTTGCTTTTACTCGAAAGTCTGCTGTTTTCTCCACTTTACTTTCTATATTTCTACATATATTTCTATATATAAACCAGCTCGGTGGCCTTGGGGGTATGGCGCCCGCCCCGAGACTGGGAGGTTGTGGTCCAAGCCTCGGCCGAGTCATACCTAAGACTTAAACATTGGTACCCGTTGCCTCCCTGCTTGGCGTTTAGCATTAGGGGTTGGAATTGGGGGGTTTGGTCACCTAATGACTCCCAACACCTCAGTTGGGTTGAGCGGGGGGGCTGGGAATCCCCTCCTCTAAAATCAATCTCCCAAAAAGAGTCAGAAATGACTCTAGGCACCTCCTACTAGGGGGATATGGCTGTGGTATATATACAGTAAGACCTCGGTTATCGCGGTTAATGGGGACCAAAACCACCCGCGATAAGTGAAAATCCGCGAAGTAGCGGCGCACCTTCCCAAAAAAAAAAAAAAAAAAAAAACCTTTTTTTTTTAATTTAATTATTTTTTAGACCCGGTTAATGGGGACCAAACCCACCCGCAAAAAGTGAAAATCCCCCCGCCCCCTTTTTTTTTTTTTTTTTTTTTAAATTATTATTTTTTTAGAACTGGTTAATGGGGAGCAAAACCACCCGCAAAAAGTGAATATCTGTAAAGTAGCGACGCCCCTTCCAAAAAAAAAAAATCTCATCTCAATATCTGCACCGCTTATCCTTGTTACGGTCGCGAGTGAGCCCCTAACCCGCGGCGCGGGTACTTTTGGGCGTGACACGCACGACACCGCGACAAGCCGAGCGGGTCGGGCGCCCGGTGCGGAGGCCGGCCTGTCGGAAGCGCAGCAGAATGCACATTCACGCGAGGGGGGGGGGATTTTTTACGGGAGTTGGATTCTGGCACAACACCGGCGCCCGGCGTCTCCCGCTCGGGCCGCGATGGCTCTACATGGCGCTACACGGCCCTCAATGGCTCCGGCCGACGGACGGGCGGCCGCAGGGGAAAGGGGTAAGGGGGGACCTTTGGGGTTAGAGGGGCGGTGAAGCGGAAGCCGCACCAAAACCGCCGTTCTCATTTCCCGGCGCGCCATGCTAGGGTCGTCGGCCGAGGGGGATTCCCGCAAAAAGTGAAAATCTGCAAAGCAGCGACGCCCCTTCAAAAAAAAAAATGTTTTTTTTTTTTTTTTTTTTTTTTTTTTAATAACTTTCTATATTTACAAATGCAGTTGCTATCTTCTAAACTAAGTTGGTTGTAGGATCATGTCTGCCTTACACTGGCTTTGGCCTACTTGCCTGAGTTCTTCAATACCCCCTTCTTATTTCACCCCTGATCCCGCCTCTCCTCCTCAGTGTAGATCCACTGATATTGTATGTCACAATCCTGACACAGCACTTCCTTCGTCTCCTCCATTTCTGCATGCCGCTGGCCTCCGGCGCTGACCGCCTGTTTTGGACAATGCCCATCCTTGTTTGCATCACCTCCTCATTTCGGGAATCCCGGCATTGCTGGTAACCACTGGTGGATCAGGACGATGAAGTCACTGTCTCAGTTTAGCATGTCAATGCCATTGCAAGGGAGTTAAGTCACATAACAATAGATGCTTTCTCTATTGGTGTTGTTCAAGATACCCGAGAGTCATTGAGACAAGCCAACCTGGCTCAAAACTGTCACTAACACCTTTGTGTAAAGCATTACATACTGAATAAATTCATCATACGATGTAGTAATATTAATTATATAACTGACAGAAGTCAGTATTTGCTCTAATTTAGGTTGTGTTTCTTTCGAGTGGATCTTGATTGACTATTATTTTAGGGCTGAAAGTAATGCAACAGCTAGTTCCACATTTAACTAGGAATCGCTGTTGATACTTGATTTTGGGGTTTTCCCCCTTAATTATTACTTCTTGCACTTCTTTTTGTGTTCGCTCAATGTTTGCTCAATCTTCTTCCGGAGTCTGTCTGTCTTACGGAATCTCATGGGAAACTTCAGGATTTTCACTTTCCTGTTCTGTCACACACATTCTAGTCAAGTCAAGTGAAGTCATATTTATTTGTAAAGCTTTTTTCACAAAAACTCTCAAAGGGCTCCTCTGAGATTATCTTCTAAATGAATTATGAAATGATTATTATAATGATTATAATTATAATGATGTAAGATATTATAATTCGATCAAACGATTGATAGAAGCGCAAAAAGTAATTTTGGGAATGGGTGATTTTTTCATTTTGTGATGTGATATTTGTTAAAACATGATTGGAAAAAAAGAGAAATACAATACAATACAATACATTGCTGTTCTTCTATCTACTTGGTCTTTTTCACATGATTACAGTTCTTAAAACAAGTTGGTTTATTTGATAACAATGATTTACAGGTGTGCTTTATGTAAGCCTTTGCGTGATGCAAAAACGCAGTTTGAGACAAATTGTGGTCTCTCGCTCTTATGCTCTTTCACATGCACGCACATATTGTTGCATAGGCACATTTTTACACTGCTCTTCCTCAATTTCTTGTGAACAAAAAATTTGCCATAAGAAAGTCAAAAAGTTTTTACAATAATTTTGTCAAAAATAAATATGTAACTACATTTCGTAATTTTCTCAAAAGTAGGTTTATCACTTTAATATTATGTTCTATTTTAGTCAATAAAGGGATATATATTTGCAATTTCTTAATATAAATTCAAATCATTATTCGAGCAAGAATGTACTAGTCAACTGTGATAACATTTGAAAACTGGACCTAAGTTATTTGCAATATATATTGGAATCACTATTGGCCAATCTCACTCGTGGATGATTTAAATGGGGATTGGCAGTATAAAAGGATCAAAAGGTAACACCCAAGTCAAATCAAGTCATGTTTATTTGTAAATCACGAAGAGTCTCAAAGGGCTGCACAGATCAAAGACTATTGCAAACCACAGACTATTATGACACCATCCCCTCATCTAAAACCTACATGAGGGCAAATACACATATAATACACATATTGTCAACATCAAATATAGGTTATTCTTATGCTATAGAATAGAGGTGTGTTATAAGTTTAGATTTGAACATTTCCACTGAGGTTGCAGATCGTATCTCAGGGTAAGAGCATTCCACAGTACCGGAGCCCGAATGGAGAACGCTCTCGAACCTGAGGATCTCTTCTTGGCTCTTGTGATCACTAGTAGACCAGCATTTTCAGAGCGAAGGCTCCGGACCGGAACATAGGGGGAAATTAAATCTGAAAGATATGAGGGAGCAAGTCCATGCATGCACCCCCCCTACATCATTATTTTAAGTGCTGAAAACATAACATTTTAACCTTTAACCATATAATTAAGTACAATGTGTAGAAGTTCCTTTCAAGTGTGACCCTTTAGATTTTAACTGAGAACTATGTCCACTTTTTTTTTTATCCCATAAACAATATAATCGGGCAGCACGACGGCGCAGTGGTTAGCGCGTGTGCGGCACAGTTCTGAGGTCGTGGGAACCTCCTGCGTGGGTTCAAATCCAGCTACCGGCCTTACTGTGCGGAGTTTTTATGTTCTCCCCGTGCTTGCGTGGGTATCCTCCGGGCACTCCGGTTTCCTCCCACATTCCAAAGACATGCATTTCAGGTGAATTGGCCGGTCCAAATTGTCCCTAGGTGTGACTGAGCGAGTGAGTTGTCTGTCCACGTGTGCCCTGCGATTGGCTGGCAACCAGTCCAGGGTGTCCCCTGCCCACTGCCCAGAGATGGCTGAGATGGGCTCCAGCCCCCCTGCGACCCTAATAAGGATAAGCGGTACAGCTAATGAGATGAGATCAGATGAGAAACAATATAATCCAGTGGATTTTATTATTCTGCATGCCACCAGAGTTGCATTACCGTAAATTCCGGACTATAAGCCGCTACTTTTTTCCCAAATGTTCAGCCCTGCGAGTTTTCCGGTGAAGCGGCCAATTTTTGTAAATTTTCTATCAGACGCTTATGACAAGGAAGACTTCAACTCCTTAGATTATGCAAAAACTGTCTATATGACATAGGTTCTTTCAGATTGCGAGGAGACGCCTTTTATAGCGACAGTTAAAGAGAGGAAGATGAGGACGGCACACCGTGGATTTAACAGTTTTGATATGTTTTTTTATCAGAGACGTTTGATACGTTGCGTGCGTGTTCATAGCAGCGTGTTGGTACCTTTCAAAGGTACGGTTTGGGATGAAAGTTATATTATTATTATTAAAGCTTTGAAAACTCTCGGTGTACCGTCTTTCTTTCTAAATATGTGTAACCATGTATAATATGTATTTGCAACTGTATATTTTTGTAATTTATTTATTTGTATTTATTTGAGAGACCTATGCTGATTTTCGCGAGCGAATAAGAAAGAAGGGGCGGAGCAAATGCGGGCTGATGGGAACTGGGGACAGGCAAAGGTGAGTGTTTGTGAACGCAGGAGACAATATTGGATATATATTTTTCCCACCCTTACCTTTGGAAATATACACTTTTTTTTCCTTGGATTACTTTCAATGGGTACCCCGACTCTGCAGGTCTGCATCAAATGATAAGTAGCTTGCTCTGTTCACCCCACGAATCGGTCCGGTATTGCAGTACCACCGGGAACGATGCAAAAGCACTGATAGTTTTTAGGCTCTTTGGCTAGGACCTTCATTCAGTTCCTTGGCTGGGAGCAAGTGTCTCGGCCTGCTTGCTTTGAAATGTATCATGAATTGACTAATAATAGATACTTGATAATTGATAGATAGATGGATAGATACTTTATTCTATATTTGGATATAGAATAAATAAATAAAAAGAAAAAAAAATAAAGAAATACATTTCAATAAACTTGTGCAAAATCCCCTTTCAACAGAATAGTTCATTTAAAAAACGTCCATTATATAATGTGGGCGCATGCGGCTAATACACCGGTTCGGCTTGTGTATGTACTAAGTCGGTATTCCTCCCTAAATGCGGTGGGTGCGGCTTATAATCAGGTGCGCCTTATAGTCCGGAATTTACGGTATATTGTATCTCTGGATAATTGTATTGGTATTTGTATCACATTGTGCCTAAAACGGAAATGTGCGAAGATCCATATCAAATCTAATACTTTAAAGGATATGAACATTGAGCTTATTTACGTTTTCTTCCTCAGCATTTGGTCCAATGGGATTCTGGCAACCCAGACAGTTTGCTCCAGCTTGTTAAAGAGCTCATCCAGCAGTACCACCATTACCAATGTCAGCGCCTGCGTGAGAGCTCAAGGCTTCTTTTTGAGTATGACAGCCTGCTGGAGGATCCCAACTATGGCCGTAACATGGAGATATATGCAGGGCACAAGAACAGTTGGGTAGGAACAATATGCACCCTTAAAATATGATGATGGAGAAAATCTCATCAAGAGACGAGGACAGTTAGGTATAAAATGGTTTCACAGTAGATGTAAGTGTGAACACAATTAATCTTCCCTTTAGAACAGTCACAGCATAAATATACATGTTTTCTTACTGGTAGTCAAATCATATTAGAATTTGAGAGCCACAATGTTAATTAATGTATTCCTTTTTTTTTATTTACAGCTAATCTAACTATTGTTTTGGAATCTATTTAGCTACTCATGAAAATGGTATAGTGAGACATGTTATTAAAACAATCGAAAATTGTATCCATTGAAGCAAACACATGATTCTACTTTTACAATGCTTATGTTTGAGTATATTGCCGTTAATAGGAACTAGCTTGTAAATAAATCAAAAGCTGCTCGTGATTTGTTGCATCTCGAGGCCTTCTTTTTTGTTGAGCTCAGCTCTGCAGTTATTTTAAGGAAGGGAATTTCACGATTGATTCTCAGAGGTGAATATTTGCTCTTTATTTATTATTTTATTTATTTGCATTTCAGACAGGAGAGTTTTCAGCTCGGTTTCTTTTGAAACTTCCGGTGGACTTTAGCAACATCCCGATCTATCTACTCAAGGTAATAAGCAAAACACTACAATTATTGACTATTGTTTACCAAGGATCCATCACTTTTTATATGTGTTATGATGTATCTTGTCCTTCAATGTCTTTCTTTATCTGCTTTATATATGCATACATGGATAAGGGGGATTTGTAAAAAAATGCATTCCATGCATATTATTGTGAATTCTGGTCTTAAGGGGCTATAAGCTGACTAATCAGCAAACAGTCACTTTTGATCTGCTCTGAAATGCGTCATTTCTGGAGGCTTAATCACTTTTTACTCAACTTCATGCTTTCTCTTTCGCGCTCTCTCTCTCCTCTCTTACCCTGTTTCTCACACTTGCTCATTTGCTCTGTCTTTGGATGTATGACGCAGCATGGGACACATTTTTTTCTGGAAATTATCCTCAACATATGATAAATAGCCACAAGTATTAGTCTAACCTCATCATTTTTCCTTACATCTCTCAGACCTGGAACTGACACGCTATGATCCGGTTCTTGTTTTGCCCCGCGCTCCCCTAATAATTTAAGGATCAGGAAATACTTTTTTTCTTGTTACCTGCATATTTTAAGAATATTTCTTACCTAATCTTTGTTTGCCACTATGTTATTTGCATTGTTTTTGTTTTTTTTTTTCAAACAAGCTGTCATTTGTTGTACTGGAAAACTTTTGAAATGATAAACGGTTCTGTTTACAGTTTACGCTGTGCTGTCTTAGTCAGGCAGGTACTAAACACAATAGTTATATATTCTTCTTTAATCAGGTAATTGTTTTGAAATGCTTTAGTCCCATGCATTTTAGTGCTATAGCTGTCAGTGATGTCATCATGGTTTTATCACTTAAAATTTGGAATAAGATTTAAAATTTGGCATTCGGACAAGTAATGCAAAATAAGCCTACACCCTGTCCACCTACGCTTAAAGAGGAATGGATAGTGTGGCAGATATCTTGGATTTTTCTGGATAGTTAATCCCCAAAAAAGGCTGACATGAGTCTTCACTTTGACAAGTATTGTGCAATTAATTTTGTCATTCTCAATGCGGTCGGAGGTTAGTTATTTTTTACTGTTTCACAACTTTAGATCACATTTGATAGCACATAATTGTTTCTGCTGGATACTTGAACTGCAATGCAACAAACGTTGTCCACACATCAAAAAAGCCCGGCAATTTGTTTTTACCATAGACTAATATATAAAGGAACGACTACATTTGTATTTTATCCAATACTAATAATTTTGGGTCTATCATAAGCCTCCAAAAGGTTTCTCTCTCTGAGTTTTTTGAATTCTAAGGTTATTATGGGAAATGCAAATTAAGAATTTTTTTCAACGCTTAAATGCAGAAAAATGTTATATACCTCGATTGATTTACATTTCCAGTTTCCAAAACTAATTCTAATTGAAGAAAAACTATTTTTTGTGTTTTTCATTATTGCAGCCACATAACTTTCTGCTTAGAAAAGAAATGTGATGTAGAGAAATTGTTTATTATAGAAGGAATGGCCAAAGTGTGTGATCCTTTTTACTTACCAGTAATTGAGCATGTTAGCACTGTAAACTCTTGAAATGCAAACTTTGAAACCACATTATGATTGAAAACACTAGTTACAACTTTTTGCATTCCTTGAAGGTGCAGAATTATGTAACACAGACTGTGTCTGTTTTATCTGAATTTTACATAATTCTAAAAAAAAATGCAGTACATGGATTATACATAGTGGTAAATACAAGCACAATTAATACATGATTAACCTATAAACCTAAGACTCACATTTCAAAAACCATTTTATAAAGGTATGATCGTTTTTTATTTTTTACACAGTACAGTTATGCCCTTGTTAACACCAGGCAGGGAAGCACGGCGGTGAAGTGGTTAGCGCGTGTGCGGCACAGTCCTGAGGTCATGAGATCGAACCTCCTGTGTGGAGTTTGCATGTACTCCTTGTTTGCGTGGGTTTCCTCCGGGTACTCCGGTTTCCTCCCACATTCCAAAAACATGCATTTAAGGTTAATTGGCCGGTCCAAATTGTCCCTAGGTGTGAATAAGCGAGGGAATTGTCCGTCCCTGTGTGCCCTGCGACTGTCTGGCCACCAGTTCAGGGTGTCCCCTGCCCACTGCCCAAAGAAAGATGGGATGGGCTCCAGCGCCCCCGCGATCCTACTGAGGATAAGCGGTGCAGATAATGGATGGATGGATCATACCAGGCTAAGCAATTACTCTATGAAAATAGTGAAAACCTAACTAATGACTTGCAAAATCCACTTTTAAAGCTTATAATAAATCAACTATATTAGTACATCAAAATTACTAGTAAAGTTATATGAAGAATATCCTAATCCATCAATACTCTGCTTAATACTTGAACAATAAATGTTTTGGATCCCACTCATCAAAATGTTAAATGACCTTGCTGGAGGACGATTTGTTTTCCAATAAAGCCCAAATGTGTTTCGACATTGGCAGAATTACACAGGTAGGAATTGTTGAGCAGCGTCTAGCAGCCGCAGTGCTGTGGAGGACAACCGCTACCTGAGGCCAAGCGTTTGTATGGTTTCACCTCACTACAGTAAACATGTTTGCCTTCTGCGTCTACTTGAAAGCCCTGGGCTGGGGTCTAGAGAAGGGATGCTTGTTGACTTATTGTTTTAAGGGGCTGTAGCCTGTCTTGGACAAATAAAACCAGTTGAGAGGATTTTGAGAATTGAAACGAGGGATGGCAAGTGAAATGGACACAATGTATGTTGACAGCCGTCTTTGCCTTTAAAGGGCATGTTGGGCCTCTTGAGCAATGTTAAAGTGTTTTTCTGTTTTTTGGGGGGCGGTCTGAACAACTACTGTTCTTTTTGTTCTTGCTTAGACATGGATGTGTCGTCCTATAAGGTAGGTTTCTTTTAACCAGTGTCTTTTTTCTGAGTACTTATTCATAGTGAGCAGTGATTAGCCATAGGGTGGACAGTCTAGGGAATTGGTCTCTAACATGCAGCCTGGGGGCCAATTGCGGCCTGCAGGGTGGTCATTTGATGCAGTTACCGTAAAATGAATGTTTAAAGGGACAGCTGAATTATTTGGCGCCTCCCAGGGGTTGATTAAAAAGAACAATATTGATTAAAAAAAAATTCAAAAGACACAAACGTGCATTTTTTTAAATACTCGCTGCTCGAGAAATTCACATTTATTTTACATAACATGAGTTAAATGTCGGGCAGCACGGTAGGGCAGTGGTTAGCGCATGTGCTGCACAGTTCTAAGGTCATGAGATCGAACCTTCCTGTGTGGAGTTTGCATGTTCTCCCCATGCTTGCGTGGGTTTCCTCTGGGCACTCCGGTTTCATTCCACATTCCAAGAACATGCATGTCGGGTTAATTGACCGATCCAAATTGTCCCTAGGTGTGAATGAGCGAGTGTGTTGTCTGTCTCTGTATGCCCTGCAACTGGCTGGCAAACAGTTTAGGGTGTCCCCTGCCCACTTCCCGGTGATGGCTAGGATGGGCTCAGGCACCCCCGCGACCCTACTGAGGATAAGCGGTGCAGAAAATGGATGGATGGAGTTAAATGTCAGCCATCTTGCTGCGGATCGTAATTAATTCCCTGTAATTTAAGTAAACCTAATGCAAATTATGGATTGATTCATACTTTTTCCACATTCATTTATTTATATTTTCACCTTAGTTCTTAATGTTTTTTTTATATCTTGTTATTTTATTTTAAATTCAAAAATATATTTGAGAACAGTTAAATTTTTTTATTCAGAAGTTTTATTGTGGAAAAATGCAATATATTTTTGGGGGTGCCTGAGCCCCTCTCAAAACAGGCTGGTTACGCCCATGGGTAAAAGTTTACTGTAGATTAAAAGATAACGCCATGGAGATTGCATCATTCAACTACACCCCACCCCTCCAGGCAACGTAGGAGAGTAGTGGCAATACAAAACCATGTTTATCGTGCAATCAACGATTCATAAACATGTTAATTAACTAATAAAGCAATTAAACCAAATCGCAAGTGAAAGGACAAAAACAGAAAGCGAAAACACCAGCGCGTTTGCTCCATCATAAAGTGCCATTCTAGTTGGCCAAACAGTCCATCAATCAAGTAAGAAATATTTAATCCTTGAAAAAAAACTGATGTATCTTACAATTACACAATCACACTATGGCACATCAAATAGATTTTGGTTAATTGTGCAGCCCTAATATAGATAAAAAAGCTTCCAAAACGGGTTACATACAATATGTCCTTTTGTAATGCTATCCTTTTATTTTATTTTTCCTCATCTGAGTATACATTACATGTTTATCCTGTAGTGACATGTCTAAACTCATTGCAAACAATGTTCATGTTAAATTTAAAGTTTAGTAGACACTCAAAATAGGGAGAGAAGGCATCAATAGATTTTGAACTTGCAAGGAAGATAGGGAGGGGAGGCCTTTAGATAAGAAAGTCCAACCTGTTCTTAAGGCCCTCCGCTGAGCCCTTTCTTTTTTATTACATAGCCTAGGTTACAGAAGCAGATCCACCCTAAAGGGTGTAAAATGATAGGACAGAAACATGATTTCAGGTGTCAAGTATTCGTTAGAATAAACTACTAATGGACTAAAATATCGTAAAAAATTAAAATGACGGCACAATTATTACCCATAATGAATAACCTGTATTAATAATAATAATAATAATTTCCTTTGTATTGTCATTCTTTGTAACAATGTACACAGAACGAAATGTCGATACACCTGACCCGTTGTAGCGAGTCGATGCAGCCGCAGCCAACAGAGGGCGCCGCCATTATACCAATTAGGTATGTCTCGGCCGAGGCGCGAACCAGCGACCTCCCAGTCTCAAAGCGGGCACACTACCATCTAGGCTGCTGAGCTGGTACCTCCTGAGCCTCTGTGACCACAAATAAGAGAAACTGAATTCTGTAGATTTAGGCAACGTGCTAATTTAAGGTTTAAAAAAAAAATTGGCGCCAGGAATTACTTTTGTGCCTCGACATTTTCTAATGAAAAAAATTGTGCCTTGGTTCAAAAATAGAAAGAATGCTATATGATGTTTTTTGTGGTTCTGATGCTGGAGACGAGGGAAGCAACACTTTAGATCATTCGCACCGGAACATTGATGACGGTGGGAAAAGATAACAGTGCTTCAGACAGAGAAAATGACATTTAATAATACATTTGATGTTTTTAAAAAAAAGAAACAGGACTTTTGGAAAAAAGGAAATTGCAATAAGAAATGGACCGCTTGATCGTATTCTAAGGATGAGTGATTTGCTGCTACTATTATTGCTACTAAGCCTAGCCATTCCCAGTATGTATGAATGTTACAAAGGGGAAATGTTATGGCATTTGGGTATCTATTTCAATACATGTGTGTTATTTAAAGAAGACTGGATAGAATTGTGTGAAAATGTTACCAATTTAGAATAGTTTGTGGTTACCCATCATTTTCAAATTAGCCCAATAGAGTAATGAATTGGCTGAGATCTAAATTGCAATTCATTTCTGACCTAAGGAAACAACAATTATCATTGATTTTGTATTCACTGTGATGCCAAATCACTTTATTCAACATGTGCATCTTTGGATTTGATGAAAAATTTCATAAATAAAACAGTAGCGTGAAGATTTGCAGTATGCCATTATCATTTATGCCCTTCATATATCATCATTTATTACAACTGTTTACTTCATACCGGTACCCCTGCTTTTTCCTAATTTGAGCATTAATTCAACCACAAGCACTGACTAATGACACTAACTTCATAGGTATTGTGTTTTGTGGGGTTCTATGTTTGTTTTTGTTTATACACCGAGATGCAGAGAAAATTTAATTAGCCTTTTTTGTTTATGACAATAAAAACAATCTTGAATCTTGAGTGTGGCATGTTTGTATATTGCATGTGTGTTTACCGTCTGTGTAAGTGTCACACGCATTTAATATTTTGATAATAAGCAGAGATTTGTTTCATTTTCGTTTTGTGCTCTCCAAAAACGACAATATTGAAATCTAAATATTTTCTTACTCTTCTTTTGGGCAGGCTGTGAACTCTATTGATCATAATTTAACATTAAGTTTGTTAGTAAAATATATAAGGTCTCTAAAACCTTACAAACCCTATAAACCTTATAACCTGACAGGAAAAAATGGGAGTGGTCATTCTCATTCGATACATGTTAGGCATGGTCAAGAATGGGCATCACTAACTTAAAAGTACATGATCAATTCTTCCAAAATATGATTTGAAATTTGTCTACACAAGGCATATGTTTTCGTGGTTGAATGAGCCTATTACAACCCAAGCTCCTCACAAAATAATAACATAGTAACAACATTGTAATAACATGATACGTTTTTATTTAAGAAATGCATATGATACTGGTAGACCTCCGCGCTATTCGGTAACAAAAAGGGTTATTTTTACTTAGAAAAATAGTACAATTATACTGGTACCATTATTAGTACTTGTTGCAAAACATATAAGGTAATGTTTAACGTCAGTATCTGTTTTGACCTTTATAACTCAATTTTCTGCACTCCTACTTCAGACTGTGAGATAATTTGGACTATGCAATGTTTGTAGATTTGATCATCCCACATCATTCAATTTACACACCAAAAGAAACTGCAATTTAAAATTGCAATCTGGAAAGTGGGGGACATATCAATGCACGATTTAAGAAATCGCTGAACATTCACCAAATCCCATCACAATTAATGGTCAAGACACTTTTTGCTTGAGAAAAAAGTAAAAGTGCAATTAATTACCTTATTTGATTGCACTTAGCACTTCATTTGACTATTTTCCTTTTGCGAGCCCATATTTAATTTAACAAGTGATTTGTCCTATATAAATTGGGTTGTATTATTGCTTTTTTTAACATTGCACATACGGTTTTCCACTTGTATGAATTGTCTAACATTTTCAAAATCCAGTTTCATCAACAAAGGCCCTTTATTCAAATGTTGAACAAAAAAATGCCCATCTTGAATTTACACACAAGCTCAGAAAGGGCAGAAAATAAATGCGAAAGATTGATGGTTGGGATTTAAACCCACAAACTTTTTGCTGTGATGTAAAATATTGGATTCACTTTCTAAACTCAACCTTAACCTTAACGTTGCGGTGTGTGCCGTCTGCCTTGACACGGCTCTCCCTTCTAGAAACATGGGTACAATTGTATTCATAGTTAAATAATATAGATGTGGTAAACTTTTAAAACATGATTTTATTTGTATCTGAAATATTTGTGTGTGGTCCCTTAAAAAAACAATGCTGGTGATCAGTTATTTTGCCATTAATAAAATCTGATTTTTTTTTTCTGTGTTTTCTCATGCCCTTGTTAGCTGTGCTTTTACACTGCAAATTGATGTGTTATATGCAGTCCACAACTGACCTGAGGGAGGTTTGCAAACTGCCCTATACACTGACTGCTGCTTCCTCACTAAAACATTAGCATCAAATTACTTTTACCTTGTGTAATTTTCAATCTGGGCAGCATGGTGGCTGACTGGTTTGCACGTCCTCCTTGGATTTCAGAGGTTTTGGGTACAATGGCCACTATAGTTTTCCCTGCGTGGAGTTAGCATGTTCTACCCCTGCCCCAATGGGTTTTCTGTGGGCATCCCGGTTTCCTAGCATGTCCTTAAAATATGCTTTGCAGGTTTATGAGTACCTCAAATTGTCTATGGGTATGAGTGTGGATGGTTGTCTGTGTGTGTCCTGCGTTTGGCTGGCAACCGGTCCCTGCCCATGAGGCTGGAATGAGACCCAGCATCCCTAAAACCCTTGTGAGGAAAACGAATTAATACATTTTGAATTTAATTGTCTCCTATTTAATCAAATTCAAACTCAGTAAAACCCATAAAATGGTTTGAGAAGTCAAATCACATTTATTTGTAAAGGCCTTGATCACAGGCTACAATTACACTATCCCCTGATCTGCAACCTGCATGATTTGTAAACAGTTTAAGCCTGACCTGAAGTTTAAAACCGAGTGCTGTAAGCCAAATTCCCTTCCGACTCGTAATAAATTGAAATGGATTATCATCAGCTTTGTCAACCAAATAATGTGTTTATTTGCTGTCTGTTGTTGCATTATTCATAAGACTGTTTTGTAAAACATTCACTACAAGGCCATTCGGACACAGCTGTGGTTTGTCTTTCCGGTTGCCACATAATTATCTCCTCTTTCTCAACTACTCATGGCGATTGGCTGTTGTGGTATTTTAGTCCAGCTATTCTCTCTTATTGTGTGACGGTTAAACTTTTGGAGAAGTCGTCGCTTGAGACAGTGGATTTTGTCAACAGTCTTTCACATTTTTTTCTGAGATCTCCTTAACAACATTTTAAAGATACAAAAATTTCAAACATGCCACATGCCACAATTGGATGCATTGCAGCTCATGGAATATGGCTCTTAGACCCTTCATTAAAGCTGTTGTTGCTGTGATTAAACCTTAGTCTGCTAAAGCAGCCTCGTTTCTTGTTTTAGCGATTTACTCTTTCTTGCGTCAAGTCAAGTCATGTTTATTTGTATAGCCCTTTATCACAATCATTCTGACATAAAATGGAAAACTTCCAGACAAAAATGTGTTATTTGTGCCGAAATTTACCAAATGTTCTCATTGTTCAAAGCACTTATTTTGTGACAAGAAAACTTGCCCCTTTTTTCTTATAATTTGAGGGCTTGCCATGCCCAAGGACCATAAACAGTGACTCAAGGGCTCAGGAATCTTAAGAGCTATAATATAATTGTAGGTTCACCCCAAATGTCCCTATGTGGCTTGTTGGCTCAGCCCTGCATTCGAAGCAACACAACAAGTTGTTTTTGCTGCTGAAATTGCTCTGTTAAATTTACTACTGCCCTTGAGTCTATTCATTGATGTTGTTATATCCTTGACAAAGATAAGTGTGTCTTAGAGTGAAGGTTAAGTGTTGCTTAAAACTGGGATGTTTATTTTTCAGAAAGTTTAAAATATTTCCAGTTATCAGTAAAATCAATCACCAAAGGTCTATGCTGAAAGCCATAGGTTTCCGACCCCAGGTTTACAGTACCTATTGTACCGAAATTTTCACTCATTAACACATTATTTGTGTGTGACATTAAATATGTTTGTCCTTGAAATTTATTCCAGTATTGCTGTTTTGGTCTTTTTGCCAAGGTTACAAATTTTCGGTTTCATTTTGGTGCATCCATGTATCCTATTATTATCAAATGGCAATTTACTGCAAGTTTTGTAAGAACTCATTTTTGGTTGTGTCTGCTATAGCTTGCAAATGTAAAAAAGAATATTGTATGTTGTCAGAAACCATTCATACGTTTTAGTTAATACTAGCTTGCAGAATACAAAGCTTCATTGTGAACAAATGAGGGGGGAAATCAAATGTATCAAGCCACAGTCATTTTGATTTCAGAGAGCTTTTGAAAGTCCTGTTGCCGAGTGATGGCGTGTCGGCTGAGCACTGCGACATGGCATTTAGTAGGGAAGCAAGTTGCCCAAAAGACATCGTCAAGTAATTGCCAGTTTAGGCTTCACTAATGCAGTGTAAGACGGAAATCTGAAAAGGCCAGCCAATGCTTCCACGCAGATAAACAATTATAAGGCTTCTTAATGAAAGACGTCGTATATGTGGTATACCCTTGAAGATTAATTTAAATGTCACGCATGTCTGAAACAAAAACGGGAAGTGGGTGTTAATTTAAAATTTTTACTCCAAACATGTAATTCTTTTACTGACATATGTGTTACTAAATGCCTAAATATTTTCTCAGTTGCCTTTCTCCAATGTCTAAATATCATATAATGTGTACACTATAATGCAAATTTAATGTGTTAAGTCGTATTTAGTTGTATGGCATCGACTGTAAAAC
The DNA here is from genome assembly GCF_059441175.1 of Urocampus carinirostris. Taxonomy (NCBI): domain Eukaryota; kingdom Metazoa; phylum Chordata; class Actinopteri; order Syngnathiformes; family Syngnathidae; genus Urocampus; species Urocampus carinirostris. The sequence continues at coordinate 3,462,956 of NC_142363.1, read as the reverse complement.
AAATGGATTTGCTGATACAGCCAACTTAGACTCTGCAGTTGTATTAAAGGGGAACCAATGAGTTGCGAGACGCGGGTTTCATAATTATTTAGTTGAGTTGAGTGGTTTATTGGGAATTTCCTCTACTTGATTATCATACAGGGTACCTACAGCTTAAGGAAAGTTAAATTTAAGACTTTCTATGATTTGTAATGCCTTTTGAAATCAAATTCAAGACCAAGTCGACCAAAAAAAAAAAAAAACACTATTGAATCAAGCAAAACTCAAATACTTCTTGCACACAATACATCATACCTTGTACACATTACCTGGCACAGCTTTTAACCAAGGCGACATTTTTTTGTCGGATATCCGCTTCTCATGAAATGTACACTTTACCATGGTCCAAAGTAAACGTCTCTGTCTGAAGTTGCTATGTGTACTGTGGGTAAACCTAAGGCATGCATCTACTCTGAAATGTCTGACTGAAATGACATCACCGTGTTGATAGTTACGTTATTGTGGTCACGCCATAGTGCCACAAAAGCAAATTGGTGAATCTTTCAAAAAGACAATTGATAAATGTTACTAAATCTTATTAATTTGTTAATATTTTAAGACTTCCAAAAAATGTATTCAAAACATTTTAATAATGATGAATTTAATGCCTTTTAAGTCTTTTCAAGAATCATCCCAAAACTAGTTTTTATGGCCCAAGATCATGGGTTTATCAGCAACATGTATGAACAACAGTCAAAATGTTCATGACTTCGAAATATTCCTAAATTGAAACCTTGAAATTCAACAACTCGCTGTACATTGAAGTATTTTCAAACATTGTGGCAATTTCTCAAATTGACTGCCTGAAATAAAATCTCACGCACCCAAATAAATGCTAGATGCTGTCTAAGGAGCTGACGAAAGGCTAGTCTAACCCTCCTTACATAAGCTGCCATCTCAGGAAATCAACCGCAGATAACCAACATAAAATGGATTGATTTTCTAAGTTTCGTCCATTCTCCTGTGCTCTTGAAGATTCCGTCATGGGTGGATGAAAACACGTTCTACTAAGACCATCTCAACGTAGTAAACAGTTTGCAAGTTCCTATTTTGCAAATTTTTCTCCTAAGAAGTTGGTTTTAAAGTTTTCGTCCTGAGATTTGAAGTGTTCTTACCTATACAAAAAAATCCTGTACTCTATATTGCAATTGTAAATAACTCATGATTTGGAGTCAAGAGGAATGATTTCCAATGGAATCACTGTCCAATTTATTACTCACGTACTAATATATAAACATATCTGCTGAATGTTTGTGCTTTATTTAAGAATAGCTTATCGCTCTTTGTGTATATCTGTACTTCAATTTGACAACCTAGCTTGTTGACATTAGAACTGTCTTATCAGAACCTCAAAACTTCAGGCATTTAGTATAAGAAACTGTTTGAGAAGTAAATCATACTTGCGCTCACATATTACATCATACTCTCACACATGCACAACTATACTCTCATACAGACGCAGTCATACCAATGCACAAACATACTATTCCCTCTCAAACACACACTACTATACTCTCTCACACACTATTGTACTCTCATGCACAATATTATACTCTCTCATGCATGGTAATATTCTCACATCCACCAACTGACTATGCCAGGGGTGGCGAACACGTGGCTCTAGAGTCTTGGCCAATAAGAATGCGGCTCTTTGCCTCATCATATTTTCTGTATACTGTGTCTATTTGCCTTGTTTCATGTTTATTTTTTATTTTTTTGTGTGTATTGAGGGTGGACACTTTCCTTGAAATCAACACAAGAACAATACTTGTTGTATTGTAAGGAGAGGAGTGTGTTATGGGAAATAATGTGTGTGTCTGTCTGTCATGGCAGGTCAGTGCGTGGTGTGGCTCTTTGACTCTCACAGTTAAAAATGTCGACTCTGTGTCAAACTTGTTCGCCACCCCTGGACTATGCCATACTCCCACTCAAACACTACTATAAACTCACACTCCTATGCTCTCTCACATAAACTACTATACTACCCCCCACACACATTACTATAGACTCTCTCTCACACACACACACACACACAATAGGTTTTTCTCACCTAGTGTATTGATCACCTCACCTTTCACAATTGTTTTACCTTGGGCACTTTTGGTAATCAAGTTTAATGTCTTACAATACTGTACAACCTCAAACCGAAGCTCCCTGTATCGTAGGATGTGAGGAGTAAAGTAGTGTGTGAGAGTATAGTAGTGTATATGAGAGTACAGTATTATTGATGAGAGAGAATAGTAGAGTTTGTGCATGGGTATGACTGTATGAGGGTTTAGTTGTGCAATTGTGAGAGTGTTACATACAAATATAGTAAAATTTATTTCTCAAACAGCCACTCATAATCTAGTGGATGTTGTTTGCTGAGCATGTTTTGTAGCCTCATTGCACTCATTTCTGGGTGGTCTAGCACCTAGTGGTTCACAGTTCTTTCCTGCTGAGAAAATGTCAGTAAATGGGAATCTTTAATTGGAGTGCAACTAAGGCCGCATGGAACATTAACATGTTTTAATCTCATGGGACCACTGTCTGACCTATTTTAATTCAAAGGACACCTATGACTGGCATGTGGAATAAATTGCAATTGATTATTTATCTGGAATTTTCAATGCAAATGTCTCATTTTCAAGCCCTTTTTAAAAAAAAACATTTGCAGAGCTTCATCAAGTACAAAAAGTGCCAGGCTATATCATCATTAAGGTTGTGTTCACGCAAAGCTGGGGAATATTAGCAAGAATTAAACAATATTTCACCCAAATCGCACAATATATTTGTATAAAAATACAAAATACTTAATTATTTACATTAAATAGAATTCAAATGCATTACCATGCATTCTTGGAGACCAAGATGGAAAACGAACACAAAAGTCATGGTGGGCCCCACTACCCTTCTTAAAATTTGATAGCGCTTGTAAGTGTACAATTTGGAATTGAACACAACTTTTTGGGTAGCTTTAATATTGTTTTTCTTTCGGTCAATTTTCGACAAGGTGTTTCATGACAAAAGTCTTAAAAGGGAAAACATTAATACAGTATCAGTGGAAATTCAATGTGATTAATCTGGGAAATATGTTCGAGTCAATTCTCTAGAAAGTATTTACATTTTTTAAAAATGATTAATGAAGGATTTTCTTCTCCACCAGTTTCCCAGAATCAACAATGGTGGCCATAATTCACACATTTAATACTAATTAATGCCACATATTATGCAGTGGAAGTGTAATCCTAATGCTCATCATAAACAAGATCACTTGGTCCATAACTACCAAACACGTCATGAATCTTTGGATTAAACCATTACAGTGGGACCACGGTTATCGCGGTTAATGGGGACCAAAACCACCCGCGAAAAGTGAAAATCCGCGAAGTAGCGGCGCCCCTTCAAAAAAAAAATATATTTTTTTTGTAATTTTTTTTTTAATCATTATTATTTTTTAGACCCGGTTAATGGGGACTAAAACCACCCGCAAAAAGTGAAAATCTGCGAAGTAGCGACGCCCCTTCAAAAATGCTTAAAAAAAAATCATGTTTTTAAAAAAAATTATTATATTTTATTATTATTATTTTTTAGACCTGCGAAGCTCTGAACCTGCGAACGTGGAACCACGAAGTAGCGACGCCCCTTCAAAAATGCTTAACAAAATTTTTGTTTGTTTTTTTTGTTTTTTATTATTATTTTATTTTATTATTATTATTTTTTAGACCCGGTTAATGGGGACCAAAACCACCCGCAAAAAGTGAAAATCTGCAAAGTAGCGACACCCCTTCAAAATGCTTTTAAAAAAATATATATATTTTTTTTTTTCAAATTTCTTTATTTTATTATTATTTTTTAGACCTGCGATGCTCTGACCCCGCGAATGTGGAACCACGAAGTAGCGAGGTCTCACTGTATCTCGAAAGTGTTCGAGAGTGTCTCAAATGAGTTTTAATTTTCATTTAAAAATCACATCAGGTGAATTAATGCTTTTGTAAGATGAGGCTCCTTTTCATTATGCCCCAAATGACCAGCGCAGCACTGACAGACATGTTATCTCAAAGGCCGTATCCCGAGGTGTAGTAGCCAGTCATTTTCCTTTTCATTAATGTGACACATTAGTGGTGCCACTAAAAGTTCACAGCATGAAGTGAAATTCCTTAACATAACATGTAAGACACCTAACCGTTGTCTTTGTATCGTTCTCTGATTTATAGTAGTTACTGTTGAGGAATTTACTTTTTCTTCCTCCCTGTGTCTGTTGAAGTACCTTGAAATGTTTTATTCGCAGAATATTCCGGACACAAATGACTTAAAGATAAAATGGCTTACCATCTTTATACCTAAACGGTGGTCCAGAAGCTAAAACGAAACCGAAACTTTCTGTACAACAGTGGAAACTTTCACTGAACAACAAGTCTCTGTCTAAACAGGTTTTAGCAGGCAATGATATGATGATGCTCAAGGCCACACCTGGTCACAAACACAGGACAACGAAAAGAGTAATTCTGCATTTCATCCAGAGTGATCATGGACCTCTTGGCTTCATCTCCGATGAGTTTTCTCCTTGTATGAGCTGAAAGTTTAGGGGGACGGCCCAATCTTGGTAGATTTGCAGTGGTCTGATACTCCTTCCATTTCAATATTATCGCTTGCACAGTGCTCCTTGGGATGTTAAAAGCTTGGGAAATCTTTTTGTATCCAAATCCAGCTTTAAACTGATTTTTTTATTTTTACACGTTCATGTAGGGCGTAATCTTTCGTACGGAAGATTACGATAACGCGAACGTACGATTAGCCTGCGTTAGCTTTATGTTTACGTTAAACATTCAAGGTAAACATTCAGGGTGTTGGAACGGATTAAAACGATTTACATTGTTTTTAATGGGAAAAATGATTTTGGTGATCGAACAAATCGGTTTTCGAACAGGGTTCTGGAACGGATTATGGTCGAGAACCGAGGTTCCACTGTGTATATATAATATATATATATATATATATATATATATATATATATATATATATATATATATGGGGGCAGCACGGCGGCGCAGTGGTTAGCGCTTGTGCGGCACAGTTCATGTCATGGGAACCTGTCATGGGTTCAAATCCAGCTCCAGACTTCCTGTGCGGAGTTTGTATGTTCTCCCCGTGCTTGCGTGGGTTTACTCCGGGCACTCCGGTTTCCTCCCACGTTCCAAAAACATGCATTTCAGGTGAATTGGCCGGTCCAAATTGTCCCTAGGTGTGAATGAGCGAATGAGTTGTCTGTCCCTTTGTGCCCTGCGATTGGCTGGCAACCAGTTCAGGGTGTCCCCTGCCCACTGCCCGGAGATGGCTGGGATGGGCTCCAGCCCCCCCGCGACCCTAATGAGGATAAGCGGTACGGCTGATGAGATGAGATGAGATATATATATATATATATATATATATATATATATATATATATACAGTGCATCCGGAAAGTATTCACAGCGCTTCACTTTTTCCACATTTTGTTATGTTACAACCGCATTCCAAATTGTGTTAATTTAATCTCTTATCTCAAAATTCTAGACAAAATACTCCATTATGACCATGTGAAAAAGTTTTTTTTAAAACTTTTTTTTTTATTTATCAAAAATAGAAAACTAAGAAATCACATTTTACATAACTAAATCTTAAAGACGGGAACCACCACCCCAGTCTGCCAGTCCAGAGGCACTGTCCCCGATGTCCACGCGATGTTGCATAGGCGTGTCAACCAGGACACGCCCACAACATCCAGAGCCTTAATGAACTCTGGGCGGATCACATCGAACCCCGGGGCCCTGCCACCGAGGAGTTTTTTGACCACCTCAGTGACTTCAACCCTAGTGGTACGAGAGCCCAACCCAGAGTCCTCAGGCTCTGCTTCCCCAGAGGAAGATGTGTCGGTGGGATTGAGGAGGTCTTCGAAGTACTCCGCCCACCGATTCACAACGTCCCAGGTCGATGGCACATCGAACTACGGCCTAGGGTGTCCTGGTGCCAAATGCACATATGGACACCCTTATGTCTGAACATGGTGTTCATTATGGACAAACCCTGATGGGCACAGAAGTCCAATAACGAAACACCACTCGGGTTCAGGTCAGGGCGGCCGTTCTTCCCAATCACGCCCCTCCATGTCTCACTGTCATTGCCCACGTTAGCGTTGAAGTCTCCCAGCAGTACGAGGGAGTCCCCAGGGGGCGCGCTCTCAAGCACACCCTCTAAGGACTCCAAGAAGGGTGGTTACTCCGAACTGCTATTTGGTGCATAAGCACAAACAACAGTCAGGACCCGTCCCCCCACCCGAAGCGGAGGGAGGCTACTCTCTCGTCTACTGGGGTGAACCCCAACTTACAGGCGCCGAGCCGTGGCGCAGCTAATATGCCCACACTGGCTCTGCGCCTCTCACCACGGGCAACTCCAGAGTGGAAGAGAGTCCAACCCCTCTCGAGAGGACTGGTACCAGAGCCCAAGCCGTGCGTGGGGGTGAGTCCGACTATGTCTAGTCGGAATTTCTCAACCTCACACACCAACTCTGGCTCCTTCCCTGCCAGAAAGGTAACGTTCCATGTCCCGAAAGCCAGTTTCTGTAGCCGGGGATACGTGTATATGTATATATATATATATATATATATATCTCATCTCATCTCATTAGCTGCACCGCTTGTCCTCAGTAGGGTCGCGGGGGTGCTGGAGCCCATCCCAGCATCATCGGGCAGTGGTCAGGGGACACCCTGAACTGGTTGCCAGCCAATCGCAGGGCACAGGGGGACAGACAACTCGCTCGCTCATTCACACCTAGGGACAATTTGGACCGGTCAATCCACCTGAAATGCATGTCTTTGGAATGTGGGAGGAAACCGGAGTCCCCGGAGGAAGCCCACGTGAGCACGGGGAGAACATACAAACTCCGCACAGTAAGTCCGGTAGCTGTATTTGAACCCACACAGTAGGTTCCCAAGACCTTAGAACTGTGCCGCACACGTGCTAAGCACTGCCCCGCCGTGCTGCCCATGTATTTATATGAATATTTGTACATATATATATATATATATATATATATATATACCAACTTACAGGCCTACCAGGCAAGTCTTGAACTTGCCTGGTAGGCCTGTATATGTATATGAACATTTGAAGGTGAGAGAGAGTGATGCAAAGGATATTTTCATTGGATGCCAGTTCCTTATTTCGTCTATTATTGCACGTCAATTTTTTGACGTCATTGTCAGTATGGGCCAATCATGTTTCTATTCTTTGATTGCACACCCATTAGGGCTTATATTTTTCGTATCCTTGAAGTTTCAATCTAAAGAGGAGGCTCAAGGGGTGAGGCGGCAGAAATGGGAAATAGGATTCTCCTATCTGAAGGCCCCTCTCCTTGTTTCTCTTTGAGAATTAAAATCAATTGCCGTCTTTTCTCCTTATTTTGAGTGTCTACTAAAATTTAAACTTAACATTTGGTCCTTTGAGCCTGATTTAAACAAGCGACCTAAGGATTTGCAGTATCATGAACAATCTTTTCCAAAACATCTGACTATCAGTAAAACTTTTTAGACAAATGTATGTATGCTAGATGATGCAAAAACACAGAAACAAAATAATCCAGTACATGACCTCATCAAAGCTCAGAGGTACGATTGGAATCCTTGGGACTCGTTAAAGGATTTTAAATTGATTAAAAAAATAGCCTGGCTATTGAATTTGACAAAGAGAGGGTCCTATCCTAATACTTCAGTCACCTCAACATGACATCCCCGTACCAAAGGTCATGAGCTACTTCTGTCTCCCTTGATGCTTTCGATCCAATGCCACCCTCTCCCCCTTAAGCCACCCACGCTATTTCTCCACATGGACCTTCCCACCTACCTCCTTGAGTCTGAAACCCCTGCAGAGATGTAGAGTATTGTCAGGAGAGCTTCCCCGTTTCCCCCACCCCTTATTCCTGCTCTTCTTCCTCTGTCCCCAACACTATTCTATCCCCCACACACACAAACATGCACTTCCTTACGCCTCCATGGAATTACTTCCATCTGGCCTACTTTCTGCCCTTGCTGTATATCAAGTTGTATATCTCATGTTGTGTTTTTACACCACCTTCAAATGTTCATCCTCTATGTTGTTTTCTTTTTTTTCAACACTTGGGTCATCTGGCTTTCCTTTACCTTAAAAAAAAACCTCCCCTTTTGTTTTTTTGTAGTCTTTCTATATATATCCATCCAATAATACACTGCCAAACAAACCACATAAAATCCCATATTCATTGGTACCTCTTTAAACGACCCCCCTCTAAACATGAGAACTTCGGTATGCAATTTTTTTTCTTCAGCAAAAAATATCTCTATACAAAGGAAAATTCTATTCATGAGCAGTCCTAGTGGCTACTTCTAGAAATCAGTCTAGACCACTCACCGCTCGTGACTGCTAACTGCCAGCATTGTCCAGTTTGTGCATGCAAACTACGATAGGCAAAAATGTGCTGTTATTTTTGTGTTTGTACTTGCTTTTTTAAAGGTACAGTAACTTGAATTTTCAGTGTACAGTAAGTGCTTACGTATGATCAACAGTTCCTTGCAGTCCAGTCCCTACATTCCTATCTTCGCTATTTGCGCCTCTTAAAATGTTTGCAAATCCTTCTTATTAAACCTTCCAGACACAATGTGGAACCTACTCACAGCAAGATGGAGTATGTAGAATACCACCACAATATTTGCAATCTAAGACGATGCTATCATCTTCTACCAGTGAAAGACACTATCTGGATTTGATCTGAAATGGACTGGACGACATCAGTCTTTTTGAAAAATAAAAATAAAATCCTGTCTTAAAATTGTTGTTTGTGTACACAATGTAAAATGATCAAAAACGTATGTAATGTGCTGATTTCCGTTACTCCTCTTTGTAACTGCGCCCCCTTCCTCATCCGCACGCATACACATTCGTTACAGCGCTCATAATAAACATTTTATTTTGTTAATATCTTTTTTTTTAAATCGTATTACTGAATTTTTTATGTTTAGTTACTATGTATTACTATTTATTACTATTCGAATGTGTTTTTAGTGATCGGGAAAATGTGTTTCATAGCTATTTGGGGTTCACTCGTATGCTTTGGGAAGACAGTAGCAGACCAATTAGTTTTTATTATTTCGCTTATTACACGAGCAATTCGGGCTGCAATCATAATCATGGAAGGAATTAACCTTGTAATAAGAGGTACCATTGTATTACCTTTTTCTGTGTTCATGAAGTCAAAGCTAATTTGCCTTGAGATGATAGCAGAACAATTCTAAGCAATGCAAAATGATTGTTTTGTGTGTTCTTTCGTTATTTTTCTTGGGTACCTTAAGCTTATGTTGTATCCAATAAGAATATATGCAGGGCTTTTATTAAAGGATCCTCATCTTTCTCACACATACTCACTGGTTGTGAAAAACAATGTCTGCTCTGTATAGGTCAAATATAGTAGCTACACAATTACCTGTAGTTCTTTAATTTATAGTCATGATAAAAATGTGCATTGTTTGAATGTATTTATTTGCACCTAATACATGGTTTTCATCAATATTTGTGAATACACAGATTGCTGTTAAGAGGAGTCTACATTGGGGTCGTCAGCATATTTTACTTTCAAAATGTCATTGGGTTATTTTAAATTGTAGTTTAGAACCAGAGCCATTTTCCCCAAATAAAGGGATAAATGGTTGCATTGGTCCCAAAAAAAGCTGAATAATCTAATTAACGGTGCAATCGGACAAAAACACCCTGCAACACTGTCAGCAAACCATGATTAATGCAATTACAATTCTGCCTTGAGAAATAACACTCAAAACAAACTATTGCGCCACTGTCTTCATTTTAAATTTCATGTTTCTTCATCATATCCGAAGTGTCCATCAATGTCCTCATTGGAACGTAGACATGAAAGAACAATAGCATCTAAAACAGTTTAAGATTAGAAAACGTCAGAAATAGTTGTCAGATGAGATTGTATCAACCTTAAAAAATAAAAGCATAGGAGCTACTTGTTCACTCCCTGAATCACAAAATTCATTTTATATTTCACATGCTACAGATCATACTTTAGTCACCCTTTGCGGCCAGATGCCCTTTCCTCACACCCTTTTACATATGCACAGACAACAAAAGCAATGCTATCAGTGACACATTCGTGGCACTTGGCCACAGTCACTGTAGTGACTTGTTACAGTGAAATATGATCTGCTTACATATCAATGACACATCCATCGGTCATATTGAACTTCTTCCAAGAGCTTTTATTTTGACCGCTTTCCCTTCTTGGTGTATTTGACCTGTTGCAGTGAAGTCATTTTTTTTTTTTGGGTGTACAATCATGGGCCATGGATAATTGGGCTCGGTTTAATAAGTGATTGATCAAAACTTTGTTTTTCTTCTGGCCATGTGATCTTAATTATAAAAAGACAATTATTTTATTTTATTTTTTTCATTACATTATCATCATCAGAATCTTAATTTCAAAGAATGCTTTTTGTTAGATTTTTCAATCCACTTTTTCTTTTTATTTGCTTAAAATGGTGCTAACACAAATCTCAGGGTATTGCACTTGAAGGCAGCTTAGAATTGTTATGTAAATTAGTTTTAGGTTACACCAAAAAATGAGAAGAAATTTGACAGATTCAGTTTATGAGATCTGAATCGGAAACCTTTGATTGCTTACTCCCTCCACATAATCACTTTGGAAGGGGTGGACTTGAAGTGCCTGTACTGAAAATGCTACTCAAATTCAGTTCAAATTAAAATCTGTTTGAAATGAATGCTCTTCACACAGTTCTTGGGACACATGTGTTGACTTACAGGTAGAGTGTGTGAGTGGTTGTGCATTGGGTTCATGACGAAATTCTTCCTTGGCTTTCATTACACTTTTGAGGCAGCCCAGTTAATCATCCACAAACTTGTCACACCACAGTTTAAAGTCAAAGTTATGAGATGAGGGTTTGTTTGAAAGGAGTGTTTAAGGAGAAACCGGAAAAGGCAAATACTTGAGATGAGGACATAAGCTTCTTTTAGATATACTTTCTATTTGGCTTGTGGTGATTTGTACTTGCTCTAGCATGTTTTGTAATTTGTGATTGAGGGTGCAGAATTGTAATTGCCCCTGGGGTGCACCTCCGCCTTACTCCTCCCTTGCCCACAAGCGTCAGCGCCACCACATCGTTAGCCATCATATGCTTAACTTTCTTTCTCAATCAGAACATTTCATGTCATGGAATGAAGCGTTTTGGAGGCTCCCCCTTGACCTTGAATATCATGTCTCCTTTTGGGCAAACAACTGAGTAGATTAGGGAAGCTTTATTAAACATGCAACATTCTCTGACCATTTGCAAAACACAGAAAGAAATATGTATTCACCTAATTCACAGCTGCTGTTCAAAAATACATGTGCACTCATACAACAATATGATTTATTATATATTTCGTTTATTGTGCAGTAAGAAGCACTTTTGATTGTTTTTTTTTTCTTGTGCAAGTGACATAGTAGGCAACCAGCAATCAGTCGTGCATTTTTCTCAGTCTGCAGAGGGTCCTGTGAACAAAAAGACTGATACAGCAACAGCGCATTTTTGTAACTTCCTGAAATGTGTGTAAAAGTGTAGGGACACGCCTGAAAGTTCAGGGATTGCTCAAATTTACCCAAGGCTTGAAAAAAATTTACCACACGATGAGCATGGAAGAATAGCGTCCTGTTGTGCAAGATAATGACCCAAAACAACAAAGGATACAGAAAAAAAGGGGGGGGGGGAATAGGGGGTTATTTTTAAAAATAAAAGGATACAATATATTAATACAGGTCCTCAAATATTTTTATGTGAGAGTCAAACGCAATAAATATTGACTCAGGGACAGCAAGGACCGATTTGTTTTTATTATTGTAGAAGTTTACGAAACACATAAAAATCACAGTTTTCTTTTAAGTCAATCGCTTCCAAAACATTGCATAAGGGTAGTTTAATGTTTTACAAAAAGTATCAGTTTCGAAAATATTTAGAAAGTATTTATATATATTTACACATGCAAAATTCCTATTGATATCGTTCTGGATCAAATCTGTATCGGACAGTACTCTCATCTGCAATATAACTTGTTATCATATCAGAAAAGAAAAATGACACTCGTACAGCTGCTTAATAAAAGGCTAATGGACTTTTTTCCCTTGAAAAAAAAATAAGCGGCAGCACTCATATTCATCCATCCATCCATTATCTGCACCGCTTATCCTCAGTAGGGTTGCGAGGGTGCTGGAGCCCATCTCAGCTATCTTTGGGTAGTGGGCAGGGGACACCCTGAACTGGTTGCCAGCCAGCAGGGCACATAGAGAGACAACCATTCACTCGCTCATTCACACCTAGGGACTATTTGAACCAGCCAATTGTTTTTGGAATGTGGGGGGAAAATGGAGTGCCCGGAGGAAACCCAAGCAAGCACGGGGGAGAACATGCAAACTCCACACAATGTCAAGTTCAATACCCTGAATGTCTTCTTTAAATGATTTCATTTCGTTTTACAATGTCAATATCTTGTTACAAAGAATATCATTCATACACTTACTGCTGAACTTACAGCTGGCCAAGGAGCTGGGGATGTCCTTGCACGGCAAGTGTGCTGTCAGTCAAGCCGGCCCATTACATCAGGCATGACATTTAAAGTTGGGCGAAGGAGGCGGACGCTCTCTTTACCTCCTCCGTTCTTGGCCTGGAGTTGCGCCTCTGCCTTGCCTCTGCGGATGAACGTGTATTTGTATGTTTTGACTTTGGCCAGGCTTGGTATGGCATAAGGACAGCTGTCACATCTCCAGCCTGTCACTTGAGACATGGAGGAGATGCTTGAGGCCAGGGCATGAGGGAGATACAAGGACGGATGTTAAGGAGTGAGCCCTCCCCCCGTGCATGTGCGCCCATGTGTCCGAAAGACGAACAGGGGATGGCAGACATGGGGTGGCGGCCAGGGAAGGGCTTGACTGCGAGGCACCCTCTAACCTTGATGTCCACACAGCACTGTGCATTATTCACCCACCACTTTTTTAAATCCAGCCCTCTAGGGGTTGAGTCAATTCCTCTATGGGCACGTAGTAAATACTTCTTTAACGTACGACCATATGACTGGCAGGACAACTGCTTTTTCCTCTTTTTTTCGCCTCTCAATTTTTTGACAGAGTTCTCAGTGCTCATTACTTTCCCAAAAAGTTGTCTTAATTAATTAAGGCTCTGTGATGTAATTTTTTTGTTGTTTTTTTTTGCTCAGCAAGCAGCAGTTGTTCCTTGTTTTTGTTTTTTCATATAATTCAGGAGTCTGAAACTTGCGTCTCCCGGAATGAGCGGTTTAGGCCCCACCTTATTATAAAAGTTTAAAGGACAGTGTGTATTTTTTGACCAATAGATGTATTGTGTAATGAAACCTAAAACGAGTTCGTGAAAGCACCTAGAAGCTATGAAAACTCAAAATGACCTTAAAGCATATTTTCTCTTCTCATGTTTTGCCCAGCCTTTAGCAAAAAAAAAAGCAAAAGTTCAATATATGGACAACAAAGAAAAAAGGAAAGAAAAGGGGGAAAAAAGAAAAAAGGAAGGGACAATTTATTTTTATTGTTGTTTTCTTAATAAGCAAAGTTTACCACTATTAGGCGCTAAATAACACCCCATTTTAGTGCACACACGAAGATTGCAGATTTATTCTTGTTATTGCACTTCTTTTCTTTGCACTTTTGGTACAATGCAATATTATTTTTTCATTCACGAAAATTGCAGTATTATTATAACTTAGGCCAGGCTCTTAAGCACAGCATTGTAATTTTTTTTCTGCCTTTTATCCTGAAAGTCTTTTATTTTTTTCTCTTTAATGTCTTTATGACATGTTTACCCTGGAGTGGGGTCCCTTTACCACTCGGTTTGTAGTGACCCTGGAGTACCATGTCTAATCTTGTTGCACACAATGTTTTACAACATTGAAATCAAAGGCGACAACGACAATTGATTTCAATGTATTATCGATTGATTGATTGATTTTCATATCAAATTTTTATGTTTTTTAAAATTTTAAAAGTTTTTTGTATCAAATCTCTATCTAATCTGAACTACTTTATAAATCCCGATTTGTGCGTTTGTATGTGGCTTATAGGCTCAGAAATGGCTGAACCGATTACCGTGAAAATTTCCTATGTTGTAATTTAGGCCTATGCGAGTGTCTTTAGCGAGGTTTTGTATAAAGGCACCAGGGTGGAGCTTATTCGACCAATATTTTTTATTTTGTGTATTCTTTTATCTTACCCCACAAAAATGTTCCACTTCCACCAAAAACTACACAGCAGAAGTTTCAGTCATGTAAGTCGATATTTAGAAGTAGCTCAATCACGGTATAAATTTGGATTAGCACCCATTAAGCCGGTTACACACACAAAATAATGATGGCTTAGATACATAATACAGTAAATAAGAAAAACTCAGTCCTTTATTAGAGTCTCTTTACGGCTGTCAGGAAAAGTTTTGCCGTTTTTTTTTCAGCAATTTGCAGCAGATGCTGCAGATCAGTTTCATCTTTTGTGATATGACCACAGAATTCATGAATCAATTACAAATGTAGCTTTTCCATCAGACATCTTGGTGAGATCTAAAGCAGCAGCTAACTCTGGCATTTACGTTTTTCATGCCTCTTTTACTATTTGAGATGCCAACATCTGATATGTCATGACTTATTCTTGGTTTATCATCTTCCGAACTGCCGTAAATTCCGGACTATAAGCCGCTACTTTTTTCCCAAACCTTCAACCCTGCGGCTTATTCAGTGATGCGGCCAATTTATGTAATTTTTCTAACAGCCGCCAACGGCGCTCGAGTACAAAAGGTAAGATTTAGACCGGTAGAATATATGTGCCAAGGAAGACTGCAACTTCTTGTTTGTGCACAAATTAAATTAGCGTAGACATATCCTCATCATGCAAATTGCAAAAAGAAAGGCTCATGACGTAGCTTTCAAGCTAAAAGCAAACGAGCAGTCCGATAAAAAAGGAAACAGAGCTACTGCACTTAAACTTCACTTTGCGGGCATGTTGCTAGCGTGTTTTTGAATAAGGGAGCGTGGGACGACTCTTTCCCATACTGGGGAAGACGACTTTGATGACGTCAGTCATAAGAAGGAAGATGAGGACGGTTTACCGTGGTTTCTACAAGTACGGTATGTTTTTTTAACAGACCCGTCTACTGTGTTGCGAGCGTTTTGCTAGTAGCGTTTTGCTACCCTTCACAGGCACAGTTTGGGATGAAAAATATATTATAATTAAAGCTTTGAAAACTCTTGGTGTACCGTCTTTCTTAGTAAATATGTGTAACCGATGTATAATATGTATTTGCACCTGTATATTTTTTTAATGTTTTTATTTGAGAGACTTATTCTGATATGTATTGCGAATTTAAAAAGAGGGGCGGAGCAAACGCGGGCTGACGGGATGTGGGGTAAAGGTGAGTGAGACCTGTTGTCGTGGCGGACAATAGTGGATGTATATTTTTCCCACCCTTACCTTTGGAAATACAGACTTTTTTTCCTTGGATTAGTTTCAACGGGTACCCGGACTCTGCAGGTCTGCATCAAATACTGGTATCATTTTCTGTTCAATTTGATGACTGTGGTTTTTGGACTGTGTACTTTATATTCAGTTACAATTCAGTTACAATTGCGGGACTCAAAGCCGGGTTTGGGCTAATTTTGTGATTGTGTCACATGTTTTAATGTGGGCGCATGCGGCTTATATACAGGTGCGGCTTGTGTACGTACAAAATCGTTTTTCCTCTTAAAATGTGGTGGGTGCGGCTTATAATCAGGTGCGCTTTATAGTCCGGAATTTACTTTACTACTGCTACATGATAATTGAACTGACTCATTCGCAATTCTTTGCTCAGCATCAGATTCTAGGCGTCCTTTCAAGGTCTTTCCTTGATTTTCTTCAAGTCTTTTTTCTTTCTCTGCTAATTTTTTGGCAACACCTGTCATTGACCCCTTTCTTCCCTTTGCTCCTTGAGCCAACAAAAACTCTTTGTCTTCTGGAATTGTCATAATGTTGAGAGCATTAGCATGAGCAATGTCAAACAAGTCATCAAGTTCTTTTTTGAATTCACTTTCCTGGGCTTTTTGTATTGCTGTTTGTCGTCCTTTGTTCTTTTTTAGAAAACACCATGCTTGAAAATGTTTTTCAAGTTTAGTCTGACAAATTTCTGGATCTCAAATTGGAATTCTCGCTCCATTCCAAAATTATGACATTTGTTTCACTGTCACTGCGGAAGACGCTCTGATAAGCGTGTGCAATTCCAAGTGTTGATAAAGAAAGAAACCAAAAGCAATGCAAACTGATGGTAGCTTGCTTCCAGTGAGTTCAGACACATAAGTACCAAGCAGATACACTTCTTTCTTTGATCTAGTTGAAACAATGTACTGAATATTTACCTGATGCTGATCTTTGAATGTCAATCACTTCTTGGAGGACAAAGAAGGTCTGCTGGCCTTGTCTTCAAAAGTAGGTCAAGGGAAATATACTAGTTGAATTAGACTGATTTGCTGAGCAATGACTTGTGGGTAATAATTGTTTGAGAAATAAACTTACACATATGTGGCTTATCCCAGCGTCCATGGAACTCCCATTTAAGGAAAATGATAGAAAACGCCAAACTTCTCAGCAATTGAGCTACCTCTAAAATGTATTTTATTTAGACCAAACTGCACAGCAATTGTTCTTATGTGTAATGGAACACAATTAGGGGGTAAGACAGTGACTTTTTGCAACTTTGAAAATAAGCTCCACCCTAGGCACCCCCAATAAATACCAACAAAATCAATAAACCTCTGCTTTTGTGTAGTCAGCCAAATAGAGTACTGCAGCCTTTTACCACCCAAAACTTCAAGCAGCCAAACGCAATCTTCTTTCCATTTAGCAAAGGGGAGCCATTTTGCTTGTTTTAAAAACATTTTGTAGAATAGTAGGAATGTTTTCATCAGCACTTTTTTTGTGGTGGAAAACCCGATTTGGCCTAACCTCGCCCAGACCCTAGCTCAAGTCAATTGAGTTTGAAACCCTTGATACAATCACTCTTGAAGTACATACAGTGCATCCGGAAAGTATTCACAGCGCTTCACTTTTTCCACATTTTGTTATGTTACAGCCTCATTCCAAATTGTATCTCTGTAATCTCTTATCTCAAAATTCTACACAAAATACTCCATTATGACAATGTGAAAACGTTTTTTTTTACTTTTTTTTTTTAATTTATCAAAAATAGAAAACTAAGAAATCACATTTACATAAGTATTCACAGCCTTTGCCATGAAGCTCAAAATTGAGCTCAGGTGCATCTTTTTTCCACTGATCATCCTTGAGATCTTTCTACAGCTTAATTGGAGTCCACCTGCAGTAAATTCAGTTGATTGGGCATGATTTGGAAAGGCACACACCTGTCTATATAAGGTCCCACAGTTGAGTGTGCATGTCAGAGCACAAACACAAAGCATGAAGTCAAAAAAACTGTCTGTATATCCTGCGAGACAGGATTGTCTTGAGACACAAATCTGGGGAAGGATACAGAAAAATGTTTGCTGCTTTGAAGGTCCCAATGAGCACAGTGGCCTCCATTATTCATTAATGGAAGACATTTGGAACCACCAGGACTCTTCCTAGAGCTGGCCGGCCTTCTGAACTGAGCGATTGGGGAAGAAGGGCCTTAGTCAGGGAGGGACCAAGAACCCGATGGTCACTCTGTCAGAGCTCCAGCGTTCCTCCGTGGAGAGAGGAGAGCCTTCCAGAAGGACAACCATCTCTGCAGCAATCCACCAATCAGGCCTGTATGGTAGAGTGGCCAGACGAAAGCCACTCCTTAGTAAAAGGAACATGGAAGCCTGTCTGGAATTTGCCAAAAAGCACCTGAATGACTCTCAGACCATGGGAAACAAAATTCTCTGGTCTGATGAGACAAAGATTGAACTCTTTGGTGTGAATGTCAGTCGCCATGTTTGGAGGAAACTAGGCACTGCTTATCACCAGGCCAATACCATCCCTACAGTGAAGCATGGTGGTGGCAGCATCATGCTGTGAGGATGTTTTTCAGCAGCAGGAACTGGCAGACTAGTCAGGATAGAAGGAAAAATGAATGCAGCAATATATAGAGATATCCTGGATGAAAACCTGCTCCAGAGCGCTCTTGACCTCAGGCTGGGGCGAAGGTTCAGTTTTCAGCAGGACAACGACCCAAAGCACACAGCCGAGATCTCAACAGATTGGCTTCAGAACCACTCCGTGAATGTCCTGGAGTGGCCCAGCCAGAGTCCAGACTTGAATCCGGTCGAACATCTCCGGAGAGATCTGAAAATGGCTGTGCACAAACGTCTCCCATCCAACCTGATTGAGCTTGAGACTTATTGCAAAGAAGAATGGGCAAAACTGCCTAAAGATAGGTGTGCTAAACTTGTGGGATCATATTCAAAAAGACTTGAGGCTGTATTAGCTATCAAAGGTGGATCAACAAAGTATTAAGCAAAGGCTGTGAATACTTATGTAAATGTGATTTCTTAGTTTTTTATTTTAATAAATTCAAAAAAGTAAAAAAAAACGTTTTCACATTGTCATAATGGAGTATTTTGTGTATAATTTTGAGATGAGATTAAATTAATACAATTTGGAATGAGGCTGTAACATAACAAATCGTGGAAAAAGTGAAGCGCTGTGAATACTTTACGGAGGCACTGTACCTATCTGTTTTAACATGCCTATGACAAATCCAAGAATAAACCTTTTTTTTCCTTTGCCTTTTCCTCATTTTGTTTGGTCACACCTATTATCCTTTAAGAATAAACTCGTCTCATCCAATTCTTCTTAGTGTCAAATTTAGCTTGCCTTCATGCCACCTAGACAAGAAAGGAATTAATTTGCTTTTTCACTTCTGGGCAGTTTCATGCCATTTTAAAGCCACTCAATCAAAATCTATATCAGTGATTAATACACATATATGTGTATACAAATATATATATATATATATATATATATATATATATATATTAAGATATAGAGAGAGAGAGTGAAGAAAATTAATATAGCAAAATAGCAGGGTGTTCAAATATCTCCTACTTAGAAATCATGGAGCGGTTTAGGTGCATGTCCACTGTGAGAGATATAAACTAAAAAGAAAAATCCAGAAATTACCATGCATACATTTTTAACGATTTATTTGTGTGATATAGCTGGAAATAAGTATTTGAACACCTGAGAAAATTAATGTTAATATTTGGTACAGTAGCCTTTGTTTCCAATGCAGAGGTCAAACGTTGCCTGTAGTCTTTCACCAGGTTTGCACACACTGCAGTCGGGATCTTGGCCCACTCCTCCACACAGATCTTCTCTAGATCCATCAGGTTTCTGTGCTGTTGCTGATAAAACACGGAGTTTGAGCTCCCTCCAAAGATGTTCAGGTCTGGAGACTGGCTGGGCCTTGACATGTTTTTTACGGAGCCACTCCTTGGTTTTCCTGGCTGTGTGCTTTGGGTTGTTGTCGTGTTGGAAGACCCAGCCATGACCTATCTTCAATGCTCTGAGGGAAGATGGTTGTTCCCCAAAATCACAACCCCATTATTTTTACTACTGTGATTAGAAACCCCATTAATCATCCAAATTAATCCAAAATGACAATTCTTACAGGCACATTCTTCATGCGCTGCAAAAACTACCATATGTAAAATTAAAAAATTAAAATGAATCGAAGGGTTTGTTCTTGTTTTTTTGTTTTGTTTTGCAGTAATGCTATGTAACTTGTGGCAGCTCTTTGCTGTCTGTTTGAATGAGATGAGTCTGAATCATCACATGAAGAATCTCCCCTCAGAAGAACTGGATAATCTGATAGTCGCATGAAGGGTGTTCACAAGCAGGCTCATGTTCCATCTCTGGCCTTCTCACCTTCCTGTTAGTTCTTATCTCTATCTGATCTCTGTTGCAGTAGAAAAAAATAAACCCTCCATTAAATCACCTTTAAAGACAACTGGACTTGACAGCTACAAACTGGAGCAAAATAATCCCGAACCGCACCAACCACTGCACCCCCACATTTCCATGCCTGTTCCTATCTGTCCCATATATTTAGCGGCAGAAGCTGCCGGCGCTGCTGTGAAACGCAGAGCATCCCTTGTTTACTGATGCAGACTATATTGATGTGAGCTGATTCCATCAAGCGACACTTTTGGATTTCACATACCCAGCAATATTTCTCAGCTTCCTTTCTACTGCTCATGGTTTTAGGCCTAAATATACTGGACTGTCTCAGAAAATTAGAATATTGTGATAAAGTTCTTTATTTTCTGTAATGCAATTAAAAAAAACAAAAATGTCATACATTCTGGATTCATTACACATCAACTGAACTATTTCAAGCCTTTTATTATTTGAATATTGCTGATTTTGGCTTACAGCTGAAAAAAACTCAAAAATCCTATCTCAAAATATTAGAATACTTCCTCAGACCAAGTAAAAAAATAATTTTATAACAGCAAAACTAAATCAAACATTTGAAAATGTCCATTGATGCACTCAGTACTTGGTTGGGAATCCTTTTGCACGGATTACTGCATCAATCCGGCGTGGCATGGAGGCAATCAGCCTGTGGCATTGCTGAGGTGTTATTGATGCCCAGGATGCTTCGATAGCGGCCTTCAGCTCATTTGCATTTGTAGGTCTGGTGTCTTTCATCTTCTTCTTAACTATACCCCACAAATTCTCGATGGGGTTCAGGTCAGGGGAATTAGCAGGCCAATCAAGGACAGTGATGCCATGGTCAGTGCACCAGTTACTGGTGGTTTTGGCACTGTGGGCAGGTGCCAGATCATGCTGGAAAATGAAATACTCATCTCCATAGAGCTTTTCAGCAGATGGAAGCATGTAGTGCTCTAAAATCTCTTGGTACACAGTTGCATTTACTCTGGACTTGATGAAACACAGTGGACCAACACCAGCAGCTGACATGGCTCCCCAAACCATTGCTGACTGTGGGAACTTCACACTGGATTTCAAGCAACTTGGATTTTGCTCCTCTCCAGCCTTTCTCCAGACTCTGGCGCCTTGACTTCCAAATGAAATGCAAAACTTGCTTTCGTCTGAAAAGAGGACTTTGGACCACTCTGCAACTGTCCAGTGCTTCTTCTCCATAGCCCAAGTCAGACGCTTCTTCCATTGTCTTGAGTTCAGAAGTGGCTTGACCATGGGAATACGGCTATTGTAGCCCATTTCCCGGACACGTCTGTGAACTGTGGCTTTTGATACCTGGACTCCAGCTTCAGCTCACTGTCTTTGAAGCTCCCCCAAATTCTGGAAGCGGCTCTTCTTCACAATTTTGTTAAGGCTGCGGTCATCTCTCTTGGTTGTGCAGCGTTTCCGGCCACATTTTTCCCTTCCAACAGACTTTTTGTGGATATGCTTTGAAACTGCACTCTGTGAACAGCCTGCTCTTTGAGAAATTTCTTTTTGTGTCTTACCCTCCATCAGGAGGGTATCAATGATGGTCCTCTGGACAGCAGTCAGATCAGCAGTCTTCCCCATACTTGTGATTTAGTTTACTGAACCAAGATGAGTGTTTTTAAGGCTCAGGAAACCCTCGCAAGGTGTTTCGAGTTAATTAGATGATTCAGGTGATTAGTTGAATAGCCTACTTGTATACTTTTTCATGATATTCTAATATTTTGAGATAGGATTTTTGAGTTTTCTTAAGCTGTAAGCCAAATTCAGCAATATTAAAATAATAAAAGGCTTGAAATAGTTCAGTTGATGTGTAATGAATCCAGAATGTATGACATTTTTGTTTTTTTAATTGCATTACAGAAAATAAAGAACTTTATCACAATATTCTAATTTTCTGAGACAGTCCAGTATGTGCTGTGACAAGATGGACTTTGCTCCATGAGTATAAAGCCACTTGATTTTTGGGAGAGAAAAACAAGTTTTTGGACTTCTACTTTGTTGCTTTGTTTTAAGAGAACAACTTCAACGGGCAATTTCAAATTATTTTATTTGACAGCATTTTGACATGGTCAAAAAGCAAATCTACACACAAAACAGAATATGATTCAATTTTCTAGGTGGAAGTCTCCACAGAAAAAACACACGAGAATTGCTTGCGACCCGAAGGAAACTTCGCATAACTAGCAGTCCCAGTTGATAACACTAGACACCGCTCACCGCTCATGACTGCTCACTGCCAGCATCAGCTCGTCCAGTTTGCGTATGTAAACTACTACACGCTATAAAACCCTGCTATCCTTTAAAGCTGCAGTTGTTAAAGTTAGCACGATTTTGAAAAAAATAAAATAAGCGCTTATGAAGAGGCACAACTGTACTACTTTTTGAAAACATTTCAAGGGTTATTTGTTAGTAATATTGAAGTTCTGGAGCTTGCTTTTTCCCCAAAACCAATACTAAGTTATGATTGATTTTGGAGTGTGCTGTTTATCCTCTTTCCAATCTAGTTCATCTAATAAACTTTTACGAAATGAATTTCTTCATCAACCACATTTTTCCTTTGGAAGCAGAATAGTTTCCTTTTGTGATCAGCAGACCAAAGTATGTTCAATTATCTCATGAGTCTGTTCCCATTGAAAGCCCCCTTGATAAAAACTGGTTGAACTGTGCCTCCGTCCAGTATGGTGGTCGAATTTCCCCTCACCATAGCATACAGCAGCAATTATAACAATTGACTGAGTTCAAACCATCTGTAAGACATTTGATTATCACCGCAAAGCCTTTGTCAAGACACGGAGTGAGCGAGGCCATACGATTTGATGTGAAATTGCTCTAATGACAGTGGCCATGCTCTAGGAAATAAATCTCATGACATGAGGTTGAACCTCTGAGAGGCAGATGAAGATTTTAGCACGCATATCCGGGTGGCCTCAGTAACCATCTCACACATGACTTGATTGGTGCTCCTAGCCATCAGCTCAGACTCATGTTGCAGATGTTGAAACTAATATAGAATGAAATGAAACAGTTGTTTATTTCGGGTGTCTTTCCTTGATTTTTTTTTAGAGTCAGACTATTTAAATATTTTTGTTATAGAGATTGTTTTGAGTTTTATTTGGTAGGAAAAAAATATTTAATAAGATACCTTGGCAACATAACATACAATATTTTAGAGGTGGGTTCAGAATATCATTACATGAATATTTATGGTTCTTAACAAAAACGATAATGTATTAATTTTACTTCTGAATATTAGGACTACTAGTGCCCGCCACGGCAGTTATTATTTGCCATGCTAATAATTAGCATTTTTGCTAGCGTTTCAAAGTCAAAGAAAGCCGCTTTTTTTTTTGACCTGCATAATGAGATACAGACTAGTTTTATTAACGCGAGCCATGCACGAAAGCCATACTCATTTTTTGGTGCTTGCAGTAACAGTGGAACAGGAGGTATCTGGGATTTAGCTGGTGGAACAGTTAGTGTCCCAGTAAGGGCCAGCAACGGAATGTGCAACCTGATTGAGTAGAACTTTGTTTTCTTAGCGTTGGATGCAAAAAAAAAAAACAAGTTTATCTTCATGTTTTATGCAGGGCAGTAATTGTTCTGTTGCAATTTTGTTCGAGCAGACATGCTTGTGTTTTGATAACACCTTAGTGATTAGCTGCACTTGCGACATTCTTTACTTACCTATGTTTTGTTCAACCTGTTCTAACGGATGAAAATATCACTTTTTGATTGTTTTTTTAATGGACTGCAGCTATTAGATTGTGTAAAGTAGCATTTTGAGTACAGACATGAATTTCAAATTCATTTTAATTAACCCTAATCAGTTAGCCTGTGCCATTGTACAATGTATTTGTCTTAATTTCTGCTTGAACCTTTTTAACATTTTTTTCTTCACTAAACTTAAGATACACGTAATTATTTGTGGATGGTTAATATCAACTAATCAGGGGTAAGCCGTAAAATATATTTGGGTACCATGTTGGATTGTGTAAAATTGCTTTGAATGGTATCAAACATATTGCAATGTGCTTGAAGTATGACTTGCTTCTGTGTTATTGAACACTGCACAAAGACATTGGCTCTATTCGTGCATTACCTTTCATTGAATCGTCAAAAGTTAATGATCCTGTAGTTTCCACTGCTTTGTGTGTTTACACTGAGAGTCATTTTTTTTTACTAAAAGTAGACTCAGAATGCCTCGGCAAGATTTCAGGCATCTCCCTCAAATACTGTATAAGTGCATGTGAATTAAGAGTTTCCTATTTTCCATAGGACACAGCACTGGACCCTGGAGAAGACGTGGCTCTCCTCTCTGTGAGCTTTGAAGATGCTGAAGCTACTCAAGTTTTCCCTAAACTCTACCTTTCGCCTAGTATTGAACAGTAAGTGCCCCATTTGCAACCGTGCCGATGTGTTTGCTTTCTAGCTATAGAACTATTACTGGCGTGTGCATTGTAATTAGTGCTGACTTTCTATGCTTCAGAGCAACGGTGAGTGTGATAAGCAGATCAAGAAAGATCTATGCAGTCCTTGAGTGAAGCGATACGGGATGAAAAAAATATCACGTTTAAAAAAAAAATCACAATCTTTGTTTTTTCCCGACTTTTAAAACAGATTTTAATTTGAACTGAGTTTGAGTAGTGCTAATTGTGTAAAGTATGCTTTAGCTCGGTGGCCTTGGGGGTAGGGCGCCCGCCCCGAGACTGGGTTGCTGGTTCAAGCCTCGGCCGGGTCATGCCTAAGACTTACTCATTGCCTCCCTGCTTGGCACTCGGCATTAGGGGTTGGAATTGGGGGATTTGGTCACCTAATGACTCCCAACACATCAGTTGGGTTGAGTAAGGGGGCTGGGAATCCACTCCTCTGTATCAATCTCCCAGAAAGAGTCAGAAATGTGAATATGTTCTTGACTCTAGCCACCTCCCACTAGGGGGATATGGCTCCGGTATATATATATATATATATATATATATATATATATATATATATATATATATATATACGGCTGTAGATTAACAGTAACCTCCAAAATGAATGCAAGCAGTTTTTGCTCACTGCACTTGATTTGACCGATAATGGATAATTGATAAAGAATATAGAACAATAAACCTTACATAATCCCTCCCCCCCTTGAGCACACGCTACCTTCAATCTACCAATAAGGCTCCTTTTTTATGCTTAACACCTCCCTACAAATAGAAACATATCAAATGCCTCAGTTGATGATGAATGTACTACTAATTAATAATAATAAAAGCAAGTATTATAATATAATGATTGGCATGACGATAATACTGCATTTTGTTTACCGTAAATTCGGGACTATAAGCCGCTACTTTTTTCCCCAAACGTTCAACCCTGCGGCTTATTCAGTGATGCGGCCAATTTATGTATTTTTTCTAACGGCCGCCAGCAGCGCTCGAGTACAAAAGGTAAGATTTAGACCGGTGGAATATATGCGCAGAGGAAGACTGCAACTTCTTGGCTGTGACTAGCGGCGAGAAATCTTTCACTAAAACTGGCCGCATGCGAAAGGCAACTTTTTCGCAAGTCTGCCAGTGGATCCTGACAGCGTGGGGCAGCAACAAAAAATCCACCATCACCAACGGGTTCCGAAAAGCCGGTCTGCTGCGTGACGGAGAGGAGGGCACAGAATCAGGAGTGGATTGGAGCGTGGGACGACGTCTATATGACAGTTTCTTTCCGACACTGAGGAAGATGACTTTGATGGCTTCAGTTCTAAGGAGGAAGATGAGGGACGGTTTACCGTGATTTTTACAAGTACGGTATGTTTTTTTAACAGACCCGCTTACTGTGTTGCTAGCGTGTTGCTACCTGTCACAGGCACCGTTTGGGATGAAAGTTATATTATTATTATTAAAGCTTCGAAAACTCTCTCGGTCTTTCTTTGTAAATATGTGTAACCATTTATAATATGTATTTGCAACTGTATATTTTTGTAATGTATTTATTTTAGAGACTTTTTCTGATATGTTTTGAACGGGCGAATCAAAAAGAAGGGGCTAAAACAACGAGGGCTGAGGGGAAGTGGAGTAAACGTGAGACATGTTTGTGGACGTGGCGGACAATAGTGGATATATATTTTTCCCACCCTTACCTTTGGAAATATACACTTTTTTCCTTGGATTACTTTCAACGGGACCCGGACTCTGCAAGTCTGCATCAAACCTGAAGTACCGGTATCATTTCCGTTTATTTTGCTTGCTGTGAATTTTGGACTGTGTACTTTAATGAAGGACATTCAGTTTCAATCGCGGGACTTAAAGTCGGGTTTGGGGTAATTTTGTATTTGTGTTACATTTTCTAATGTGGGCGCATGCGGCTTATATACAGGTGCTGCTTGTGTAAGTACAAAATCGGTTTTTCTCCTAGAATGTGGTGGGTGCGGCTTATAATCAGGTGCGCTCTATAGTCCGGAATTTACGGTATATCTTTGATGCACGCAATTAAGCATTTTTCATGATATTCGGTGTAGATTGTATGGATTGGAATGAAGGCTTTGAGAGACAAAGATGGACAGGCCTGACTCCAATGATTTGGACACATTCAGAGAAGGCATAGTGAGTTTTAGGGTGGAAGAGTGCGTGTTGAGGATAAAAGCTTGAGGATAGAGAGAATTGATAAATAAAGTGAGAGAATAAAAAGGCAGCAGTGTTAAGAAGATTCTTTGTATATGCTTTGCTGGAATGGATAGTCAGTCTTGGTGGTAGTTTGCCATATAAAACCTACACTCACTGTTATTCTCAAGAAGCATTTCCCAATTGAAAGACCTCTGCTAAGTTTTGTTATCTTGCATGGATTCTAACAGCACTACAAAAATGTTTCTAAATACCTAGCATTCCATCAGCCAACGATAAAATATCTATAAATGGATAAAGTAATCCAGTGTTGCAATGCTAGGAGTGGCCGTCCCGTAAAGATTGCTGCGAAAGCACAGTCACCACTGTTCAGAATGTTCAACATATTTAGACAAACCCAACTGCCAGCTTCCCGTATGAGTACAAACTGAACTTTTGCTGCTTTACAAACAAATGGAATGCAACATTAAATAGAATGGATGTTTTTTAGAGGACAGCATTGGCGATACTAATGGCTGCAGGGTTGACATTTGGACAAAACAGCTTACATTTTGCATAGCAACACTGCATTTATTACTTGAACAGATAAACTAATGAAACTAAGTCAGAAGGAGAGAAGAAAAAAATGTAAACTGCTTTGGGAGGGTACAGCACACACAACTAAGAGGCCTTCACAACTGTGAATGAATGAATCTATGAATAAATGGATGGATGGATGGATGAATCTATGAATGAATTGATTAAAGGCCTTTATTGGTACAGTATTCATTTTACCTCTGAAAAGTGATGGGTCCCGGGGACTCGCATGCTCAAAAATCTATGGGTCCCAACAGAGATTTATGGGTCCCCAAAATTTAGTGTTATTGAGGTTGAAATTGTAAATCGGCGACAAATATATAATATAAATCTATATATTCATTCAGTTTTAATCATCACAGTTTATTGGTAATACAATTCAGTTATCACTTCAGGATTTTTCAGTTCACAACAATATTTTACCTTATAGAAAATAATATTGCTGAAATAATTATATTAATCTATATTCTTTTGTTTATTTTCTTTCATCGAATCGTTGGCTTCAACACACTAGTTTTCCTTGCCTCCGAGATCTTCCGAAGAATTTATCTGCGTTTTTTTCCTGCCGGAATTATTGCCGTTGTTATAACTTTCTGCATTATGTTTCGACTTATTACTGACACTGAAAAAATTACCAATTTTGTGTTGATTTTCACCTAACACTAACTGTTTTTTCGGAGGCATACTCATACCTGTCAACCTCCACGGCTCCATGCACTTACAAACTGTCATATTTTCCCTTACAAAATACAAAAAAATCTTACACCATATATTTTTTCAAACGTGTTTATGTAGTTTAACATGTTATATTGTACATGTGTTACCTTATATCATATATTGTAATGAACATGTTGTTGTGAGACACTGAGTTGCTCGACATGAATGAGGTTTATTATAAAAAAGTTAAAAATTAAGTAGCTTGGACGTTCACTGTAGAAGGAAAAAATACATGCAAATATAATTAAGTAGAATAATGCATTTTCTTATTCAAATTATTAATTCATTTTCTGCATTAAATTATTGTTGGTAATATACTGATTAAAGGGATAACCACAAACCTGTCTTTTTTCATTTTCTCCTTTTATACTTCCTTTTTTTCCTTAACTTATTTATACAACATCATAATTCGTAATATAATGCATCAAAGCAAGTGGGCTGTCTCTCTTTAATGAGTTGAGCCGAAAAAGCCGGTTCTCTTCGTTGATTTGACACTATGCATCCCCAGCAAAAATGATGCGTCTAGGACGCAGGGACGCGGGCAAACGAGAACACTGTTGTTATTATACAGGTACAACAAAATTGGAGGGCTTTTCCTTTCAGTGAGAGTAAAACATATTACAAAAGTAAAAATGTGCAAAAGGATGAAAACGTCAAAACTAATATTTTAATGATCTATAATAAATATGGGCATATTCACAGTGGCAAATGTACAGAACATTATGCTCATGAACGCAGTAGATGGTTTTGTACCAATGCGCAACTTGAGATGCTGTTGAAGGCGGGAAGTCAGTCAGAGGGGACTTGACTTACTGTAATTTTGGACTACAGCAACATATTTGAAGGCGCGTCAGTGGTTTGTTTAAGAAATTAAGGTTACACTTGTTTGAAGTCAAAGTTATGAATAAGAACCAGTCACAGCTCAGCTTGTGAAGCAAGAGACATAGGTTTGGTCAACTTCAATGTCATGTACACTGTATACCAATTGTCAAAATGACTGCCCCTTAGTTGCATAAAAAGAGGTGCATTTTTATGGTTAATTCATATTCTGAAATGTTGTAATGGTTGCAATGCATTATTCCAGGGCAAGTCATTATTATAAAAACAAAAACTCCACTTTAAGGTACCAATGGTAACATAGTTTTAAGTGTTATGTTTATATTTGGGATAACAAAAAAAAGAATAAAAGAGAAAAAATACAACTGTAGTCTATTTTGTTAAGCAAGTTTGCCCATTAACTAAAACCAAGGTTCAGTAGAAATTACAGTATTTGTATACAGAGAAGACCCCTCTACCTCGTGCTTCGGTTATTGCTGGTTCACTCCCCCGTGGAATTTTATTTGAATTGTCATTGATATCAACCTATCGTTCATTGTGTTCAGAGAGAGCACAGAGAAAGTGCTCTCCGGGTACTGGGTGGACGTACATGTACTGTTCGCATGTACAACTCTGAGGCTTGTGTATGCAGTCAGACAAACAGTCGGTGTGGGAATGCGCAGTCATAGTTACTGATTAAAACAATCTGGAAAGCATAGCGGCAAATTGCTTTTAGCGGCTCCTTACATTGAAAAGAAATTTGTCAATTACATCGGACACTGAGGAAAGTCTGAAGAACGCAAAGAAACGGCTGATCATCACAGGGTCCTTCATAGACTGTTATCGGGTCCAGGAATCGACTGAGGCGTCGTCAGACAGGAGAGCAATAGCTTGGCTGCAGGTCCAGCCTACTGCTACGGTTGAGCTAACAACCCTCAAAAGCTATCCCTGCAGAGCCTGTATTTCAGCAACGCCACCAACATTTTGGACTCTTTTACTTTATTCATCACAGAAACTTGGCTCGAATTGAGGAAACCCGATGTTAGCGCGCAGCTAGCCAGACACTATTTAAATTGCAGTCTTACACTTAAAGGGGAAGCCCTGCAATCTAGTTTTACTTTTGTATAATGACAATAAAACCATCCAGAAGCATTTCCATTTTTATGTTTTTCTTGTGCTTACCTACTCTAACCATTGTGTCCAGCATCCACTTTTTTTCATCACTGTATTTTCCTGGGTTGCCCAAATGCTCTTATATGATGTAAGATTTTCAAAGTCCTCTGTTCTTCCAAAACATATTTTTTACCAATGTGTGCTCCAAAACATAAATGATCCGGACAGATCACAGATCATGACCCGTTCCTTAAGTGCTGTTTAGTTTACCTACGAATGCATTTGTCTATACGTGTACTGAAATAAATACATTCTAGTGGGTTTGCTATTGTGAATGACTGTCTCCTTAATTTTGTCTTTGTCACTTTGAAATTCTTGTTTGCGTGTGCATGTGCACGTGTGTGTGCAAGAGATACAGCGCCAGGTACGGGCCCACTCTGACCCCGGGGCCTAACGGCCTGGGCTTTCGTGCTTAGAATAATCTCAACCTGATGTTTATTTACAAGCACACGCCCCGTCGCACCAGGTTAACAGACCTCTGCCCCTCCTCGTGCGCTTCTCTCGCTCTTTTTCAGGATTCTCTCCACTTGTCTCTCCCGCCTGTATTTTGTCCACCTCCATTTTTTTTTCTTCTCATCAGATGCTTCCTCTTCATTTTTGACAATTCCTATATTGAACTTTTTTTCTCATTTGAATCACTAGACCAGAGGTCTGCAAACTTTTTGAGTAAGTAGCACATTGAGTTAAACAATTTGGCAATAGTCTGTGGTTTGTGCAGCATTTTTACTATACAAATTAACATTGCTTGACTTGACAAAAGGGCCAGGAGGGGAAAAAAACATTGACTTTATTTTTTATTTATTTATTTATTTATTTAT
The DNA here is from genome assembly GCF_059441175.1 of Urocampus carinirostris. NCBI lineage: Eukaryota > Metazoa > Chordata > Actinopteri > Syngnathiformes > Syngnathidae > Urocampus > Urocampus carinirostris. The sequence goes on along the minus strand of NC_142363.1, from coordinate 3,432,213 downwards.
TTATGCTGCTTTTACCTCAGCAATATGTGAGGGGAAATTATCATGTAGGTCTATCCATTTTGGCTCATATTGTCACGTCCATAAAAAAAGTATCTCAATTTTTTTCTTCTTCTTTTTTTTTTTTTTTTTTTGCATATTCTATTCCTACAAAAATGAAAATGACAAAAAAAAAGGAGATTTTTTTAGAATAGCATCAACAATAAATTCCTTTTTTGTTAATAAATAAGCAATTTGATGAAATTAGTTTTGTAATGCTTCGTATTAAAGCAAAGTAGGATATTGAAACTCAAAATTGAACAGGGCTTGCTCAATTTTTTTTTTTTTTTAATTAATTTGATCAGCATCTGTTTTTTAAATATTTGATGGAAATAGCAAGTAAAGGAAAATGTATACAGCTTTTTGAATTTTGGGGACACTAGGGACAAGAGTGACACCAAATCAACATATTTAAATTATTGCTTTTTTTTCCCCTGTTTTCAAAATATATTCATTATTTCCATCTGAAAAAGCCTGAAAAAGGCCATGATCCCCTCAGGCCATAGTTTTACCCGCCCCTGCACTAGCTGAACTATTTAAATCTGGCAAATCCAGGATGATTGGATACAGATCCCGAACACAATCAAATAAAAATCAGTATAAAAAGTATACCTATTTTTACTCAATTATTTAAGGACCACATTTAACATTTTGTTTTTTGTACTAGTCAAGAACTAATATACTTGTATATATATAAACACTTACATAGATATTTAAACTAGTCTCATAAAAATCTTGACTACTTCACATACTGGCCATATTTATGTTTTTTATTCTATTCTCCGTGTTTTAATTCAATTTTTAAGCACTTCAAAAATATATGCCGTAAAATATAGTTATTTTTGTCTTACACAGACACCGATGAATCACTCAAAGTGTGCTTCTCTGTTCCGTCTCCATTTGTGTTTTCTTTTCCTAGAGACGACTTCTTAGTGGTTGCTGTCAAAAGCATGAACTTACACTATACATGTATTGTATCTATTCACCCTGTGGCTTTTTTTGTCATTTATTCAGAAACTAATGTGGACATTTGGATTAGAAATCAATAAAATCAAGTAAGGCTTGATAGTTGAACAACCTACACAATTTTTGACCATCCATGTAGTCACAGTGCATGCTAAAAGCGTGACAGTGATATTGTTTGCATTATCGTGCCTGGAGCATAGTGTTGGTGATAGTGTAGGGAAAAGCAGGACAAGCGTCTGTCCATTAGGGACAATCTGCTGTCACCATAGCGGCACAGGTCGTTTTTGTAGTTATGGACATGGGTGGCTGATTTCTTCTCAGAAAGGCTAAATAGAGGTCTCAACAATGTAACTTTTGTTTGAAAACATGTATTAATAACACTTTTTCCACATTTTTTTAATCCGGTATGTGTCCCAGTCCAGTGACGTACGTGTGTCAGAAATCACAACGAGCAGCCGTGTTTTGTTAAATAATTTGTAAACTTTGATAGGATTATAACACCTAAAATATAGAAATTTGCAAACAAGAATACAAGCATACAGACTTGGCATTTGTCTTTATTTTTTGAAGGACGGCCATTGTTGCATAAATGAGCATTGCTGACTTACGTACAAAGTAAGGACATTTTGTTTGAGCCATCAAATGGGTACTTTTGGGAAGCATCAAGGAGGCAAACATAGTGCTGCCACATCTCCACAAAACTTATATTAGAAGTTCAAAATCCACAGGAGATTGGCTGAGTCATTTCACTTTACTTATTATCTAATTATTTATTTATCTAGTTAAGGCTTTCCTGACATTACCAAGTAGTTGTAGTATGTGTCACACTAAGACAGGACAACCAAAAATTCTGACTGGCCATCATTTAATTGAAAAGGTGGTGAAGCATCCCAGATGCCAGATAACCAATCGTCATCACATGCCTCCCTAAGTAGAGCAATTACTAGGCAGGACGATTATTTGCAACGATATTTGGGAATTTGATGGATATCTGTATCAGTATATTTTTTTCATTCAACGAGCCGATTTTTAAGTCTCATGCAGCCAAGACTCTCCATCCTGCTACCCACCTTGCGCTTTCTTATTGGATAAGCACCCGGGGGAGGAGCCACTAAAGCAGGAAATAGCTGCAGCTTAGCTTACATGCTTGCGTCTGTGAAAAAATGACGTGTTTGTGAGTAAGAGATGGCGTAAAAAGTGTAGTTAACTTGTTTTAGGGAGGTACATTCAGGTGGAGACTGATACATTAGCTCTTATCATAACATGAGTTTGTCAATTTGGCTATGTAACAGGAGTGTCCACACTTTTCACTTTGCAACCTCTGTTGAAATTCTGTACCACCATTTGTTTGAAGTTAAGTTGTGTTGGTTGTATTGTATTTTATTAAGACTTGTAAAACGTTTCAGGGAGCTATTTAGGTTTATATGTGCCTTTATACGAATTGCTGCTAAGTTAGTTTTTGGTTTAAGTGAAAGATTAGTCTTGTTAGTTTTGTTGAAATTCTAATTTATTTACTGTTCATGTGTTTGAATTTGTAACAAATATTCTTACTACATTTCTGGTAAATTGAAAGAATAACCGGAATTCTTGTTTTATGTGGTGTACGAATAGGGTAATCCAGCTGTCTTAATCGGGTTAGAAACCACCCAAAAAACATGTGTTTCTGCACATTTGACATGCTATTAACCAACTTGAATAAAACTAAAGTCATGCTTAGACAGGTTATTGACATCATAGCCAATGTCTTGCTTCAATGGTAACTGATGTAATGGGTTGACATTTAAATTAAAAAGTCTGGTTATGAATGGGGTAATTTACGAAGTGGTATCTTAGCATTTTACTAAAAACAGCCTTACTTAGAGCAAACCTTCCGGTTTTAATTACATCCATATTTTGGTCTGGTCCAGCTCTAAGTTCTGATTTAAATGTGCATTTTGCTCTCACTTTTTGCATACATTGTGTATGATACTTTTTTGCAGTTTGTCTCAAGCGTCTCCTCTCTTGCCAGTTACATGAGGAGATGAGACAGAAGGAGGCTAAAGGCAGTGGATGCAGTATTCAAACAGAAGAGCACTGGCGCAGACGTATGAAAAGGGTGGTTGATGGTGCTGCAGCAGGAGGCGTACATGTGGTGTTGATAAATGAGGAAACGCAACAGTGTAAATGCAGAAGCTCCAGAGTAGCACTTTGAGCCACCCTCCTTTTCCTGCTCAATGTTCTCCAAATACATTTGCACATATGCATATCAAGGCCCTCTCTGAACATACCCCTTTACATGCTTTTGTGCACCTTTTGTCAGCTGTGTGGGAGTGTGTTAATTCATGACCCGAGGCAGCCCCTTCGCTGTTGTTTCAAAACAAATGCATGTGTGTACGAGTTTGTGCATGATTGCATTTGCGGTTATTCATCATGGATGCGTCTTAATTTCACAGGGGAATGTGAGTTAGCCCGCCTTTTACCCTACTTGTCTTAATGCAAATTGCCTTGCCCTCTTAGTTTCCCGGCATGTCCTTGCTGACCCCCTTTAGTCGGGTGGCATGCTCATTATCTCTACATTGGCTCTGCTGAGGAGGAAAATTTGTCCGGATGCTGTGTTTTTGATGACAATGACATCGAGCATTTACCAAAGTTGCTGTGAATTTGAAATTGTAAATCTTAAAATCTCCTTAAGCCAGTTTCAAAATTGTCCAAAGTGGCTATTATACTGCCGTTCTCATTGAGGCCTTTGTCAGTATCAGTTTGGACTTCATCAAAGCTGGACAAATCACTGGCAAAAATGGCAGTGGTCTTGTGTCTTGCGGACAATGTGGTGGCATTTTTTTCCATTTTCTTTTACTAGAGACCAATGCACAATTTATTTAAAGCAGGCCATTATTTTTTAAAACGGTGACTTATTTTTACATGCAGGAGATAATGACCCTTTTAAAACCAATATATTGTTTGCAGAAACCAGAATATGCCCTTATTCTTTTTCTTTTTTTAATGTACTCTCCTTACCCTTTTCTGAATCGGAATTAGTGTTAATTCAACATTATGAATACCTTGATTTAACCGAGGCAATATTATGCGTTACGCTCATGCACCATTCTTCTTTTCTGTTACCAATACTCTTCGTCACTTATGTACTGTACTTGCTAGGAATCTTGGTCTTGTAGTTCCGGGACCATTTATTCAGACTAATGCCGTCCCACTCACTCAACAAGTCTTACTTGATTATGTTAATTCTATTTTCACATTACATTCAGCCTTTACTGCAAAATAAGCCTCTATGTGTAATAGTGTATTTCTGCCTGTGTCATATAACACCCGGTTTACGTGAATTTTACAGAGCTAATAGCATTTATAAACTGTCTAATATACAAAGGATGTGTACATTTTGTGTTTAAATTGAGCTATTGTTATGTTCATTTTTTTCCAGCTCCCTTTTTAATCTTTTTTTTTTATTTGTTTTAATCCATTTATGGCTTTAGCTAGCTTCTGAAACAGCTTCCGTTTGAAATAGTTTTCTTGTTTTGTCAATGTAATTTTTTTAACTTCATCAAGACAAATCCGCACAGGCCATCCAGGAATAAAAAATTACCCTTCCGAACGCCTTCCAAAGGCCAGATAGAATATACACGTTACCGCATCCCTTCCATTGATGGTGTTTATTAACACAAATATTTTATTCCCTGTGGTAACATTGATCAAATTTTTTTCACTATTAAAACTTAATACTTAAGTGACACCTGCATTATATTGTCTCTGTTTGCCTTCCGACGTGGGACCCTCTTCCAATGGGCTCACCACCTGTAGGAGGGGCCAAAGGGGTCGGGTGCGCAGAGAGCTGGGTATCGGCCAAGGGAGGGGTTCTTGGCGCGACGATCCCCGGCTACAGAAACTGGCTTTTGGGACATGGAACGTTACCTCTCTGGCAGGGAAGGAGCCCGAGTTGGTGTGTGAGGTTGAGAAATTCCGAATAGATATCGTCGGACTCACCTCTACGCACGGCTTGGGCTCTGGTACCAGTCCTCTCGAGAGGGGTTGGACTCTCTTCCACTCTGGAGTTGCCCGTGGTGAGAGGCGCAGAGCCGGTGTGGGCATATTAATTGCTCCACGGCTCGGCGCCTGTACGTTGGGGTTCACCCCAGTAGACGAGAGGGTAGCCTCCCTACGCCTTCGGTTGGGGGGGCGGGTCCTGACTGTTGTTTGTGCTTATGCACCAAATAGCAGTTCGGAGTACCTACCCTTCTTGGAGTCCTTAGAGGGTGTGCTTGAGAGCGCGCCCCCTGGGGACTCTCTCGTACTGCTGGGGGACTTCAACGCTCACGTGGGCAATGACAGTGAGACCTGGAGGGGCGTGATTGGGAAGAACAGCCCCCCTGACCTGAACCCGAGTGGTGTTTCGTTATTGGACTTCTGTGCTCATCATGGTTTGTCCATAATGAACACCATGTTCAGACATAAGGGTGTCCATATGTGCACTTGGCACCAGGACACCCTAGGCCGTAGTTCGATGATCGACTTTGTCGTCGTTTCGTCGGTCCTGCGGCCGCATGTTCTGGACACTCGGGTGAAGAGAGGGGCGGAGCTGTCAACTGATCACCACCTGGTGGTGAGTTGGCTTCGATGGTGGGGGAAGATGCCGGCCCGACCCGGCAGACCCAAGCGTGTTGTGAGGGTCTGTTGGGAACGGCTGGCAGAATCTCCTGTCAGAAGAAGTTTCAATTCACACCTCCGGCAGAACTTTGCCCATGTCCCGAGGGAGGCGGCGGACATTGAGTCCGAGTGGACCATGTTCCGCGCCTCCATTGTCAAGGCGACTGATCGGAGCTGTGGCCGTAAGGTAGTCGGTGCCTGCCGCGGCGGCAACCCTCAGACCCGTTGGTGGTCACCGGCGGTGAGGGATGCCGTCAAGCTGAAGGAGTCTTATCGGGCCTTCCTGGCCTGTGGGACTCTGGAAGCAGCTGGCAGGTATCGGCTGGCCAAGTGGAATGCGGCTTCGGCGGTTGCTGAGGCAAAAACTCGGGCATGGGAGGAGTTTGGCGAGGCCATGGAAGCCTACTTCCGAACGGCTTCGAGGAAATTCTGGCCCACCATCCGGCGTCTTGGGGGGGAAGCGGTGTGCCATCGACACTGTGTATAGTGCCGATGGGGCGCTGCTGACCTCGACCCGGGACGTTGTGAATCGGTGGGCGGAGTACTTCGAAGACCTCCTCAATCCCACCGGCACGTCTTCCTCTGGGGAAGCAGAGCCTGAGGACTCTGGGTTGGGCTCTCGTATCACTGGGGTTGAAGTCACCGAGGTGGTCAAAAAACTCCTTGGTGGCAGGGCCCCGGGGGTCGATGAGATCCGCCCGGACTTCATTAAGGCTCTAGATGTTGTGGGCGTGTCATGGTTGACGCGCCTCTGCAACATTGCGTGGACATCGGGGACAGTGCCTCTGGACCTGCAGACTGGGGTGGTGGTTCCCGTCTTTAAGAAGGGGGACCAGATAGTGTGTTCCAACTACAGGGGAATCACACTTCTCAGCCTCACTGGTAAGGTCTATTCAGGGGTACTGGAGAGGAGGGTCCGCCAGGAAGTCGAATCTCGGATTCAGGAGGAACAGTGTGGTTTTCGTCCTGGCCGTGGAACACTGGACCAGCTCTATACACTCTGCAGGGTCTTTGAGGGTGCATAGGAGTTTGCCTATCCGGTCTGCATGTGTTTTGTGGACTTGGAGAAGGCATTCGACCGTGTTCCTCCGGAGGCCCTGTGTGGGGGTGCTTCGGGAGTATGGGGTACCGCACAGTCTTATCCGGGCTGTGCGGTCCCTGTATGCCCGGTGCCAGAGTCTGGTTCGCATTGCCGGCAGTAAGTCTGATTCGTTCCCGGTGAGGGTTGGGCTCCGCCAGGCTGCCCTTTGTCACCGATTCTGTTCATAACTTTTATGGACAGAATTTCTAGGCGCAGCCTTGGCGGGGATGGAGTCCAGTTTGGGGGCCTCAGCATTGCGTCACTGCTTTTTGCAGATGACGTGGTGCTGTTGGCTTTCTCAGGCCGTGATCTTCAGCTCGCGCTAGAGCGATCCGCAGCCGAGTGTGAAGCGGCCGGGAAGAGGATCAGCACCTCCAAGTCCGAGGCCATGGTTCTCAGTCGGAAAAGGGTGGTATGCTCCCTCCGGGTCGGGGAGGAGGTCTTGCCCCAAGTGGAGGAGTTCAAGTATCTTGGGGTCTTGTTCACGAGTGAGGGTAGGATGGAACGGGAGATCGACAGACGGGTCGGTGCAGTGCCTGCCGTCATTCGGACCCTGTACCGGTCTGTCGTGGTGAAGAGCCGAAAGGCAAAGCTCTCGATCTACCGGTCAATCTACGTTCCTACCCTCACCTATGGTCATGAACTTTGGGTCATGACCGAAAGAACTCGATCCCGGATACAAGTGGCCAAAATGAGTTTCCTCCGCAGGGTGACTGGGTTCTCCCTTAGAGATAAGGTGAGAAGTTCAGTCATCCGGGAGGGACTCGGTGTAGAGCCACTGCTCCTCCGCGTTGAGAGGAGCCAGTTGAGGTGGTTCGAGCATCTAATAAGGGTGCTTCCTGGACGCCTCCCTCGGGAGGTGTTCCGGGCATGTCCCACCAGCAGGAGGCCCCGGGGGCGGCCCAGGACGCGTTGGAGAGACTATGTCTCTCGGCTGGCTTGGGAACGCCTCGGGGTCCCGTCAGATGAGCTTGAGGGGGTGGCTGGCCCCGCGACCCGACCTCGGATAAGCGGAAGACAATGGATGGATGGATGGATGTTTGCCTTCCTTTTGAACAGGATATGCAGATTTTTAGCAACTACTTATAAATGGTAGTACCACATATACACATTTGCTTTTCAAGTGTTTCAGAAACACAGATTCTGATTTTAATCTGAACATTGCCTGCATGGAAACATATAGGATAACCAGGAGTAATCAGAAGCAGAGGTAAGATCAGGCCTAAAAAAATCCAGCTTGACCCCACCCAGGCCCGCGGTTATTAAAGCCCAACTCAGCCCTTCCTCAACCAAATAACTAGATTTGCAGGACAGCCCTGTCGGAGTTTATAAAGATATAAACCCATTGCTGACCATAGTATTCAGAGAAAAGTATTAAAATAGAGTTTAACTACTGCGCAAATGTATTGAGCCCGGCCCGCCAGTCAACTTGCTTGGCTGCCTAGGCCGTTCTAACCACATCCGGTTCAGCAGACGTTTTTATTGAAAGGTCACGCATGCGCAGTTATATACAATGGAGTCGCGCATGTGTGTTACATTGCAAACAATGGAAATAAATTAAGTGTGGAATCAGTTGTCCTCCTAAGGTATCTTGTCCTTGGGGCTACACTCATCAAAATTCCAAAACATCACTCTGCTTAAAATCTCAAAAATGCCAAATGGAACTCAATGTCAAAACTTTTTAATTGTCATTTCCTCTCTCTATAATCTTAATGAATCTTCTCTCATTGATTCAATATAAAACAATGCACACTTGTCACTTATAAATTATCTTGTTGACTCACATTTATATTATTTTATTATCATAATCTTTGTTCTGTGCAATAGTCTTTGTTCTGTGCAGCTCTTCGAGATCCTTCGACATTAAGGGCTATACAAATAAACATGACCTGGCCTGACTATTAATACTTGTGTATTTCATTCAGTGACTGAAACAGCTTCAGCTACGTTATTAATCTGATCTCAAATATTCTTTTCTGTGTTTATACGTCGTTAGTTACAAACTTATTTAAAAATTTTGATTATTTGAAACGATTCAGATCACCTGCTCTTTTGTGTGCAATATTCTATTGAGAGTAATCTGTTATTGAATATGGGTAAAAACTAAGGAAAAAATATATTTCCGTATTACGCCTCTCCCAAACTGGTCCATTTACGAACGAACGAGAAAATGGACACTAAAATTATGGACGTTCCAAGTCACCGTCTTTGCTTTATTAGTCTTTGCTTTATTAGGAGCAAAACTACATGTCTTAGGAGTTTTTACCCTTCCGCTATTCGCATGTCCAACGATAAATGATTAGTCTTGTTATTTACATATTTTTTCTTTCTTAACTATTCTGTATAATTACCTTGTATTATACACTCAGTGTTCTCGTTTGCCCACGTCCCTGCGTCCTAGACGCATCATTTTTGCTGGGGACGCATAGTCTCAAATCAACGTGTGTCCCCGGGACGCAACTTTTCTGCCACAAAACCGTCACCGTTATCTAATTACTCTTTAACAAAGATTTACTGCACTCCAAACTTTTCGTCAGGCATATTCGCCATCGTTGTTTTGGTCTCGCGGTTCGAGCTTTTGTCTGCACACCGATCTTGGTCAACGAGATTACGTCATTGTTGCGGTGCCTGTCGTCGAGCGAAGGTTATGTCCGTCTTTTTTTTAAAGAACCGGCCTTTTTAGCTCAACTCATTAAAGAGAGCCGGCTTTCAATCGGCTAACTTGCTTTGATATTACAAATTACGAATTATGTTGTATAAAGAAGTTAAGGAAAAAAGGAAGTATAAAAGGAGAAAATGAAAAAAGATCGTTACATTACCAACAACAATTCGATGCAGAAAATGAATTAATAATTTGATGATTAAAACTGAATGAATATAAAGATTTCTACTATATATTTGTCACCGATTTACAACCTCAACCTCGATAACACTAAATCCTGGGGCCCATAGATCTCTGCCGGGACCCAGATCCCCAAGCATGCAAGTCCCCGGGACCCACCAGCCCTCAGGGGCAAAAAAAAAGTGTATATATATATATATATATATATATATATATATATATGAGTATATATATATATATATATATATATATGTGTATATGTATATACTGGACTGTCTCAGAAAATTAGAATATTGTGATAAAGTTCTTTATTTTCTGTAATGCAATTAAAAAAACAAAAATGTCATACATTCTGGATTCATTACACATCAACTGAACTATTTCAAGCCTTTTATTATTTTAATATTGCTGAATTTGGCTTACAGCTTAAGAAAACTCAAAAATCCTATCTCAAAACATTAGAATATCATGAAAAAGTATACAAGTAGGCTATTCAACTAATCACCTGAATCATCTAATTAACTCGAAACACCTTGCGAGGGTTTCCTGAGCCTTAAAAACACTCAGCTTGATTCAGTAAACTAAATCACAAGTATGGGGAAGACTGCTGTCCAGAGGACCATCATTGATACCCTCCATCAGGAGGGTAAGACACAAAAGGAAAATTCTCAAAGAGCAGGCTGTTCACAGAGTGCAGTTTCAAAGCATATCCACAAAAAGTCTGTTGGAAGGGAAAAATGTGGCCGGAAACGCTGCACAACCAAGAGAGATGACCGCAGCCTTAACAAAATTGTGACGAAGAGCCGCTTCCAGAATTTGGGGAGCTTCAAAGACAGTGGGCTGAAGCTGGAGTCCAGGTATCAAAAGCCACAGTTCACAGACGTGTCCGGTAAATGGGCTACAATAGCCGTATTCCCATGGTCAAGCCACTTCTGAACTCAAGACAACGGAAGAAGCGTCTGACTTGGGCTCTGGAGAAGAAGCACTGGACAGTTGCAGAGTGGTCCAAAGTCCTCTTTTCAGACGAAAGCAAGTTTTGAATTTCATTTGGAAGTCAAGGCGCCAGAGTCTGGAGAAAGGCTGGAGAGGAGCAAAATCCAAGTTGCTTGAAATCCAGTGTGAAGTTCCCACAGTCAGCAATGGTTTGGGGAGCCATGTCAGCTGCTGGTGTTGGTCCACTGTGTTTCATCAAGTCCAGAGTAAATGCAACTGTGTACCAAGAGATTTTAGAGCACTACATGCTTCCATCTGCTGAAAAGCTCTATGGAGATGAGTATTTCATTTTCCAGCATGATCTGGCACCTGCCCACAGTGCCAAAACCACCAGTAACTGGTGCACTGACCATGGCATCACTGTCCTTGATTGGCCTGCTAATTCCCCTGACCTGAACCCCATCGAGAATTTGTGGGGTATAGTTAAGAAGAAGACGAAAGACACCAGACCTACAAATGCAAATAAGCTCAAGGCCGCTATCGAAGCATCCTGGGCATCAATAACACCTCAGCAATGCCACAGGCTGATTGCCTCCATGCCACACCGGATTGATGCAGTAATCCGTGCAAAAGGATTCCCAACCAAGTACTGAGTGCATCAATGGACATTTTCAAATGTTTGATTTAGTTTTGCTGTTATAAAATTATTTTTTTACTTGGTCTGAGGAAGTATTCTAATATTTTGGGATAGGATTTTTGAGTTTTTTTCAGCTGTAAGCCAAAATCAGCAATATTCAAATAATAAAAGGCTTGAAATAGTTCAGTTGATGTGTAATGAATCCAGAATGTATGACATTTTTGTCTTTTTAATTGCATTACAGAAAATAAAGAACTTTATCACAATATTCTAATTTTCTGAGACAGTCCAGTATATATACATACACATATATATATATATATATATATATATATATATATATATATATATATATATATGCTTGCTTGCTTGGGGTTGTCCATCGATACGATGATGACCATCTTCTTTTAATTGTGAGTCTGCTGATGTTTGAAGAGTCCGATCCTGGATCCACAGATGCGGTTACAGACAGAGCATGTGAAGGGGGTGCTGGGGGGAGCAGGGGTGGCCTGGCGAGCATGTCTCTTTGCACGCTTTGCTGCACGGTGTTTCATGCGCTGTTCCTCCATGTAATCCACTCCATGTGAGCAGTGGGAGCGCCAGAGGTCTCGGCAGGAAGCAAGTTCCTCCAGTGAGGAGGGGTTTATCCGACATCTCTTCAGAATGTTCTTCATTTGGTCTTTGAACCGCTTCTTCTGCCCACCAGCACTGCGTTGGCCTAGATGTAACTGACCATAGAGGATACGGCGTGGCAGTCTGTGGCTGGGCATTCGAACAACATGCCCCAGCCACCTAAGTTGGCGTTGGGCCATAATGGATTCCATGCTGCAGCTGCCTGCCCTCTCCAACACCTCTGTGTGCGGCACTCTGTCCCTCCATGTGATGCCAAGGATCTTCTGAAGACATCTTACATGGAAGGTCTCGAGGCTCTTCAGATGGCGGCTGTAGATAGTCCATGCCTCACATCCATACAGTAATGTCGTGATACATACAGCTCTGTAGACCAGCATTTTGGTGTGGAGTCTAAGGTTGTTGTTTTGAAAGACCCTTATCCTTAGTCGACCGAAAGATGCTGAATGCTTGCTTGAGGCGGCTCTGGATCTCATCATCCAATGAGCAGGTGTCAGACACTATGCTCCCCAGATATTTGAAGGTGGGCACCATGAGCAGGTGTTGCCCTGCTGCTGTGAGGGTTATTGGGTTTGGTAAGAGGTCAGCACTGGACTGACAGAGTACCTCTGTCTTCTGGGTGTTGATCGTCAGTCCCATTCTGGTGTATGCAGTTACAGCTGCCGAGAGAATGTTTTGCAGAGCCTCCGGTGAATGGGCAACCAGGGCACAGTCATCAGCATACTGTAGCTCAATGATGGTCTCTGAAGTCAGTTTGGTAGTTGCCTGTAGCCTCCTGATGTTAAACAGGTTACCATCAGCCCTGAAGTTGATGGTAACTCCAGCCTGCTCCTCCATCCTTCTACGTAGCAGTGTTGTAACACAGACGAGGAAGATGTTGAAGAGAACTGGAGCCAGCACACAGCCTTGCCTCACTCCAGTTTCGACGCCAAAGGGCTCTGAGCTGTGTCTTCCAACTACCACTCTGGCCGTCATCCCTGAATGGAACTGTGCAAGAATGGTGAGAAACTTGGGTGGACACCCAAATCTCTTCAGGACTTGCCACAGTAGGTCCCTGTTCACTGTGTCAAATGCCTTTGAAAGATCGACAAAGGCGTTGGACAAGTCCTTGTGCTGCTCCCGGCATTTCTCTTGGAGCTGACGTGTCACAAAGATCATGTCGACTGTTCCCCTGTCCTTTCGAAAACCACACTGTGACTCTGGGATGACGCGTTCCGATATTTTGGAGATGAGTCTGCGGAGCATGACCTTGGCAAGGACCTTTCCAGCAGTGGCCAACAAAGAGATACCCCTACTGTTGGAGCAGATGGATTTATCTCCTTTATTCTTAAAGATGGTCACAATGTTCGCATCTTTCCACAGTTGCGGGACACACTCTCGTCTCCACACCTCTGAAATATATTGAAACAGTGTCCGTGTACAGAGGTATATATATATATATATATACACATACATATATCAAAAGTCAGGTTGAGGCAATGGGTCAAAGTCAGTATACAAACACAGATCTTTATTGTTTTATTTATTTAAGCGCAGCTCCTTTTGAAACATTTGGTTTACTTGATTAGCAATCAAATTGCGTCCATTTTTTGTTGATGTTTTGGCTATTTTTCTGTCTACAGTAATTCAGTTTCCTGCAAATGTGTTTGCCTTTGCTTTTCTTTAAATTTGCACCTGATTTATTTTTCCACCCCTATCATCCGCCTCACCATTTTTTTTTCTATGTCTGCTACATGTTTTCTCACTCGCCATGGGTCTCCGTTTTTCATCAATCTTTTTTCTCCGCTGATCCTTCTGGCTGATCCTCAAAGGAAAATGAGTGATTGAGTGGGACTTAAAAGCAGAAAAAGCTCCACACTTTATCCAGCAAGGTCATTGCTCACTCTACGCAAACAGAGCATAAACATGTTTCCATACATATATGTGTATATCTATATATATATATATATATATATATATATATATATATATATATATATAAATAACTAAATCCACACACTGGAAAGTATCTCTCATCACAACTGAGTTGTTTGATATCTTACTTTTATTTTCCTTCGGTTTGGGCCAATATCTAAGTGTGCTGAACGAAACTTGGAAGACACCACCCTGAGCTACAGTATACTTGTGTTTCTTTTCCCGCTGGGCCTTTTTTTCTCGTTTTCTTTCTTCAAACAGACCGTCGCCGTAATGTTTTAGGCCTCCCGGTAAGGAAAGAAAAATATGTCGAAGTGCCCCCGACAGACACCCACAGTTTTACCAGTGCTGCATTATTGTATGTGACCTTGTGCATCTGCTTGTCTTTTTGATCCGACTGTATGTGTTGCTTTTTCTGTAGCAATTATTGATTGTTAAAAGTTTCAAAAAAAGCATTGCTAAAGATCCATTTGTTATATAATGTTTAGAAAGCAACTAGAAGGACCTATACACTTTGCAGAATGGTACTCATACTGGGAACCTATAAGAAGATGTTTTATTTAGATTATTAAAATAAATGCAAGCTGCTCTATAGGCTTCTTTTATCATTTTTCTTTTAAAGTAAAGCTGACAAATATGATAGGTGCTCAGAAGTGAGGAACTTGAACCTCTCACATAAGAATATATCACTTTACAAAAATGCACATGCACAAATCCATTGAAGTTGGGGTGTTGTGTAATAAATCGTAAATGGTCTGCATTTATATAGCGCTTTTCAGGCCAATGAAGACTTCCCAAAGCACTTACACTTACACACTCACACACACACACACCAATAGCGGCCATCCTTCGACATATAACACGGCGGACCCGGGAATCGAACCTGGGATCTCTTGATCCCAAGACGAGCGCTCTACCTCCCGAGCTATTGCCGTAATAATAAATTAGTACTGAAATCAATGATATGCTAATCTTGTATCAATGTATACTTGTACACTTAATCATTATTCTTATGAATACCATTTTTTGCCCATTTTCTTTTCTTTCTGTTTTGTTTTACTTTTTACATGATATATGTAAAAAGTAAAACAAAACAATGATGGTGGAAGGAAGATGATGCTCTTTTTCAGTAAGTCCGTTTTTAGTTTGTGCCATATTTAACCAGACATTTCCGATTCGTAGGAATAATCAATTTTTGTTTAGTGGAAGGTAACAGTCAGGTCAGCAGTCTTATCTCTCTTTTAAACACCATCCATTCAGATTTTACCCTGTCTCTTTTGTATTGTTCAGTTATCAATGCTAGAACCTTATGATATCTTTGACAAAGGAGGCTTAGCAGTTTGACGGATTTCTTTGTATCTTAAAGAGGTCATTTTATCCTGCTAGCCACTACCTGGAATATCAACCACGGTTAAAGGGTTTTAGCCATTTGCCGCTTATGTGTTTTTGGTTGCCCCAATTTTAAGAAATTCCTTCTTAACGGGCCAGATGTAGAAGTGTTAATCCTTTTATTTCTCATCAGTTTGGACATTGTTTCGTTCATGACATTTTGCTATACCTTTTCAGTACAGCAAATATACTTTAAATAAATGCGAATTGATTTGTCAAATTAGGGTGTGGTCACTCAACTATTATTTCAAATGAATATACTGAAAATAATCTTAAAAGATTCCCAATGTGTCGAAAATTCTTGGTAGGCCTACAGAATTGCAGAGGTTATACGTAAATTAGTTTAAACATTTAAATTCTACAATGCTTAAGTCTCAACAAAGCATAGGTTTAGTTCAGCAGTCTTAAAACTCTTAAATTAATTTAATTTGAACAAACCATCGATCTATTTTACCTGATTGTCCAATGCCTAAAAATTGAGCTGATACATCTCTCCTTCCCCCATAAAACCTGCTGCATTGCATAAAAGAATCGAGTGGGCACCGTCTCTGCCCCCAAACCAGATTTAGGAGTCCAGAAACCTCAACACAGAGAGACAGTTTTAGGCTGCGGTGCACTAATGTTTGCGTATCTGCATTTGCCTTTAGGTGCCGGCTCGCATATTTGTGTGTTCTGGATGCTGATGTGTGTGCATGTTTACGTATACAGGAATGTGAGTGGGTGAACAGTTTTTTGTATCCCTTCTCAGGGGTCTGTCGAGGTGTTCTACCGCCTTTTAAAATCAGTGCATTTTGATCAAGTATTTTTCAAGGTTTTGTCAACATCCTGATGGTCTGAAATGCTGTCTGACAGAATCCATTTTGTGCTAACCTGCAAAGCCATATGACACTACTTAATGCTATTCCAGACACTTATCTTAGTCTCAGCCACTCAAGTCACCCGATGACCTTGTCTCCTTGAGAACTTTTGAATTATGCTTTATTTAAGTGGGTTTCCACTTACTGCTTTCACTGTATCTGTACTTAGTAAAGCAAACGCCATTTATCAACAACACCAAGAAACGCCGCTGGCCTCTCTGGTCCTAAGCTTACCTTGGATTGATGCAAAGTGGAATAGTGATCTGTGGTCTGATAAGTCCACATTTCATATTGCTCTTGACCAAAGAGAGAAAGAACAATCAGAAATCAAGCGACTTTCTATGGACGCAAAGTTTGCATACACAACTGCATACTTGATTTTGATGGGCCACCCTAGTACAGTTTTGTTCCGAATTGTAAGGCGCACTGGATTACGAAGCGCACCCTCAAATAAAGACTTTTGGGATAGTTTATTCATACATATGGTGCACCAGACTATAAGACGCATGGAATTAAAACTACTTTAAGGGCTGGGGTTGCACAATAAACAAAATAAGTACCGTATTTGCGCATTGTTTAATCAATCAAAATTTCACTAATACAGTTCCATACACTTGCATGATATTGGATGCAACAGGAATCACACTCAGATGGCATGGAGCGCGTTGGATCCAATCCCCTTGACTACTAGAGATACAGACGAGACATGAAAAGGCATTGGGTCTCATGTCATTATCACACTAGCCATGAGAACATTGTCAAACATAAACCAGTTTGTGCGACAGCTGACTCGCAAAGTCTTTACGAAGCGCACAAAATTCTGAACTGAATGACAAGAAATGCATAGTAGTAATTTTGTCCTCCTGAAAGATGTAAATAGATGCATTGTTGCACATATTCAAAACGTGTGTTGCCTACAATGCTTGGGTTGAGCTAGCAGAAAGTGAATAAAACATTCTCTCTAACATATCTGGTACCTTGACTAAAATTTGTGTGATAACATAAAGCCTATTGCCTTTTCATGAGTTATCTGTATCCATAGTGGTCTAGAACAGGGGTCAGGAACCTATGATGTGCAGGCAGTGTATGGCTTGAAGATAGAATAGGACTTGCGCAAATTATATTACATTGCTCCATGCTGAGCCAATTGGTATATGTGCAAAGCAGAGACAGCACTAATGTTCAATGGGTTCAGATCAGGGATATATAGGACACAATTTTAACTACAGTTTACTGTCAGGGTGTAATACCAGCAGTCTCTGGTTTAGTTGTCTCTAAGTACTTCTTTACATGGTTGCTCATTAAACAATTTAGGTTCACTATTTGAACACTCTATGATGAAATCATACAGAACAAACTTTAACCCATAACAAACATTTTACCCAGAAACTCTGGCATAGCACCTAGCGCATTTTGATTGGGTGAGTGGTAGGAATGGGCAGAGCTATACACAGGGCAGGATGTGCGCACTATTTTTCCTTTTCCCATCATTTTCTGCACTCAAGTTAAATACGTTGTTTTCCTCGTTTGCAGTATTTTGTGACAATTTTACAAAATAACTTTGCCTGCATCTTGGGCTGAAGATGTAGCTTTTGTCTGGAGAGTTGGGTGTGTCGGTTTTGTTGACTTTTGTCTTAAAATATATGGTGGGGCTCTCTCCACAAAAATTGTTTTAAATATTTTTGCTTTTATGGCTTTTTAGGTTAAAAATGTTCCTGACCCCGGGTCTAGAAGATAGGATCCGGCGCACTCCCTGCCGCGATCATGGTTCGATTACCATTGGGCTTCTGGGTATGCTTTATTGTCCGGAAAATATGGTATATTTTGAAAAGATAAAGATGACCGAAATGATAATGTAACTGCTTTGAAGCATTGTTGACATGACTCTTTTGCATTATTTTTTACGTTGATTGATTTGTGATCTATGTCGGCCACATCTGCAACTGAGCATTTTACCACTCTCACACTGCGACTGTATGCACACATATGCACACGCACAAATCCCCTTATAAACAAACAAGCTGAGCCTCGTCACCATCCACCTGAGTCACACTACATAATCTCTCTGGTTGATGAAGTCACAAGCAGCCCTGTCACATTGAGCTAAAGAGTGTGTTTGTTTTCATATGTTCATGTACACTGTTAATGTAAATATGTCATACAGTACGCCGCATTGCTCAGCGGGGTCAGGCCAAGCATCACGAGAGTCCTGCCACCAGTCAAGACGAGTGGGGACTCCTGTGGCACTGCTTGTAAAACAACCTTTTTATCCTCATTCAAAGCACTTAAAACATATTTCTTCTTTGTTTTTGATTTTCGGTAGTTGCTAACTTACTTTGTTACCATTTTTCAATGGTTATTTCATTGGTTTTTAGACACTTCTTTTTTCAAACATCAAGCTTTTGATGTGAAAAATCTTTTGACATGCAAGCTATCTGAATATATTAGCTTAGTTAGCTTTTGATTACTGTTAACTGAGCCCTAAGCAACCCTAATGTCATTTTTGGTCGACAGCTGGTAGCCAAATGATTGTCCTCAACATGAATACAAAACTGATATTGCTGCTTAGTTCATCATATTTAACGGGTTGGGTCATATTTCATAGTTAAAAAATGAAAGGTTGAATTCTGTTTTAAAGTGCCATTTGAGGAGGTGACGATTGGCCGTCATCTCGATGGTCTTTATGTATAAATAATCTCAGCGTGAGCATGAAACCCCAATAAAAAAAAATTGTAATTCATCAAGTTTTCTGTTTTTACATTTCACCCAATTCAGAACACCCACTTTTGGCCTTAGGCATATTATTTCTTGGTCTCACCTGAAAATTGCCACGAAAGACAGAATCAAGCTGGTAGATTGTTCATACCTTCATCTTTTTGTTTCATCTCGTGCTTTTTTAAGCTGAGGCGTACTTTTTTATTGATTGGGACAAAGGCTTTTTTTTTATTATGCATTCTAAAATGACAACATATCATATTATAATTATGTTGTTACCATGCTATTGCCAGGTTGTAATTATGACATTTTGAGTTGAAATAGGCTCAGTAAACCATTGAAACAATCCCAGTTAAAAATTAAATTTCCTGGAAAATCACATTGAACCATCACTGGTGAGCTATTTTCCGAGCCTGTTCATTGTTCAGACACTTTATGCTGAAAAGCCACCAAAAAAGTCAACTCTGCAAATAACGAGCCCGCATTCAGGGCTGAACAGATTAGCTTCAGTTTGTTAGCAATAATTCAGTTTCCCACAGGCCAAATCAACTTCCGTGTATCTTTTCATGAACACATATGGCTCAGAGATAAAATAGAGGTTGTGCAACCTTTTAATTATATTGGTTCATACAGAGCCATTTGCCACACATGCAAAGCCAAGACGATACTGACTGCTGACAAGGTTCAGTCCAGTATCAATAGGACACAATTTTAGCGACAGTTTATTCAAGGTGTCACACTGACGTACCCCGTTTTGGCTTTAAATTGCTCAATAATTTTTTATATGCAAGCGCATTAATTTATGTTCCTTGTTCAGACAATTTATGATGAAAAGCCCCCCAAAACACGTGAAAACCAGCTATACACACAGTCCGCTCACTCTTTTTCCTTTGCCCATCACCATCTGTACTGAAGTCAAATACAGTATGTTGGTATACTCGTTTGCAGTACTCTGTGACATTTTTGCAAAAGACTTTGCATCTGGTTTTAAAACCATTATTTAGGAAAAAAATTACAAAATGAGCCTTAAAACTCTTAAGTAACTGTGAGAGGGAGACCAATTTTAAGTACCGTAAATTCCGGACTATAAGCCGCTACTTTTTTCCCAAATTTTCAACCCCGCAGCTTATCCAGAGATGCGGCCAATTTATGTAATTTTTCTACCGGGTTGCCAGCGGCGATCGAGTATGAGAGGTAAGATTTAGACCGGTGAAATTTATGTGCCGAGGAAGATCACAACATATGAGCGTAAACATATTCTCGTCGTGCAAATTGCACAAAATGGGCTCATGACGCAGCCACTACGTCAAAGGCAAACGGGCATATTACTGGAAGGTATTGAAGTAAGGGAGCGTGGAACGATGTCATCATGACTAAATTTCTTTCCGTCATTGAGAAAGACAATCTAGAAGTCTATACTAACAAGAAAGAGGCGGGTGGTCCGCTGTGATTCTTTCGATTTCTGCTTTTATTTCCTTAACAGACTAATTAGCTGGTATGTGAGCGTCTTTTTAGTAGCGTGAGGCTACCTCCCAAAGGCACGGTTTAGGATGAAAGTTATATTATTATTATTAAAGCTTTGAAAACTCTCAATGTACCGTCTTTCTTTGTAAATATGTTTAATATGTATTTGCAACTGTATATTTTTGTAATGTATTTATTTGAGACACTTATTCTGCACGAGCAAATTAAAAAAGACGGACGGAGCTGATGGGAAAGTGGGGACCGGTAAAAGTGAGTTTTTGTGGACACGGCGGACAATAATGGATATATATTTTTCCCACCCTTACCTTTGGAAATATACCCTTTTTTTCCTTGGATTACTATCAACAGGAACCCAGAATGTGCAGGTCTGCAACAAATTTTAAGTACCTATATCAATTTGCGTTCATTTTGGCGGCTGTGATCTTTGGACAATGAAGGACATTGACCCTGTATTGCAGTACCTCCGAAAACGGTGCATTCGCACTGATCGCTGCTTGGCTCTGTGGCTAGGACCTTGACTCAGCCTCTTGGGTGAGAGCAAGTGTCTCGGCCCCTTGGCTTTGTAGCGTATTATGATTTGACCGATAACGAATATAGAACAATAAACCTTACAACAAAATTAATATTTAATAGATTTTATTAAATCATCTAACATCACACAGTAAAATGTGCTGGCGAATTATCTTTTGTCTGGAGAGCGGGTTTAGCTGTTTTGTTGAATTGTGTCTTAAAATGAATGATGTGGCTCTATCTCCAAACAAACAAGATAAATATTTTTTGTTTTATGGCTCTTTGGGTCAAGAAGCCTCCCGACCCCTGCTCTACATGATTACTTGTAAATAAATAATTATTTTAAGACCAATCAAGCAGAACTGTATAATTTCCTATTGCACACCTATCGCCCTCCAACAGCGACACAGTGGTTGTGAATCACTGTATGGGACGTGTAACCATGAATCAGTCTTATGGTGTGTGTCAGATGTGCGTCACAAAAGATACATTTCAAACTATAACAACATACTACAGGTTTTACCCGTCAACATGGGCAAGATGATTAGCCGGCAACCCCGCAAAGTTATCTTGTGGTATTCTGTAGACAAGAATAGGTGAGTTCTGGTAGAATAATTTGACCTAGTTCCTTGCAAAGACGAACATGGCCTTGCTTTAGGGTTTTTAAGTGGAACTATTTTTGATGATAAAAATGACATCAAGTTGGGTTTGACGAAGAAACTGCTGGAGCAGAATTAAGAATTTATCGAAGCATGGCAGGGTCTAGGAATTTTTACTGGACTGCAGAATAAAACACCATGTAGTTTAAATATAAAATGTACACCATAAATTGTCACTAATCTTTCTAATACACCTCATGCAACACTGAAACAATTGATTTGCATTGTAAACCTTTCTGAGTGAATATAATTCTAAATTTTACAATCATTGAAATATAGTTTTCTTTCTTCCAAAGTGACGCCAATGCAACAAAAATCTATTTTCTCCATCTGTGCAAATTAGTAGGTGCAGTTTTTGCAGCAGGAGATCACTGTAACAATGACGTGACCATTTTAATATCCACTTTTCTAAAATGACAGGTTAAAATTACACAATTCTTCCATTTGTAACCTGAAATGACTGATGATGAGTGAAAAACTGCTTTCAAGACGTCAGAATATAATTTATGTTATAATTAGAAAGTCGTTTTAAGTGTTTTACTTTTTATTTTCCCAGTGCAGAAGCCCAAAATTTAAGTGTTTTTTTTTGCCATGAACTTATTATAAGAGAGCAAATGTGCATTATTTTTAAATATGTTTTGGGTATGTATAGATTGTGTCTTCTTTTGCAAGATGGTTGTAAAATCCTTTGCCACAAATGAGCAGCAAACAAGTGTTTTTTTTTTTTTCCCTAGGTCTGAATTTCCATTTGAATGATGCAACGCTATTCTTGGATCTGTGGGTGGATAGATGGGCATTATTTAGATTTCCCCTTTCAAAGGCTTGTCTTTTCACTGCTGTGAGCAATTTCCAATCGAATGCCTGTTGGTGTATGGTAAATGCACAGGCTAATGCTAATTATGTGCACAAAGACTTGTGTTTACAAATAACGTCCTTGAAATGTGCTTCTTGTGTGTGTTGACGCCGAAAGAAATGTGGCCTTCGGTTGCAAACAGGTTAAACTGCTGTGTGTGATGTGACGTTCTCATGAGAAAGTAGCAGATGAGCAACCAGCAGTTTTGACAAAGGGGAGTATTCACGGTAGCATCATTGCTGACCTATTGCTGAATTCCGTTCGTTTCAACACGTTTCCCATAGATTTGGTTTATGACGTCAAGGTAAAACAGATGATTCTGTGCTCCCTCCCTGTTACTCCCTCACTTGTACTTTATTTTTCCTACTTTGCAGTTTTACTTGAATTTTGGCTTGACCTATGGTTTACGGTCATTCAAGATTAGATAATAATGTGGAAAATTCCTGTCATATGCCTTTATATTGCTCATCTTGGAGAATGTGAGGGGTCATTTGTGTTTAGCTTGACTATTGTTGATTTTTTTAACATTGGACAAAAAATCAACATTGCTCAAGATATATTTGAGATGACATTTATCCTCATGTTGCACATTGTTTTATTAATACATCCCTCAATGGATCTTCTGCCACTGTGTTTTATAAATTGAATATCATCTTTAAATGGCCAATGACCATTCTACGATAATGAAGAAAGATGAAAATAGCAGCAGCAGAAAATGCAATAAAAACCAATGAGCAGCTCCCTCAGACCTTTAACTCGTCCTCGGGGTATTCCACTTTTATTTAGCCCCGGATGAGAGAAAAATGAGGGAGTGACAGCCTCGGTTGGTTAGTCATTGGGAAACTGCGGCAGCAGATTTCCTGATTAAATGAGCATGCTCTGATCGCTAATGAAGACATAGATATAATGCCACTGCTAAAAGAGTGCAAAGGTAGAAACCCAAGTTGGTATGTTATCTATGATGTTTACAGGCAATATTTATCTGAAGAATATTTAGCAAAAGGCCATGTCAATGTGCTTCAACTGAAAAGTCCTGAATTTAGGTTTCTAATGAATTCATTGACAGTTGACATCGGTGTTCCCTCTAAGCTGCGCGCGTGCGCAATTGCGCACTGCTCGCACATTCTCAGCACACAAGAAAATCTAGCCAGCGCACAAAAATGAGGGCTCAAAATTACCAATTAAGAAGCGACTCAAGTCAAAGTTACAGTGCATGAAGGTAAAAATTCACAGGTTCCCCTGACGTTGTGTCCTAAATGCGGTATTTTGAAGTCAAATCGAAGGAGAACGAAGTTGAGTAAAGTTAGTACAGTTTGTCGGGGAACCGGCTTCTTCGGCTCAGCTCACTACAAGGAACCGGCTCTTTCGGATCCAAAACGGCTCTTCAGGTTGATTTGCTTCTTTAATCCCGACCTGACCAAATATTATGTAAAATTATGCACAAAATGACTTAAAGGAAGGGGGGAATAGAACAAAAAAGAAAAAAAATACCAAAATGAAAAAGTAGTGGAAAGCTGAGAAAAAAAGAAACAAAAGGAAGAGAAAAAAAGAAGGAAACATTTAGAAAAAAGCCAGAAAAAAAGAAAAGAAAGAAATGTAGGAAAAAAGTAATAGAGAACAAAAAGCAAAAAATAACAGCTCTTAAAAAATAAACACAATGAGATCTTTTTTTTAAAGGAATTTTTTAAAAAAGTAGAAAAAAAACATGGAAAAAAGAAGAAAAAGTTTGTGTTGCATTCAAATAATTTCCAATTATATCAAGTGAATCTTGTTGCCAACATTGTACTTCCGCTAAAAAATGTGATTAAGTACAGTTCTGTATCTTACAACCGACTAAATAAGCCCCCAAAAATGTTAATATTATGCGACAAAATATATCAGGAAATAAAAAGAAATGGATATCTTGTGAAAGAATTGCAATAGTAAATGAGTCAATTCATTCAAAAGAGAAAAATAATTTTGCATTGCCGGAAACTCAGCAAAATGTAACTTGATGTCAAGTTTTGGACATGTTTGATAATTAATTATCTTGCCACACTTGGGATTATGATTGCTCACTGTTGTTTCAAGCGCTGCTCACCGACTTTGTGTGAACGCTCAGACCCATGGAAAATTAGAGGGAATATTGGTTGAGATCCTTCTTTTTTTCTAAACAAAATTATCGTTCATGCGTATCTGTTGCCAAAAGCAAATAATGGATTTCTTTTTCTAATATTTTGCTTCCTAAACGGTGATCTATAGAATCTTTGTCTTGTAGAAAGAAACACATTACACAGATCAGCGCTGGCTAACTCTTGCAAATGTTGGTTTCCCCAGGATATTTTGGTTTTATTTTTTGTCACTATGGTAAAATGTCAGTATAGAAATTTCCTATAAATAAACCCTTCTGGCAAGCAATATATGACGTTATAAACACAGGAAACATGGCAACAAAGTACACTTTTAGATTGAGGCGCAAATGACTATTTCAGTGATTGTGATGTATAAGATAAATAAAAATGTGTTTTATTTAATGTCAAAAGTTTAATATGGAAACGACATAATTGCGTAATGTTGCACTCATGCTTTGCCCCCTTCTGATTTATTTATTCCTCAAACGCTGTGTGTATGGCCAGCTACCAATTAAAACTTTTTCAGTGAGTGCTTGTCTGATTGTTCAGCGAAGGTTATTGAATCAACAAAGAAATCCTGTGTTTCCCTTTTTGTTTTAACAGTGCCTTGGGTGGTGCCTCTGCACTTCATATCCCGGCATTCCCTGGCGGGGGATGTTTGATTGACTATGTCCCACAAGTATGCCAGTTACTCACCAACAAGGTAAACATGTTTTCTGTTTCTTTCTTACGCAACCACTAGGGTCGTAGGGGCACCATTTCCTGTGGTGTGTCTAGGGCAAATACAGCCTGTTTGCGCCCATCCCTCTCCAGGCCAACAAATGTTTCCACCCGGTCACAGAATACCTAAATTAGTCGAAAGATTGCCTTAAATAAAAGGAAAAGCTTATGGAGGTGTTCTTTTTTTCACATGGTTTTTCTGTGTCTCGCCTTTTTTAATTACACCTGTGGTTTTCATCCCCCTGGGGGGTTGCGAGGCTCATTCAAGAGGGGCGCCGGTGCTTTTTACCTAAGGGACTTTTTTTTTTTTTTTTTTTTTTTTTTTTTTTTTTTTACTTTTCCAGAATCGAGTGCGCGAGACGATGTCTTCTTTTGAAGGGGCAGTGACAGGAAATAATTGAAAAGCACTGGATTACACCAATAATGTTCACAGTAAATAGTTTTGCTTTTCTGTGTTACAAACGGCTTTTAATGAAGTAATTCCTCAAAATATGTGTCCAATCACAAGTTTTTTCTGTGGTGCCCGTGTTGGGCCTTTTTTGCGTTCATGCACATGTGTCCATCATTTGCCCGTGTGGGCGTTCTGGCCAACATCCACGGGCCGTCTGAGCGCTCCTTGGTCTCTGTAGGTTGACAGGTAGGTCTGCCGTGTAGAATGCATGTAATGCCATTTATCCGGAGGGGAAGTCAACACACTTCCCCGCCTAATCATATTCCTTAAACACGCTAACACATAATAAACATTGCCTCAGCTGCATCCTCTGAGGGAGTCCCCAAATGACCCCAGTCCTTTCGGCTGTTTATGTCCAGCGGCATTCTAATGGATCAAGAGCGCAGAATTGAGCCTGTTTGGAGCATTTTGTTATCTATTTTGCAAAATTGAAGAAAAGCATACCATAAAGCAGGGGTCGGGAAACTATGACCCAAACTATGACCCAAAGAGCCCTAATTTGTGTTTGTATATATGTAATGTATGTATATATATATATATATATATATATATATATATATATATATATATATATATATATATACTGGACTGTCTCAGAAAATTAGAATATTGTGATAAAGTTCTTTATTTTCTGTAATGCAATTAAAAAAACAAAAATGTCATACATTCTGGATTCATTACACATCAACTGAACTATTTCAAGCCTTTTATTATTTGAATATTGCTGATTTTGGCTTACAGCTGAAAAAAACTCAAAAATCCTATCTCAAAATATTAGAATACTTCCTCAGACCAAGTAAAAAAATAATTTTATAACAGCAAAACTAAATCAAACATTTGAAAATGTCCATTGATGCACTCAGTACTTGGTTGGGAATCCTTTTGCACGGATTACTGCATCAATCCGGCGTGGCATGGAGGCAATCAGCCTGTGGCATTGCTGAGGTGTTATTGATGCCCAGGATGCTTCGATAGCGGCCTTCAGCTCATTTGCATTTGTAGGTCTGGTGTCTTTCATCATCTTCTTAACTATACCCCACAAATTCTCGATGGGGTTCAGGTCAGGGGAATTAGCAGGCCAATCAAGGACAGTGATGCCATGGTCAGTGCACCAGTTACTGGTGGTTTTGGCACTGTGGGCAGGTGCCAGATCATGCTGGAAAATGAAATACTCATCTCCATAGAGCTTTTCAGCAGATGGAAGCATGTAGTGCTCTAAAATCTCTTGGTACACAGTTGCATTTACTCTGGACTTGATGAAACACAGTGGACCAACACCAGCAGCTGACATGGCTCCCCAAACCATTGCTGACTGTGGGAACTTTACACTGGATTTCAAGCAACTTGGATTTTGCTCCTCTCCAGCCTTTCTCCAGACTCTGGCGCCTTGACTTCCAAATGAAATGCAAAACTTGCTTTCGTCTGAAAAGAGGACTTTGGACCACTCTGCAACTGTCCAGTGCTTCTTCTCCATAGCCCAAGTCAGACGCTTCTTCCGTTGTCTTGAGTTCAGAAGTGGCTTGACCATGGGAATACGGCTATTGTAGCCCATTTCCCGGACACGTCTGTGAACTGTGGCTTTTGATACCTGGACTCCAGCTTCAGCCCACTGTCTTTGAAGCTCCCTCAAATTCTGAAAGCGGCTCTTCTTCACAATTTTGTTAAGGCTGCGGTCATCTCTCTTGGTTGTGCAGCGTTTCCGGCCACATTTTTCCCTTCCAACAGACTTTTTGTGGATATGCTTTGAAACGGCACTCTGTGAACAGCCTGCTCTTTGAGAAATTTCTTTTTGTGTCTTACCCTCCTGATGGAGGGTATCAATGATGGTCCTCTGGACAGCAGTCAGATCAGCAGTGATTTAGTTTACTGAACCAAGCTGAGTGTTTTTAAGGCTCAGGAAACCCTCGCAAGGTGTTTCGAGTTAATTAGATGATTCGGGTGATTAGTTGAATAGCCTACTTGTATACTTTTTCATGATATTCTAATATTTTGAGATAGGATTTTTGAGTTTTCTTAAGCTGTAAGCCAAATTCAGCAATATTAAAATAATAAAAGGCTTGAAATAGTTCAGTTGATGTGTAATGAATCCAGAATGTATGACATTTTTGTTTTTTTAATTGCATTACAGAAAATAAAGAACTTTATCACAATATTCTAATTTTCTGAGACAGTCCAGTATAAGTGTGTGTGTGTGTGTGTGTGTGTGTGTTTGTGTGTGTTGTGTACATATATATGTATGTGTGTGTGTGTGTGGTGTGTACATATATATGTATGTGTGTGTGTGTGTGGTGTGTACATATAAATCTATGTATGTGTGTGTGTGTTTGTGTGGTGTGTACATATACAGGGTGTCTCAAAAAACTGTTCTCACTCTTGACGAGAAAACTTTTATTTATGAACATAGAGTGAAGTGAAATAGCATCGAATACATGAGACAAATGTAATTGAAGAATCATGTTCGCAAATGTTCAAAGTGATGACCATTATTGTCCAGACAACGCTGATAACGCGCAAACGTCGCAAAACACATAAAAAGAGTGATTACATTTTTCTGAGACACCCTGTATACAGTATAAGTGTGTGTGTGTGTGTACATGTATATATATATGCGTGTGGTTGTGTGTGTGTGTGTGTACATATATTTGTACACATATATATTTGTATATATATATATATATATATATATGTGTATGTATGCATATGTATATATGTATATATATATGTGTATGTATGCATATGTATATATGTATATATATATGTGTATGTATGCATATGTATATATGTATATATATATGTGTATGTATGCATATGTATATATGTATATATATATGTGTATGTATGCATATGTATATATGTATATATATATATGTGTATGTATGCATATGTATATATGTATATATATATATGTGTATGTATGCATATGTATATATGTATATATATATATGTGTATGTATGCATATGTATATATGTATATATATATATGTGTATGTATGCATATGTATATATGTATATATATATATGTGTATGTATGCATATGTATATATGTATATATATATATGTGTATGTATGCATATGTATATATGTATATATATATGTGTATGTATGCATATGTATATATGTATATATATATGTGTATGTATGCATATGTATATATGTATATATATATGTGTATGTATGCATATGTATATATGTATATATATATGTGTATGTATGCATATGTATATATGTATATATATATGTGTATGTATGCATATGTATATATGTATATATATATGTGTATGTATGCATATGTATATATGTATATATATATGTGTATGTATGCATATGTATATATGTATATATATATGTGTATGTATGCATATGTATATATGTATATATATATGTGTATGTATGCATATGTATATATGTATATATATATGTGTATGTACATAGATACATGTATATACAGTATATGTGTATATATATGTATATATGTACTATTACATACACTTCTAATCAGTGCAACTTCCGCAGTCACTCGAACAGTGACTGTAGCCTTCAACCAGGAGAAGATGTCTTTAGGTGGTGTCCAACAGTCACTGGGCGTTTCGACCCTTAACCACAACGCCCCGAGTTGGCGGGCCGGCAGTGATGGCCAGTCACTGCCCATCTTCTCCTGGTCCCCAGCTAAACTCCTCTCTCCTACTCCAGAGCCAACAAGAGGCTCTCGCCGTGGCTTCCCCCACCCTTTTGGCAGCTGCCTTTCTCTCCCTTCCACTTATTCCCAGAGCTGTTAATGTGTCCCATACAGACTGTGCTGGGAAGCCCCTGCACCCGGCCTCCACTGGGAATAGCCAGGTCTGCCATCCCTTGTCCCTGCACTGTTGGACCAGCTCTTGATATTTGGTGTTTTTCCTTTCATGGGCTTCGCTGCATCCTTCTTCCCATGGTACAGTTAGCTCAATCAGGATGATTTTTTTAGCCTCTTCTGACCAAATCACGACGTCTGGCCTCAAGGAAGTTTGCTCTACCTGGGGAAAGTGTAATTTCCTTCCCAGGTCTACCTTCATCTCCCACACTGGTGCTGTTTGCAGAAGGCTATTTTGGGTCTTCTTGGAGGATGCTAGTTTCTCCCCTTCCCTGACGAACTGGATGGAATGTATTGGACTCGGTTGACGTTGGTGCTTCTTCCGCCTTTCCTGCTCCAAGATGTAAGCCAGTGCACCGAGGACCTTGTCATGGCGCCAACGGTATCTGCCCTGGCTAAGAGCAATATGGCATCCTGCCAGAATATGCGCCAGTGTCCCTCTCACACCACATAGCCTGCACGTTAGGTCCTCCCTCAACCCCCACCTGTACAGGTTGGTTGGTGTTGGAAGAGTATCGTACACTGACCGGAGCAAGAAAGAGATCCGGAATGGTTCCAACCTCCAGAGTTGTGGCCAGGTGATCCTTTGCTTTGGTAGGTCCCACTTCGTCCAGGCTCCTTGGACTCCAAGCTCCACTGCCCTGGACCACCTGCCTTCCTCCTCCAGTTGACGGACCTCGGCCTGCACCATGTCTCTCCTCTGCCTTGGATCAGCTTTTGACCATTGCTGGAAATGAGTAGACCCTAATCCCTGACGCCCTACGCATGCATTTCCGATGAGATCTTTCAACCTCAGCCTGCCTTCTGCCTGATGTACTTGGCTATCTGCTGCCCATTTACGCCCAGATCTTGTAATGATGCGCGCGCCCCTAACCATCTCGTCGCTAGAATCTTTGAGCATCATGACCGCCCTACACTTGGTCACCTTGAACTCTTCCACTACCGAAGACAGGGGAAACTGCAGCTGCCCCGACCTGATGTAAAGCTCTAATGATGTGATGCTTGGTGGAACACCAAGCCACCTGCGGAGATGTTTATTTGCCCTCCTCTCTATTCCTTCGACCGCCGTCATAGAGATTTCATAGATCGTGAGCAGCCACAGCAGTCTTGGTAGCAGACCGTACTGGAACAACCAAGTCTTGAACTTGCCAGGTAGTCCTGATCGCTCAATCCTTTGCAGCCACTCATTAGCCTGCTCCACTGTCCTGAGAACGCTGCCCCTCTCGCCCAGAGATGAATCGTACCACTTTCCGAGGCATTGTATTGGTTATCCTTGATTACAGGTATGTTTTCTCCTTGGATTCGAAGTTGGAACCTGCTTTTGACCTTCCCGCTCCTGATCACCATGCTTCTTGACTTTCTAGACTTGTTTTTCTTCCGAGCCCAGGTTGCTACCTCGTCCAGTGCCTTCAGGATCCATCTTGCTTGCACATGGGTCACTGTTGTAATAGTGAGGTCGTCCATAAAGCATCTCAACAGAGGTTGACATATGCCAGACCTCGTCGTCGGCCCTCTGGTCTCCTTCACCGCGGCAGTGATGAGTAGATTCATGCCCATAACAAACAGGATGGGGGAGATGGTGCACCCCGTGACGATCCCCTTCTCCAAGTCTTGCCACTGGGTGGTAAACTGGGTGGTTTGGAACCGAAACATGAATCCACTGAAGAAGGAGGTGATCTTTCCCCTTATGTGCTGTGGGATATGGTAATGCTCCATCGCAGTGTTGATGAGATCATGGGGAATTGACCCATATGCAATTCTGTTAGGTCTCCTTTACTTTCTTTGGCCTCGCGGATCAACTGGCTAATGATGCTTGTGTGCTCCAGACATCCAGAGGACCCTGGGATGCTACCTTTCTGGATTGATGTGTCGATATATTTGTTCTTGACCATGTACGTTGTCAGCCTCTGTGCCAGGACTGAGAAAAATATCTTACATTCAACACTTAGTAGAGAAATGGTTCGGAATTGGTTTATGTCAGATGAGTCCTTTTCCTTGGGCACAAGGCACCCATCCGCTCTCTTCCAGGATGTTGGGATTACGCCCTTTATCCAAATTCTCCGCAGTAGCTTCCACAGTCTCCGTAGAAGTAATGGACATCTCTTGTACACTTTGTAAGGTATACCGCTGGGTCCTGGGGCAGATGATGACCGGGCTTTTTTCACAACGTCCTGGAACTCTCTCCATGATGGCTCCTTAGTGTTGAGCTTCTCTTCCGGGGTTTTGCTGCTTCCAATCCTTGGGTGGATGTCCAAAGCTTGGCTTCGAAAGGTGTCGCTGTGACTTTCTTTAAGGAAACTTTCTACCATTTCTTTAGTGCTGGTCAGTCTCCCAGATCTTGCTTCCCCCAACAAGGTTTGGGTGAACTTGTACGGGTTTTTAGTGAACTGTGCACGTTTGACCTCCTTTTCCTTTCTCAGTCTCCGAGACCTCTCTGCCCTTCTTAGTCTGCACAATTGTCCTCGAAGTCCAGTGGTCAAGTCTTTTATGCCCTCCTTCTCTCTGGGATTGGCATGTTTGTACTGCGAGTTGAGAGCCTTGATTTCCCTTCTCAACTTCTTGATCTGTTTTTCCCTTCTGTTGGGCTGTTTTGCAGTTGCTATATTGCTGCCTTTCTTATCCTCTGTACCAAAACGCTCCTTGGCCATGGAGTAAGCACAAGCAGCCATGCTGTTGATTTTCCTTTTTGCTGATCCTGCCAAAGTGGCCTCTAGGACTCTATCAATGTCCTGGTGAAGTTGGTTCCATGCAAGGTTGTTGTTTGCTGGAGGCCACTTCACTCTCTCCTTAGGGGGTTGGGCGCCTGGGGTAGTGTGAGGGTGGACCCTATGGTCGAGGAGTATAGCAGATGCCAAGAGGTCTCCTCTACTGTGGGGTGCTTCCTGACTGGAATCCGCCTGCGTCTCACTGAGTGTCTCCACTATGCGCTGCATCTGATTTACCCCTTTCCCACAGATGGTCTTGGATTGGTGTATCTTAAGTCCCTTTGCGTTTTTACAGATTTTTCCGCAGTGGCACTTTGCCTCAAACACGTCCCCAGTCAGTGTGGTTTGGGTAAGTCGTCTTTGTCCTTGCCGTAGCCGTTACCAGTGAATCTGTCCTCTCTCGGGAGACTCTGGGGGTATTGCTCATTGTTTCGTTTCGTACCAATGGTTGGTGCCCTCTTGCGAGTACTGTAGGTGGGGTTGCTAGCCCTACACACCCATGCCAGTTTTTTCTGGAGGTCATCTGTCTTTCCAGCGTCACCAATCTTCCTTGGTTGCCATCCAGCCTTTCCTGGAAGTCACTGGTGATCCAGCGTCAAAACTATTACATACACTTCTAATCAGTGCAACTTCTGCAGTCACTCGAACAGTGACTGTAGCCTTCAACCAGGAGAAGATGTCGTCAGGTGGTGTCCAACAGTTACTGGGCGTTTCGACCCTTAACCACAACGTCCTCGAATTGGCGGGCCGGCAGTGATGGCCAGTCACTGCCCATCTTCTCCTGGTCCCCAGCTAAACTCCTCTCTCCTACTCCAGAGCCAACAAGAGGCTCTCTCTGCGGCTTCCCCCACCCTTTTGCCAGCTGCCTCTCTCTCTTTTCCACTTATTCACAGAGCTGTTAATGTGTCCCATACAGACTGTGCTGGGAAGCCCCTGCACCCGACCTCCACTGGGAATAGCCAGGTCTGCCATCCCTTGTCCCTGCACTGTTGGACCAGCTCTTGATATTTGGTGTTTTTCCTTTCATGGGCTTCGCTGCATCTTTCTTCCCATGGTACAGTTAGCTCAATCAGGATGATTTTTTTAGCCTGTTCTGACCAAATCACGACGTCTGGCCTCAAGGAAGTTTGGACTACCTGGGGAAAGTGTAATTTCCTTCCCAGGTCTACCTTCATCTCCCACGCCGGTGCTGTTTGCAGGAGGCTCTTTTTGGTCTTCTTGGAGGATGCTGGTTTTTCCCCTTCCCTGACGGACTGGATGGAATATATTGGACTGGGTTGACGTTGGTGCTTCTTCCGCCTTTCTTGCTCCAAGATGTAAGCCAGTGCACCGAGGACCTTGTCATGGCGCCAGCGGTATCTGCCCTGGCTAAGAGCAATTGGATCTGGCCTTGGATCAGCTTTTGACCATTGCTGGAAATGAGTAGACCCTAATCCCTCCCACCACATAGCCTGCACGTTGGGTCCTCCCTCAACCCCCACCTGTACAGGTTATACACATATATATATATATAAACATATATATGTGTATGTATATATGTACATATATATGCGTATGTGTGTATATATATATATATATGTATGTATGTATGTATGTGTATATGTAAATGTATAGAAAATGTCTATATATGGATATATATAATGTACTTTAAACTTGTTTCCCACGCCACAATTACTTAACATCCTTGAGGCTCATTTTTACCTTCATTTTTTTCCTAAATAACAGTTCTGGTCAAGAGAAGACGGGTTCAAAACCATTAATGTACATGGGTCCATTCATTCTTTCAAAGTTGAAAGTTAGAGAATTATGTATATGCCCCTCAGGTAAATTGAGTTTGAGACCCATATATTAATGTATGCTGCACCAACATTTTAAACATGTACATTTTCGTCATGTATTTATTCTCTTTATTAAATATAATTATCAAATGTCATGAAAAAAGACCCACCTTTTTATTTATGCAAAGGTAATGTTTTAAAAAGGAACATAATATATTAACAAGAAAAATAGTATTTAATTTCAAAATGACTAATTTTATGCGTCCCTCCAATTGCACACGGAAAAGTTTTGAAACAGGTGCCATTATTGGATAGAAAAGAAAAACATCAATGCGTTGTTCAAGAGATAGGGTGGGGAAATTTAGTTAACAATAGCGGGTGCAAACGCACTAATAGGTCAAAAACAGTGTTTCCCAATGTATCTCAAGGAATTTGTTTATTTCCTCATTGGAAACTGGAGACTTCTGCACCTAAGCAGCACAACAACAAAAAACAAAGAAGAAGAATCGCGACCTTCTGATTGCGAGAAGCAATTTCATTTTGGCACAGTTGATCGCTATGTCAACAAATGCAAGTCAAATACCCAACCAGATAAGGCACCAGTTCGGTTTTCCAACTTTCATCAGACAAGGAGATGATTCATTATGAATCAATTGTTTCATTTAATGATTGATCATTGACAGTTTTGCTTTCATTTTTTTACCTGATTACAATCCCTGCACATGCATGGGTGGAGGGATATATTTAAGTAATGTTGCAATGTATTGCTTCCAAAGTTTACTTTTAGATTGTATTTAGATTTGGAAAACTGTTTAACACAGTAGTTCTCACATCCCTGGAGATACTTGTCCTTTATGGTTTTAAAATAAAAAGTATTAGTCATAAAAAATGTGATTCATCATAAACCATTGGCATACCATTTTGGCAATTTATGTCTTAAGTTATTATTAAATTATAAATCATTTATATATACAGTGTTCTCGTTTTCCCTGCGTCCTAGACGCATAATTTTTGCTGGGGACGCATAGTGTCAAATCAACGTGCGTCCCCGGGACGCAACTTTTTTGACACAAAATTGTCATTATTACTCGATTACTTTTTTTTAACAAAGATTTACCGCACTCTTACTTTTCGTCAGGCGGATCCGCCATTGTTGTTTTGGTCTCGCGGTTCGAGTTTTTGTCTGCACGCCGATTTCGGCAAACGAAATCTCGTTGCTTCGAGATTACGTCATTGTTGTGGTGCTTGTCGTCGAGGGAAGGTGAAGTATGCCTCCGAAAAAATGAGTACCAATGTTGTAAGTCTTAGGTATGACTCGACCAGGGGTGGACCAGCGACCTCCCAGTCTCTGAGCGGGTGCTCTACCATCTAGGCTACCGAGCTGCATTGGTAAACATAATGCAGAAACTTATGACGGCAATAATTCCAGCACGAAAAAACGGCATAGAAATTCTTTGGAAGATCGCGGAGGCAAGGAAAACAAGTGTGTTGAAGCGAACGATACGACGAAAGAAAATAAACAAAAATACGAGCAAGAAAAGGACTTTTCTGCCAAAATGGACTAGATCATATTCCTGGTGACGCTATGAGGAAGATGATATTGGATTGGACCTTGAGAAGGCATTACAACTGTGGCGGGACAGCAAACCACGAAGAATATATGAACTGAAAAAACGGAAGTGAAAACGG
The DNA here is from genome assembly GCF_059441175.1 of Urocampus carinirostris. Lineage (NCBI taxonomy): Eukaryota > Metazoa > Chordata > Actinopteri > Syngnathiformes > Syngnathidae > Urocampus > Urocampus carinirostris. Next base: position 3,396,767 of record NC_142363.1, on the reverse strand, counting down.
CTTTGTATTACCCATTAACTGTGATGATTAAAACTGCATGAATATATAGACTAATATTTCAGCAATATTATTTTGTATAATGTACAATATTTTTGTGAACTGAAAAATCTTGAAGTGATAACTGATTTGTAGTACCAATAAACTGATGATTAAAACTGAATGAATATATAGATTTATATCATATATTTATCGCCGATTTACAATTTCAACCTCGATACCACTCAATTTTGTGGACCCATAGATCTCTGTTGGGACCCATAGATTTTTGAGCATACGAGTCCCCGGCACCCATCACTTTTCAGAGGTTAAATGAACACTGTGTGTATATATATATATATATATATATATATATATATATATATATATATAATATATATATATATAATATATATAAATGGATGGGCAGCTGGCAGCGGCGCAGTGGTTAGCGCTAGGCTGCACAGTTCTGAGGTCGTGAGATCAAACCTTCCTGTGTGGAGTTTGCATGTTCTGTCCGTACATGCGTGGGTTTCATCTAGGCACTCCGGTTTCCTCCCATATTCAAAAAAACATGCATGTCATGTTAATTGGCCGGTCCAAATTGTCCCCAGGTCTGAATGAGCGAGTGAGTTGTCTGTCTCTGTGTGCCCTGCGACTGTCTGGCAACCAGTTCAGGGTGTCCCCTGCCCACTGCCCGAAGATGGCTGGGATTGGCTCCAGCACCCCCGTGACACTACCAAGAATAAGCAGTGCAGATAATGGATGGATGGATGGACGTGAATGGATCTGCCTTTTAGTTTTGTTGTAAAATATAATAGATTTGGTGTAAAAGGTAAGAGAATTCTCCCACCGTGGTCCGCTGCGTGTCGTGAGAGGCGACGAAAGTGGAGGGAGCGAGGGCACTGGGAATCCTCTCTTCTCTAACTCTACTCCCTAAGTGACAGCAGGGCAAAGAAAGGGGGGTGAGAGACAAAAAGGTCTCATAAACCCTAGTTATGGGGTCACTAAATGTGAGAGGATGTGGAAGTAAAGCACCTGAGTGGAAGAAAGAGGAGCTCGGAAGGATGATGACTAAAAGGAAGGTTGATGTGTTAGCCTTGAGTGAAACAAAGATGAAAGAAAAGGGTGAAGTACAGCTTGGAGGTATGTATGGTAGAAAGTCTGGAGTTAAGGGTGGACATGCTAGAGAAGGAGTGGCTGTGCTTGTGAGTGAGGAAGCAAAGGAAAAACTGGTGGAGTGGAAAGAGATATCTTTCAGATTGATGTTGGTGAGGTTAAAGTGGGGTGTAGAGGTATGTATGTTTAGTGCATATGGACCTGGTTCAGAAAGAAGTGCTGAGGAGAGAGAGGAGTTCTGGAAGGATTCGTCTGACTGTGTGGCAGATACCTGAATGCTAAAGTGGCTGATGGAACGGTTGAAAATGTGATTGGTAGATATGGAGTACTAGGAAGAAATGAGAGTAGGAAGAAATTGATTGAGTTATGTGTGGAAAATGAGTTGGTGATTGGAAATATATTGTTTAAAAAGAGGGACATGAATAAGTGTACCTTTGTCAGAGTGGATGGTGGTGAGATGGTGGACAGAGCATTGATGGCTATGGAGTGTTCAGGAAAGGGATGTTAAGTAGGTGCATGTTTACAGGAGGGAAATGAGTGTCTGATCATTTTTATGTGGAAGGAAAACTGAGAATAGATGGATCGTGGAGGGCTAGTTTTAAGAAGAGTACTAGGGAAGAGGTGAAATGAGTTGAATAAGGCAGAAAAGGAAAGAGAGTTTAAAGGGAGGATAGGGGAAGAGTATGAACGGATTAGTAGAAAAAAAAGTGGAGAGTGTGGAAATGGAACGGAAGTGGTTTAAAGAGACAGTGTTGAGGAGTGCAAAAGGAGTGTGTAATGAGAAAAGTTGGTTGAGGTATTAGGAAAGGAAGTGAATGGTGGAATGATGAGGTATCCGAGGCTGTGACAGTGCCTTTTGGCTGCAAGATAAGAGTGGTGATGCGTATGAAAGGTATAAAGTGAAGAAAGGGTTGGTAAATGATGAATGGTGTCAAAAGATAGGAGTGAACTTTGAGGAAAGGAGAAAAGTGTTCTGGAAAGAAGTGAAAAAGGCAAGAAAGAGCGAGTCTGGAAAGGAAGAGAAAGTGAAAGATAATGATGGTAGATTGCTGGTTAGCGGTAGTGCAGTCAGGACGAGATGGGTAGAGTATTTTGAGGAGTTGCTAAATGTGGAGGACGAGAGAGAAGTGAGAGTCGAGGGGATCGATTGTATGGAGAGAATGCCCGTGTTGGGTGATTTAAATCTGAAGCCTGTGGAAACATGGGAGGTGCAAGAGGCAGTGAAAGAAATGAAAGGGGGGAAGGCATCTGGGATGGACGGTTGTACTGCTGAATGCTTGAAAAAAGGTGGCACTACTATGATTGACTGGTTAGTACGCTTGTTGAATGAATGCTTTTTAAGTGGTGTGGTTCCTGTTGATTGGTGTAGTGCATGTGTGGTGCCATTGTATAAGGGTAAAGGTGATAAGTATGAATGTAGCAATTCGAGAGGTATCAGTTTGTTGTCTGTGCCGGGTAAGCTGTATGGAAGAGTCTTGATTAAGAGAGTGAGAGGAAGAACGGATGAGGTGGTGATGGAGGAGCAGAGTGGTTTCAGGAAAGGAAAAGGATGTGTGGATCAGGTGTTTGCAGTACGACAAGTGTGTGAGAAATATTTTGCAAAAGGTAAGGTTGTTTATTTGGCTTTCATGGACTTGGAAAAGGCATATGACAGAGTTGATAGAGAGGCGTTGTGGCAAGTGATGGTAATGTATGGAGTGGGTGGAAAGTTGTTGGGAGCATTGAAGAGTTTTTATGTGAACAGCAGAGCATGTGTAAGAGTAGGGAGTGAGACAAGTGAGTGGTTCCCTGTGTTGACTGGTGTGAGACCGGGGTGTGTGATTTCACCATCGCTGTTTAATGTGTACGTGGATGGCGTGGTGAGAGAGGTGAATGCGAGAGTATTTGGCAGAGGTGTTGAGATGATCGATAACAGTGGAACGGTGTGGCAGTTAAGTCAGTTGTTGTTTTCAGCTGACACAGCGCTTGTGGCTAATTCTAAGGAAACATTGAGAAGGTTGGTAATGGAGTTTGGAAGAGTATGTGATAGACGTAAGTTATGTGTGAATGTTGGGAAGAGTAAGGTGATGAAGTGTTCACGTGATGGAGTGGCATGGCGTTAGAAATAAGGTTGCATGGACAGGTGCTGCATGTAACTTTGATTTTAAAGTTTGGTTATATGTGGTCTCTTTGTGGTTTTATTCATCTAGAACCTACATTGCCCAAACCTTTCCAAGGGCAACATGTTTGTTTACTATCTTTATAACATTGTATATTGGGCTGCAGTTGATCATTCTCTGTGCTGATTGGCTTTGAGCGCAGACATTTGGCTTGATTCATCCTCCACTGTATGATCCGTGTTTCGAACATGACAGTTGCACAGTCCAACAGGCTACTGCGCCCGCCCGTGAGATCCACGCGGATTTTAATTCAAACGAACCACACTGAAGCCGTGGTTCAAGTTCACTCTTAACGTAGCTGTGTCAGTAAAACAGTACTCGGCAAAAAATAATTAAACTAACCTTACTTTTTGGCCTGGCCCTGTACCAAATGACCCGCGGCCCTGTACCGTTTACGGCCTGAGGATTGGGGACCCCTGATCTAGCAGACAAGTCTTTAGGGTGTAAATAGACATGACTGTGTCAAGTTACTTGCTGTCCATTTAGTACAGTGATATTTTAACTGGCAAAAAATAAAGGATGTCCTTTGTCACATTTTGACATTGAATATCACGGAAACTATTAAGAATTCAAAAACACATCGGGTAAATTCTGAAAGCTAGTAATCTCAATGTTTACATGGAATGTTCATAGTTGTTCAATGTGCGCACCATTGGTCAGTGGACACACATCCAGCCAATAGTCAAATTCTTGCCAGAAGCTTTCCAGCATTGTCAATGGTTGCAACAGCTTCTGTTATTTGTGCCTTCAGCCTATTCACATCTCTTGGAATAGGGGGGACACAGACCAATACTTTCACCATTCTCCACAAAAAGAAATTACATGGTGTGACATCTGGGTGGCTAGGACGTGAGATCATTCTGCCTAGACCGTCCGATCCATCTGTCTAGCAGTGTTGTTTCAGAAACTGTCTAACCCTGAGGCTCTAGTGTGGTGGTGCCCCATCCTATTGGAAAATCAAGTCACCAGACTCTTTCTCACTCAATTCATCCATTTTTTGCAAAATGCTCATTGACCAGCAGCCCATAATTCAGTCTATACAAATTCAAACACACAATACACATTTTCTTGTTGAGTGAACGCAATTCATGGGTCTGCAACAAAATTTAAAAAAATCAATAGCCTTTCAAAAATCTTAATATAATTAGCTTTAAAACTTGTATCTTACTACCATGCATAAAGTAGATATGGGCACTTAAAATGATCCTAAGACTTTTTGAACACCCTGTACATGTTTGAATCATTTATATATGTCAAATTCATCTTGGGTTTATATATATTTTACAAGATCTCATTCACATATAATCGCTGTGTTTTCAGCTATTCTGTTGAGCTTTATTGTATAAAAAGTGTCTCTGTCGTTCTCCGCCATGTCTTCTTTGACAGAGAACTGGCTTTATCTTAAAGTAGGGAAGCACTCACGGTGATCTCATCTCATCTCATTAGCCGTACCGCTTATCCTCATTAGGGTCGCGGGACTCACGGTGATGTTACCTCTAAACACCTGCACGCACCAAGTGCAAACAGCACAGTGAAAATAAACGTGTGGTGGAGAATTGATGCGTGTGGGCAGACTAAAATACCTGGGGAACAACATCACCTACATTGCTTCACGCTAAACTGGAGGCAGACAATAAATCAACAAATCACGGTGAGGCGGAGGTAGGATTTTTTTCCCCCTTTTGGAGTATGAATTAAAGTTTAGTTAGTCATTTTCACTTCCTTGGAAGCACCCAGGTCAAAACCAATATTTTTAAAATGAGACAAAAAGTTAAAATTAAGTTTTTCCCGTGTTTTAAAAACTATTGATTGAAAAACGGTCTCATTTGGAGTAAGAGTTCTATAGCATGAAACATGATGTTGCATTATACATTATGTTGCAATATTTGTCCACTCTTTTAAAACAAATTTGTCACATTGTGAAATTTAAGGCATCCCAATTCCAAAGTGCCCACGGATGTTTAATCAGAATTATAACTCAATTACAAAACTTTATTCACCCGGCAACTTTAATAAATCATTTTATTTTTTAAATGTTGACTCAAAACAATAGTAATGATTGTTTCGCAATAATCTTTTTCACATCAAACTCAATTCATTGTAAACCGCAAACCAATGAAATAATAAAAGCTTCCAACTTCCATTTTTATGATATTTAGAAGGATCAAAATGATCAGCTAATTTTACTATATTTTAATTTGATTTTCTAAACAAATTTAAAAAAAATCAATTTGAGGGTTAAGATCATTTTAAGGATGATTTTTATCTTACCCGTAAAATACAGTTTAAATATGTACTAACAAAGAGCAAATTCACCTGTAAATGGGAAAACATTTTTAAGGGGAGTGTAAAAGTAAACCAAATGCTCAGATTTTAGAATTAAAATTACCTTTTAGGATTTTGAGATTAAGAATTTTAAATTCTCACGAACCGCTTGATTTGCTTTGATGTATTCCCAGAGCTGTTGGTATCACCATTTGAGAACCACTACAGCAGTGGCTTTTTCATCACGGTCTGCCAAATAAAAAATTCTAAATATAATGAGAAAGTGTATCAAATGGTAAAAGAAAAAAAGTACTCAAGGAAATATGTTGATTTTGATATCACTCTTGTCCCCAAAATTCAAATCACTGGCTACCCCTTTCTTTACTTGCAATTATTGCCATGTATATATTTTCTTTATCAAGAAATGTATCAAATTTAATGAAATCAACATTTTGAGCTAGCCAGCATTTTAATGTTTTATGCATATTATCAAATTTTGTGATTTAAAAAGAGACATAATTCATTACTTTGCTTTAATTCTGAGTGTTTCAAAACCATTTTTATTAAATGGTATATAACAACAACAAAAACAAAAAGAAATATAACATGTATTTGTTAATTCTGCATGATTTTTTATTCATCAATGCATGTAGTCGCCGCTATTCTAAAAAAAAAAAAGACTCTTCTCCTTTTTTTTGTCATGTTTTATTTTTGACTTAATGGAACGTGCAATAAAATAAAAATGTAAAAAATATCCCAAAACATAGATATCGTTTTGACATAAGAAAAAAATGAATAGGACTATATTACCGTCACATATTGCTGACATATTATATTCAACACCTATTTGGTACATACAAATAAAATTAAAGTTTTTTTTCCTCCCGGCCATTTTGCCAATGTTTTCAACCAAATGCGGCCCGCCCTGCACTATTTATTATGAAGGTTTTCACTTTGGGCGTATTCCTGGTTATTTTGAGCAATGCAAAAAAAAAAATACCCTTTTGAAAAAAAAAATTTGCTTAATTTCAGCATATTTTATAATTAAACTAAGCATTTTATGCCATATAAAATAAGAAAACCATCCTAAAAATCTCTTATCACGCAGATGGTAGATGTTTATGCTCATTTTTCAATATAAAATCAAATACCAAAATAAAGTGGTCTCAACAAACTGATAGATAATACTGTTGTTAAAAGATAAAATCGAAAAAATTATACATAAAACGAGAAAATATTTCCGCCAATGGAGTATGATTTCTTGTTTGCATTGTGTTTAGTGTCTAAAACAGTTGCCTTTTGGTCTCATTTGTATACAGTATACCCCTAAAAAAATGATATTTAAACCGATTATTGAGAATGCAGCCGTGCTGCTTCTGACAAAAGCTCAACGTCTGTCTGTGTTGTATCTCGGTCGGTAAACAATGGAGCTGGGAGCTCAGTCAGGCAGCATTTCTGTGTTCCAACTTCTGCAAAATAAGACTCGTCACATACATTCGCAAATCAGAGCTTAGCGCTACAAAACTGCGTTATCCGTCCCGAGTGCTAAATAACCATACACACACTGAGAGCCGGACGTGAACCAGTCTATGGCTCCGATATTTTCCTTGACTGACCATTTAAAGCACTGTTATTCTCACTTGTGTATATTCGTGGAAATATTTTTTTCTGTGACAAATTGTATATTTTCCTTATCTTTAATTGAGTAATGTGTAGGAGATATGCTATATAAACAAAGTTGCCATTTGTGTGTTTTTTCAGGTACTGTGAAAATACATGTTGCCTACTATTAGTTTTTCTCTCAGCCAAAACATTATTAACATTCTGGGCATGCTTACTCCGAAAGGCTTCTAAGGTTACATTTTTCTTTGAGTTGTCAAACTCATTTTCACTGAGAAACACAAAAGCGTAATGGTTTTCTCAAAGGGCCTGATGTAAGTTATAAATGTGACTACAGTAAATGTAATCAAATGGTATGTAAGGTAAATGTAACAACTTCTTCATTTTAGAAAAAAAAGGATCGATTATTGAGTCACAGTTTCATGAAAAAAAAACCCTACACATAGATGATATAAAGTACCACAAAACTTTATTTTGGGGACATTTCATTTCTCAAATTTACTTGTCATCATAATGGAAACACTGCTGTGTAGTGATGCTGGGCAGTCACTTTGAATGTATCGTAGTCAACGGGTATTGTCTTTTAACTCATTCATTTTTAGACGGTCAGAAATATTATGCATATTAAGCTCTCATTGGTCACATAAAAATATGTAGCGGGCCAGATTTGGCCCCTGGCCCATGAGTTTGACACATGTGATTTACCCAATTGGTTAAACTTCACAACCCCCAAGGAAGTGTTGTAGTTGACAAGTTTATTGTGCTTCTTTCTGTTTTAATATTGGACACCTACAAAGGAGATTGTACAGTATGTTCATTATTTCAAATATAATTCCATGCTCTTGTTCTGAAATTTGACTTGTATGACCTTGTTTGCAGCCACCAATGTTGCTGCCCTTTGATTTTCAAACTATTTACAGCGGATCTGTTTTTTTTAATCCAAGAGATTTAATAAGAATTTTTTTTTAACGAGGAACCTTTAAAATAGATTAGGAATGTTGCGTCCTGAGCAGTTTTTGTACAGTCCTCTCCTGTATTCCTTGCAAGTTCATTATTCATGGATGTTTTCTTTCCTTATTTTTCTCTGAACTTATCATAGGTTTTAGTTTCCCCTCACCTCTTACTGTCACTTCAAAGAGAAGTAATGTTCTTGAACCTGGTCATAAAAATGTCCTTTTAATGGATAGAAATTTTTTAAAGCGAAAGATTTCTTGGAACATTACGTTCTACCCCATCAGTGCTGATTTTTATGCTCAGTGCAAAATGTTCTCCTAAAAAAATATATTTGCAGCTTAGTCAGTCAAGAGAGGCTAACAACCACCAAAATTCTAACTACTCAGGTCAAAAAATTCTATGGTGGTGAGATAAATGTTTGACTCGTTAGGCTAACTTTGTTATTGATGTATGTCAACATTAGTTTCACTAATTTGTGCTAATTTGAAAGATGTGCTGTTGCAATACTGAGTGTCACAATTACACTTCCACACTTTGCTGCTCAGTGTGAAATACGGCTGCTCTCTCAGCATTCTGTTGTCACCATGTTCCGGCTTTTTGAACCAAAAATTGGCGGTGCGCCTGCTTCCACTTCCTTTCCTTGCATTGAGGATGTAAGCTCCTCTTACTTGTGTAAGTCTCGCTATAAAGAAAAGAAAACTGTCATAGAGAAAGTTTTAGACTTGTAGGTAGTCAAAATAAAAACTTGTTTTCCTGTTAGTTACCAGAGATTTAACAAAACAAGACTATATATCTTGGTATTCAAATTGTCACTCTAAAAAGGAATTCCTTCCCGCCCTCTCTCCTTAAAAAAATGGATTTAATGGTCAAGGTAATACTAAGGTAATAATAAATAATATATATAAACTATTATGTTTTATATAATAAAGGGTACTGCTTCCTGATAATGCCAATTTGAGATTCAAGTCTAGAACATGCAGTTGTTTGTTTTGATTTATTTTAAAAGTATACAAATCGGAATTTAGTGCTTGTATTTTTAACAAGTGCCGGTGTAGAACCTTTTGTAGCAGAAAGCTTATAGTTTTTTACTATTTACAGTCCTTCTAAATGCTATGAATCTTTCATGGTTTATTACGGCAGTTTATAGCAATTTACGGATTACACATTTTCGTTTAAAACTACGAAAGTCAGGAAAAGACATCATATGCTCATTTTTTTTATTGTCAATGTTGATTGTTCCGCTGTCATGTTTGGTGCATTAGTGCAATATGCTTGATACAGCAATAGAAGGTTGCTTTTATGTAGTAACATTTCTAAGAAACACTTTTTACTTTAACTCTCGCTTCGACGGAAAATATTCAAAATCTGTACATTCTCCATCCATTCTCAAATATTATTTTCAATGTCTGGCTGCTCTGTTATTTGTGAAAAGAGTTATTAGGTTGATATGATTTCTGAAATATTGTGATAATTACCATGAAATTTATTGTGTTATTTTATCCCCGGTACTTACTTATTATCGATATACTGTTTGCTAATCCCCTGTTTTGCCCCTGGTATGTATTATACGAATACATAGTTCTCACTTCTGGCACCTCCACCAGCTCACCATTGATTCATTTATGCCAAGTTTACAGACCGCAGCTCAATTCCCTTCTTCAAGTGCCAAAGTGATCATTTCTAACTTTTTTTCTAGGATTTTCCATGTTGATGACTGATTTGCAATAACGGAAGTTGTGATTAATCACACAATTTATTTGGACCTCCTTGAACTATTCATTCATTTTATGGATCTAATGTTGCAGGGCAAAATCTTTTCCCTGCTGAAGAAAAAAAGAGTAAGCCGCACCGTAGTTGCAGCTGCAATGCTTGAAATGTAGCACAACAGTAGCGCTAAACTTACAGTAAACATTTTATGTGAGATGGTTTTCTTTGAAAATAAAGAAAAAGATCAAATGTCATATTTTTTAATGTGATCATAAAACAACTTCCTTTCAAAGGACAGAATTCTGACCAATATAATTCTGGTCTATATAGCAATGTTTTGTTTTGTGCGTGTGCAGGTGCAGTACGTCATACAAGGCTACCACAAGAGGCGGGAGTACATTGCCGCATTCCTCAGCCACTTTGGAATGTGAGTTAACAAAAGAAGACCCAGTCTTTTTCTCAAGGCTCTGGCGGCCATTCATTTGTCTCTGCCGCTAATCTTTGACCGTATGTGTAATCAATCACTGCAGGGGAGTGGTAGAGTATGACGCCGAGGGTTTTACCAAGCTTACCCTTCTCCTAATGTGGAAAGACTTTTGCTTCCTAGTACATGGTGGGAGCGTCACGGAACGTAGCACATTTTTGTTAATGCATTTTCTAGAAAACTGATGAATTGTGTTTTTGTTGTCTTTCGTAGTGGATCTCCCACTGTACTTCCCCAGGGACCAGCCTACCCTCACCTTCCAGTCGGTGTATCACTTCACCAATAGCGGGCAGCTGTATTCCCAAGTTCAGAAGTCGTATCCTTACAGCCCTCGTTGGGACGGCAATGAAATGGCCAAAAGGGCAAAGTAAGGAAATTATTTTTGATGATTGTCACTTGGATCATCAACGCTCTTTTTCATTCTCTTCCGCAGGGCTTACTTCAAGACCTTCGTCCCTCAGTTCCAAGAAGGAGCCTTTGCCAATGGGAAACTCTAGTTCCCTGCGGCTCTATTGACATGCTTGTGCTCCCGTGAATGTGTTGTTACACGCTGTTAATGTATCTGTGAACAATCCCATGTACACTCCTGTAAAAATTTCTGCACATTTTTTCCTGAATGTGGCGGGGACGCTATGTTAGAATAATAAATGCCGTCTTTTGCCATAAAAATGCTTACTATTTTCAGACCAACATCATCAGAAAAATTCCTTTATTTTTAACAACTACAGTCGCCGTATTTATTCGTGTATTACACGCATTTGGTTATTACCTAAAATATGAAAGCTACAGGTGATGCAATACTTATTGTGCAATGTAAATGTAAACAAAACAGGCCTATTTAAAATTTCGGAACAGAATCATCCTTTTTTTTCTCTTAGTAATTGTTTGAAACAAAATTACATTTTTTCCCAGTGATTTTAGACATGAATTAGTATCGTCACACGCATACCAGAAGGCTCTGGGGGCAAATTGTGCCATGATGGGCTGTAAGAGAAGTACTCGCTGTGGCCGCTGCCCGTCAATGCCAAGGTTCCGCTCATCTCTGAGGAGCTGAAGTACACTTTACACCAGGGGTGTCCAAGCTTTTCAGAAAACGGGCTGGATTCGGTAAGGTGGAAATGTGTGGGGGCCGACTATTAAGTCTGTCGTTATTTGAACAGTCTTTGATAAATTCACCCTCCATGAAAGTTTTGCAGTGCTTGGTGATCGGCGTCGTGTCCTTGTAGCTCACCTTTGTAGAATTTCCATTTGACTCGCAGGGTCTCATGAAAAAGCGCTTCTGTGCTGTTAAAACAGCTTCCAGTTGCTTCACCTTTTCAATGCATTCGTTTTTATTCAGCTATTTGTAGTCAGTGTGTTTTGTCTGGCAGTGCCTCTTGATATTATATTTTTTGAAAACAGCCACACTCACTTGGCAAATTAGTTGTTTTGGATTTCGGTAAAAAAAAAGGAGACACTTTAAAAATGTACACTTGGCATGGATGCGGCGGCCCTCACTGTCAACTTTCGTTTATTAATTTACAGTCGCCATGTTGGAATGGGGTAAGCTAAAATTCTCACAAAAAGCCAAGGGCACGGTGGCCAATGGGCTACTGCTATCAACTGGTGAAATGGTGATTTTTTTTTTACACCAACAATAACCACAAACAGATAGAATAGAATAGAATTTACTTTTATTGTCATTCTTTGTAACTATGCACACAGAACGAAATGTCGATACACCTGACTCGTACAGTTAAACTGTAGCGAGCCGATGCAGCCACAGCCAAACAGGGCGCAGCCATTTTAGTCATTATGTGACCAAACCCCCCAATTCCAACCCTTAATGCCGAGCACCAAGCAGGAAGGCAATGAGTACCAATGTTGTAAGTCTTAGGTATGACTCGGCCGAGACTTGAACCAGTGACCTCCCAGTCTCGGAGCGGGCGCCCTATCATCTAGGCTACCGTGCTGTATTTGATTCATGACAGGAGTATTTTGGAAACCAGTACTCTCTGTTTCATGTGGATGAGCAAATCACCTACAAGTACCAAAAAAAACCGTCCTTGAGAGAAAAGTGCACTTGGCTGTACTTGCCCAAGAAACACCACAGGATGTAGTGCCCCTATGCCCTAGTTGTTCAAGGGATCCAAGAATTGATTTTGAGCAGTTGAAGGTGTGTTATTGCGGATTTACAGCCTGTTGGCCCAGCCTAGCCAACCACCAAGTCAAGAAAGTGGCCATGTTGGCAAGTGCAACCTACAGTTTTCTTGCCATTCTCACAAGACTTTAACCACCCTAGAGTAAGGTCACTATAGACACACACCAGGTTGTGTCATGTGACATTACCTAGTCAGATCAACTGATTTATGATTAGAAAGCTGAGATCATTATCTTTTTGAGTATACTAGGAAACTTTTTTTGACATGTGGGACTCATTTACTGCATATACAGGTAACAACTAGCAGGTGGACTGAAAGATCAGGCAAAACTAGTTTTAGCTGGTCATAAACAAAAATGGGTCTCCGGTGTATTTTAGACCGTGTCTGAAATTTGACTGCTATTCATACCAGTGTCAAGCAATTTTGTTTCCATTGGGCTATAAACTGGATGATGTGAAGGATCATCATTGGTAGTCCTTCTCTGAGTTAATAATTTAGTTTACACTCAAAATAAGGAGATAATACATCAATGGATTTTGAACTTGCAAGGGGAACAGGTGAAGACTACAAACAACCCTCAAGGTACAAAAAATCCAAATCTGTTCTAAAGGTCCTCCACTGAGCCCTTTCTTTTAAATTCAATCTCCTAGGTTACAAAAACCAGATCCGCCCAAATGGATGTGGGTATCAAAGAACATTAACATTATTGACCAACAGTTACAATTATGTAAACATTGAATAGTAGTCCAAATAACAAACAACAGTGAATTGATAATAGTCAAAATAATGGACACATTGGCATCCTATGCACTGTCCTTTGCAGGTGTCCAATATTAAAGACAGAATTAAGAAGAATTCTTAATTCTTTGTCATCTGTTTGTGGCAAATATGTGTAATTACAAAAATTACACATACTTGTGTAATTTTGATGAAAAATTTTTACCTGTAGAAAAAAACATAGAAGAGGGTGGCGACAAACAGTTGTAAATTATGAACAACAGTCCATGCTATTGCATTGATCAGCGACCAAACACGTGTTTTAAAGGGAATACGAAGATACTGTGTTATCTTTGAATGGAAAGACGTAAATTAACAGAGAACAGAATGACTCTGCAAAGCAGGGGTCGGTAACCTTGATGGCAAAATGTGTTTATTGTTTTTATTTTTTTGGGTGGGGAGAGCTGAACCATATATTTTAAGACAAAATTCAACAAAACCACAAAACCCGGTCTCCAGACAAAAGCTAATTTTTTAGCGTATTTTCTATGTGTGACCTTAAATGATTTAATATAAATTATGAAATAATAATAATAATAATGTCAGAGCCTCAGTACCATGTCAACAAATAGACCCATTTAACCTTGTCTCCCGCCCACAGTTATTTAAGGTCATTGAGGCTCATTTAAAAACAAAGTGCAATCAAGTTCTTCTGTAAATATGTCACAAAAAACTGCAAACAAAAAGTTTATGGATGTATCTCCTATCAGCGCAGTGGCACGTGTGAGAGGGAGAGGGGAGCGTGCTGTGTTACATAGCTCCGCCCTCTTCTACCGCTCACCCAATCAAATTGTTTTGTGTGCTTGGCTATAGTTTGTGGGTAATAACAGTTCGTTGGGTGGGTTTTTATCATAAAGTGTCAACAGTGAACATACATTATGTAATGAGCTTCCATTAAAATGATTCCTTATCGATGTACAGCCAAAACGGCGTCTGTTAATGTGACACCTTGATTGTAAACCGTAGGTAAGACTGTGCTTTATAAACCGGAACGGATATTTTCTGTTGTTGTAATATGTTTGGTTTCGCATGCTTCGAACCCGACATTTAGCTTATGAAATTTGGAATTCTATGGAAGAATTTGCCCAGTTAGCATTTTTTTCACTGAGCCATATGTACTCATGAAAAGTGCCATAAATGGCTCGCAAGCCTTAGGTTCCCAAACCCCTCCTGTAAATGTAGCACTAAATCCCTGCGTATTTAACAATCCTAAAGAATCACTTGACCTCAAAACTCTTTTAGTTAAAACACACTAAATTTGACATAAACAGAAGTGTGTAAAAAACAAGCTTGAGGAACAAGGTATCGGCACAAAAAACTAATTTGGTGGTAAAGACCAAATTTTGACTGGATAACACAGCAACACAAAAGGACTTGGCGCGACAAGTCGACATGACAATGACGCCATCAAAAAACTGACAGAAGCCCAGGGAATTAATACACAATGACGAGCACAACCAACAAAATATACCTGGAAAAGCCAAAAAAGGCCGTTCTGAAATCGGTTCCTGCCCATCGAGATATCCTACCAAAGCCCAGTGCGCAGGCCCAAGCACAACACAATAGCGATTTAACTTCTTGCAATTTATGTTTTTAATTAGTCTTATTTGATTCACTGCTTTAAAATAGTGTTTTTGAGAACTATTAAACCTGGTGTGAGTTTTGGTGGTAGCTTTCCAGCATGGTGGGTTTTTTTTTTACCAAGGTAATCACGCATTGTATGTATGCATGCTAACCCCAATTTTATATCATAAGTAAAAGTTCTGTTTCTAATAATTCTGAGTTTTAGGGTTACTGGTTTTACTTGATTACAAAGAAAACAAAACTGCTGCTGTCGAGGACGTTTTCTGTTGAACTCCAGGTAAGATAATAGGCCAACACAATGAAATGCAGTGAGGCACAAACAGATTAAAAATAAATGTATGTTTATGTTATTCATTATTTGATTGACTGAGCAAGAAAGCAATATATAAATTAGTTCAGAAAAAAATATGGTCTTATAGAAGAAAGTCAATGTGTTGCTCCTTCTGAATAAAAACATCAATAGAAAGATAATCCTCCATTTTGAAAAAAAAAGTCAATGCAAAGAGAAATTTATAAATATGGATGGCTTGATGCTGCTAGCTTAGCAATACTATTGCTAGTTCTATTGTTCGGGCCTGAGGTGAATGCCAAATCTGAATCCTTGCTCTCACTAGCACCTTGTGCCACGAGGCAAGGGAATTATGTGCCTCACTCTGCATTGGCAGAAACAAAGCACAGTACCGTAAATTCCGGACTATAAAGCGCACCCGATTATAAGCCGCACCCACCACATTTTAAGAGGAAAACCGATTCTGTACTTACACAAGCCGCACGTGTATATAAGCCGCATGCGCCCACATTAAAAAAAATGTAAACACAAACACAAAACTAACCCAAACCTGACTTTAAGTCCCGCGATTGAAACTGAATGTCCTTCATTAAAGTACACAGTCCAAGAATCACAGCCGGCAAAATGAACGGAAAATTATATTGGTACTTAAGGTTTGATGCAGACCTGCAGAGTCCGGGTCCCGTTGAAAGTAATCCAAGGAAAAAAAAGGGTATATTTCCAAAGTTAAGGCTGGGAAAAATATATATCCACTATTGTCCGCTGCGTCCACAAACAGGTCTCACTCTTACCCCACTTCCCGTCACCCCCCGTTTGTTTCGCCCCTTCTTTTCATTCACCCATGCAAAACATATCAGAATAAGTCTCTAAATAAATACATTACAAAAATATACAGTTGCAAATATATATTATACATGGTTACACATATTTACAAAGAAAGACGGTACACCGAGAGAGTTTTCAAAGCTTTAATAATAATAATATAAATTTCATCCCAAATGGTGCCTGTGACAGGGCAGTTAATGGTAGCAACACGCTCTCAACACAGTAAACGGGTCTGTTAAAAAAACACACCGTACTTAAAATCACGGTAAATTGTCCTCATAGGTCGCTGGTTCGCGCCTCGGCCGAGTCATACCTAAGACTTATAACATTGGTAAAATGGCGGCGCCCTCTGTTGGCTGCGGCTGCATCGGCTCGCTACAACGGGTCAGGTGTATCGACATTTCGTTCTGTGTACATTGTTACAAAGAATGACAATACAAAGGAAATTATTATTATTATTATTATTATCTTCCCCTTAGAACTGAAGCCATCAAAGTCGTCTTCCTTAGTGTCGGAAAGAAACTTTGTCATATAGACGTCGTCCCACGCTCCCTTATTCCAAAACACGCTAGCAACACGCTCGCAAAACAGTAAACGGGTCTGGTAAAAAAAACATACAGTACTTGTAAAATCACGCTAAATGGTCCTCATCTTCCTCATGTGGTTCGTCATGTGCTTTTCTTTTTGCATTTTGCATGATGAGGGTATGTTTACGCTAATTTAATTTATGCGCAAGCCAAGAAGTTGCAGTCTTCCTCGGCGCATATATTCCACCGGTCTAAATCTTACCTTTTGTACTCGATCGCCGCTGGCGGCCGTTAGAAAAATTACATAAATTGGCCGCATCACTGAATGAGCCGCAGGGTTGAAAGTTTGGGGGAAAAAGTAGCAGCTTATAGTGCGGAATTTACGGTAATACAATTCATACTAGTTATATTGATAATATTCAATCCATCCAATATCTGCATCCTCATTCAGGTTACAGGGGTGCTGGAGCCCATCCCAGTTATCTTCGGGCAGTGGACAGGGGACACCCTAAACTGGCTGACAGCCTGTCGCAGGGCACACAGAGACAGACACCTAGTTCGCTCATTCACACCTAAGGACAATTAGGACCGGCCAATTAACCTGACATGCATGTATTTTGGAATGTGGGAGGAGACTGGAGCGCCTGGAGGAGACCCACGCAAGTATGGGGAGAACATGCAATCAGCAATCCTAAAGTTTGTTAAATGGTGACGAACATAATGTAGATATAAGCATTTCATATATTTTTAATTTTACATTTCCAGTATGACAGACGAGGCTCAACGTCACTGGGCCTAGCAATACACAAGTGGACCCTTTACTAAGTAACGACAATAAGAAATGCAAGGACACAGTACATAACAGTAAATCCTCGTCTTCTTCAGTTTTGCTCCTTTGAAAATTTTAATCTTGCACTTGTTTAAAGGTACACTTTGGTGCGCACTCTAAAATCCAAGCGACATGAGTGGAGGACTGTTCTTTTCAAGCCCTCAAGTGCATTTCTTTTAATAAGGGGCCGTGACGGCAAAGTTGTGTGCGTATGTGTGTGCCACGTGAGGCAGAGTTGTTTTCGTCATTAAATATGAGGGTCATAGTTAGGGGTCTTTCCTGTCCTTAGGCACAGCCTTTTGCTATATTTATTGTTGGTAATGCCGCAACTGTCAAGTCTAATTGAGAACTATAAGCTGAATGTTTCTGGGGCATTTATAGCATCAAGGCTCTTAATAAAAGAATTAGAAAAGTAAGATCGTTTTTTTTTTGTCTTTTGGACTGCCCTGTTCCATGTTTCTCCCGCTAACCTATTCTGACCCGCTTAAAAAAAACGCTGCTTTTGTCAGCCGAGGGACAACTGGCCCGAGTGGGCTTTGCCACTGGGGGCAGAGTTCGGCAAGGGGTCAGGATGATCTGGAAATGAGTTTGACTTCAGATTTGGCGGGTTTGTTCTCATAAGTCGCTGCCTGCTGAATCAAAGTCTAGAGCAAGGGTCTTGAACTCAATTGAGTTGGGGGCCGCTGAAGCTAGGATTCGGGTGAAGTTGGGCAAATGGGGTTTTCCATTAAAACAGCGCAGATAAAAACATTCTGCTATTCTTAAAGGTGCAGTGTTTTATATCTGTCCACTAGATGACGCTGTAATGTGTAGTGGAACCAAAAATGATTTCAAAGAAGATTACATGCTACGGAGACTAAAAGTGAACAAAAAGTACCCTTCTTCCAGTTTTTACCCAGCCTTTCTCAAAGAAAACCAAAAAGTAGGGAAAATGTTTATTTTTAAAGGAATTAAAAAAATAAGCAAGAAGAAATAAGACAAAGAAAAAAAAAGTAAGAATAACAATTAAAGTAGTGGAGAAGAAAGCAAAACAAAGGAAAAAGAAAGAAAATGAAAAATATATTTTTTCTTTTCATTTTTTTTCCCATTTTTTATTTTTGTTTTTATTTTCGTTTTCATTTTTTTCTTAACTTTTACTTTTGTAATTTCCCTATTCTTTTTTCTTTTTTTTGGTTTTGTTTTTATTTTATTTTTTATTCCTTTTTTTTATCATGTTTTCAAAAGTAATAAGGTATGTTTTGGTCACTTTGAGTCTCCGTATTTTGTCTTCTATCGTGCTTTTAGCACTCATTTTGGGTGGCACCACAGAATACCGCGACATCAAGTACAGGAAAATATACATACTGTCCTTTTAACTTCCATATTAAGGCGGGGGCCTCAACTATCATCCTGGGGGCCGCAATTGGAGACCAACGGTCTAGAATGACATGGTTCACCTGGAGTTGGTGTCGGAACTAATATGTTACAAAGGAACACAAGTACTGTATTTTCCTAAAAGGCGCACCTAAAAATCATAAATTGGACAAAAATTTGCTAGGTTGCTGATGATCTTCACATGACGTCGCAGCTCAGGAAGTCAAGGACGAGACAGACTGCCTTCAAAATGCATTGCCTCGGAAAATAGTTGCAATATACCAATGACATGTAAATCAGCGTCTGAAACTCATGACAAAAAAATACCGGACACCAGGGCAGACAACTTTGAAAAGTTGCCTGCCCAACCATAAAGTTTTTCACAACTTGAAACACAATAAGATGACTAATCGCAAAAAAAACCTATTGTTGCAAAATATTAAGGATTGATATTCAGAATATATAACAGAACAACACTTTAAAATTAAGTTTATTATAAATCTACTTATAACATTTATTGCATGTATATGACATCGCTGTTTTCCATCTGCCATCAGTATGTACCTGTATTTACTCATTTTCAATCATGCAATGTTTGTGTTGCGTCCTCTGCTACAAGCCACGTGACCTCCTCTTTCTACGATGCTTTTAATGTACGTTTAGTTTTTTAGCCTCATAAATTTTTTTAGCTTCTTAGGTTTTGTCTTGATTCCTAACCACTTATACATTTTTCTTGTGTTCTCTGTGCGTCTACTTTGGAAAATGATATCCAAATGCACAACCTTATAACGCTCAGGAAATCGGAAACCACAAAGTTATTCGATGCAGGCTTCTGATTGGCTGCTGAAGATGCAAATTGCCAACAAACAGAAATTCCCAAACCGAACGAAGATTTAGAAATCAGAAAGAAAATGTTTGATTTGACAAACTGGTTTACTTTTTAAATGAAGTTACTGTAACTAACAACTGTTTTTCAGTCACATGCCAAACACAGTTAGAATTCTATACGAGATCAGAGTCCATACAAGGGTTTTACTATATGCTGGACTGCTCCGGACCTAAGGAGTTCTTTAGATACCGATTGACATTATGCTGAGAAGTTTGTTGACCTAGTTTGTTTGTCAAGGGTGGAGGGCTGAGATGGTGAATTCTCTCTTAAAGTTCATTGCCATGTTTGACGTTGAACCAAGTTGACATAATCCCTTTAAGTAACGTGTAAACAATCCCCTCCAAAGTGTCTTTAATTATGTCACCTTTACGCCGCTTAAGTCACGTAGACTTTACCCCCCTCTTTCCACCTCGGATCACCTTTTATGCGAACCAACAGGGATTTGTTCTTCGTCGTGATCATGCTGAGGTGCTGCTCAAAAGTCACCTTTTGAAGATCCGTCCGGAGGTCTGCCAGCCCTCCTGGCTAATACTGCGCAAATCCGCTTATCCATACCTTAATGGCAGTCGGATGGAATCATTAAAGGCCGGAATAATTAACTTGGGATCTTTGGACGCGTCCTGATTAAATTGATGAGTTTACAGTATGTGTGTGTGGCCTGGCACACTTCACGCATTACTGGGCCGTTAGATGCGATTTGGAAGACTTCCTCTTGTGTTTGGCTCGAGGTGGGGAAGGAGACGTTTGAGCTAACCGAAGCTACAGCTAATTAGCGAGCGATGGTGTGCAGCCCAGAAGCAGGTGTTCTTTTGGCTGGAGGCAGCGAGCGAATGGGAACATTAGCATGAGATGAATTTTAAGTGCGCTGGTGACAGCACTCTAAGCAGCTAGCTTGGAGGCACTAAGGACCTGCCAGCCCTGAGTAGTGACAAGTGTGTGAAACAGGATCACTTAAAGCTCGAGAATGAGTCACGGTGCGTGCAAAACTCGGCGACTTTTGGCGTCGCTCACCCCCTTTTCACCTCTGAAGTTTGTGAGGACCATCACATGTGTAGGAATGATGCCCTCAGACGGCTCCACCCACAGAACTGCCCCCACGGGAAGTGACTGGACTCTCAGCAGTGTAATGAAAATTTGAAGAACCCTGTTTATATGTAATCAAAAGATTAATGATCTGCATCTGTGTGTCATGTTTATGCCAGGAATTATTTTACTGCATGTCTAAAATGAAGTTTTATCAACAATTATAATTATTATATTTTACTATAATCAACCAATTGGTGAACTTTATTATGAAAAGCATCAACAGGAACTCACCAATAACAGGGCCCGCCTCCGTTGACAGTGACCTCATCATACTTTAAAAGAAACGTGCAAACAGCTATTTTGCTCTCCACCAACGCCACCTGCCGTCCGCACGCACCCCTGCCCCAGAGGCCCTAAAAGAGTGGGGGCGCCTTGATCAGAATGGCTTGAGGCCGGGCCACGCTAGAACCACAAGGCTTGGGGAGCCCATAGATCACCCTGTACCTGTCGCCTGGATAAGGACAACTGCTGTAAAGTCCAAATCAACTGCAAAGAGAAACCTGGCTTTATTCAGCCCCTTTATTCACACCCCTGCCCCCAAGAGCCTTCCTTTGTTCTCAGGTATACAAGAAAAGATAACGCAACAACCTGTTTTTGGTGCCGGGGCAAATTGTTTTTCATTCCCGACACGCTATAAAAAAAATTCCTGATCATTTAAAATAGATGATTAAGATAAAACACAGGTTAATTGATCATTACTTTTATTATTGCTACATAATTTCTCCCTCCTTCCCATTTGCTAACACTGTGAGTGCTTGTGTCAACAATGTGCCTATTCTTTCATTTGATTAAATCTTCCTTTTAATGTAAATCAAACATAGTTTGTTTTATTTACATTATTTATTTGTGTCTTTATTATTTTTCTGCTGGACTCATCTATCATTATATCAATGAACTGAAAAAAATCAATGATTTAAAACTAAAAAGAAGATATTTTTTTGTATTGCTTCCTCATGATGAATGCCAAACACAATATGACGTTATGTCAAATTAATTTGGGTGGGAATCCATGAGCACTACCTGCTGGCCTATTTGTAACCACCGAATTATGTAATTTAAAGCTATTTTATCTACATATGACAGGACTTGATCCCTGGTGGGCTAAAAGTGTAATCCTAATGCTAGCCTGCTGCCTCACACATTCTACACACATTTAAATTCTGAATTTGCTCAGTTGAATAATGCACAGTCATCTTCGGTGTGTTAGTATTAATTCATTCATCACGTACGCTGGGGGAGGGGGGGGCTGAATTTTGCTGTTCAGAAACCCATCGAAAATGACCAGCATTCATGCAGCTGAGATCCATTATCCCCGATTGATTGTCGGCGCGGCTTGGCTCCAGCAATTTTTTGGTGGGACAGATGGCTAAAATTTTACGTCCGAAACCCGCAAGATATAACCTGAATCCATTTTCCCCATATCGACTCAAAGCAAGTGTGCAACCTACACAATACATTCTTAGTGGGTCGGGCTGCTGAACTCTGCTGTTCTGAACTTGCCTAAAATGCACTGCACTCCTGCAGCTGGGATCCCTTTTCCTCCATCGACTTTAGATTTAGAATTAAAATTGTCTTTATTGCCATTGAAAACTACATCTCAGACATTGTTTGCAAAATCAGACACGGAACTCCAGGATAAACACATAATAAAATCACAACTTAAAAAATATTTCAGGATAAATAGGAAAAATATTTTAAGGCTGTGCTTCATGACTGGCCTAAGTTGTAAGTGCTTCGGAACACTAGTGCAACGAAAAGTATTGCAATTACATTCGGCAACTACATAATTCCAAAGTAAGTTAAGAAATAAGAGCAAGATTCTGTATATAATTTTCACAGCCATGTGTGCTTGTTTGGGGTAGTGATGGCCAAAGCCATCACCAGTTGAATTCAACTAAAGCACCCCTAAAAATTACAGCATTTTAAATACTCCCTTTTCCATAATAAAGGGGAGGATAGGCTTAAAAATGATCTTTATTTTTTCTAAACGGCAGATGCTTTTTTTTTAAAAGTGAAAGTAAAGAAAAATGCGATCAACGCAGTGTCGGATATACTCCAGTGCCTTGAGATAGTTCAGTCCATATGATCCCTAGCATTGCTCTCGTCCCCTCCCCACAAATGGGAATTAAATGATCCTAGATCACTTAAAGTGAAATGAAATTTTGTTTTAGCAAGCCAGACACTCTAAGTGCACAGCACCCCCGAAGCTCTGAACTTAAAATCGTCACTGGTAAAGGCCCGGTGGAGAAAACTGTCTCTGAGCCTATTAGTCCTTGTTTTAAGGGACTTGTAGCACACACCAGAGGGCAGCAGGTCAAAGAGGTGTTAGCCGGCGTGAGATGTGTCCTTTGTAAAGTTGTTGCCTCTGCTGTGGTATTAGAAGCCTGCAATGTCCTCCAGACTAGGCAGAGAGCAGCCAATTATTATATGGGATCTGTTGATGACTGACTCTCTGTATTTGCCTATATTGTTTTGTTTTCTTATTTTTATCCTCCCTTGAGGCATGATTATTTTGCTGTGCAATTGTGGAATGAAAACATTTGAAACACTCAGTTGAAACTCTGCAAGTTTGAGTAAAATTCCTGAATACACATCATAGAAGGAGGTCATGTGCAGGAAACGGGACAAACCCAAAAGAAGATCCTATACTTGTCCACTCAATCTCTGTGATTTCTTCTTTTGTACCTTGTCACCACATCCAGGAAACCTGCTTATTTTTTTCCACTTCATTTTTGCTTATCGAGAAAAGACAAAAAAAACTTTAGATAGGCTGCAATCACAAACTCCACTGACTGCTGACGGCTACTTTGGGTTTGGTCTGAATGTACAAATTTAGAGTGACATATGGGGAATATTCTTTCCCCACTCAGCCCCCCTCATCTTTTTTTTCCCTCACTGAAGAGTGTGTGTGTTTCTATAAGGCGGGTTGTATTACTGAGGCTATGTTGCATTTGCCATGCAGCGTAGGGTTGTCGATTTGAGCCATGTTGAGGATGATGGAGCTGAAAGGCTTAACTAATTTTGGAAAGAGAGAGCAGAAGGAGGTGGGGGTAGTAAAGAAGGGAGATTTGGGCTCTTTTGTTGCTGTCTTTTTGATCGGGAAACATGAGGAAAAAATGGCCCAGAGATGTCATGAAAATGAGAAAATTACTGCGCGTGTCCCCTCACTCTTCTTTTTAATCAAACTCAAGTAGGGAAAAGTTTAATGCGCTCTCAAGTCAAGTCAGTCTTTGCTCTCAGATAAAAGGTGATTGGAGCTTAATCCTGCCACGTAATTGCTAATTACCACGTGTGCATGTGGATCCAGGAGAGCTCAGTTTGCACTGGATGTTCTCGCAATTCCGCGAGATCAAGACAGGATTTTGAAGTGGATGCTGGGGTGGGTACGGTTCTTTCCTCAGCTTCCCCTTGAGAGGGATGGCGGGCGCTCCAGTACAAAATGATTATGGGTTAACATAAGCACGTCCTAAAGGTGTATATTTTCTCCTCTTTCAAGAATGCATCAGTCTCGCTTGATTTTCATAAAGATGGGATTTTGTTTGCTCAGAAATGCATTTTTGCTTAATATAAATGAAAGAGTTTAAATATGTATTCTGATTTCATCCATACGAGTGCTCGGTCTCAATAATCTCGTTTTGATTTTTAAATGCTCCTTTCTCCAAAGGGATTTTTTTTTTTTAAATGAGGTCTGACGACTAAAATTGCATTTTTAAAACAAAAAAGTGATACATTTTTCCTTAGGAGTTCAGTGTATCAGATTTAAGATAATTTCTCCCTTTTCACTATAAAACGTCTTGGCCATTTCCGTGTATTTTCATATCGTAGCTGAGTCAAGTAGTCCGGAAACCAGCAGAGGTAAAATACAGATGCAGCAGTGTGATACCCTCCTCCATCCCCATCAAAACAACTCTCTGAAAAAGGCACAAAAGAAGTGGGGGCGGGGGGCTTAGTTGTTTGTCAGGACGTGTACAAAAATGGTGCAGTTTGGTCACTTTGAGTCCCCGTAGTTTGTATTCTTCTACATGATTTTTTTAGCATTTGGTTTTGGTTGCATGACACAATACAGAATCTAGTGATCAAATATAACACACCGTCCTTTTAAAATTTGATTGCTATTCCTGTAATTTGAGGTACCTAATTGTTAATTGGTCACAGAAGGGCATCTGATACATGTATTGGCTAACCCTCACGAGTACAGTTACTTGAAAAATGCTAGATCAGGGGTTGTTTTTTATTTTTGAGAGAGCCATACCATATATTTTAAGACAAATTTAAGAAAAACCGTCAAACCTGCTCTCCATACAAAGTGTAATTTTTCAGCGCATTTTATTTCACTGTGTGATGTTAAATGTTTTGATCAAATTTATGAAAAAGGAATAACGCCAGAGCCTGTGTCCAACTTTAAATTTCCCTCCCACAATTACTTAAGATCGTTGAGGCTCATTTTGACCTTGATTTTTTTCCCCCATAAATAATAATAATAAAGCAAGGTGCAAGCAGTTATTTTGTAAAAATGTCACAAAATACTGCAACATATTTACCTACGGTGCAGCCGGCGCTGGGTAGACAGAATTGCGCAGAATGCGACCCTACCACTCACCCATTCAAATTTTTCTGTGTGCCTGGTCGGCGTTTCATGCGTTTTACAGTTTTTCTGTGGGTTTTTATCATTAAGTGTCTTAACAGTGAAACAAAATTGGTTAATGAGCTTCCCTATAAAGGATTCCTTAACGACGTACTGCAAAAGGAGGGAGAGTGGAGAGTATACTCTTTTTATACCCGACAGAACCATTTATATTAATAGCACTATACCTGTCTCTTATCATATTAGTAAAAAAAAACTGGGTAGATTTGTAAATAATTTTTTACGTGGATTTTATTTGCCGCACTTGTTGAACTAGCATTAAGGATTGGCTAAATAATCAAGATAAAAACATGCTAACACTGCTCTTATTTAGTTATTCTTTATCTTCTGCGAAGAACAGCATTTATCAGAAACAAATGACATTCATGTTTTGATTCAGTGGCGTCCGAACTAGTATTGACGATTCGCTGAATAATAAATGATGCTAACTGCATGCAAATACTCCTCATCTTCTGCTAAGAACACCTTGTATCGGACAGAAACTAATATTTTAAATCAACCAACCCTAACAATGCAAGTGTAACAATTTTAACCAGAGCATTTTATAAGGTACAGTTTTTTTTTCTTTTTACTTTATTTGTTGAAATAGACATTCCTTATAAAGTCAAGAAGTGTTGTTGGAATAAATACATGCATGTAGTGTTTGTGTGCATTTAAAATCCCAAATGATATTTGGTCAATATTTTGAATAGTATCATTACATTATCAAGAAATAGTTTTCAGAATGATACTGGTTTACCTTGTAACTTAAAAAATTATCTACGTCAATTGAGTTGTTTTATTTTTTTTGTGTCGCTTTTTATCACTCCTCAAAAACGAAAGACCGAGACACACCCCCCATACACACCGCCCACACACCTCGTCCTCGTACTACCTGAGGAGCTGTCAGTCTGGATCGAGGGGCTGTCGGTTCAACCTGTCAGGCTGAGGGACGTGTTCTGATCAGCCGTGGACACTGATAGACCTGTCAGGTGAGATGACAGCCGCAAGTAGAGACGCGCTACGACAGGTACAAATAATGTGACAAGACTCCTGCAGCCCTGTAACAAAACATAACCCCCTCCTCGTCTCTCCTTCCGAATCCTAAATATCCTCGCAAGTAGTTGCTGAGGAGTTGAGAGTAACTTAAAAAGTGAGGCCACGTGAATCCAGCAAACACGTTCCGTTGATTAGTCCCTTTAAAGTTGACACGTTAATATGGGATCAGCGACAATGTTATGGACCGAGTCCTTCAATTTCCATCAATCAGCTCTTCTGCTCTCTCGTGTTAAGTCTCTTGGGTCTGTTGAGAGGTGGGCTTTTAGGGTCTAGCAAGCATCCTTCCACCAGAGGACCCCAACTAGGTCTGGAACTGGGCACAAGGGGTGTCAACTCTACACAAAACTGCCCCGAATCACCCATATATGCGACTGTCTGGACAAGCATACCAGGTTTTTTCATTTTCACTTCCACCCTTATGCCAGTTTTGTTTGTCTTTGTTTCTGGCCTTGTTACTTTTCTCCGTGAATTTTCCAGTTCCAGTTTTGGTCTTTGTTGCTGGTTTGTTACCTTTCCTTGTTCTGTGTTTGTCACTCGTACCCCCTTGTTGTTATTAGATGCAATCCCTCTTTAGAACACCCTAGCCTCTGCCTCTCCAACATGGGTCAATCACCCACAAAAACCATAACGCGAGCAGTCCGTTAATTCTGTCAAAGGTAAATCAGTCTTTCAGGAGTTAATCAATCCCTTGAGTGTTTGGGTCATCGGAGCACCAATGAGAATTCTATTCTGGAAAGCTCTCTCCACTGCTGACAGTTCCTGGCCTGAGTTTGGGTTATGGCAAACTAGGCATTTGTCCATTCATTGACAATTTCTATATCTGTTTTCCTCTCCTCCTTCCCCCTTGGACTGTGCCCAGGAAAATTATCATGGCCAGTTCTGATGATCTTGCCACATGACCATACCACTGCAGTATTCCTCTGCACACAGTTGACAACAGTTCTTTATTGGGTCCAAATTGCCCTCTGATGATTGTATTTGCCACATGGGCCTTGTAGCTGATGCCTAGAAGTCCCCTGTAGCATCGCATCTTCATGACCTGAATTTTCCTTTCCAGCTTTGCTGTGAGAGTTCATGTCTTGCAAGCGTATGGGAAGTTGGAAGTAACCAGAACTTGCATGAGTATTAATATTGTTTTGCATTCCGATTATGTAAAGTAATGTAAACACAAACAATCAGTAAATCAATATATATATATATATATATATATATATATACCGGAGCCATATCCCCCTGGAAGGTGCCTAGAGTCAGGAATTGACTCTTTCTGGGAGATTGATACAGAAGTGGGGATTTCCAGCCCCTTCGCTCAACCCAACTGATGTGTTGGGAGTCATTAGGGGACCAAACCTCCCAATTCCAACCCCTAATGCTGAGCGCCAAGCAGGGAGGCAATGAGTACCAATGTTGTAAGTCTTAGATATGACTCGGCCGAGGCTTGAACCAGCAACCTCCCAGTCTTGGGGCGGGCGCCCTACCCCCAAGGCTGGTATACTTTTGTATATATTCTTATGAAACTTTGGCCACTCCCACATATTTTACATCCCTAGCAGACTCAAGCGGTAATGAAACCAGCAGAGAGGAGAGGCCGATGAAGCAGTGTAATACCAGACCCCGTCCTCATCAACTCAGCATTCTGAATAAAAAGCACAAAATAATTGAGCGGGGCTGAGATGAGTGGTCAAGTAGCAGTACGTTCAGCCAAGATCTATAATCTGTATGATATTGAAACTGAAAGATATCATAAAAATTTCAAATCCACCAAGAGCGTGACTGTTCTTCACAAATTGAGAACCAACATTCATGAGATGAAAATAATTCTGTTGTTGTGGATAAGCGACCAAGAGCTAGCCGGAGATACCGTCAAGAGAGCATAATTTCCGATCTTTCTTCATTATAAGTGCTAATAATAAACTCACATTTTATTTCATTAGTGTTATTTTATTTATCTTGTCACTGTTTTTTATGTTAATTACAATTTGAATAAGTGTGAAGAAGTGTTTTATACTTGTTTAGGTTTTGCTTGCATAATTTGGAAAGGCTGGGAACAGACTTTATTGGTTTTTTGTTATTTCATATTGAGGAAATTTTTTTAAAGTAATGAGAAATTCTAGATGCAAGCGTGATATGGGAACAAATGAAACCCCTATGTAGAGGAGCCACTGTATGTGAGCTGTGTACTTCTATTTTCTTTCCTCACCCATATGTAGGAGCAAAGCCTAATAAACCATATGTACTCCTTCTAAATCAGTATTATTAGTGTTTGTGAAATGCACAGCACAGCAGTAACTATCACGGCCACTCATGGTGGTGCATAAACACAGAATCGAACAGTGGCTTTTATTTCAGCCGGGGTTTCGGCAAACAGGAGTCAGGTATCGAGGCAATAGTATCTAAATCAACGGAGGGAGCACTCCAGGTTCAATAGGCCGTCAAGGGGTCGGTCTTTCAGTAGGCAGCAAAGGTGGAAGTTCAAATTATCAGCAGGCAATACTTGCCAGGCGATTGGTCGATACACTGTAAAGAAAAAGTCTGTGACAACAAGACTTGGGATGTGACAAAAGAGGCAATGAACAAGTACCTAGCTATGAAAACGGTTTAAATAGTGAAGAGAGAGAGGTGTGATTGTAAGGTAATCAGGACAGGTGACACCAGGTATCGGGTGGAAATTAGAGCCAGGAAGTAAGTGAGCAAAAGAAATATGGGTAAGCAAGAGGAATAGAGTGAAACAGGGGAACCCAAACCTGAGAGAAGGATTATGACAGTAACAGTGTGCGAAAAAGAAGAAAATCTTTTTTAATTAAAAAAAATTGTGCACATGGCTAAATATTTACAGTGGTTTTCAAAAAGAAACCATCCAGACTGCCTAGACTTGCCTCCGACAAATGTGTTCATGTCCGGTCTGCTGCATCTTGGCAAAGCCTACGAATAATGAGAGCGGCATCTGTGGAGTCGCCATAAAATCAAAGGAAAACAAAAAAGTCAGCCTAATTTGCTTGAGCCTCTAATTGAACAAATAGAAATAGTTGCAGATTCTTAAAGTTTCCAACCTGTTTTTGTGAACTGCTGGGTCATATCCCCAAGAGAGGTTATAGGGGAAATACAAATAAAAGGCGAAAAAAAGGCCAAGGGTGAGAGAGGACCAAGGATGGTAGTGGTAGTAGTGGGGGAGGGACAAGGGGGATGGCTCGTGCCAAGTGACACAAACCCCCCTTGGCAGCCTAATTAAATTTTCCACTTTTCCACACTCACATTAAGCCTCCACCGAGCTGGAAGGAATGGACGCAATGAAGGAGGCGACCCCGTAAAAAAGATCAAGCGCCTTTTGCCTGCCCTCTCCTCCTTGCTTGTCTTATCTTTTCATGAATTTTTGCTTTAAATACTCAGATAACACAAATGTTTGCTGTGTCTCAAACATAGAAACCATATTAACTGGTGCAATATACAGTAGATGTGTCATCGCAGTCTTAAGCAGTGTGTCAGCAGTGTGTCAGCATATATGGTTTAAGTGTGGAATTGGCAAGAAAAGTAGAGCTAGTCAACAGACTAGCTGGGTGCTAAAGACAGCTTATCGGGAATGTTCGACGGAAAAACGGGAGGCTGGCTGACCGAAAACGTGCAGTTAGCTGCCAGTCTACCCGGGAACCAACAACAAAAAACGCACACGGCCACAAACATGAACCCTGCCGGAAATAAACCAAATGAACACTGCAAGCTAATCGGGGGCTAAAGAGAGATAACCAGGAACATTCAGCAGAAAATCATAAGGCTTGCTGACAAAAGACAGAGCCAGCTAGCCGACTGCTAACGGGACTAACCTAGACCAGACAAAACTGGAAGCTTTTTTTCAGCTAAGATGTTGACGGTGAGATATCTGCACAATATCATACCAATTGCAAGACGCTCAGTGAAAAAAAACAAAGGAAAGGCTACAAATGCCAATCTAAAGGGTAACGAAGAGAAAAACGAATGCGCACAGTGATGGCAACAGGAAAACTTACCTCACACAGCTTTTGAAGATCGAAGCGCAATTCGGAGAAAACATTCACAAGTCCCCTAGTGACACGTTCAGCAAAACTAGAAAATCTCCAAGCAAAAATTAACTGCATGCAATCACTGTTCACTACAATCTGTCTGTTTTGGTCGTGTGTCATATGTTATTTCAACGAGATGCGCCATTGTTAAGAGTTGTCTTTGTCCAGTGACGTCACAGCTGTAGAGGTAATATGCCAAATCAAACAACTTTGGGAATAAATTTCTTGAATCCTCCGCTGTGTGGAATATTTTACAACCTGTCTGCATGATTTTCTGGAGGTACTCTACATGTTCTGTGCATAATTGAAAAAACAGGGCTTTTATAATCCTTTACATATGAAGAAGTCATCAATACCAAGTACAGAGATCGATAGCTGGTTCTTGCTTCGGTTATCGTTGGTTCACTGCTTTGCAGATTTTGAATTGTATGGAATTGTTTTGACATAGAATAGAACATAGCACCACAGATGCAAATTTTCTTTTGTGTATGAGTCACTTTAGTAGATAAATCTCAGCCAAACTTTTAAATCCAGCGCAATTTATAGTCCCAAAAAATACTTCCAATTATTAGTTCCTGGCTGAAAAGTTAAAGCCACAGAAAGCAGGTGATTTGAATGGAGAAGTGCACAAGCTAAAGCAATTAACATTCCAAACTGCGAGGCCCTCAGAACAACACGCTCCGAAATGACACGGTCCGGCTTGTTTACGAGACTAGCTCAACTCGCCTATTGTGTGCCGGTCGCGGCTGCGTCATCGGCCAATGTTATTCCTCTCATTGTTGCCAGACAAACACGAGACAAACAAAACGGTGAAAGTAGTCGTTTACATTCTGGTCAGGAAACCTTTTTTTTTTCTTCCTTGTGTTACATGCTGAGAACAAGCATTGGGGTCTTTTGGGGGTACTTTGACTTCGCAGGTGGTGATGCCTACTGCACGGAAGCTCCTTAGAAGTACCACAACCTACCGCCGGGCTTTTATCTGTACTTCGTGCACATTCTTCTAAATTTCCTTCTTCTCTTACTCCGATCCAACTCTCCATTCTTCTTTGTCTCGATGCACATGTGACACACGTCCTGCCATTGTTGCATTAGCCTTTTTCTTGTCAATTCACTGGTAAAACCGTGAAGGTACCCACCACATGTATTGTATTTTCTGGACTATATGGCGCACTTCAGTATTCATAGGTGCGTATTAGTACCCAAACCTTTATGGTATACTATTGCAATTGTGCAATGATTGATTAAATGATTGACATCGCAAAACATTGAATGCAACAGAAATCGAACCCCGGTCATGGCAGTAAGAGTGATGACTGTTTACCATTAGACCATCAGTGATACATATGACATACCAAAAGTTATTACGTTAATCTCATGTGCAAATGGAAATACTGTCCACGGAGCAAATAATTCATTACAACGTTTTTCGTGTGATCGCGTTTACGGATTTCTCATGCGATAATGGCCTTACCAACATGCAGTCATACCACTATCATAGAGCAGGGGTCAATAACCTTCCCAAGCTGAGAGCTATTTTTTATTATCAAGTAGTGCAACGGGCGCCCAGTATGATATGCATTTCTAAAATGACAACTTGTTACCCATGTTATTACTATTTTGTCGCTAGTTTACCAGGTTGATTATTGGAAGTAGTGTTGCATAGAGTCAAACACAAAAAAAATAATTCTACTTTAAAATCACAATGACCCAGCACTGGTAAGCTTATTTTCAGAACAGGTCCTCGGGTACCTTAGAGGTCCTTAAAGGACGCCATAGTGTCCAAGGGCATCTCATTAGAGACCCCTGACATAGAGTTTTGTTGAGACAGTCTTCTTACCTCCTATGCATAAAAAATTT
The DNA here is from genome assembly GCF_059441175.1 of Urocampus carinirostris. Taxonomy (NCBI): domain Eukaryota; kingdom Metazoa; phylum Chordata; class Actinopteri; order Syngnathiformes; family Syngnathidae; genus Urocampus; species Urocampus carinirostris. The sequence continues at coordinate 3,364,609 of NC_142363.1, read as the reverse complement.
GACAAAAGAAAATTAAGTAGTGTCACTTTTGCATGAGGTTGAGAATTAAGGTTTATCTCATTATCAGATTAGTGTCACTCACAGTGCCAGAAACAAATGTTGAAGAATGGAGAAAAGTATCCAATATATGAAACGCAATGTTTGATTCATCATCAGATACACCAAATGGTTGTTTCCCTCGTAGTGCTTTTTGCGTGTATTTGTAACTTTCAGGACAACTCTGTTTTAATCATTCTGTAACATTCATTTCTGGCACTGTAAGTAAAATATTGTGCTAATGATAAAATATATAATGCCTTTTCATACTGTATGTCATCTGCATCACTAGTGGTCTAGTGATAGGGTTTCAGCGCTCTCTCTAACTCGATTTTCTTAACTGCTCCATTGCTGACGCTTTAGAGCAAACGAGCCGTTTGATTATAAATCTTGGCTCCATAGAGGAACAAGACGCAAAACTGGCGCCCCAGATGAGGTCACCAGGTTTATTTTGCCACCGCGGCGTCCGATGAGCAAAGACACATTTTGACGCCACATGATGACCCTTAATAAGATGTTTCTACTCAAAACCTCCCTGCTTACAACAAATCCAGGCCTGCCCGTTGCTTATTATGGTTTTAGTGCAACATTTATGCGTTGTTCCCGAAAGTCACGGCTCTCCCCCTTATGTCACGACCCATCCTAGCTTTGTTTCTTATGATCTGTAATGGAATCTGTGCCAGGTGCCAGGTAGGAAAAGGTTCAAGAGCAATTCAGGCCATGGTTTTATGGGACGGCACTGTTTTCTGTGGTGTGGAGACATTATTCACATAGTTTCGCCGTGCTCTTCCTCCAAAGTCCTTCAGTACATTCTTATGTGCATATCTTATCTTTAGGGCTGTGGATAAGTTTCATTTTCATGTAGTATCCCAAATATTAGACTGTGTTTTATAAGGTACTTGTAAGTACAGTACACTGCAGGGACATGCAGTGAGGTTCATATCTGGTGAGTCTTATTCATCACTTTGTTGGCAGAGAAAGATAGCAATATATAAACTGTAGAATAGGGGGGGAAAGGACTGGATGGTTTGCCTTGCTTTTAACTCGCTAATACTATCACAAATCTTATTTTTTGAAGCTTACGTGTGCGACAAATCAAATTCCTTGGTTTTTCTGTTATACATTTGGACTAATTGTACTAATTTAAACGCGTGAAAACTGTTGATTTTAAAAAATAAATTCTAAATATTGAAGTTAAACAAGAAAGAACTTTAACGCTGAATCAACATAGTGATTTAATATACAGGTTGTACAAAATGTACACACACTTTGACATTTGAAAGCCAATATATACATACAATTGTTTCAGATTTTATTTTGGAATAACAATAACGGATTTCACACACAGATGCCCGGACACGTCTTTTCACTTCAGCTATGTTTTCACATTTCCAGAATGTTTTCAGAACCATTTTTTTGCACAGTGTATCTGCCATTTTTACTTGTTCATTAAACAGATCTGTTTTTCTTTTCAAAATCGAGAAATAAATAAATATAATATGATATGTTGTTGGATTTCTAAAAATATATGGTGTTGCTCTCTCAAAACATATACATATATTTTTGCTTTTATGGTTCTTTTGGTCAAATATGTTCCTGACCCCAGCTAGTCAATGGTCCACAGACCAAATTAGGAAAAAATTTCATTTGGCAGGATGTCAAAAGCGATCAGCAAACTGATGACGAATGTTTTATTGCCTAAATGGACTTAACTGACTGATTGCTCAACAGTATAATAATAACGGTTATTAGCTGGCTAAACAACCCCCAAAAATGCGGAAACGTGGCTGAAAAAGACGAAACTGACATTTGTATTTCGTCACTCACAATGCCACTTGAAAATTCCTCCAACACTAGTACAAAAAACCTCCACTTAGCATTGTTACTCAAATAAAAAATATGTAGAAAGAAGTACACAATTGAGTCATTGTCATTTGCTACTGTTCTCAGTTTCACACACTTGTCTAAAGAATAAATGTGTTCTTTTTTTCCATACCTTTTATTTGTAACACAAATCCAAGGTATATTTTTTGTGGATTTTGACTCAAATATTATTTTATCAGCAATAGAAGCAAGCTAACCTTGAACATACTTGATTAGCGTGAAGAGATGTGTACTGTACAGTATATACTCGAATTTACTGTAAGTTGGAATTGCATTTTAGCCGACTAAAACGGCAAAGACCAACCTATGGAAGCAGTGCACCTTTCAAGTTTTACGGATTATTTAATTTTAAGAGCTTGCCAACAAACAGTTAGTCCAGACACTCCATATCAATTTTTGTCTTTGGGCTTTGTTGAGGAAAGGCTTTATCTTCAGTGTGTTTGTTGGTCCCGGATACAGAGATGGCAGGTTTTCAAAATATTGGCTAAAAAACAAATGAGCAGTTTTATTACAGTATAAATTCTCTGAATAAATGAACTATGAGACAATGACTGTAGCAATTCACAGGTGAAAAGTCTGACATATTTCAAATCAATCATATACGAAAAGAGCAGTCCATGATTTGATTGGAAATGTATTACAAGTTAAACATTAAGTTGAATAGAGCACTACTCTACTGGTCACTGCCTCATCATCATTTGGTAAATGTTACTCAAGCTGTTCAACCTTTAATGAGGGAATCAATATTCTCATCTCATCTCATTAGCTGCACCGCTTATCCTCAGTAAGGTCGCAGGGGTGCTGGAGCCCATCCCAGCAATCATCGGGCAGTGGGCAGGGGACATCCTGAACTGGTTGCCAGCCAATCGCAGGGCACACAGGGACAGACAACTCGCTCGCTCATTCACACCTAGGGACAATTTGGACCGGCCAATCCACCTGAAATGCATGTCTTTGGAATGTGGTAGGAAACCGGAGTGCCCGGAGGAAACCCACGCAAGCACGGGGAGAACATACAAACTCCGCACAGGAAGTCCGGTAGCTGGATTTGAACCCACACAGGAGGTTCCCAAGACCTTAGAACTGTGCCGCACGCGCGCTAACCACTGCGCCGCCGTGCTGCCCCGCAATCAATATTATTTTGTGTAAATGGACGAAAGCTGGCCTTGTTTTGCCTGATCTACTTAGGAATGTGCTTGTTTAGACATCTGCTCATGAACTGAAATTGATGTTTCTTATGTTTAATTGTTTTTTCAATCAAAGAAGTAAGCATATATTATAAAATAAAACACAACTGAAGTTACATGATTTGGACTAAATAAATTAAGAAGTTGTAAATGAAGAAAGAGTATAATCATGGCTAAATAGTGTCAGTGACATATTTTAATACTACAAAAATCCTGCTTTGAGATTTGAAAGAGTCTGACCCAATAAACGAAGAACATTTCCAATAACCAGGATTGTTAACAGCTTCCTTATGAACTGATAGTTTGTATCACATTAGTGTAGTGCAGGGGTGTCAAACTCATTTTAACTTGGGGGCCACACGATAGAGCAAACATTTTGACGGGGTCGGACTAGTAAATTAGAGAGAAACAAAAAAAAGAGAGAAAGAAATGAGAAAGAGAGGAACGTAAAAAAGAGGTTGGGACAAAGAAAGAGAAAGGGAGAAAGAGAAAGAGAGAAAGAGAGAGTGTGAGGAACAAAAGAGATAAAAAGAGAAACAGTGAGAGGGGGGGAAAGAAGAGAGGGAAAGAACGAAATCCAAAGAGAAATAGAGAGAAGGAGATAAAAGAGAAGGGTAGAAAGAGAGAAGGAGAGAAAGTGAGATGGAGAAAGCAAGAGAGAGGTAAAGAGAGAGCGAGAGAAAGAAAGAAAAGAGAGAAAGAAAAGAGAGAGCAAAAGAAGGTTAAAAGATACAGAAAGAGACAGAAAAAAGGGAGCCACAGTGTGAGAAACAATAGGGATAAAAAGTAAACTAGTGAAAGAGGGGGAAGAAAGAGAAAGAATGAAATCCAATAAGAAATAGAGAGGAAACGAGAAGGGGAGAAAAGAGAAAGAGCAGAGATAGAACGGGAGAAAGAAAAAGGGAGAAAGTAAGAGAGTGAAAGAGAGAAAAGAGAGAGAAAAGAATAAAAGGAAGAGAGAGGAGGTAAAAAGACACAGGAAGAGACAAAGGGGAACAAAGAAAGAAAAAAAGATACAGAGAGAGTGAAAGAGAGAGAGAGAGAGAGAGAGAGAGAGAGAGAGAGAGAGAGAAAGAGAGAGAGAAAGAGAGAGAGAGGGAGAGAAAGAGAGAGAGAAAGAGAGAGAGAGTAAGAGAAAAGGGAGGAAGCGAGAGAAAGAGAGAGAGAGAAATAAATAAATACAAGTATGGCATTTGTGAGAGGCACCTGGTTTTGGCAACATGAAGTGGATACATTTCAACCTGCAGCTAGTTTTTCTCTTATGCTTCTCTGAGTGTTGTCTCACGGGCCGTCTGTTTGACACCCATGGTCTAGTTGTTGGCGCTATACATTAATATAACTCTATTGCTGGCAAAAATATTCAAGCTGATACATTTATACAGTTTTTATCTACTTCCTGAATGTTGAGAGGAGGGCCCGGTCGCCATCTTTGGTCGGCTGCCCGGGCCGAACTGACAACATCCAGTCAGTAGGCGTGGTTTATTGAAAAGTCGCACATGCGCAGTGAATGGAAAAAACGTATTCAAAAGAATGGAATTAGACTGAAAATATGGATCTTTGAAACGTGACTATATGTGTGTGTGTGTGTGTAATGATTGCTTGCATATTGAAAATAGGAAAACAGGTTAAACAAGTTGATTTCATAGCATAGGAGTCTGAGAAATACACAACTAAAAGTAGCCTACTTTACACTAGTGCTTCTCAACTATTTTCTATCCCACCCCTCTCGGAAAAAAAAATCGTCTCATGACCCCATCCCCCCAAAGATTGATCTTTTTTTTCGAGTGATCACACAACATTGGCGGAGACACAACAAAGATTGCTCGATATTGATGTCAACACTTCACCTGCGTCTATGCCAAATCTACGCCTTTTGGCCTGTTTTTGCAGAAGAAAAACTCAGGCGTCTTATCAGCATGATTAGGTTGTAATACCGTTGAGTTACAGCTTAATAGCAAGCACACAGGACTTTGCTCATCCCCTTCCAAGGTCGTAGTGCAGTGTTACGGGAGGACACTTTTGTTTGTCTCTTTACCCCATCTCTCTCTGCCTTTCGTGTTAATTTTTTTTAATGAGGTCACTTGATGGTCTGCTACACTTAGTGCCGACACTTCATACTCAATTATTATACTCTGTGCTTAATGCACTGCGTGGAGGCTAAATGGAAACAAAACAGTGTGCCACTGAGAACTGCACTGTATTGTAGTGGAAGTGCAAATGTATTTTGTTCAGGGAAAGTTACAAAAAAAACTTTCCTAAAGTCAAACGCTCCCGCAACTCCCTTGACGGAGCTTCTAATGGTAGGTCTTGGCGTTTCCGAAAGTGGTGATTTGGAGACGACCGGTTTACAGCCCTAAAAACTTTGCTACGGTATATTTTTCTTTGGCCAATTTTGTTTACATTGTAGAAGAGTTGTAAATATTAGACTTCTTTTTTCCATAATTCAAATAAATTATTGTGCACACTTGCACGTACTAATGGTGCATAATGATGAATAACAAATTGCTATGCGCAGGTTTAATTTCAGCTCTGATTTGAATACACATTAAAAAATTGAATACATTTCTGTGACAAATTTAACGAGCTAGCCAATATGTCAATCATCATTCGAATTGGTTACTACTGGCTGAAGATATTCGAACCTTTTCAAGGCGATATTGGTTTTATTAAACCAGCCCGTCCGTATAAGCTAATGCGAATGGTGAACCGTGATAAAAAGCCTGCTATTGGCTGAAAGTAGTGTTAATCAAAAGGTCAGAGGCTAACTAGTCAGAGGCTTCCCCGACGCCGCAGTCCAACAGCAGGACGCACGCTTCACCAGCACGAAGGAGACGGAGACTCCGGTAAAAACAGGGGTGGGGGACTATGCGCTACAATACCAGCCAAATCATTGACACACACTGCTCACTCGATATAGAGTTTCTAGCCTTATCGTGTAGACCCTTCTATCTACTGAGAGAGCTAACTGTGGTCATTGTGCTTGCTGTTTACGTTCCACCGGATGCTAACGTTCCACCGGATACTAACGTTAGCATAGCGCTAAATCTCCTGCCCGCTGCTATCAGTAAACAGCAGCTTGCACACCCCAACGGAGCTTTTATCGTCGCCAGCGACTTTAATCGGAAATGTTTAAGGACTGTACTTCCTAAATCCATTCAATACGTGGACTGAGCAATTAGGGAAAAACACTGGACCGTGTGTACAGTAAAATCAAATATAGTTGGATCCGGCCATCTCTGTCCTTCACCCCCTCATACACCCCCTCTCCGGAGGAAAACAAAGCCTATGCAACAAGGACAGTACAAGCATCTTCTTTGTTCCTTTATCTCTTTGTTTTCTTTATCCTCACTGTAAAATGTGGAACAGGAGTGCCACGTCCAATTTCGTTGTCAAAATATACTCAACCCGTGTTGTAACAATGACAATAAAGGTATGTTCTATTCTATTCTATTCTAACTACCATATTGGGAATAATTTTACAAGTCTGTTTATTTTTATCCATCCATCCATTATCTGCACCGCTTGTCCTCAGTAGGGTCGCAGGGGTGCTGGAGCCCATCCCAGCTATCTTCCGGCAGTGGGCAGGGGACACCCTGAACTGGTTGCCAGCCAGTCGCAGGGCACACAGGGACAGACATTTCACTCGCTCATTCACACCTAGGGACAATCTGGCCCGGCCAATTAACCTGATAATGCATGTTTTTGGAATGTGGGAGGAAACCGGACTGCCCAGAGGAAACCCACGTAAGCACGGGGAGAACATGCAAAGGCTGGTAGCTGGATTTTAACCCATGACCTCAGAACTGTGCTGCACACGCGCTAACCACTGTGCCGTCGTTTTTTTTTTACTCCTCCATGATCTGCTACCTTATCGTGGTGGAGGAGCTTGTGTGTCCCAATGATCCTAGAAGCTATGTTGTCGGGGGCTTTTCGTAGGGTCACCCATGGCAAACAGGTCCTAGGTGAGTGGCCAGACAAAACGCAGATCAGAAGACCCCTTATGACGAGCAAAAACGTTGGTCCGCACGCAGGTTACCGGGGCCCCCTTCGGGAGCCAGGCCTGGAGGTGGGAACCGCTGGTGAGCGCCTGGTGGCCGGACATTTACCGGCCGGGCACAGCCCGAAGGGACGACGTGGGACCCTCTTCCCATGGGCTCACCACCTGGAGCAGGGGCCAAAGGGGTCGGGTGCGCAGAGAGCTGGGTAGCGGCCAAGGGAGGGGTCCTCGGCGCAACGATCCCCGGCTACAGAAACTAGCTTTTGGGTCATGGAACATTACCTCTCTGGCAGGGAAGGAGCCCGAGCTGGTGCTTTAGGTTGAGAAATTCCGACTAGACTCACCTCTACACACGGCTTGGGCTCTGGTACCAGTCCTCTCGAGAGGGGTTGGACTCTCTTCCACTCTGGAGTTGCCCGTGGTGAGAGGTTCAGAGTCGGTGTGGGCATATTAGTTGCTCCACGGCTCGGCGCCCCATCGACACTGTGTATAGTGCCGATGGGGCGCTGCTGACCTCGACCCGGGACGTTGTGAATCGGTGGGCGGAGTACTTCGAAGACCTCCTCAATCCCACCGACACGTCTTCCTCCGTGGAAGCAGAGCCAGAGGACTCCGAGTTAGGCTCTCCCATCTCTGGGGTTGAAGTCACCGAGGTGGTCAAAAAGCTCCTCGGTGGCAGGGCCCTAGGGGTCGATGATGTCATGGTTGACACGCCTCTGCAACATCGCGTGGACATCGGGGACAGTGCCTCTGGACTGGCAGACTGGGGTGGTGGTTCCCCTCTTTAAGAAGGGGGACCGGAGATTTGTTCCAACTACGGGGGAAATCACACTTCTCAGTCTCCCTGGTAAGGTCTATTCAGGGGTACTGGAGAGGAGGGTCCCTCAGGAGGTCGAATCTCGGATTCAGGAGGAACAGTGTGGTTTTCGTTTTGGCCGTGGAACCCTGGCCCAGCTCTACACACTCTGGAGCAGGGGTCGGGAACCTTTTTTGCTGAAAGAGCCGAAAAAAACCCAAATTTTAAAATCTAATCCTAGGAGAGCCATATGTATATTTTAATACCAAAAACAGCTAAATGGAAGAGGAAAATCAACGAGTTTATAGTATAATAAGACAGAATTTATTTTGAACAACATTGTAAGTTAATAACAAAAACTAACAATTATTTATAATTATAACAATCAACTGGTCTGCAGGCTGAGGTTTTATTCATATCTGTCCATGTTTACTTGCCCGCTCTGCTTGTTCACCGCTGTCTGAGGCCCTCAGGTCAGCAATTTCTTATCTAAATCGAAGAAGACCAACAATATATATATTATAATAAGACTCTGTTATAACATGTTGTTCAAAAAAAATTAGAGGTATTTATTAATAAGAAAAGTACTTCTGACTTACTATTAATGCGACTTTTGGTGTTGCATGGTTTTGCTGATGGCTTTGTAGTCCGGTTGATAGGTGGTGAGGTTCAGCTTCATGCAGGCGTTTAGGCTTCCATCTTTTAAACGTGATCGCAGGTCAGTTTTGATGTGTTTTAGGTGTGAGAACGACTGTTCGCATGCATAAGTAGATCCAAACATGGTCAATACAGCAAGTGCCTCCTGATGTAGAATACAGTGGAAGCTGAGGATGGGTCTGTTCTCCTGCTCACGAAGCAGCGCTACAAATCCTGTTTTTCCCCACCATGCACGGAGCACCATCGGTACACACAGAAATAAGTTTATCCATTGGTAGATTCTTTTCATTTGCAAACTCCATGAAAGACTTGAATAAATTCTCTCCTCTCGTTGTCCCTTTTAGTGGCAAAACGGCAAGACTTTCCTCACGCAGCGAGTCACCGTCAACATAGCGTGCAATAATACTGAACTGGGATAAATGACTGACATCTGTTGATTCATCCAAAGCGAGGGAAAAAAACTCCGCTGCATTTATGTCATTCACTTGTTTTTATCTCCACTTGATTCGACATCACAGCACAGTTCTTGCTGAAAGAGGCATATCTTTTATCCGTTTGATTATTTTATCTTTATCCTTAACGTCGTCAAAAAGCTCGTTGGCCACATAAAGCATGAATGATTTGGCATAATCGCCATCTGTAAACGGCCTCCCGCTCCTCACAATTGCTAAAGAACCAGCAAAGCTAGCAGAGTTAAAATCACCTTGTTTGGCCCATACACGGAGCTGCAGCTGACTAGCCTGGACTGTGGAAAGTAGTTCTTGACAGGCCTTCTTTCTCTTGTCTCCCACTGGATATTTCGCTGAAAATGTGGCGTGTGTCGAAGTGTCTCTTTATATTTGACCGTTTAATCGAGGAAATGTTATCATTGCATATAAGACACACTGCACAACCTGCTCTCTCAATAAAGGCAAATTGCTCTGTCCATTCCTGCTGAAACGTACGGTAATCTTCATCTTTTTTCCTTTTCGTCATCTTCTTGATTAGAAGGGTTCACTCTGCATAAAAAAGCTAACCAAAAACGAGGAAATATTACTTCTTTGCTTCAAAATGACTTGTGCAGATTGTTGTAAATTATCCATTAAAATGAGACTTTCCGGGTAGCGGACCCTCCCGCTCACCGGAGAACAGATTGGCTCTTAGCTGCGTGCCTGAACGAAAAGTTGCAGGTGAAAATATATATAAATTAAAATGTGTGTATTTATTTATTTTTTTGGGCATGTTTTTTTCTGACTTTATTATTATTTATTTTGCTAAAGTAACATTATTAGTAAAATTATTGATTGATTTGTTTCGTTCAGAAATTTTCAGAGAGCCAGATGCCGTCATCAAAAGAGCCATATATGGCTCCCGAGCCATAGGTTCCCGACCCCTGCTCTGGAGGGTCTTTGAGGGTGCATAGGAGTTTGCCTGTCCGGTCTGCATGTGTTTTGTGGACTTGGAGAAGGCATTCGACCGTGTTCCTCCAGAGGCCCTGTGTGGGGGTGCTTCAGGAGTATGGGGTACCGCACAGTCTTACCCGGGCTGTGCGGTCCCTGTATGCCTGGTGCCAGAGTCTGGTCCGCATTGCCGGCAGTAAGTCGGATTCGTTCCCGGTGAGGGTTGGACTCCGCTAGGGCTGCCCTTTGTCACCGATTCTGTTCATAACTTTTATGGACAGAATTTCTAGGCGCAGCCTTGGTGGGGATGGAGTCCGATTTGGGAGCCTCAGCATTGCGTCACTGCTTTTTTCAGATGACGTGGTGATGTTGGCTTCCTCAGGCCGGGATCTTCAGCTCTCGCTGGAGCGATTCGCAGCCGAGTGTCAAGTGGCGGGGATGAGGATCAGCACCTCCAAGTCCGTGACCATGGTACTCAGTCGGAAAAGGGCGGCATGCTCCCTCCGGGTTAGGGATGAGATCTTGCCCCAAGCGGAGGAGTTCAAGTATCTTGGGGTTTTATTCACGAGTGGGGTAGGATGGAACTCGAGATCGACAGATGGGTCGGTGCAGCGTCTGCCGTTATTCGGACCCTGTACCGGTCCGTCGTGGTGAAAAGGGAGCTGAGCCGAAAAGCAAAGCTCTCAATCTACGGTCGACCTACGTTCCTACCCTCATCTATGGTCATGAACTTTGGGTCATGACCGAAAGAACACGATCCTGGATACAAGTGGCTGAAATGAGTTTCCTCCGCAGGGTGTCTGGGTTCTCCCTTAGAGATAAGGTGAGAAGCTCAGTCATCCGGGAGGGACTCTGTGTAGAGACACTGCTCCTCCGCATTGAGAGGAGCCAGTTGAGGTGGCTCGGGCATCTGATAAGGATGCCTCCTGGACGCCTCCCTCGGGAGGTGTTCCGGGCATATCCCACCGGCAGGAGGGCCCGGGGACGACCCAGGACACGCTGGAGAGACTATGTCTCTCGGCTGGCTTGGGAACGCCTCGGGATCTTTTCGGGATTTTTTACACGGTTGGATTCTATGGATTGTCTTTCATGTAAGGAAGTCATTTTTGCGGAATTTTAAAGGGTTTGATGACAGGCAGGGAACGTAATTGGGTGTAATATAGTATAGTATAGTATAGTATAGTATAGTATAGTATAGTATAGTATAGTATAGTATAGTATAGTATAGTATAGTATAATATAGTATAGTATAGTATAGTATAGTATAGTATAGTATAGACGCTGCCCAACCTACGATTGTTCGTAAGTTGAATTTGTTGACAAGTTGCTTCAGTGCTATATTTTGTATGTTTAAGGTTTATATAAGTATCTTTAAGGCTTGTATAAATAACATGGATTATTTTGTACAAAAAATAAACCTTTCATAAAATAATATGCTCTGTAAAGATAAATAAAGTGAAGTTTAACTTACTTTTGGGAGATGCTTGAGGGTCAGCCAGTCAAACGAACTTCTGCCCCACAAGACGTGGGTTCTGTCCTGTTTTCCTATAATATCTGCAGTCCGGTACTGTTCCCGTTTATTTTTGTACTGTTTAATTTCGTGTTCCAGTTTTGTTTTCCGTCTATTCTTGTCCTGTTGGTTAGTTTCTCCAGTTTTGGTTCCCGTCTAGTTGCTCCTGTTTATTTTAGTTACCCTGATTCGTCATCTATCTCGTCGGTCTCAGGCGTCCTGTCCTTCCACGCCAGACCGGCTTCGTAACGTGAATGACTCCCCATTTCCCATAAAATAAAGCTTGTGTGAGAACATCACGCGATTGGGTCCTGTATCTGTTCTGGTTCTGACAATGGTTTGGTTTTCTGGTACATTGTTTCAGATCGTGGTAGGTACATTTTAAAATGGAATAGGAAGAAGCATATGCCTATTTAATCCTACCCCCAGACTTCAAAGGGGGTTAAGGTATTAAGGAAGTTTTTGTTACGAATAACTGAAAATATTGATGAGCAAAGCAGTTTTGACACCATTGTACCGTGACAAAATGAGACAGTAGTTTGACGCTTCCTGTTTAAAGGGATAGATGAAATCCAATGTGACCAAAAGAGTTCTAACATCTTCATTTAACACCCCACCAGACATTTTCTAAGTGTCCACTCTGTCTTGGGCGCACGCAAATGCCCACAACATGGCTGCATATTCCTCATCGCTCCACAGCGGAGGTCAGGCGGGATCAAATGATCTCCCTGGCATTGTGTTTGAGTGCTTTACACGCGTTGCCGTGGCAACCGTTTTCATTTTCTTCTCGGGAGCCGTCTGCCAGTCTGGCGTGGGCTGGCTGTTCAAAATGATCTTCCTCAGTGGGTATCCCCGTTTAAGTGCTCATCAAGGCTTCTATTTAAAAAAGATTTAACACAAGAGGAATTTATTGCGTTTCACTGCCACACACACTCACAAGTACACACACTCACAGGTACTTGTTGCCTTGACCCTCTTTTTGTCTAAGCATTTAGGTAACACGTCCCATGTTAGTGGGTCCATGGTGACCGATAACTTAAATCAGCTGCGAAATACAGTGAAGTCTCGGTTATCGCGGTTAATGGGGACCGAGACCACCCACAAAAAATGAAAATCCGCGAAGTAGCGGCGCCCGTTCAAAAATGCTTAAAAAACGTATACAGGTATACAGTATACCCCCCTGTATACAGTACAGCATATAGAATACAGGTAGAAAGAGAGAGAGAGAGTGAAATTCATGTTATAACAAAAAAAACCTGTAAAATATTTTGTCTGTTTACAATAACAATTGAGGGTCTAGAACACTGTTCTACTGAACAATTTACTTACGAACAACCAATTACTGTTATCAGCTTTCAAAAACAAGCAAACACTACAATTAGCTAACATAATTAGTCCGTCGTTTTGCGCAACGAATTAACATTTATAATTTCTATTTCTGGGGGTTTAATATTACAGTAATACCTGTACATGAATAAAATTGTACCATACCATATAGAAAATGGGTGTAGAGAGAAAGAGAGATTCGTGTTAAACAATCAAACAATCAAACAATAAAACATAATAATCTCAAATATGTAGTTTCTAATTTTAATTTAATATTCTTCATTATTATTGATTTTTTTATATTTTTTCATATTTTTAACTTTTGAATATTTTTTAGACCCGCTAAGCTCTGAATCTGCGAAAGTGGAACCGCGAACTAGCGAGGTTCCACTGTATGCTAAATGTCACAGACCAGAAGCGGACACAGGACCCAATAACGCTCGTTTTCTCAGTTTTTAGTGATGAAGAGGGAGAGTAAGCTTGCTTCCACGATCCGATGGCTGACGGACAAAAGGAGCGAGCGGTGCGGAAGTGGCACTTCCATGTCTGGCAAGGAGGATCGGAGACAGGCAGGAATAGCAAGTCGTTGGCCGGGACTGGAGATCAAAGGCGGTGTCGAGTTCGTAAGAGAGGTTGGTAGCAGGAGGCAGGCAGGTAACGGGGCAAAACAGGTCAGGTAACAGGCAGGCAGAACGGGGCGAAGTCAGGTCCGGAAACAGGTCGGCAACAGAGATCAGGCAGAAAAAATGAGGGCAGGAATGGGGTCGGATGAAATGGCTTACTGAGCTGGAGGCAACAGTTCGCATAACGATCTGACGGCTTCCTCTTAGAAGCCGGGGGTTTAAAAAGAGCGTATCAGCCAATCAGCTGCCCAGGCTGTTAGCGCCAATTAAGTCGTCGCAGCTGCGCTCAATCAGCAATCATGACACTAAAAACAACTACACATTAGTTTTTCATCTCTTACTTACCTTGTTGGGATTCCTTATCCATGCAAATAATTGCTTTTTCTGTTTTTGGTGTGGGTCCCCAGGTCCTATTTCTGCCAGTACACCCCATTTTTACAATTTTTTAAAAAGTAAAGTGAATCTCAACACATATTTATTTAGAGAAAAATCAAACAGAAATATATCACATACTTGTAAATGTCTGTCTCTTTGACATGTTCATTCTGTTTTAATATTAGACACCTGCAAAGGAGATTGCATGGGATGCATACCTGTCAACCTCCACGGCTCCATGCCCTTACAAACTGTCGTATTTTCCCTTACAAGATACAAAAAACCTTACACCATAAATTTTTTTCAAACGTGTCTATTTATGTATTTGAACATGTTATATTGTACATGTGTTTTTGTATATCAAACATATTGTTAATTAACATTTTGTTGTGAGATACTGAGTTGCTCCACATTAATGAGGTTTATTATAAAAAAAGTTAAAAAATGAAGTAGCTTGGACGTACATGCAAATATTATTGAGTTGAATTTTCTTATTCAAATTATTTATTAATTTTCTGCATTAAATTATTGTTGGTAATATACTTAATAAAGGGATAACCACAAACCTGTCTTTTTTCATTTTCTCCTTTTATACTTCCTTTTTTTCTTAACTTCTATTTACAACATAATAATTCGTAATATAATGCATTAAAGCAAGTGAGCCTTTGAGAGCTGTCTCTCTTTAATGAGTTGAGCCGAAAAAGCCGGTTCTCTAAAAAGAGACGGACTTCCTTTCAATACACAACTACCACGGAATGATGCATGATGGGAAATCCCCAGACGGAAGACGCATGCGCACAGTTTCGTTTGAAAGGAAAAAAAAAAAAAATACAGAGATGGAGGCTACCGCGGAGAACTCGTTTCGTGATAGTCGGTGTATACCAGATGGATCCCATAATTGACAAATTTGCATTTTTCCGTACAGATTTTCTTGTACATCGTACACGTCTTAAAATGCATAATAAACGTACTTTGTACGGCAAAAACGTACAGGTTGACAGGTATGAGGATGCCAGTTAATTATTTTGTGTATTATACCTTGCTGTTCTTTGTTATTTTTGAGTATTTTGCACTGTTTCCATCACTGTCACTATCGACAAATTATGTCGCTGCTCCTTGGTTTCCACACACTTTAGGGCTTCAAAACTGTATATAAAATAACGGAATATAAAAATGATAAAATCAATGATAATAAACCTAATATTAATAATAATACTACTACTAATAATAATAATAATACTTAAAAAAATTGTAATACTGTATTAAATTAGTTGCTTAAGTCAAGTACAAACTCCCATTCACCAAACATTTGTTTCACTTTGCTCTTAGTAATACTGTAATAATAATATAATAATATATTATCATTATTATATTATTATTATTATTATCATTATTATTATTATTATTATTAGTATTATTATTATTATTGTTATTATTATTATTACTTATAGATAGATAGATAGATAGATAGATAGATAGATAGATAGATAGATGGATGGATGGATGGATAGATAGATAGATAGATAGATAGATAGATAGATAGATAGATAGATAGATAGATAGATAGATAGATGGATAGATAGATGGATGGATGGATGGATGGATGGATGGATAGATAGATAGATAGATAGATAGATAGATAGATAGATAGATAGATAGATAGATAGATAGATAGATAGATAGATAGATAGATAGATAGATAGATAGATAGATAGATAGATAGATAGATAGATAGATAGATAGATAGAAAAATCAATAATTCTTTCCCTCCCGGGCCTTTCAGAAAATTTGGTACCCAATGCGACCCGCAACACAAAAAGTTTGCCTACCTCTTCTTTTCAGCATGTGTTTCATATCAAACACATGCTAAAATTGTTATTGCCGCATTGCATCGGAAATGTAATGTATTGACTGTTAATATGCCACAAACAAAACAACTCCACCTGTCAGTCATCCTGATAGTTCTTTAACCGGCTCACTATTCCCAAGTCAGCATTTTGTTGTTGTTGCACTTGAGCTGACAGATTAACCACACTGATCCTGTGATACTGTTATCCGGGATACTTTGTTATTAGGCGAGCACTAATACCATGTATGAAAATTAGTGCAGATACCAGCCATTTTAAAGGTATTGGTGCTTGATACTGATTTGTAGTGGCCATTTAACAAACAGGAAGATGACATTAAAGATTGAGTAAATTACAATTAATTTGACAACATTTTCTAGAAAACTATTTTGTCAGGGTTTGAAGCTGTTTCGTTATCCTTTATCTAGTCTACATTTTAAAAGCAGAAGAACTAGAGAAAATGGATAACTGGAACAAGACTTTTTGACTTAGTGAGTGAGAAAGTAAGAAACCTAAAGTTTTTCATAAAATACTTGTTTTTACTTGTTTACATCGTAACCTACCGTGAAGTACATGCTTTAAAACAAAACCATAAATGCACAACTAATACACAGATAAAAAAACACACATTGTAAGCATCCAAAAACAAAAATATATGAAATGTTTTCATAAAAACAGTCAAGCAGTGACAACATGTTTGATGGCCGGGAAGTTTAACAAGGTCAACGAGAGATTAGTATCAAATCGGATGCTAGCTTATTGTTTTTGGTGAATTATATCGCTCACTTCAAAGGACATTGTGTAATATTTGACTTTCACTCGATATCAATGTATTTTGTAGAGCAACCGAAAACAAATGCTACAAAGCACAAGTAAGAATTCAAACCATGGAGACTCACAGTGACCAATCTGTACCATTTTTCTTCTCGGTTTTATGCCCAGCCTTTAACAAGGTTTTTGTTTTTTGGGGTACCCTTAGCAGCATGGTGGCAAACAATCATATCTGTTCCCTATATTTGAGTCTCATGTTATGTAAAATAAATGCAAATGTCTTGACCTATGAGTATTTTTTAATAAATATACATTCATTGTTGTTGTTATTATTTTTTTTTAGCATTATTATATTAGTGTTAGTATTCACTATATTTTTATTACTATATTATTACTGACATGAGTTTTTTCCACCACGCCAATGCCACATAATGCATCACAAGACGTAATTATGAATGTGCTATGCAACCTTGTTAGGCAGGTTCTTGAAGGCATCATGAGGTCAGTCGGTCCACTTTAGTCTCCAGCAGTCGAAGCGGGTCAGGGTGAGCCATGTAATCCACTTGCTAACACAGTTCGAATGAGGTTTTCTCTTAGGAGGGGATGCCCTATGTCACATGCTAGTACATGAAGGCACTCCGGGGGTACGTGATATTTTCGAATAATTTTCCCCCAATTTTTTTTTTTAATTATTCAAATTGAATTATTAATCAGAGCTATTTTAAGTGGTGTGGTTCCTGTTGATTTGTGTAGTGCATGTGTTGTGCCATTGTATAAGGGTAAAGGTGATAAGTATGAATGTAGCAATTCGAAGTATCAGTTTGTTGTCTGTGAGAGAGAGTGAGAGAAAGAACAAATGAGGTGGTGATGGAGGAGCAGAGTGGTTTCAGGAAAGGAGGAGGATGTGTGGAGCAGGTGTTTGCAGTACGACAGGTGTGTGAGAAATATTTTGCAAAAGGTAAGGATGTTTATTTGGCTTTTATTGACTTGGAAAAGGTGTATGACAGAGTTGATAGAGAGACGTTGTGGCAAGTGATGGTAATGTATGGAGTGGGTGGAAAGTTGTTGGAAGCATTGAAGAGTTTTTATGTGAACAGCAGAGCATGTGTAAGAGTAGGGAGTGAGACAAGTGAGTGGTTCCCTGTGTTGACTGGTGTGAGACAGGGGTGTGTGATGTCACCATGGCTGTTTAATGTGTACGTGGATGGCGTGGTGAGAGAGGTGAATGCAAGAGTATTTGGCAGAGGTGTAGAAATGATAGATAACGGTGGAACGGTGTTGCAGGTAAGTCGGTTGTTGTTTGCAGATTACACAGCACTTGTGGCTAATTCTGAGGAAACATTGAGAAGGTTGGTAATGGAGTTTGGAAGAGTATGTGATAGACGTAAGTTATGTGTGAATGATGGGAAGAGTAAGGTGATGAAGTGTTCACGTGATGGAGTGGGAATGGCGTTAGAAATAAGGTTGCATGGACGGGTGCTGGAAGAAGTTGAAAGCTTTAGGTACTTGGGTTGTGATGTGGCTGCAGTTGGTGGAATGGATTGCGAGGTATTACACAGAGTAAATCAAGGAAACATGGTTTTGGGTGCTCTGAGGAGAGTGATGAGCAACAAGAGTATGAGTATGGATGTTAAGAGGGGACTGTATGCGAGTGTGATTGTGCCGACTGTGTTGTATGGTTCAGAAACATGGAGCCTGAACGCAGATTTAAGAAGGAAATTAAATGTTTTTGAGATGAAGTGTTTGAGGAATATGTTAGGAGTGACAAGATTAGATAGATTGAGAAATTAAATTGTGAGAGACAGAACTGAAGTAGTCGTGGAACTGAGCAAGTGTGTGGATAAGAGAGTACTCGGTTGGTTTGGACACATGGAGACGATGGATGAGGAGCAAATGTTGAAGAGGATCTACAGAGCAGAAGTCAATGGAAGGAGACCAACAGGAAGGCCGCGATTGACATGGATGGGTGGTGTTATGAGTGCCCTGCAGGAAAAAGGTCTAAATCTAGTGAAAGCTAGAGCTATTGTTGGTGATTGGAATGAGTGGAGGTGTTGTAAAAGGATAGTGGGAATGTTTGGGCGCGTTCTAAGGGATGGGCAGGGAACCTGTATGATGCAGCAGGGGTAAACCAGTGAAAGCTGTCGGGCCCTGCTGTTGAACTAAAGAGTGTGTTGTGTCACCGTTCCATCTGGAGGGACGAAAGCATGACCAATTTAGGTGCCGAGGTGCTTAACTTGTTTGGGTGTTTGGGCATTTGGGTTGCCCATGGTCCAAATTTTTTTATGTGTGTTCTTTGCTATTTTTTCCCTTTTATTTTCTTTGTTATTGTATGTGTTTGTCTTGCTGTCGGTCACCCCTCTTAAGGGATATGACCAAGATAGATAGATAGATAGATAGATAGATAGATAGATAGATAGATAGATAGATAGATAGATAGATAGATAGATAGATAGATAGATAGATAGATAGATAGATAGATAGATAGATAGATAGATAGATAGATAGATAGATAGATCTAGAAATAAGGTTTCTATCTAGAAATAAGGTTTCTATCTATCTAAGGCCCGGGAGGGAAAGAATTATTGATTTTTCTATCTATCTATCTATCTATCTATCTATCTATCTATCTATCTATCTATCTATCTATCTATCTATCTATCTATCTATCTATCTATCTATCTATCTATCTATCTATCTATCTATCTATCTATCTATCTATCTATCTATCTATCTATCTATCTATCTATCTATCTATCTATCTATCTATCTATCTATCTATCTATCTATCTATCTATCTATCTATCTATCTATCTATCTATCTATCTATCTATCTATCTATCTATCTATCTATCTATCTGGATACCAGAAAGATTGAATTCACAGCTATGGAGCCTTTATTCAGCATGATCTAAGATAGTGCCCAGTCTTATACTGTTTTACCAGCCCACACACGCAGCAGGGGGATGGACTCAACTCAATATGAGACCCAATGGTTTTAATTCATTCAAAATCGATAATGCGTGCAAGTGTGCTTTTACATAAAAAGACGACAAGCAAGAAAGTTCACAGCAACCTAGCGGACCAGAGAGGCCAAATCTAACCTTTACACAACCTGCTATTGTCGTGATTGCTAACTCGAGTCACCTGGAGCAATCACGTGGACGCCCTCTGATTGGCTAATTTCCCCCTTCTTAAGCACGCTACGACCAGACCTCTTCGTCTGAGGATTACGTTTGTACCCTGTATGACTCTCCTGATTACCTGTTCCGTCTTGATCTGTTTACCTGATTCTGCCTGCCTCCGATCCGACCTGCTTCCGTCCCACGCTACGATCTTCTCTCCAGTCCCGGTAAACTTGACCTGCTAGACTTCCGCACTCCGATTGGCTATGTGTTCCGAAGCTATCTTCCCGGCTCCGCTGCTGACGTCCGACAGCCATCGCATCTCCCGCTAGCCCTGTACGCTTCCCTAAATAAAGAACTGTAATGAACGCTCTGGGGTTTCCTGTTCTGTTCTGGTCCTTCTGACAGAATCCTCAGACCAGAATGGACCCCGCGTTCGTACATGTGCCCCCTGACGACTACGAAAGCCAGAACCAGCAGCGCATTCCCCCATCCGAATGTGCAGTTCGGCAAGTCGCTTCCGATGTGGCGAATCTGGATCAGCAAGTGAGTCAGCAACGGCTCGAGCTGGATCTGTTGGGTCAGGACTGGTCCTATCTCTCCCAAATAATGGTCCGACAAGCCACTTCATCGGTGCCCAACACTGACAGTGCTCCTTTGGCCTTTCCCAGTTCATTCGGTGCAGAATTCGCTGAGCCGCGAGTGGGCGCGCCAGAGAAGTTTGGGGGAGATCCCACTCAGATCCGCCCGTTCATAGTAAATTGCAGGTTAATATTTGACCTCCAGCCCTGCAACTTTGCTACTGAAGCAGCTAAGGTAGCGTTCGCCATTAATCATCTCACGGGAAGAGTGCGTCTTTGGGGAACGGCCGCCTACGAGAGGGGTGCTATGGTGTGCACGTCATTTAACCTTTTGGCTCAAGAGCTGACAAAGGTATTTGACTCGGGTTCTTCGTCGGTCGATTCCTCCCGGTCGCTTCTAAACATTCGCCAGGGTAGGCGCACTATAGCAGATTATGCGATTGATTTCCGTACGCTCGCGGCGCAAAGCCACTGGAACGAAGAGGCGCTGGTCGACGCCTATTTACATAGTTTGGGTGACTATCTCAAAGACGAATTAGTGTCACACGATACCCCGGGTACGTTAGATGAGACGATTGAGTTAACCGCCCGGATTGACCGCCGGGTTCAGGCTAGACGACGAGAGCGGGGAAGTCTTATACGTATCGTTACCCGCCCGTCTTCTGAAGTGGGTAACGTACCGGAACCCCCGGATCCCGGTCACCCCCATCGTAGAAAAGATGGAGGTGGACCGGGTCTCTCTTTCCCCCGAGGAACGCCAGCGAAGGTTCATTGAACGATTATGTTTATACTGTGGTGGCAAGGGACATCGTGTGGCCACCTGTCCGGTAAAAGGCCAACGCTCGTCGGAAATAGGGGGCGTCCGATCGAGCTCAGCCCTCGTATCTGCTCCCAAAAACGCTAGACCCGTTATAAAGGCTTCTCTTTACCTCTACGATTCTACTCAGACATTCCCGGCCCTGATTGACTCTGGCGCTGAGGTAAACATTCTCGATCTGTCCCTCGCCCGCAAGTTAGGTATACCTGGTAAGACACTACCTAGTCCTATCTCGGCACAAGCGTTAGATGGTCACTTGCTAGGCACAGTCTCCCAAATAACACTCCCCGTCGAATTAAGACTTTCCGGTAATCACAGAGAGAGGATTTGTTTTCACCTGCTGCACTCCCCCAGTCAACCTATAGTTCTTGGCCACCCCTGGTTGGTCCAACATAATCCACACTTTGATTGGCGTTCTGGCTCGATTTTGGAGTGGGGTATGGACTGCCATCAGACCTGCCTGCGTGCGGCGTTTCGACCAGATAGTTCAGTTTCCCCGAAGCCTCCACCCGACCTGTCCCAGGTTCCGGAGTGCTATCATCATTTACGGGAGGTTTTTAGCAAGGCTAAGGCCTCTTCCTTGCCACCCCATCGGCCTTATGACTGCGCAATTGATCTCCTGCCCGGGTCAACTCCCCTTCGGGTCGGCTCTATTCCGTGTCGGCTCCCAAGAGGGAGGCCATGGACAAATACATATCAGATGCCCTGGCGGCCGGCATCATTCGACCTTCTTCTTCGCCAGGGGGAGCAGGGTTCTTCTTCGTTTGGAAGAAGGATGGATCCCTCTGACCTTGCATCGATTACCGGGGACTCAACGAAATCACGGTAAAGAACCGTTACCCGTTACCATTACTTGCTTCTGCCTTCGAGGTAATTCAAGAGGCTACAATATTCACAAAAATTGATCTCCGTAACGCCTACCATTTGGTCCGAATTCGGGAGGGAGACGAATGGAAGACGGCGTTCAACACCCCCACCGGCCACTACGAATACCTGGTAATGCCGTTCGGGTTAACCAACGCTCCCGCTGTCTTCCAAGCTCTGGTTAATTACGTGTTACGAGATGTCCTGAACCGTTTTGTTTTTGTATACCTGGATGACATCCTAATCTTTTCCAAGTCCCAAGAGGAACATCAGAAACACGTCCAGCTCGTCCTCCGTCGCCTCTTGGAGAACTCCCTGTTTGTCAAGGCCGAGAAATGTGAGTTCCACTCCAAGGTTGTGTCATTCTTGGGCTACATAATAACCAAAGGGAAGCTAGAGATGGATCCATCCAAAGTATCATCTGTCACTTCCTGGCCCGTTCCGGAGAATCGTAAGAAGCTCCAGCAATTTCTTGGTTTCGCCATTTTCTATAGAAGGTTCATCCGTAATTACAGTTCAGTGTCGGCTCCCCTCACAGCTCTTACCAGCCCTAAAGACACTTTCCGGTGGTCCCCCGCAGCGGATGAGGCCTTGAAAAGACTTAAAACTTGTTTTTCCACGGCCCCTATTCTTCAGGTACCAGACCCCGCACGGCAACTTGTGGTTGAAGTGGACGCGTCGGATGTGGGTGTTGGCGCTGTCCTGTCCCAGAGATCCTCAAAGGACCAGAAGATGCACCCGTGCGCCTTCTTCTCCCAGCGGCTATCCCCGGCTGAGCGCAACTACGATGTGGGGGATCGTGAGTTGCTTGCCATTAAGTTAGCGCTAGAAGAGTGGCGGCACTGGCTGGAGGGGGTGACAGTGCCGTTTATTGTCTGGACTGACCACAAGAATTTAGAATACATCCGTTCGGCCAAGCGACTAAACCCACGACAGTCGCGTTGGTCTCTGTTTTTTGCCCGCTTCAATTTCACCCTCTCCTACAGACCCCGCTCCCGCAATGTAAAACCCGACGCCCTCTGTAGACAGTTCCAGAAACCAGAGGACCAACCCCAGGGTCCAGCTACCATTCTCCCAGCATCACGCATGGTTGCAACCGTCACATGGGACATAGAGAGGCGAGTACTTGAAGCACAACGAGACCAAGCCGGTCCCAGCTCCTGTCCCGAGGGCCGATTATTTGTCCCAGATCCCGTACGTTCGGGTACGGGTTTCGCCTCCATGGCATCCCTACTGACATTGTCTCTGACCGGGGTCCTCAATTTTCATCAGGGTTTTGGAGAGAATTCTGCCGTCTGCTGGGGGCATCAGTCAGTCTCTCATCAGGGTTCCATCCCCAGTACAATGGACAATCGGAACGAGTCAACCAGGACTTGGAGACAGCACTGCGCTGCATGGTGTCTCGGGAACCACTCTCTTGGGCCAAGCACTTACTTTTGGTGGAGTATGCGCACAACTTCCTGGTCAGCTCCTCTACGGGAATCTCTCCCTTTCAGTGTGTGAATGGCTCCCAACCTCCCCTGTTCCCCAGCCAAGAGGGAGAGGCTTCCTGCCCGTCTGCGACAGCGAACGCTCGGCGCTGCCGACGTATCTGGGCCCAAGCTAGAACAGCACTCCTTCGAGCAGGCAAGTCCCATTCAACTGGGGCTAACCGACGTCGAAGGCCCGCTCCGGAATATCAGGTGGGCCAAAGGGTTTGGCTCTCCTCCACCGACCTACCGCTGAGGGTGGAATCCAAGAACCTGGCGCCTCGATTCCTTGGCCCATTCACTGTGGAGAAGATCATCAACCCCTCAGCGGTCCGTCTCCGCCTGCCAAGATCAATGAGGGTTCATTCCACCTTCCATGTATCCCGGATTAAGCCCGTCCGCCAGAGCCCATTGGCACCTGAGACTCCTCCTCCGGCCCCACGCATGATGGATGGGGACCCTGTCTACACTGTTCGTCGCCTGCTCCGCTCCCGACGCAGAGGACGTGGACTCCAATACCTGGTCAACTGGGAGGGATATGGCCCGGAAGAGAGGTCGTGGATCCCCACCCGGCAGATCCTGGACCGTTCCCTCGTGGGAGAGTTCCACCAACGACACCTGGATCAACCAGCGCTGCGCCGTGGTCGTCCCCGTGGGCCTTCTACACGGTCACCTCCGGACCCTCTGCCACCCCTTCTGATGCTGATGAGGGGGCTTCTGTCCATTCGGAGGAATTTTAGGTACTGTATTGTTTTGACTCTCTGTTTTTTGTTTTTTAAGTTGCCTTGTGTCTCGTCACTGTTCGTTGGATTGTTTATTCCTTTTTTTTGGGTTGTTGGAGACGTGCCTGTGGATTCAGTGACTGCCAAGGACTTGCCTTGGTTCCCTCTGGGTGACGTATTGGAATTTTTTTTTTTTTTTTTACCTGTTTGGATTACTTTTGACTTCTGGTTTTTGCCCTTGGAATACCTGCATTTTATTCTGATTTTCCGTTTTTTTCTGGAATACCTGTCGGCCTGCCCATGGATTACTTTTTGATTTTGGGACTTCTGGAGCCGTCCCTTGAGGGGGGTTCTGTTGTGATTGCCAACTCGAGTCACCTGGAGCAATCACGTGGACGCCCTCTGATTGGCTAATTTCCCCCTTCTTAAGCATGCTACGACCAGACCTCTTCGTCTGAGGATTAGGTTTGTACCCTGTATGACTCTCCTGATTACCTGTTCCGTCTTGATCTGTTTACTTGATTCTGCCTGCCTCTGATCCGACCTGCTTCCGTCCGATCTTCTCTCCAGTCCCGGTGAACTTGACCTGCTAGACTTCCGCACTCCATTTGGCTACGTGTTCCGAAGCTATCTTCCCGGCTCCGCTGCTGACGTCCGACAGCCATAATAAAGAACTGTAACGAACGTTCTGGGGTTTCCTGTTCTGTTCTGGTCCTTCTGACAGCTATCTTTAATCCCAAAATTTAGTAACCTATCATCAACAAACCCAAGATATGGTTCATTTAGTTTAAAATCACTACAAAAGTCTAGAATATTGTGTTTTAAACTAGACATATTCATATTTATAGGGCTGCCCTATGTATATATATGTGTATATATATATATATATATATATATATATATATATATATATATATATATATATATATATATATATATATATATATATATATATATATATATATATATATATATATATATTATATACACCGTAAATTCTGGACTATAGAGCGCACCTGATTATAAGCCGCACCCACCACATTTTAAGAGGAAAACCGATTTTGTACTTACCGTATTCTCCGCACTATAAGGCGCACCGTGTTATAAGGCGCACCTTCAATGAATGATATATTTTTTTAAAAATTCCATACATAAGGCGCACCGCATTATAAGGCGCTATAAGTGCATGCTGGTTTAAGATCAGGTAATTGTGCAATTTTGTAATTGTAATCCTGTGCAGTCCTTCGAGACATTTTTGTGATTAAGGGCTATATAAATAAATGTGACTTGACTGGACTTGGCTACAGTAGAGGATGGAGTTATGTTATGCAACCATTAGATGGTGCCGTGCTAAAGGGAATGTCAACAAAACAGTTAGATAGGTCAGTCAAACTTTATTAATAGATAACAAACAAGCTTTCCACAACTCCATTCACTCCCGGAATGAATAAACAGCTGTTTTATTATTTTCTCTGAGGTAAAGCATTTTCGTGACCCATCTTTAACATCTTTGAACAACAGCAAGGCATAACATTTTACTTTTCCTCCATTTAGTCAACACGCAAAAAACCGTCTGATACTGTTATGGTAAATTAAATATTAGTGCAATCGCAATATAGTGACACTCATAATGTGCAAAAACAATAACAAGTGCAAAACAATAACAATAAAGCAATAACATAATAACTGTAAAATGTAAAACATAAACAGCTCATCCTCATGCTTCTTCCACTTCCGCAACATGGATTCATTAATGTTAAACTCTCTTGATGCGGCTCTATTTCCGTGTTCTACTGCGTGACTGATCGCCTTGAGTTTAAACTCTGCGTTGTAAGCGTGTCTCTTAATAGGAGCCATTTCAGGGTCTTTATAGAAACGCACAAATAAAAGAGAATCGTTGTTTAATATTTCCCAGTATGCACAGCGCACTTCTTCTACGTAAAAAATGGAGTCGGTGGATGCTTCTCTTAGTTGCGAGACCTTGCAATTCAATATTGATCCATATATAAGGCGCACCGGATTATAACGCGCATAGTCAGCTTTTTTTTTTTAATCTGTATATAAGCCGCATGCGCCCACATTGAAAATTGTAACACAAACACAAAATTAACCCAAATCCGACTTTGAGTCCCGTGATTGAAACTGAATTTTTGGTTTTTTGGTTTGAAGAATTTTATTGACACTATTAACAGCAAATAAACAATGTGAGGTTTGAACAATTTTTCTCGACAATTTTAACAGCAATTAAGCATAATCACAATTTCGTTATATCTGACAATTTGACGTTTTAACATTTTTTTCCGACATTTTTAACAGCAATTAAACACAAAATTTCATTATATCATATCCC
Source organism: Urocampus carinirostris (assembly GCF_059441175.1). Lineage (NCBI taxonomy): Eukaryota > Metazoa > Chordata > Actinopteri > Syngnathiformes > Syngnathidae > Urocampus > Urocampus carinirostris. Next base: position 3,338,296 of record NC_142363.1, on the reverse strand, counting down.
AACAGTATGAGTTTTTATCGACACTTTAAAAAGCAATTAAATACGTTCACAATTTCATTATATCATATTCTAACAACATGAGGTTTGAACAATTTTTATCGACACTTAACACTAGTTAACCAATGTGTAAAGGGCAATACTATTGTGCAAGGGCATAGCTCTGTCTTCTCAAGTGGGATTCCATCCCACCCTCCCAAGCAGCATCCTCCAGTCCTCTGCCCGGGATGCTCAGATGGGTCCTCTCCCTTCTTACTTCTACCTTCCACAACCACCCGAATAACCAGGTCGTTGATGCCGGGACCCCCGGTTCCCTCCTCCGGGTGGGTGCAGACGATTCTTCTTTATGGCTGCGTCCTAGGCTTGCCCCTCGCAGATTGTATGGTATCTGCAGCCATTCGGAGCACAGCCACGGGGAGGATCTGCCTGCACCTCCTTACCAGCAGGTTTCTGGAGGTCCAGATGGCGTCTTTGATGGCGGCGAGAGTGAGCCAGTCCTTGACAAAGTCGTTCCGTGACCTTTTCGACCGACTCACCCCGTAAAGCACGTACTGTGCGTCAGGGACCTCCCCTGCTGGCAGGGACCTCCCCTGCTGGCAGGGACCTCCCCTGCTGGCAAGTCCGGGAATTTTCCTAGGTGGCCGGCCATTGCCCACAGGTCCTCGGCAGCGCTGCACTCACAAAAAAGGTGCCTCACCGACTCCAGTTTGAGGGCATGTCGAAATCGCTGACATACCTCGGTGGTGCATTACGGCTCTGACTGAGAGAACCTAATGTGCCGCCATCCATGACAGGTCCCGTAGTCTGTTTGGGAGGGCAGGATGATTCACGTTGCTCCAAACCGTTGTAGGCTCGCCAAACGCGAGCCCGCGCACAGGACTCACTGTTGCTCGCTTCGGCACAATAGCAATAAGGGCAATGTGATGTTGTAAAGTGTGACATTCTTGTGTATCTGAATCAAATTTCTTTAAAAAGTCGCGTGCTGGTGGCAAGTTAAAGGACACTGGTATCAAATGATTGTTTGGTACAAGCTTTAACTTCCGCAAGTACGAGCCCATTTAGAACCGGGTCATCGCTTGACTTTTCGGGTTGTTGGGTGGGCCCATAGCGTTTTGGAAGTGGAGAGAGACATATTTGCTCCCCAGGAAGAGCTGGAGGTCAGGCACCCCTTTCCACCCTTTTCCTTTTTCTTTTTCATTGTATCTCTTTTTATCCTTTCCCACTTTGAGCCCCAGATAAAGTGAAAGATGGCTTGGTCCAGTTGTAAAAGCACGTTTCTTCTGAGCATAAAAACTAAACTGAAAAGCAGTGGGAGGATGTCCTTCTTTTTGGTTTTAACAATTTTATTGACACTATTAACAGTAAATAAACAATGTGAAGTTTGAACAATTTTTCTTGACAATTTTATCAGCAAGTAGGCATATTCACAATTTCGTTATATCTGACAATATGAAGTTTTAACAATTTTATCCGACATTTTAATGTACACAGTCTAAAAATCACAGCTGACAAAATGAACTGGAAATGATACCGATACTTAAGGTTTGATGCAGACCTGCAGAGTCCGGGTCCCGTTGAAAGTAATACAAGTAAATAGGTGTATATTTCCAAAGGTAAGGGTGGGAAAATATATATATCCACTATTGTCCGCCGCATCCACAAACACGTCTCACCTTTACTCCACTTCCTGTCAGCCCGCGTTTGCTCCGCCCCTTCTTTCTCATTTGCCCGCGCAAAACATATCAGAATAAGTTTCTAAAATAAATACAAATAAGTATATTACAAAAATATACAGTTGCAAATACATATTATACATGGTTACACAAACACATTTACAAAGAAAGACAGTTCACGGGAGAGTTTTCAAAGCTGTAATAAAAATAATATAACTTTCTTCCCAAACTGTGCCTGTGACAGGGCAGTTAATGGTAGCAACACGCTAGCAACACAGCAAACGGGTCTGTTAAAAAAACATACCGTACTGTAAAAATCACGGTAAACCGTCCTCATCTTCCTCTTTAGAACTGAAGCCATCAAAGTCGTCTTCCTCAGTGTCGGAAAGAAACTTTGTCATATAGACGTCGTCCCACGCTCCCTTATTCTAAAACACGCTAGCAACACGCTCGCAACACAGTAAACGGGTCTGGTAAAGTTTACGTGCATTAGCTCTGTTTCCTTCTTTATCGGACTGCTTGATTGCTTTTAGCTTGAAAGCTGCGTCATATGCCTTTCTTTTTGCATTTTGCATGATTAGGGTATGTTTACGCTAATTTAATTTGTGCACAAGCCAAGAAGTTGCAGTCTTCCTCGGCGCATATATTCCACCGGTCTAAATCTTACCTTTTGTACTCGAGTGCCGCTGGCGGCCATTAGAAGAATTACATAAATTGGCCGCATCACTGAATAAGCCGCAGGGTTGAAAGTTTGGGGAAAATTATCTCATCTCATCTCATTAGCCTCACCGCTTATCCTCAGTAGGGTCGCGCGTGTGCTGGAGCCCATCCCAGCAATCATCGGGCAGTGGGCAAGGGACACCCTGAACTGGTTGCCAGCCAATCGCAGGGCACACAGGGACAGACAGCTTGCTCATTCACACCTAGGGACTATTTATATATATTTATATATATATATATATATATATATATATATATATATATATATATATATATATATATATATATATATATATATATATATATATATATATATATATATATATATATATATATATATATATATATATAAATAGTCCCTAGGTGTATATATATATATATATATATACATACCGTATTTTCTGCATTATAAGGCGCACCTAAAAGTCTTAATTTTTTTCAAAAGCTGACCATGCGCCTTATAATACAGTGCGCCTTATTTATGGATCAATATTAAATCGCAAAGTCTTCCAACTAACTTGCAGCCGCCGACTAGATTTTCCATGAACGCCAAGTAGTCCGCGGTGTATGCTGGGATTTATTTACCGGCATTTCATTGGCTAACCAATGTGTCAATCATCATTTGAATCGATCACTATTGGCTAAAGTTATTTGGAGGTCAAGGGGCGGATCCTTTTTATCATTTACAGGCTGGCATAGGCTTAAGCTGTAAAACAAAGCCTGCAATTGGCCGAAAAAGATGTGTCAATCATCAGTTGAATCGATCACTATTGGCCTAAGTTATTTGGAGGTCAAGGGGCGGATCCTTTTTATCATTTACAGGCTGGCATAGGCTTAAGCTGTAAAACAAAGCCTGCAATTGGCCGAAAAAGATGTGTCATACATTAGTTGAATCGATCACTATTGGCTCAAGTTATTCGGAGGTCAAGGGGCGGATCCTTTATATCATTCACAGGCTGGCATAGGCTGAAGCGGCAAAACAAAGCCTGCAATTGGCCGAAAAAGATGAATGCGTATAGCATGTGGTTGACGGCATACAGAAAGCATTTTTTTACTATTCTGTATTTGTAAATATTTTATCCTCCTGGATTTACTAAACTCACGGATATAAGAGGACCATGGCTGCACATTATTATTGAACACAACGACTTCGGTGAGCCTCTCCGGCTATATATTTTCCCTGTATCTTGTTTCAGACTGAACTCGATGTTTCTGTGATAAGCGGTGCAGATAATGTACGGAATGGAGTGTCTATTTTTAAATTAAACTCAATTCAAAATGTTTATTGTCATATGCACAGTAAAGTTGCGAGCGAAAAAGAAAATAGAAACTAAGGAATGGTTGGCATCTCTTGAATCCCAAGACTTTAACCTTCCGAATGATGGAACGATGCATTTGAGTGACATCGTACGGACACCGCATCCGCACGTGTTCTCGACACGTATTTGCGTCTTTGCAAGCTTTGGGAATGTTAAGGTGGTAATAAGTTTGACTGAACTATCTGACAGTTTTGTCGACGTTCCCATTGTAGCGCCATATAATCCGGTGCGTCTTATGTATGTCAAATATAGGGCCAAAAACGATTTTTTCAGGGTACGCCCTATAACCCGGTGCGCCTTATAGTGCGGAAAATACGGTATCTATATATATATCTATATCTATATATATATATATATATATATATATATATATATATATATATATATATATATATATATATATATATATATATATATATATATATATATATATATATATATATATATATATATATATATGGCTGTCGTTCAGGAGGTAGAGCACTCGTCTTGGGATCAAGGCATCCCGGTTCGAATCCCGGCTCGTCCGTGTTACATGTCAAAGTGTCCTTGGGTAAGACACTGAACCCCTGACACCCCCAATAAGCAGGTTAGCGCCTTACATGGCTGCAAGGCCACTATTGAGATGTGGAGCACATTGTAAAGCGATTTGGGAAGTCATTGACATGAAAAGCGCTATATAAATGCAGATAATTTCACATATATATACATATATATATATATATATATATATATATATATATATATATATATATATATATATATATATATATATATATATATATATATATATATATATATATATATATATATATATATATATATTACGTCAACTCCCAATGTTATGTCAAATAAACACAATCTTCTGCAAATATTTTCTTTTTCAAGTATGTTTATATGGTAGTTCATTTATTTTTGCTTAACATTTAAATCACTATTTTGTTTTTATCAATGAATTTTGTTTTTTTTACCACTAAAAGACACTTGATAATACACACTGTCCCTTTAAAACAAGCCTATTTTCTAACAATTACAAAAGTAAAAAACTAAAGTAATTTAAACCTTACCCCTGTAGTGGATTAGATTATCATTACTATTATCCTTCACCAATTATACTTGTTTAGGGTAATGGACTTAATGGATATTTTTTTCACAAAACCATTCTTAACATTTGATGTTGTTGTTTTTTTTAGAGGAAGGGAAAGGGGCGTCATATTGCACACTTTGTTTGGTCATGGATGGACATATTGAGTTCTTTTTTAAATGGACCAGTTGGGTGTTTTTTTTCCCGACCAATTCCTACCAACACTGAACAATAGGTGGGCCGTGTTTACGCATGAGATGACTGGGAAAAATGAATCAGAGGTATTGCTGAGATGGCTAAAATGGTGTTTCACATTAAAATGACCTACGGATGAGTTATGGATCATGATTTATTCATTGTCACTCACTTGACTTCCACGAAGGCACTTGCGGATTTGCATTCCACTCGGTGTGATCGAAACAGTTGTTGCTGATGAACTGGAGACCAGTCCAGGGTCCCAGTATGATTATTCAAAAAACCAAAAGGAATCATCTTCAGTATCCCACTCTCAGATTCCAGTAATCCCAACCAAGAGTGCAGTTTACTTTTTAGAGTTTCGTTACCTTACTGATTTGCGTGGTGCATTGTGTTCTGCAATCTGATTGGCTAAACCAGGGGTCTCCACCATTTTCAAGCCAAAAGCTGCTTTGTTGTTACTAACTAGCGTAATGGGTATCCAGTTTTATATATGTATATCTTTTTTAATGTATATATTTTTTAATGACTGCCGCTAAATGTTAGTGTACTTATTTTTATTGCACTATAGTTATGATGCACTATTCTTTTTCATCGCATTATTATTATAATTAGGCGCTTTTTTTGCCTATTAATCCTGATAGTCTTTTATCTTTTTTTCACTTCGAAGTCTTTATTACATGTTTTATCCTGGAGTTTTAGGTTTGGATCCCTTAACCGATAGGGTCCTGGGGGTATCGTTTCCTGTGGTGTGCATTGGGCAAGTACAGCCTGGTGACGCCCATATATATATATATATATATATATATATATATATATATATATATATATATATATATATATATATATATATATATATATATATATATATATATATATATATATATATATATATATATATATATATATATATATATATATATTTATATATTTATTTGTCATGATTGCTAACTCTGGTCACCTGGAGCAATCATGTGGACGCCTTCTGATTGGCTGATGGTTCCTTCTTTAGCACAATCGTATCCTTCGTCAGAGGAAACGATTGTAACTCTGACTCTCCTGATTACCTGTTTCGCCTAGAACTCTGTTTATCTGTTTCTGCCTGCCTCCGACCCGACCTGCTTCCGTCCCACGTTACAAACTTCTCTCCAGCCCCGGTAAACTTGACCTCTTTGACTTCCGCACTCCGATTGGCCACTTGATCCGAAGCTATCTTCCCGGCTCCGCTGCTGACGTGTGACAGACATCACGTCTCCCGCAAGCCCTGTACGCTTCCCTAATAAAGAAATGTGACGAATGCTCTTGGGTTTCCTGGTCTGTTCTGGTCTCTTGATATATCTTGGTGGTTAGCGCGCAAACCCACAGTGCAGAGGAACAGGGTGCAAGTCCAGCTACCGTGGAGTTTGCATGTTCTATCCGTGCCTGCGTAGGTTTACTCCAGGCACTCCGGATTGGTCCCACATTCCCAAAAACATGCATGTCAGGTTAATTGGCCGGTCTGAATTGCCCCTAGGCGTGAATGAACGAGTGAGTTGTCTGTCTCTGTGTGCCCTGCGACTGGCTGGCAACCAGTTCAGGGACCCTAACCCTAACCCTAACCCTAACCCTAGAAAATACTCCACGGAATTCCAAGGTACAGAGGGTCATTCTGTCAGTCGGAATAAACAACAAGGAGCAACAACCTAAGAAGACAGAGGTGAAACAACTCCAGATGATGGTAAAAAACACCAAGGCTACCTTCCCAGCAGCTGAAATCTGGATACCGCTGATCAACTACTCACAGCATTAATTCCATAAATTCAACTTGGAGCAAATCAATGACCACATCTCCAGGAACATGCCATGCCTACCAAAACTCCCAGAACGGGACTTCCACAACACACAGGACGGAATCCACTGGACAGGTAAGACGGCCGACAAGATGTTAAAACACTGGCTACACAATTTAAACTGAACACCCCCACAAGCCCAAATAGGGAGAGGGATAAGAATATCATTCTACTAGCTCAGAACTTCACACCCACACAAAATCAGATTAGTCTACTAGAAAAGGGCTTATCATTTGTTCCCACGGTAAATGTTCGTAAAAAACAAAAGGAAATTCTGAGAGGAGAAATCCAAGAATTCCACCGAAAGCTTAAATTAGCAGCCTTCTTCAACAGATCAGAAGATTCAGAACAAAAACATTTCATACCAAAATCAGATTGGGAACCAAGAAACAACCAAATCCCTAACATAATAACACAAGTGATTAAGGATAACCAAAGCCTAATCAACACGCTAAACCCACAGTCTCAAAGAGACAAAGATAACCTTAGCAGAGGAGAATGTGAAGCTCTTTTTCAACTAGCTAACAACAAACAGATCGTTATTAAACCAGCAGACAAAGGTAGTGCAATAGTTATCTTAGACAGAACGCAGTACATACATGAAGCATACAGACAACTCAACAACACAACACATTAAAAGAAATTAACAAAACCGATATACCCAGAAACAGCCCAGAAAATAGAAGATATCATACAAACACTACTAGAAAATAAATATATTAGCAAAAAACAAAGCCGCTACATAATGGGAGAAGAAGAAGCCTGACCCCGTAAATTTTACCTGCTACCTAAAATCCACAAACCACCATTATCGTGGACTATACCATATGAAGTCCCAGCAGGAAGACCAATTGTCTCAGATTGCAACAGTGAATCCTACAGGACCGCTGAATACATAGACCACTTCCTCACTCCACTATCCACAAAACATAATAGCTACATTAAAGACACATATGACTTTGTAAACAAAATAAAACAGATTAGAATAACGCAGGAAACAATCCTATTCACCATTGACATAGACAGCCTCTACACAAACATAAACACAGTCGCAGGGTTAACAGCAGTAAAGCGCTGGATGGAAAAATACCCGGACGACAAACGCCCAGACACAGAATTAGTACAACTCCTAGAAATTAACCTCACTAGAAACGACTTTGAATTCAACAAGGAATTCTACTTACAGATTAGTGGTACAGCCATGGGCAAAAAATTTGCACCTGCATATGCTAACATCTACATGGCACATTGGGAGGGGACAGCTTTTGAAAAATGCGCCAAACTACCCAACAATTATTTTAGATACTTGGATGACATTTGGGGAACATGGACACATAGCACAGAGGAATTCAACCAATTCATTCAAACCCTCAACACACACCATTGTACAGTCAAACATTACACAAATGAACACCAGATAGATTTTCTAGACACAACCACTTACAAAGGACCCTCATTCACCCAAACACAAACTTTAGACACTAAGGCCTTCTTCAAAGACACAGACACACATGCGCTCTTACACAAAAACAGCCTACATCCAAAACACACCTACAGGGGCTTAATAAAATCACAGTTGCTCAGATTTCACAGAATCTGCTCACAGAATACGGACTTTGAAAAGGCTACCCAAACCCTTTTCAAGGCACTGAGACCAAGAGGATACTCTAGATCTTTCCTCAGGCAAGTCCGTAAAACATTTTTAACCACAGGGCAACGGGACACACAGAAAATCATCCCCCTAATAAGCACCTACTCAGCATTTAGCCAAACTGCTAATAGAAAAAATAGACAAAATATAAACCAGACACTACAGAACACAGACATAATCCAAGATTACAAAATCATCTCAGCCTTTAAAAGAAACAAAAACCTCAAAGATTACTTAGTAAAAAGTAAATTACCGGAAATCAACGTAACACGAACACAGGGCCCCACATTCTACAAACAAGCCACCACAGTTAGGAACACCGTCACCAACACAAACTACCTAATCAAACAAACACTCACACCTAATACGGAAAACTGTATATATGTCACACTGGATAATAAAACTCATCACTCTCTTTCCAGATGGACTAAACAAACGCAGGTAAGACAAGAAAAGCTCCAGTTTCCTGAATGGCCAGTGCAAAAACTTACTTTCCCAAGGGCCTCAGATTTAGGGGACCTTGGGAAAGAAAGATTGCTTCCTAACCTAACCCTAACCCTAACCCTAACCCTAACCCCCTGCCCACTATATATATATATATATATATATATATATATATATATATATATATATATATACTGTATATATATATATATATACTGTATATATATATATATATATATATATATATATATATATATATATATATATATATATATATATATATATATATATATATATATATATATATATATATATATATATATATATATATATATATATATATATATATATACAGTGCATCCGGAAAGTATTCACAGCGCTTCACTTTTTCCACATTTTGTTATGTTACAGCCTCATTCCAAATTGTATTAATTTAATCCCTTATCGCAAAATTCTACACAAAATACTCCATTATGACAATGTGAAAAAGTTTTTTTTTTAATTTTTTTGAATTTATTGAAAATAGAAAACTAAGAAATCATATCAAACATAAGTATTCACAGCCTTTGCCATGAATCTTAAAATCAAGCTCAGGTGCATCTTTTTTCCACTGATCATCCTTGTGATCTTTCTACAGCTTAATTGGAGTCCACCTACAGTAAATTCAGTTGATTGGACATGATTTGGAAAGGCACACACCTGTCTATATAAGGTCCCACAGTTGAGTGTGCATGTCAGAGCATAAACACCAAGCATGAAGTCAAAAGAACTGTCTGTAGACCTGTGAGACAGGATTGTCTTGAGGCACAAATCTGGGGAAGGATACAGAAAAAATTCTGCTGCTTTAAAGGTCCCAAATGAGCACAGTGGCCTCCATTATTTGTAAATGGAAGACATTTGGAACCACCAAACTCTTCCTAGAGCTGGCCGGCCTTCTAAACTGAGCGATCGGGGAAGAAGGGCCTTAGTCAGGGAGGCGACCAAGAACCCGATGGTCACTCTGTCAGAGCTCCAGCGTTCCTCTGTGGAGAGAGGAGAGCCTTCCAGAAGGAAAACCATCTCTGCAGCAATCCACCAATCAGGCCTGTATGGTAGAGTGGCCAGACGAAAGCCACTCCTTAGTAAAAGGAACATGGAAGCCCGTCTGGAATTTGCCAAAAAGCACCTGAATGACTCTCAGACCATGAGAAACAAAATTCTCTGGTCTGATGAGACAAAGATTGAACTCTTTGGTGTGAATGCCAGGCGCCATGTTTAGAGGAAACCAGGCACCGCTCATCACCAGGCCAATACCATCCCTACAGTGAAGCATGGTGGTGGCAGCATCACGCTGTGAGGATGTTTTTCAGCAGTAGGAACTGGCAGACTAGTCAGGATAGAAGGAAAAATGAATGCAGCAATATATAGAGATATCCTGGATGAAAACCTGCTCCAGAGCGCTCTTGACTTCAGGCTGGGGCGAAGCTTCATTTTTCAGCAGGACATGGACCCAAAGCACACAGCCAAGGTCTCAAAAGATTGGCTTCAGAACCACTCCGTGAATGTCCTGGAGTGGCCCAGCCAGAGTCCAGACTTGAATCCGATCGAACATCTCTGGAGAGATTGAGACTTATTGCAAAGAAGAATGGGCAAAACTGCCTAAAGATAGGTGTGCTAAACTTGTGGGATCATATTCAAAAAGACTTGAGGCTGTATTTGCTGCCAAAGGTGGATCAACAAAATATTTAGCAAAGGCTGTGAATTCTTATGTAAATGTGATTTCTTAGTTTTCTATTTTTAATAAATTCAAAAAAAGTAAAAAAAAAAAACTTTTTTACATTGTCATAATGGAGTATTTTGTGTAGAATTTTGTGATAAGAGATTAAATTAATACAATTTGGTATGAAGCTGTAACATAACAAAATGTGGAAAAAGTGAAGCGCTGTGAATACTTTCCGGATGCACTGTATACTGGGTGAATAGGAACGGAGAGAGCACAGTCCCCTGCGGCGATCCTGTGCTGCTAACCACATTGTCCGATGTACAGGCCCCTTGTTTCACATACTGGGGTTTTGTACATGTTTGCCAGTCCATTGTCATTATTGTCTCGTTTTAGTGTTGTCACAGCCGTGTATTGTTTTCAATTTACTGAATCTTTGCTTTACCAGGAATTCTGCTTGAAAAACATTTGGACTGTCTCTTTCGCCAACGTGAGTTTGCCAGATCACTGATACTTTGCCTGCCCCTGCACTTCGACAATTGTCTCTGGTGATCAAGATACTGTTGCCTCGATGTTCTGTCCCTCCTGTGTACCAAACCTGGAGCCAATAAACGAGTTGCGTTTATCTGTGCTTCTGCATTGTGCCTTTGGGCTACCCCAAACGGGTCTTCAATACATGGGTCGCATGTGGCTTGCGGGCTGTGGTTTGCACACCCCTGCACTAAATATCCCAGTGACATCTAGTGGTCAAAAATTATACAGTGTCCCTTTAAAGAAATAGGCAAAAGAGGAAGGTGTTAGGGCACGTCTTAAGTCCATCCCAATTGGTAATAATTTAGTAATAACATAACTTTTTGGTTTTTGTAATACTAGCTTCTCATGTTAATCATAAACAAAACGGTATCTCTTAGCTTTAAGCCCCAGTGTGTAATATTTGACCATTAGATGTCACTGTATTGTCTAATGCAGGGGTCTCCAAATCGCAGCCAGGGGGCCAATAGTAGCCCGCAGGATGATAGTTTGAGGCCTCCGCCTTAATATGAAGATTTAAGGGATAGTGCGTATTATTTGACCACTGGACATTTCTGTATTCCGTCGTGCCACAGAAAAAAAGTGTTTATAGGATAACGTAAGACAAGATACGGGGACAAAAAAAATTCAACATTTCACCAGATGATTCCTATAGCCTTTTAGCCACCTTTCTGTGACAAATTTTAGCCCACCCCATATCTGACATGGCAACCATAAATAAAAGGAAATTCCCATTTTTTGGGGGGCAAAATCCACAACTACTGCGTTTCCCTAATTTGCTCAGAGACTGTGGCTGTATTCAAAGAATGTAGGTTCAAGAGACACTGCCAGACAAAACATGCTGACTGCAAAGGCTAACTGGAAAAGAAAACTGAAAAGATGAATCAACTGGAAGCTGTGTTACCGGCATAGCATCCCTTTTCCACGGGTTACGAGTTAAATGAAAATGCTTCAAAGGCAAGCTACGAGGTTGTGATGCTGAACGCTAAGCACTACAAAACTTTACCAGAAGGTGAATTTATTAAAGACTGTATGAAAAATGCCAGGTTGAATAGTAGGACCTCACACATTTTTAGCTTAGCTAATCAGACCTGCTTTCTGAAAGGTTTGGACACCCCTGTGCTAGGGCTTTATTGGTGGGAGCCCAAATAACCGTTAACCCCCAGCCTCCCATTACGCCGACGCAGTTAGGAACATCAATTACATAGCTGATTACATTTCTCCAAACCTTAACTGCGTCGCCTAGCAACGGAAAATCTGCACCGCCGGCACAGGATAAATCATTTTCATTAATTAATATCATTTCACAAAAGAAAGCCGATTGAACATGGGCTTTTAAACTCAACGCCCAAGGCACAAGGGTGACAAAAATGACACACTGGAAAGTTTTTTTTTTTTTGCCTTAGCAAGAGACGCTTTCTGGTAATGAGGACTTTTCAGCCACCTAATTATACACCCCCGCACTCCTCATGTTGATTATTGGAGAACTTACCCCCCTTGCTGCAAAAACTTTCTTTTTTTTTTGACAACGGAGTCTGGCATTGACGGTGAACAGCTTGAAGGGAGCTGGGCACAACCAGTAGATTAGAAGAGGAAGCATAGCCGATTGGATTACACTTAATGCGCCATTTCGCGGAGCGTAACATGTCATTTTCTGGGCGTCATTCCCTTATTTGTATTTGCCCAATTAGAATTTAAAGCAAATTGAGTGCCTTTACAAACTAACCCTTTGGCTCTAGTAACACTAAAGATGGCCGGACCAATCGAAATGTTGATATTATTGATACTAACCAAGTATTTGGATAAGATCGATTCGATTGTCTTGGGATTCACACCGTCTTTACATTTTAAATATCCCTATTCAGAAGCAGTCGGTAACCTTTTTGACTCAAAGAGGCTCTTTTTAGAGTACTGGCTTTTTAGACTCAGCTCACTAAAGAGGGGTGGCTTATTTGGCTCTAAACTCTTTTTAAGATTTTGTTGTTTTGAATGGTACATTATCAATAATAATAAAATATAATGTACCAAATTATTTAACTTTGAAAATGTATTGTACTATTATATTTGATTAGCCTTTATTATTTAGATAAACAGTTAATTTTTGCCTAATATAAACTCTCAATTTGTTGATACGAGGCCGACAACAAAGAGAGGACCCCACCCTTATCAACCAGTCGAGAGAGATAGGAAGAGAGAGAGAGAGACATAGAGAGATGAAAAGCAAGAGAAACCGAGAGAAATAAAATGTGAGAAAGTGAGAGAGAAAGAGAAAGGAAGAGAGAAGAAAAGAGAAAGAAAGAAAGAGAAGGAGAGAGAGTAAGGGGAGAGAAAGACAAAGACAGTAAGAGCGAAGAGTGAAAGAGAGAGAGAGAGAGGGAGAGGATGAGAGTCAAAGAAATAGAAGGGGAAGGGAGAGAGAGAAAGATGGAGGGTAAAAGATTGAGAAGGTGGGAAAGGGAGAGAGAAAGAGAAAGAGAAACTGAAAGAGAAAGAGGAAGAGAAAGAGAGCAAAAGAAAACTTGAGAGAGAATGAGAGAAAGTAAAAGAGAGAGAAGGTGAGAGAGAGGGGGAGAGAGAAAGGGAGAAGGAGAGATAGAAAGGAATTAGGGATAAAGATAGAAAAATAAAGGGAAAAGAGAGGAGGAAATGGAGTAAGTGAGAGAGAGAGAGAGAGAGAGAGAGAGAGAAAGATAAAGGCAGAGAGAGAGAGAGAGAGACAAAAAGTAAGAAAGAGTGACTTTCGAAGAATGAAAAAGAGAAAATGAGAGCGAGCAGGTCAAAGAGAATGGGAGAGACAGGGGGAAAATAACACAAGACAGAAAGCGAGAGAAAGAAAACTGGAGAAAGTGAGAGAGAAAATGGAGGGAAAAAAGAAAAATAAAGAGAAACAGTGAAACCTTGAAAATGGAAAATGATAGAGCGGACATGAAGGAAAACGAGAAAGAAAGAAAGAAACAAAGGAAGAAAGGAAGGAAGAAAGAAAGAAAGAAAGAAAGAAAGAAAGAAAGAAAGAAAGAAAGAAAGAAAGAAAGAAAGAAAGAAAGAAAGAAAGAAAGAAAGAAAGAAAGAAAGAAAGAAAGAAAGAAAGAAAGAAAGAAAGAAAGAAAGAAAGAAAGAAAGAAAGAAAGAAAGAAAGAAAGAAAGAAAGAAAGAAAAAAAGAAAGAAAGACAGGGAGTATGACCTTGAAAGAGAGAAAGAAAAGACAAAAAAAGGATAAGAGACGGATAGAAAAGACAGATAAATGGAGAGTTTTTAAGGGAGCCAGCTCCTTCTTGATGGGGAGCCTGCTCTCGTCGGTCAATCTAAAGAGTCGACTCTCACAACCGTTTCCTTCTCGAACGACCCATCACTGACTGGTTCACTAATCTGTTTGTGTTTGGTGCTTGTCACGCGACTCTCCCTTTTCTACAAGAAATTGAAAATGTGGTCGAACGAGGTGAATTTGGACCGTGTATGTTCACGTGCAAGTTCGGAGAGCAGATCATCTCAACAGTGGGAGGGAATCCCTCCAGTACGCCGCGCTGTTTCCTTTACCAAGGAAACCCACACATGGGGTGCGCTTTCTGACGCAACTGCCCTTTTTAGGAAACATGCGTCAATGGAGCGAATCAAGTGCGAAAATGCAAGTGTGGACCTCACAGTTGCCTCTGACGTCCGGAAACCAGCAAAACAATTATTTGACGTTTTAGATGATTCGTTCTTGGTTTCATCCACTGAAGGGCCGCTGTCACAAATGAGGCAAATTGACGGGGGAGAGGACATAACTATTTTAACCCCCAAATATTTTTTCCACTGCGCTGCTTCCAGTATTTTTCATAGATGTGTTTCAGAATTTGCGTGTCTAAAAGTGTACAGCTTATTCTTGTATTTTGTAGTTCATTTGTTGTTGCACTAAAGAGACAATATGTTTAATAGACATTTTGTTGTGTCATGCAGGGATTACAGTTTAAAGTTGCTTAATATAAATAAGTTTAAATGAGTTTATGGCAGGGCAGCACGGCGGCGCAGTTATTAGCGCGTGTGCGGCACAGTTCTAAGGTCTTGGGAACCTCCTGTGTGGGTTCAAATCCAGCTACCGGACTTACTGTGCGGAGTTTGTATGTTCTCCCCGTGCTTGCGTGGGTTTCTTCCGGGTACTCCGGTTTCCTCCCACATTCCAAAGACATGCATTTCAGGTGGATTGGCCGGTCCAAATTGTCCCTAGGTGTGAATGAGCGAGCGAGTTGTCTGTCCCTGTGTGCCCTGCGATTGGCTGGCAACCAGTTCAGGGTGTCCCCTTTCCCACTGCCCGTTGATTGCTGGGATGGGCTCCAGCACCCCCGCGACCCTACTGAAGATAAGCGGTGAAGCTAATGAGAGAGAGAGAGAGATGAGAGTTTATGGCAAATGGAGATAAACAAAAGTTATTTTAATATAGTAGAATAATAGATATTTTAAAATATATCAAAGTATTTTGTGAAGAACATTACAGGTGCGGCAGTAGCTCAGGAGGTAGCGCGCTCGTCTTGGGATCAAGAGATCGCAGTTCGCAGTTCGAATCCCGGCTCCTCCGTGTTACATGTCGAAGTGTCCTTGGGCAAGACACTGTACCCCTAATGCCCCCAATAAGCAGGTTAGCGCCTTACATTGCTGCATGGCCGCTATTGGGAAATGTGAAGCACACTGTAAAGCGCTTTGGGAAGTCTTGACTTGAAAAGCACTATATATAAAATGCAGATCATTACATTATTATAAGTAATATAGTATACTGTTTTTTTTCTGCTATCTTTTGAATTACTTGTTATTACGTTTTTTTCTTGTTTATTTTTTACTGATTTCTTTCTTTGTATATTGTTCTTCTTTTCCCCTTTTCTTTTATTATGTTGTTCTTTTTTCCTAGTTTTTGCCTTCTTTTTCTTGCTTTTTATATTGTTCTATCGCCTTTTTTCCATTTATCATTTTTTTTGTTTCTTTTTTCATTACTTTCTCTTTGTTTCTTGCTCTTTGCTCATTTTTCCTGTTTTTTTATTTTTTTCTCTCTTTTTAGTTTTTTTCTTTTATTCTTTTTGTTTCTGTTTTCCCAACTTTTTAGTTATTTTGGGGGGCTTTATTATTTCTTCTTCTTTTAAAAAAACATTTTCCTTTTACTGTTTTTCTACTTTTGTTTCTATAATTACTATTAAAAAGAAAATCCAGGCTCCTCTAACCACCTCATCCAGTTTTCTTGTCCATCCATGGTTGGGCACTGCCCACTTTTGCCATCTCCCCCAAACCCCGATAACGCCCATGATCCACGCTGTAATTCTTATGGCAGTGGAGGAAGCTTTCTAACTGCACAGCGTGTTCCGCCACTTTTTTAGAAAAAGAAAAAAAAGCCTCCCCTCCCTTCTCTTTCAGCTCAAATTGCACCGCCCATGCGCGTGACGTAAGTTCTTTCGTCGGTGTTGAAAAGCAGTTGCACTTCTCCATAGTGCCATTGAAGTGAGTCATCTCTAGGAAGTGAGGTTAAAAAAAGAAAGAAAAAAAACAGAAGAGGAGGGAAAAAACTCGCATCGAAGTGTTCCGCGAACGCCGCGTGGAAAAACACTAGGACCGACGCGCAAAAAAAAAAACCCGACCGTTAAGTGAGTGCCACCTTGTAGGGATCTCAACTTTAAGGTTAAGTTTGCGCACCTTGCACCTTCTTGAGTAGCAGACGGACAATCGCCTCCCTTATTTAACGTCACCGCGATGTTGCACCTTTAACCACCTTTTTGCCTGGAAAACTAGCGAGTATTAGCGAGTATTCCAATTGGTGATTTTTTGAACACCGTGTTGGTGCCTTTGGGGATTCGCCGCCCTCAACTCTACGCACAAGTCTCCTTATACCTTTATTTTTTTCCTGGATCATGTACCAGGACTACTCCGGGAATTACGACACCTCGTCCCGCGGCAGCAGCACTTCTCCGGCCCAGCCCGAGTCTTTTACGAGCGGCAGCAGCACGATCGGTAGCCCCATCTCTACCTCCGCCTACCAGGTAAATACTCTTACTTTTTTGTCGACAACCGTCATTTTCCCTCTGTGTAAACGGTTCAAGAACCATATGAAAAGTAAAAAATTGCCCCGCTTGTTTTTGTATATAATCCCATACCCTCAATTTAAGAGTATAAATCAATAAAGTTATTTTATTCACTAAATGAAGCACATTGGGTACATAAACGCAACAGGAGCGTAGTTTTGGCATGGACGTGTCCCTTTCAATATCGAGAAATCCATTTTTGGTCCATATGGGAAGTAAAAAGGCGCCTCTTGTCTCTAATAACACCCTACATTCTCATTTCAAGTGTAGATTCCCAGTTATTCTACAAATTAAATAAAGCACATAAGCGCACCACGTACGCAACAGCGTAGTTTTGGCATTGACTGATGGGACATGTCCCTAACACTGTATCGAGAAATCATTTTTCTGTCCTAATGAGAAGTAAAAATGCACTTCATGTATTTAAATCCAACCGCATTCCTTTAATTTACGTGTATTATTGCGGCCATTTTACACACTAAATAAAACATTGGGTACAAAGTGCAACAAGGGCTCAAGAGCGTGATTTTGGCATTGACGGTGGAGACGTGCCCCCACTAATAATGAAAAATCATCGTTTGGTCATATGATAGGTAAAAAAGTGCACCTCTTATCTTTTTATACAACGCCGTACCCTCAATTTTAGTGTATATTCGCATTTATTTTAAACACTATTTAAACTACTGATGGTACATTGGGTACACGAATGCGCAAGCGCATAGTTTTTGGCATGGACGGAAGGTGTCTCCACCAATCTCGAGAAAATCCCAATATAATGTGATTACTTAAAAATGTGCTATATTCCCCACCAGTATCCAATGATCATTGTTTTGTCCCCGCCAATATTTTGAGATTACTAAAAAAATGCGTTCTGTCCACAACCATTGCAAAACCAAACACCCTTGGATAAATTCGGCGATTAAAAATTGAATTGTGCATACCATGGAAGCTGCATTTGCCGTTTCTGAACACATTTAAATGGACACATGAAGAATATGATCAGATTCTGTCTTGCTTTAAATAAACAAACTAATAACGGTATCGGTGAGCGCATAGCAACAGGCGTAACCGAGTGGTTTCGTCATACACCGAAGAAATCTTTTATTTCTAAGGAAACAGAGAAAAAAATCAGATTAGGATTTTTTTCCAAGTAATTACTGGTGTTGCGTAAATTGCAAATACGAATCTAATCTGTCATCGGCGCATTCGACGTGCGTAAAAATGCTGCGCTGCTTCCCGGTTTACTGGAACTGACCGGGTTTCGCATGCACCCAGCAAATGAGTCACCAGATCAACAAAAAGTTCCACAAGACTGCCGGGATATCCGACGGAAGGTTGGGAATAACTGGAATAGAAGGACGTGCGTAAATAACAGATGGGGGGGGGGGGGGTATGTAGCCTCCCCCTTTTTCATACCTGTCAACCTCAGTCTATTGCTCCCCTTAATTAATTATCGCAATTTCCCTTATTAAGCGATATTAAACTTACAAAGACCATTGGCTCACAGTAAAATATACTATGTAGAATTAAAAACAAAGATAACCTGTGTAAACAAGTTTTATTTTAAGCTACACAAACTATTCTTTCAGAATCTTAGTTCACTTGCAGTACATTTATTATTGTTTTGCTTAATGCTTGTTATACGTACGTAACAGTGCAGGATTTAGCATTGTTCTATTGATGGGCTTACTTTGTAGAAACTGTAACAATTTAGTTATCTTGAAACCAAGATGTCTGAGTATTAGTTCCCATTGTCTTTCTACACACTGTATGTGCAAGGCGTTTTAAAAAATAATATCCTTTGAATATTAAAAAAACTAATTATTATACTGAATACTGGATATATATATATATATATATATATATATATATATGTATGTATGTATGTATGTATGTATGTATGTATGTATGTATGTATGTATTAGCATGTCTTTCTCTTGAGCAGATAAATCATAAAATAAAATACTGTACCCAAAATATACTTCAGCATGTTTGGCAGGATACCGACTTGGTGTGGATATTTGAACAATTGTAAAATCGTTCTCATAATCCACATGCTTTTGAATTTGGAAGAATAAATGTTATGATAGTCAACATTATGCTGTTTAGCAATATCATTTGTCTTAATTGTGTACGTTCTGTGTTATTGACGTCACAGAAGATATTAAATTTTTGAATAACCCCATATTTTCCTCTCATGTCAAAAAACTTTTAGGAAGGCAAAGCAATAAAATGACAAACAAATGATTGAGATTTCTAGTTTTTCGCGAAATATTAGCATCCTACGATGACGTTGTCGTCTGCTACAAGTGGCCAATCCGTATTCGAGCCGAAAAAGGGAAGCCAAGATTGGTCCAACAAAACCCAAGTTTTCTTTTCATACAAAAATTGTTACACAGCGCACACAATCGCAAATGATAAAAAAATGTATAAAATACGGGAATAATGTACAAGTTGACATGTATGCTTTTCCTCTGTCAGCCAACACTTGTTCCTAGCACCTACTTGTTATTATTTAACTCTGAGTTTCTGTGGTGAAGATAACGGGGCACTACGGGATTCCCCGCATGATTCACATATTATGTCACTCTTTCACTGTGGATTGAATCATGATGAGCTAGCTATAAAAATGTGCTAACCACAACCTATTTTGCTTTTCTCCTCCTACACAGAAATATAGGGTTGACATGCCCGGCTCCAACAGTGCTTTCATCCCTACCATTAATGCAATCACGACAAGCCAAGATCTTCAGTGGATGGTGCAGCCAACAGTCATCACGTCCATGTCGAACCCTTATTCGCGCTCGCACCCGTACAGCCATCACCTGAGCAATGGGCAGGGGCTTCTGGGCCACAACCCCCTGGCCCGACCTGGGGTCATCCGCTCGGTTGGGGACGCCAGGGGCAGACGCAAGAGGGAAGAACAGGTGAGGTTTTAAAAGTTAAAAAAAAAAAAATACGATTGAGCTGCTAGTAACTTCCTTTGTGTTGATTTTAACATGGGAAATTGGAATGGAGGGATTTTGAAGTATTACTAATTGGAAGTTTTTAATTTAAAGGAAGAAAATAGATGAAATTCAATGCATACAAAAAAACCCATCCTAAACCGATTGGTTTCTGCGCCTAGATGCAAGGGCATTATTTAATTCTTTAAAGATTATCTAACCACTTAAAGTTCCTGTAAAATTTACCTAAAATCCCAATTCCAACGTACCCAAAGTAAATTGAATGCTGTTTTGAACCATTTGGAGAATATACTGTTTTTTTCTCTCTTTTGAAAGGTAACACTCTGACGTTTTGTCCCAAACTGAAATCATCACTGCCAGTGCTAGTAATATTCAGAAATCCGAGTTAGAACACACAAAAATAGAAGGTTTTTATTCTAGTCTGATTTTTTTTTTTTTTTTAAGAGTGCAGCATGGGTATTTTAGCTGGAAAACAGGTGAGACAATCGCTTTAAGCTTTACCTGGTACCTTGTTAAATTTGGAGACGACCAGTTTACAGCCTAAAATCTTTGCAAACATTTATTTTACTTTGGCAATTTTTTTAGACATTGTGAAAGAGTTATAAATGTTTGAATTCTCTTTCCGGAAGTAAATCTATGATTGTGCACACTTGCGCGTGATAATTGCATGTAAAAATGGATCCCGGGTTGCCTTTACACACTTATATTTTCCGCTCTGATTTCAGGACAGCCTGTAAAATTGAATAAAATTAATTTGGGAATTTCATTGGCTAACCAATGTGTCAATCTACATTTTAATCGGTCACTATGGGCTAAAGTTTTTTTCCAACACAGGCCCTTGGAGGTTGTCACAGGCTAAGGGCCGTGAAAAAAATCTTGCAATTGGCCAAGAGTGGTGTCAATCAAGAGGTTAGAGGCTATCAGCTATGTCAGAAATAATCTGACAAATCTGTTTTTTGAAAAGGGAGTGTTAGAGCGAAACAGTTTACAACAAGGATCAGCAAACGATGCAGGAATGCTTTTAGGTGTAATGACGCTCATCATATTTTGAATCCCAAGAATTTAAGCTTTCCTATTAAATGTGGCATGACCATTGACTGGTGTCATCACAAAGACTTTGTTTATCAACTGTGAGGTGGGCCGTCAGACCCATAAGGAGTTAGTTCTTATTTTATATTTCAACTTAATTAAATTGAATTACGATTGACAGAGAGGTGCTCGTAACATCCTTTTTGGTTTTTTCCTTTTTTCTTTTATTTTCTATTTATTTCTTCTTTCATTATTTATTTTCTTTTCAAAAGTAATAAGCTGCACTGGTAGTCAGTGTTAGGCACCATACTTTAAAAGCGTAATTTTAGTGACTCACTACTAAAAGGTGACTGCGTTAGTAACTGAATTACTCTATAGTAAAAGTGACTAGTGTCTTCCGTTGTGCTTTTAGAACTCGTTTTGGTGGCACAACAATATACGGCGATGTCTAGTGGGCAAAAAATACACACTGTCCCTTTAACTTTCATATTAAGGCACGTTCCTTAAACTATCATCCTAGGGGGCTGCTATTGGCCCCTGGGGCCACAAGTCTAAGGCCCATGCTAAATGTTTAATAGACTATTTAATAAATAAATGAATTAATAAAGGTTTCTATTTCGCGGAACCTTTTTGGAATGCAACCGCCAGTGAAAAGCAAGGGAATTCTTTATTACTTGGCTTTAATTCTGAATGTTTCAAAACCAATTGGATGAAATTGTCTACTTATGAACCAATATAAGATGAAATATAACATGTAAATGTAGATGTCTTCATGCAAATTTCTTCGTAAATACATGCGAGAAAAAATACATACATTATCCTTCTTTCTTATATTTTTCCGAGGTATTGAATTGCGTATTGGCTGATAAGAAAATCCAATCAATCAATAATTCATCAATCAATCATTTTTTTTCCCTCGTAGCCCGGCCCCTTAGCTGATTTTTTTTCTTTTTTAACCCAATAAGGCCCACGACTAAAAAAAAAAAAGGCCACCCCTGCAGAACGGTATTTATCTTGTCTCCATGCAAACACATTTGTCTTTGCATGATGCCTTCAGGCTCGAAATATCGCACAATGCATGCATGTTAACGACACACTGGCACATTTTTTCCCTCAGCTCACCCCAGAAGAAGAAGAGAAGAGGAGGGTGCGGCGCGAGAGGAACAAGTTAGCCGCCGCCAAATGCCGCAACCGCAGACGCGAGTTGACGGAGATGCTGCAAGGGGTGAGTAAGAACGTTTTGGACAATGCTGCATCACAAAAACTGACCATCTGGTCTTTATATTTTTAGCATCCTGTGTAAACACTGCATTATATATAGTGAATATTTATTGTCAAAGACCAACAAAACTTTGTTTGGAGCATCCATTTATCCAATCATTAAAAGAAAATACAAAATCCACAGGGGGGGGGGTATTGGGTGGACATATCTATTCTACACTGCGGTCAACATTACTGGTGGGCTACATTATTGATTATGACAGAGGCCACTCGTCAAGTTTGCACATGCAAACTACTACAGCCCTAAAAAATGTTATGCTGCAATAATAATTTGTGTGTATGTTAATTTAAAATTACAGTAACTTCAATTTAAGTGTACAGTAAATGCTTACGTATCATCAACAGCCTCTCGATCTCATACCAGTCAACATCCGTCAATTACTCCACTGAATAAAAATCCTTTATATTAAGCGAAGATAAACCTTAAAAACACAATGTGGCATTTGTTTTCTCTCAGCAAGACGGACTATGAAGAATAGCACGATAATATTAGCAATCTATGATGATGTTGTCGTATGCTATCATTGACAGAGACTGATTATGGTTGAAATGGGCAGGACAAGATAGGTCCTTTTTAAAAAAAACATTTTTCCCGCATAAAAATTGTTATACGGCGTACACAATGTGAAATGATCAAAAACTGTATGAAATAACAGAAAAATGTATACGTTGACAGGTGTACGATCTCTGTGAATTGAGTTTTGTAGGACAAAATTAAACATAGAACATGTTATAAAATTAAGTAAAGAGTATTCAAATTAGTAAGAAAATGAATAAGTTAATAATGAATGAATAAATTCAGCAAGTAAGTTAGTAATTAAGTAAATTTTCTACACCAGTGGTGAACAATTACCGGGCTGTCGATAGATACCAGGCCCCGCAGAAAGAAAAAGAACACCATTTTTATTAGTGTTAAATAAAATGAAATGATCTGAATTTATATAGCGCTTTACAAGTCAATGAAGACTTCCCAAAGCGCTTTACAATGTGCTTCACATTTACCCATTCACCCACACTCAGACACCAATAGCAGCCGTGCAGCCATGCAAGGCGCCAACCTGCTTTTTGGGGGCATTAGGGGTTCAGTGTCTTACCCAAGGACACTTCGACATGTAACACGGAGGAGCCGGGTTTCGAACTGCGATCTCTTGATCCCAAGGCGAGCGCTCTACCTCCTGAGCTACTGCCGCCCCTGAGTTTACACATTTGGTTGTTTTTTTTTAACCCAAAACAATACTCAAACTTAGGGTGTATGTTAATCTTAGGTTTTACGGTAGTATATCTTTGTATTGAACAAGGATTGATCAGTCCACAAATATCACTGACCTCATTTGCACAGAATTGGATGCAACGGGAATTGAACCCAGATCGGGGGCCACTGGGATTGTAGATGACATAGAAAAATACATCAGATTTGATCTCATCATCACACTAAATTTACTCACAGGGTCATGTTGTACAATTTGGTAATATAGCACTATGAGAAAGAGTTCAGCCAAAGCAACGTTGTACAACGTGGTACTGTGAGTAGAAATAGTGTGGTGAGATAAAATTTAATTCATTTAGTCTCTCATGGTCCAGTGATTACACAATGAATTTGGGATTGTGATTATTATTGTTATTATTATTATTATTACCAATGTGACTATTGGGCTGGACCACAAAAATATAGTTAGACATTAAACAGGTTGCTGAACACCTTTCTACAAGAAATAAGATCTGAAAAATAAAAAATAGGGATCAATATGACAAATGACTAAATAAATCACAAAATGCATGAATAAACTGAGTGAATACAGTACATGACAGAATACATGAACAAGTACACAACCACACGACGAAAACATGACAAATAAATATTATTTACCTGTGCATTTATTTCTTCATATGGCAGGATCGGTCCTGCATAATTGTCGGCTAACACGGGAAAAAAAATATTATTTTGAAAGTGTTTTCATTTATGCCATTGTCAGAGGACACTTTTTGCATCTAGTTTAGGAAAATGTTGATTGTGAAGCTTAAGATGTTTGCAAAGAACTGCTGCAGACAAGACAATGATGCAAGCTGCCCTCAAGCCTGGCAGCCATACAATAGTTTGACGAGTGATTGTACTCCACCCTCAGGTTGCAACCCTGCAATACTGGTTTCAGTTTTTGAGCCCCTTGCTTATAAAAAAAACTGCCAGGAGCACAGTTTTGCAGTCTGAGACAAGGAATGACTCACAAAACGAACCAATTACCTCCATTTTCAATGAGCTTAAGCTTGTCGAGACTTCCAAAACTGCTAGGAATGGAATTCTCCGCCGGCAGAACTCTCAGCAGCAAGTAGTGACATACCTGTCAACTTATACATTTTCCTCGTATTTTATACGTTTTTATTATCCTTTCAAATCGAGTAAGCTGTATACACTTTTAGTATGGGGATTTTTTCCTTTTAAACTCTTATTTTTTGTCAAACCTTTCTCATCTTGTTAGCCACAAGGGTGAATATTTCTATTAATGAATGAATGAAAACTTTATTTCGAACATTAAAATAAAACAGGACCAAAAAAAATGAGTCAACAACAAAATAATGTCACATAACGTGTTCAAAAAGGGGTATATGTATATATATGCTACTGTTGTTAGCGTCTGGCATACCTTCAATGGCCAGAGGGCTCCAACTGGCGTTTTGAATTGGGAAATTATCACACACCTGTGCCCATTCACCCTGAACCCATTAAAATGACAATTTTGTTCAGCAAACTCTGTCGGCTCTTTTTAAGTTCTTCTGTCATCCTTAGTTCCATCTTCACCACCACGCCAGGTTTGTTTGTTTTCTGTTTTTTTGTCACTTTGATCCTTGCATTTTCCATTTCCAATTTTGTTGTTGTTGCTAGTTTGAACTTTGTCAAGTTTGTTTTTTGTTTATATTTTATTTTTTGACATTTTGTCAGTCTTTTAGTTCCCCGTTGTTTGTTTCTTTGGTCTTGATTTTTGTAAATAAATACTGTCCTTTACCAGACCTTTGCCTGCAGTATCTGCCTTCCCCAGATGGGTTCATAATCACTACTACCAAAAAAAATAACAACAAAATAACAAAAATGTCCTTTTAAAGACTTCAGGATGATTGGGCACAGGTTTGTGGTACTTTGACTCACCTGTGCCCAGTTCAAAACGCCAGTTGAAGCCCTCTGGTGGCTGGAGGTATGTCAGACCCTAACAACTCTACAAATATTTCACAACAAATGTTAGCAGTTCAACAATAAAATACTCAACAGAGTGTGTTTTACACTGCAGTGTAAATCTGACTTTTCTGTACTTTTTCCATTATGTATCCAGCCAACCAGACTATCCTGCCCTTTCTCAAACCAGTGATTGGATCTGAGGAGCAGAAGTTTATCAAACCTGGAGTCAGATAGCTTGTTCCTCGACACAAAAGACACTCCAACCGAGGGTTAACGACAAACCAGTTTTTGCGTAGCGCGGCTTAGCTTAGTGGTCAAAAAAACGTTTGCCCTTCCGGGATGAATACATGCCTCACAACAAGCACAAAAACTTCTTTTTAAATGGGTGATTCAAACAGAAAAATTAGTCTTTTTATATTTAATATATTGTTTGAAAAACAAAAAAGAAAATCATCACACACATTATTACATATAAATTTCCCTACCTCATGGTTTTCCACTTACAAACATTTTTGAAAAATCTCTAGGGGGCCACTAGGGCTCGGGTCGACAACGAGCTGGTCCTGAGCTGCATGCGGTTCTTTGGCCTACCTATTGGCTCCTTGGCACCTTTTCCAAAATGTTTGACAATGGCATAAACATTATTATTATTAGGGGCGGCATTAGAGAGCGCTCGATTCCCGGCTCCTCCGTGGTATATGTCGAAGTGTCCTTGGGCAAAACACTGAATCCCTAATGCCCCCAATAAGCAGGTCGGCGCCTTGCATGGCCGTTATTGGTGTGTGACTGTGTGTGTAAATGGGTATGTGTGAAGCACATTGTAAAGCGCTTTGGGCGGTCTTCATTGACTTGAAAAGCGCTATATAAATGCAGACCATTTACCATTTATTAACGTTTTTCAATTAATATAGATATACAGAATACAGTATAATACAGATCGACGGAAATGGGTTTTTCAGGGCCGATACCGATTATTAATATTAGAGGAGGCCCGATCACCGATATCTGCAGCCGATATACATTTGTTGTAAAAGCTTAAAAATTGTCGGAAGACATCTTTAATAATGTAAAAAGAAACATGGAATATTTGTTTTATATTCAAATAAAAGATTAATGGCGCAATAGATTTTTTACAGGTCATAAATTAGAATTTCAAAACAACAAACATGACTACTGTTACACATTCACATGACTATTAAGCGTGTTGGTTTACACAAGGAAATACAATAAAACCAAGGTCTCAATCGCCATTGTACCCTGGTCACAGCTATCACTGAACAACTAAAAACAATAAACATGCATTGCAATAAGGCTATCATAGCACATGGCTAATATAGTACTCTATATAAAGCCTACTTGTGTACTAATAGTCGTGGTTGTGAACATTGGTGTAACCAAACCGTTTTTGGGGGGGCTCAAGCACCCCCTAAAAATTGTAGCATTTTTAAAACACTCTTTCCCCCAATATAGGACAGGATAAGCTTAAATATGATGAAAACGCTAAATATTTTTTTTTCTAAAAAGGTAACAAAACACAAATGTGAACAATGCAGCGTTGGAAATACTCCCCTGCTTTGAAATGGTTCAGTCCATTTGATTTGTTGCATGGCATTAAGATGCATTCTGATAATTATGTATTTTCTCCTCATCAGTTAACCAAATTATCATCACATTTTGATGGATTACCCATAAACCATTCACTATAAAAGAATATTATTTGATACTGATTTTTATGACAGTTCTGAGGTTATGAGATCAAACCTTCCTGTGTGGAGTCTGCATGTTCTCCCTGTGCATGTGTAGGTTTCCTCCCAAATTCCAAAAAACATGCATGTCAGGTTCATAGGCCGGTCTAAATTGTCCCGAGTGTGAATGAGTGAGTGAGTTGTCTGTCTCTGTGTGCCCTGCGACTGGCTGGCAACCAGTTCAGGGTGTCCCCTGCCCACTGGCCAAAGATAGCTCGGATGGGGTTTAGCACCCTGCGACCTTGAGGATAAGTGGTGCAGATAATGGATGGATGGATTTTTATGATTCTGAATTCTTATCTTCTTGGTAATAAAACAGCTTGTGTTTGAGAACATGTAGGTTGATTATTTATTCATCTAATATGTATTCGTTATTATATGACTGAATTAACATGTTTAATGACTGAAAAATGTTGTATCTGGATGTTGGTGTAAAGGTAAAGTGAAATGACACTCTGGGTGCTTAGCACACCCAATGCTCTGAACCTAAAATTGCCCATGGTCGTGAATATTAAAGTGTTAAGCTACATTGGGTCGCCTCCAGTGTGAGTGACGTTCGCACGAATGTCTTAATAAACTCATTATACACACAATTATCGTTTTTTTTTTTTTAAATCATACCAATCAATATTTCTTAATAAACACATTATAAAGACTACGCGTGTGAAACTCGTACTATCGGAAACGCAGCACTGAGAAGCAAAAGAAAATCTCGAGTTTGCATTCACTTAAAGGGGAGTCAGATTCTGCAAGGGAGTCGGCATTAGGCACAACACCTTTGTTTCCTGCTTCCGTGTGTGCGTTGCTGCACGTTGACGACATTTACTCAGCATATCAGTCAAAAAGGGGGCAGAGAGAAGAAAGACACTAATTGCAAATGTGAAAGGTATTCACAAATATGAAAAATATTTGCGAGAGCCTTAACTTTGTCTTCAGTCTTGTGTCTGCAGACAGTGCAAAGTGGGGACTTCTAGATTCAGAGGTTATTCCCGTTTTTTAATGCAATCAGAAGGCGCGGAGTGGGTGGTGTCAGAAACAGAAGGCAGGAGAGAAAAAAATGGCTCGGGCCTGCTGTTGCTCCGTGTTGAGCTTAAATATCATAACATCGCGATACCGATATCTGTCAAATTCCCAAACATCGGTGTCGACAATCGGCCTGCCTGATAATCTGCCGACCTCTACAGTATATGTTTATATACACTATGTGATGCCTTCTTTATAAGGCTTGTATACACCTTTATATTTGTGTGGCTTCAAACATATTTTTGTGGGTGTGGTTTTTTTTTTTGGTCCAATATGGCTGTTTCAACATTTCGGGTCGCCAACCTCTAGGTTGGTGAAAATGCACAAATGTTGGATAAAAAGCATTGACTAATTTCATTGACATGTTCACTAACAAGCCAATATGTTACATTTGTCTGCAAGGTTTAAAAGCTATATATCAGGGATATAATTTCAGCACAAGCACAGCAACAACGCTCAAAACGACCTGAATTGCAAACCTTTCTTTTAACCCTCTACAACCCTTGTTTAAGGGACACTGGGTAAAATTTGACCACTAGACAGGGATCAGAATTTTCCGCGGATCCGCGGATTTCCGCTTTTTTTGAACCCCAAAGGCATTCCGACTTTTTCTCTTGCGTAGCAAACAAATTCAAAATCCGACTGTCTCACTCTTTCCTTTATTGCTCTGGCGCACCCTGGCGGCCGTTAGAAAAATTGGCCGCTCTCCGCCCTGCTATATTCCTGGACCCTGGCTATTTCAGCTGAAAATGAAAATCTCCATTCTGATCCCTGACTAGACCAGATGTAGCCTTATTTTGTGTTGCAACAGAAAAATAGGTCCTATGAGCAGGGTTGAGTAGGGTTACTTTAACTTGATTACCTTCAATTAATTTTGGATTACTCCAATACCAAATATGCTAATAAAAGACAAAATAAACTAAATATGAATAAAATTATGACTCACAACAAGTGGTAAGCTTTCTCTCCTGGCTTTGATCTCTTTGATCTCCGGCAAAACTAACATAAAATGCGACAGAAACCAAATGAAAGTAAATCCAAACAGCTTGCCAACATCATTTTTGCCATTCCATGTATTCCGTTACTCCCCAAGCCTGCACAAAATTTTGTTATTTTATTCATATTTAGTTTCTTTTGTCTTTTATTGGCATATTTGGTATTGGAGTAATCCAAAAGTAATTGAAAGTAATCAAGTTAAAGTAACCCTACCCAACCCTGGCTACGAGTATGTTTTGTTTTTTCTTTTTCGGTTCAATACGTCTCTTTTAACATTTTTGGTTGCCAACCCCTGCACAAGGGCAAATAGCCACATGAGGCTCTATAGCTGCAAGTTTCTGACCCCTGTCCTGGATCAAATATTTAGATTAACAATGTGTTGCTCTGCTTTTCATATCACCAACCGTGAGAGAGTTTTCAGGAATATCAGGAAAGTATATGCAGAGTACAGGAATGCAATGGTCACTGATACTCTGACAGGTTTGGCTCAAATTAGACTAAATTGAGACAGTTTCTGTTACAGAATAAAGCCATCTGTAGAACAGATGGAGTCTGCAACACCAAATTTACTGTAAGTGGGAGAAGAAAGTGCTGAAAGAATTGTGTGTGTTGTTTATTTGGTAAATAAGATAAATTTGTTTACACAAATTGTTTTTGTTCAACACAGTCTCTTGCTGTGAGTACACGGATGCTGTGTTGTGTTTGTTAGGTTTAAGGAAAATTATTTTATTCAATTATTAAAAGTGGGGTGCTTAGTTTGAGGTGTCCTTAAAAAGTTTAAAGTTACATATTTTCTCTTTTAAAGATGGGGTGCCCGATTTGAAAATGAAAGACTAAAATCATGACTTTTGGCCGCAGAGTAACACATGATTTCCGTGCAAGTACGTTTCATTTTTTTGATTCCCTTAAATATACTCTTCTTTTTTCATTTCATTTAAGGGTTTTGATCCGCCCTGAACATGTCTGATAAAAGTCAGAAAAAAGAAGATAGGAGTAATGGAAAATAAAGCACAAGGGCTCTTTGAACTCAGGAGGTCATTGTTAACACATACTTAATAGAGAAAATATCAAAGTTTTAACTTTTTAATGACTGTTCAAACTACACATCCCACCATTAGGAATAACATACTTAATACATGCTTAATAGATAAAGTAGGAACATTTCAACTTTTTAAGGACAACTAAAACTACGCACCCCAATTTTAAGATGAAAAAAGAACAGCCTATTCGAGCGCCATGTACTTGCACGCAAATCATGCGTTACTCTGCCACCATCCCATGGCTTCAGGTCATGATCGCAGCATTAAGTTTTCAAATCGCACAACTCACTTTTAATAATGGGAGCCATTGCTTGAGCACGGTTCTTGCTTGAAAAGTCTTAAAAGGCATTGAATTCATTATTCTGATCGCCTTGATCGCCATTAAAATGTCTATAATCCAATTTTCAGAAGTCTTAAAAATTATACACAAAATAAGATTTATATGTGTTTGAACTAAAAAGATACAGTAAGTTTTATCAAATGTATTCTTATTAATAATTTACAGATTTACATTTGTGGCAACAGTGTGTGACCACAATAACGGAACTATCAAAACGGTGATGTGGTTTAAGTCATCCATTTAAAAGCAGGCGCGTGTCTCACATAGCAACTTCGGAGCATGGCAGCGCAAGTGTAAATTTAACGATAAGTAGCTGTTTGAGGAACGTTTTCCGCCACGGCGGTCAAGTGTCCAAGGCGTGATGTATTGTGTGTGTTATTTTGTTTTGTTTGTTTCAACTGTGTTTTATCGACTTGGTTTTAAAAAAAAAAAAAGCAAAATGTATCAAAAAAACATTGAATTTAACTTAAGCTGTCGAAGTTGACGTAAGATCTTTTCGCCAACCTGAAATGTTGATACTTTCTCAGGAATGTTGAACTTTTCCATACCTGTCAACCCGTACGTTTTTGCCGTACAAAGTACGTTTATTATTTATTTTAAGATGTGTACGACGTACAAGAAAATCTGTACGGAAAAACGCAAATTTGTCAATTATGGGTACCATCCAGTATACACCGACTATCATGAAACGGCAAATCAATCAAGTCAAACGAGTTCGCTGCGGTAGCCTATAGCTCGGTATCCTTTTTTTTTTCGTTGCAAACAAAGCGAGCGGTTTGATGCTACTGTGCGCATGCGTCTGCCGCCTCGGATTTCACGTGGTAGTTGTGTGGTGGGAGTGAAGTCCGTCTCTTTTTAGAGAACCGGCTTTATCGGCTCAACTCATTAAAGAGAGACGGCTCTCAAACGGCTCACTTGCTTTGACGCATTATATTACGAATTATTATGTTGTATAAAGAAGTTAAGAAAAAAAGGAAATATAAAAAGACAAAATGAAAAAAAGACAGGTTTGTGGTTATCCCTTTAATCAGTATATTACCAACAATATTTTCATCCAGAAAATGAATTAATTTGAATAAGAAAATGTATTATTCTACTTAATTATATTTGCATGTATTTTTTCCTTCTACAGTGAACGTCCAAGCTACTTAATTTTTGAACTTTTTTATAATAAACTTCATTCATGTCGAGAAACTCAGTATGTCACAACAAAATGTCAATTAACAATATATATGATAGAACAAAACACATGTACAATATAGCATGTTAAACTACATAAGTAAACACGTTTGGAAAAAAAATATGGTGTAAGATTATTTTGTAAGGGAAAATACAACCGTTTGTAAGGGCATGGAGGCGTGAAGGTTGACGGGTATGACCTTTCTCACACAAAAACAAAACTCATAGTCGCCTCCACTATGAAAATCGATGTCCAAATATGGTCATGTCAGTTCCGAGTCGCGCACCTTGTCTTTTGCGAGCACTTCCTTGGAAAACGACTTCCTCATACCTTTGCACATGAGTCAAAGTTCTCAGACAGCTCAGTCATCTTATTTTCTTTGTTTCGTATTACTGGTGAATTGGATGCTATGGTAACTGTCTCCCCCACACACAAAAAAATCGAGTTAATTAAAAAAGAAGTTGGAGGAACCAAACATAAAGCCAAACGTCGGGGCAATACTGCCCTCGTTTGGCAGACTTGCATAAATCCATTTCACATTAACTGGTAGCTACAGAGACAGTACGAAGAAAAAAATATTAGGATAGAAATTGCCTCTATAAATCGTCATGAAATTCTAGTGTATTTCCTATAAAGACTAGAGAACAAATTTTTAGGTAGCTATTGCTATCATTTGGAGCATACTGCATGAACCTTTTGCACAAATTCCAGCTACTACTTATGTTTATTGTTGACTATGTTTTATCTATTGGTACTCATGCAACATCCAATGCAGCCTGGTAAATCTACAAGGGGGTTTACCTCATGTGCAGCCCCTTCTCAAGATTTCTGTGTTATGTTTGACCACTAGGTGTGGCTCTATTGTTTTATTTATTGCACCCAAAACGAGTACAATTTCCACAAGTGTTGTGATTTTGATTCAGGCTGAAAGGATTTATTTCTAAGCCCAGAGTGTAATTTAAGTTTTCCATGAATATCACAACCGTTTGATCAAGCTTCATTAGGCCATCACTGTGAGCTCCATAAATATCTAGAGCTGGCTTGTAGACCTGAGTTTGGCTCATGGGGCGGAGCCAGAATTATTGTTCTCAGGTTCGCCGGATCAATAAATAAATGTCAACGCCAAATATTTACATTTGTTTTTCAATAGTATGCCTTATTATTCAGCCTATATTGGTTGCCTACCCTATATATTATAATCGCGGATTAAAAGATCTTCTCTAAGCACAACACATTTATTCACAAACAATGTAAAAACCACTAAGTTTCATGTTTGGTATTGAATGTGTTAACAAATAGTTTATCTTAACAGTTGAATAAATACAGCTTTACATCTTGAAAAACTCACCATACTAAACAAACTCAAGTGGGATCTTTGAATTAAAGTGGTATACTGCTTGGAATTAAATGAAAAAGAAATAAAAACTTAGAGTTTTAGCAATGAACGGGCAGTAATATTAGATACAAATACCAGACTGGGCCTAACAAACTTGCGAAAATACTGCCCTCAATATGAAACCAGACAAATCTTATTTTTAATGATTGCGCAAAATAATGCCCATTTTTCCATAGATTTTCATGTCATTGCACTTTATAGCAGAGGTGATCCTGATTGAAAGAGGTTTATATAGGAAACAATTTTGACTACAATTTAGAGTCAAGGTGTCACATCAGCAAACCCCGTTGTGGCTGAAAAACGCTAAATAATCCTTTATATGGAAGCTCATTGCGCAATTTATGTTAATTGTTTCGATACTTTATAATGAAAAGCCACAGAACGTGCTTAAACCCAAAACAAAAGTTTTACCCAGAAGCTCCAAAAAATAATTAAGAGCAATATGATTGTGTTAGGGGTACTATTGGGCGGAGCTATAACATCCTTTGCTCAGCGCCGTCTTTAGTGAAGGTAAAAACGTTGGTATCCTCGAATGCAGTATTTTGTGACATTTTTAAACAAAGAACTTTCCTTGCACCTTGTTTTGAAACCCTTATCGGGGGCAGAAATGATAGACATAACGAAACTAAGACCTCTAAAATAACTGCAAGAGGGAGACTAATTTTAAGTGGTATATTTATGTTGATATTGGACATAGGCTCTAAAATAATTATAATTTCATAGATTTTATCACATAATTTGACGTCACACAGTAAAATAAATGCGCTAAAGAATTACCTTCTGTTTGGAAAGGGTTTGGCGGTTTTGTTGAATTTTGTCTTCAAATATGTGGTCTTTGCTCTTATGGCTCTTTAGGTCAAAAAAATGGTTTCCGACACCTGCTAGAGACTTCCATCTATTTTTGACATCCTCCAAAATTTACGGCGGGCCAGATAAATCCATTTACTGAGCCAGGAATTGACCACAAGCCATATGTTTGACATGGCTTATCTTGATTGATTGATAATTTTTAAAGTTGCATTATCATTGATATTCAATGATTTAATTATTCACTCCTTATTTTCCCATCAGGAGACCGAAAAGCTGGAAGAGGAAAAAGCAGACCTTCAGAAAGAGATTGAAACCCTCCAGAAGGAGAAAGACAAACTGGAGTTCATGCTGGTGGCCCACAATCCGGTGTGCAAGCTGCCTACCGACGATCGCCACCCGCCTTTGGCGCACCACCAGAACCAGCACCACCACCAGCAGCACCAGCAATGCGCCCCCCTGCCCTTGACCATGCGCCACTGCGTGCCGGCCCGGGCACACGTCAACCACGTGGTGGTGAAGCAAGAACCCGACGACGCGGCAGACCCAGCGGCCGGCAAACCTCAGCATTCAGTCATCAAGCCCATTTGCTTGGGAGGGATGTACTGCACAGACGGCGACAGCCTCAACACGCCGGTAGTGGCGGCATCCACCCCGGCCGCCACGCCAAGCGCCCCCAACCTTATCTTTACCTACCCCAGCATGCTAGAGGCCGACAGCCCCTCGCCCTCGCCCGAGTCCTGCTCCAAGGCCCATCGCCGGAGCAGCAGCAGCGGTGACCAGTCCTCTGACTCCCTTAACTCGCCTACACTGCTGGCTCTGTGAGCCCACGAAAACCTTGGGACTGAGCCCAACCCGTGAGACGTGAACCCTCCCCTTTAAATCTGGGCAGGGAGATGCTACAAGGGCTATGCTTGCGTCTCTCTTCCCAACTTGTTTGTTTGCAATTGTTTTGCCAATTCTGGTGTCGACTTGTTTACTTGCAGTAACTCCCTTCAAATCTGTCCTTGAGGAGTTTGGATCAGTTCCGAACCAGAGGTAAGATCGAGCCTAAAAAGTTCCTCCCTGGCCCACGGGTATTCAAGCCAAACCCAGCTCAAGCTCGATCAATTATGGAATTTTCTGCACATGAAGGTGCGCGGGATTTATGAGGCGCACCCTAAAAAATAGTATTTTGTGACATTTTTCATATATAAGGTGCACCACACTTTAGGATCGCAGGGGAAGTAATTCGGTTGTTCTGAACTAAATAAAGAGAAGGCATTGTGGGAAGTAATTCAGTCAGTTTGGTAAATATAAATGGTCGTATGGCTGCACGCAAGTCATGTCTGTCACTTACATTGCTTAGTTTAAGCTGAGAAAAAGTGAAACATCATTCTCTCTACTCTAACATATCTGAGACAGTGACTAAAAATAGTGTGATAATGAGATAAGACATAATGCCATTTCATGTGCCTTCTGTATCCCTAGGTAAACTGTTGCACACCACGCCGCGATCTGAGTTACATTCCTGTTGCATTTAAAGTTTTGCAATGGTGAACGACCATCCATGTTACTGGCGGCTTGGTGGTTAACAATCGGTGACGACACAATTGCTATCCAATTCGATCCTCGCGACAAAATGCATTTCCAATTTTTTCCGCATATAAAGTGTACAGGTTTATTAGGTACACATTCAATTCTTGGTCGATTTAGGGGTTTTTTGGTGCGCCTTATAGGACCGAGGCCGGAGCAAACCCGACATTTCATGTTTTGTTTCTGAGGACTCAAAGAAGAGGTGATTTGTGATAACACATTTAAGGCGGTCTTTTTGTTGTCTGCATTAAATTAACAAAACATTTTCCGTCATTGATGAAATGAAATGATTTGCATTTATATAGCACTTTTCAAGTCAAGACTTGCCAAAGCGCTTTACAGTGTGCTTCACATTTCCCAATAGCGGCCGTGCAGCCATGTAAGGCGCTAACCTGCTTATTGGGGGCATTAGGGGTTCAGTGTCTTACCCAAGGACACTTCGACATATAACACGGAGGAGCCGGGTTTGAACTGCGATCTCTTGATCCCAAGACGAGCGCTCTACCTCCTGAGCCACTGCCACCCCAATTTCTGAAGAGATGACGGGAAATGTTTATGGTCGTTAAAACTTGAGACATAAACCACTGCAGCAGTACATCCTTAAGAATCTAACACAGCACTTTAAGAGAGAGAGGCAGGGCCAAAGAAGAGCAATGACCAGTGGATAAATAAAAATGTGTTTAAAATCATTGAGAGAAAAACTCGACTTGAACGTAATGATTGATATTTCAGACCTGGCCCGAATTTCAGGTTGCGTCGGACTCGGGCTTGGGCTTTAAGATCTTGCCTCTGCTTCAAATCTATCCTATGGGGGAGTTCAGATCTGTTCCTAATGTATATCTATATAAATCTATTTTTGAAAAGATTTAAAAGCCATGACTGCTTGCACTCTGCCGAGACAAATCCACAGATCACAAAGAAAGAGTTCAAAGATGCTTGCTCATCTTTATTTGTGTCCTGTTCAACGATCTCAAACCGTGATTCATTCCCGACTGTATTTATGCGCTTCAAAAATATGATATGTGTTTTAGAGACATTCTCTTCTCCCTGGTCTGCCTGTATAGAAGCATTTTGGTATTTGGTGTTACAAGAGGATGCTTGTTGAGGAATCTTTTTTACATTGAAAATATTGCATTATCCTGCAACGCAGTGTGATCATCTCGCCACAGAGATCACATCAACGACCGAGGCTGTTGCGCAACATCAGGAATTTTCAAACATTTGAAAGACGACGTCAAAGTTCTTTCTTATCCTTGTCAACACTGCCACTCGGGCAGGTCAGGTTCAACAAAACCAAAAAAAGTGTTGCTTGACACTTGTAATCCTTTTATTTGTTCATCTTTGTTTGGAAAAAATAGGAGGGATTTTTGCTTTGATATGGAGGAAAAAAGCCACTGCGGCCGAACAGGACTGTCACCAGCTGCCAATGATGTCAACCCTTGTTTAAACTGTGTTTGGAAAGCAATCTCTTTTTTAGTAAAACAAAATGAGAAAGAAAAAAATCAACATCAAGGAAGACTGAATGGCTGACAACAAACAAAACAAAAAGAAAAGTTATCATTTATCTGGCCTGGGGTGATACGCAAGCACCGTGTGCGGATTATTTCCGTTTTAAACATGTCTTACTTAAAGAGACACTGTGTAATATTTTTACCACTAAATGTTGCTGTATCGTGTACTGCAGGGATGTCAAATATCCAGCCTGCGGGCTGGATCAAGCCCGCCGAGGGATCAAATCCGGCCCACGTGACAACACAGAGAGATGTGCGAGAAAAAAATGAGCTGCAGTTTTAAACATGTCCACTGGATGTCGCCACCCACACAGACACTGGAGCTGTTTATCTTTTGCTCTCTTTTCTCACATTCTCTCTCACTTTTTTATTTTCTCTTTCCTCTTTCATATTCGGTGTCTTTCTCTGTTTATCTCTCTCTCTTTTTCTTTTCTCTTTCTCTCCCTCTATCTATTTTCTCTCTCTCCTTTTCTATCTATCATTTTCTTTCTCTCGTTCATTCTGCCTCTCCTCTCTCTCATCAACAATTCCAGCCTGCGTGAGAGTTTTTTTTACCATGTGGCCCCAAACGCAAATGAGTAAGACACCCCTGGTGTAGTGAATCCAAAATCTTGATAAAAAAAACAAGGACACATATTACCACGGAGAATAAGACCAAAACGCACCATTTTTCTCTTTTTTGTTTTTGTTATTGTTTTTTTACCCTAAGCAACAAGATGACGGACAATCATATTAGCTCCCGCTGTGATCCTTAGCTTTTGTACAATAAATAGAAATTTCCCGACCGGCGAGTATTTAAAAAAAGCATGTTTGGATGATTGTTTATGTACTTTTTGTTATGTTTAAATTGCAGCATTTTTTTTACCTACAGGAGGCGCTAAATAATACACAATGTCCTTTCATAAGATTATTATGGTGATTGCACTGAGAAGCACAAGTCGGCAAGAGTCGGCATTATAAATCTATGCTTCAAAAATTCCTCAAAAATGTCGAGTTGAAAGTCAAGTGATCATGCGCTGGATGCAGAAAAATTAAATTAGAAAATACATATATACATACCGGTGTATGTAAAGTGTGTGTGCATTTTCTATGTGTTTGTGTGTGTGTGTGTGTAGTATGCTGCTACAAATGCGGAATTGTTGTTTTTGGCAATACGTTTCACACAGATGCAAGAATTAATCTACACCTGTGTGACGAGTAAAAAAAAAAAAGAAGAAAAAAAAACCTCATTGCCAAAAAGAGTCTGTTTGTATGTTGGCATTGTCTGCAGCTCCTCAACACATAAAAAAAGCCATTGACGCAAATATTCTACTGTACATGTCATCTACTGTCTATTGCCCGTTTTCAACAACTATTGCATATTTTTCATATGCTTTAACAAAATATTCAAAATAAGAAAAAAACAGCAATATGTAAATAGCAGTGTTTGTTAATTTAAATAAAAAATAAAAATAATTCTTAAGTTGGATGTTGTTTGTTGTTTCATTCATTTGTTTTGCTTTGTTGAACACAAAAGAAAAGAAAATCGTCAGCTTCGGGATAAACATTGGCATTTCAGCAGGTGTCTCTCAAACTTGCAGCCAGAGGACCAGCTGCGGCCCGCGGAATGATATTGTGAGGCCCCTGCCGTGGTATGTAAGTTTAATGGAAGAGTTCGATACCGATACTCCCTCCAGGGATGAGATGCTCTCAGTTTTTGACCTGAAGCTTAAAGGAATGGGTATGCACCTTGCAAATTATTTTTGGTGGGTTTCTGTCGTGTGTTAAACTTGTTTTATCAGCTAAATAATTGTTATAAAAACATGCTATATTTGTTTCGTCATACGTCACAGTAGTTATATATTTATAAACTGAAGCTTAAAAGGCCAGCATGTACCGTAATATTTAGCTATCATGTCAATGTTATTTTTTTATAAAGAAAAAAAACCCCAAGACAAATCAAGACATTTGTATTTCATTTCCACAGTGGAATCCCTCCTGGTAATTTGCCACCATGTTTGTCCACTGCTTGCCGTGGCAGTGGATTTCGGTCTTATTAGACTACAGTGTCATCCTCTGGTCAAACATTCTTCCACGTGTTAAACATGTTTAATCTGCTTAATCATGCTTATAAAAAAATTAGGCTGTGTTTCCTTTGTCACACACGGACGTTAATTATTTTGCAAGAAGCCAACTTCAGAACAGATGGTATTCGGAAAATTAAAGGCAAAAGGCATACTTCACAATCCGATTATAATAATTCAATATTTCGACTCAGGTAGTCGAACATACCACTAGGAGGGGGCACCATGAGACTGGAGATAGGTCGGGGCACAAAGCAGAGTCACCCCTTTTCTCTGGAAATTTGATTTATGCTGCTTTTGTACAGGTATTGCATACCTTTCAACCTGTACGTTTTTGCTTTTTCGGCTCAAGTCATTAAAGAGAGCAGGCTCACCTGCTTCGATGCATTATATTACGAATTATGTTGTGTAAAGAAGTTAAGAAAAAAAGGAAGTATAATCAGTATATTACCAACAATAAATTAATGGGGAAAATGAATTAATAATTTGAATAAGAAAATGTATTATTATTATTAATTATATTTGCATGTATTTTTTCCTTCTACAGTGAACGTCCAAGCAACTTAATTTTTGAACTTTTTTTATAAAAAAACTCATTCATGTTGAGCAACTCAGTACCTCACAACGAAATGATATATATATATATATATATATATATATATATATATATATATATATATATATATAATAATAATTTCCTTGTATTGTCATTCTGTGTAACAATGTACACAGAACGAAATGTCGATTGCACCTGACCCGTTGTAGCGAGCCGATGCAGCCGCAGCCAACAGAGGGCGCCGCCGACCACTTTTTAAGTCTTAGGAATGACTCGGCCGGGGCGCGAACCACCGACCTCCCAGTCTCAAAGCGGGCGCCTTACCATCTAGGCTATATATATATATATATATATATATATATATATATATCATCTCATCAGCTGCACTGCTTATCCTCAGAAGGGTCGCGGGGGTGCTGGAGCCCGTCCCAGCAATCATCGGGCATTGGGCAGGGGACACCCTGAACTGGTTGCCAGCCAGTCGCAGGGCACACAGGGACAGACAACTCACTCGCTCATTCACACCTAGGGACAATTCGGACCGGCCAATTCACCTGAAATGTATGTTTTTTTTGAATATATATATATATATATATATATATATATATATATATATATATATATATATATATATATATATATATATTGTCCCTAGGTGTGAATGAGCGAG
Source organism: Urocampus carinirostris (assembly GCF_059441175.1). Classification (NCBI taxonomy): domain Eukaryota; kingdom Metazoa; phylum Chordata; class Actinopteri; order Syngnathiformes; family Syngnathidae; genus Urocampus; species Urocampus carinirostris. The sequence goes on along the minus strand of NC_142363.1, from coordinate 3,297,771 downwards.
CAAATTGTCTGTCCCTGTGTGCCCTGCGACTGGCTGGCAACCAGTCCCGAAGATAGCTGGGATGGGCTCCAGCACCCCTGCAACCCTACTGAGGATAAGCGGTACAGATAATGGATGGATGTATGTTACAATATATGTTACAATATAGATGATATAACGAAACACATGTACAATATAACATGTTACACTACATAAATACAGTAAACACGTTTGAAAAAAAAAATAATGGTGTAAGATTATTTCGTATTTTGTAAGGGAAAATACGAAGGGCATGGAGCCGTGGAGGTTGACTGGTATGGTATTGTTCAACCCTATTAACAAAAGTATTAACACTTTTTTCATGACCCTAATTTTCTCTAGTGCTCTCCAGGGCACTTGATGCCCTACGCAATGCGCGTTATGTGCGTTTGCGGGTTACGGCCCTGGTCGGACTCCCTCTCCCCCGAAACGGTGTTTATTCATAAATTATTGGCACACTGTGTAATATTTGACCATTAGATGTCAGTGTATTGTGTAACGTGAACAAAAACGAATACAAACTGTCCAAAAGTGTCCAATATGCAAAATTTTACTTCTCATTTCTAGCGCAGGATTTTTGATGTTTTGGGGTACCCGTAGAAACAAGATGGCGGACAATTATTGCAACTCCTTGAGTGTTGTGTAAAATTAGTAGGATACTTCATGTATTTTGCGTATTATTTAAACATAATACATATTTTTAATGAATTACATATTTCCCACTACGAGGCGCTAACCAATACACCCTGTCCCTTTAAAGGTATTTTTTTACCACTTGGAGGTGATAAATAATAAACACTGTCCATTTAATAAACGCAATTCTACTGTTTGTCCTCTCATTGGACATAGTAAATGGGACTGCATAACTTCCGTAATATAGTTTTTCCGACCACGCAGTTGTGAAGACGATTTCAGGTCAATGATGCATTCAACATAATAAAGCAAGGACAAAATGAGTAAAAAGTTAGCAGGAAATAAATAAGAAAAAGCAAGAACAACGAAGAAAGAAAACCTAGGGAAAAATATACAAAAGAAGAAAAAATAAAGAAAAAATAAAAGATTCAAGACGTAAACCGCTAAAAAAACAAAGGGAGAAAACTGGGGGGGAAAGCAAGGAAAAAAAAGAAAAAGGGGGAGAGACATGTTGAGCGATACACTAAAAAGAAAAATCCAGAAATCACAATGCATGTTTTTTTTCACAATTTATTTGAGTGATACAGCTGCAAATAAGTATTTGAACCCCTTAGAAAATGAATGTTAATATTTGGTACTGTAGCCTTTGTTTGCTATTACAGAGGCCAAATGTTTCCTGTAGTCTTTCACCAGGTTTGTACATACTGCAGGCGGGATCTTGGCCCTGTCCTCCACACAGATCCTCTCTAGATCAGTCAGGTTTCTGGGCTGTCGCTGAGAAACATGAAGTTTGAGCTCCCTCCAAAGATTTTCGACTTGGCTAGGCCATGCTAGAACCTTAATATGCTTCTTACAGAGCCAAACAACAATTTAATGCATTTCCACTAGAATGTATTTAACTCAGGGGAACTCATGCAGAGTGGCGAGGAAAAAAATGCATACAAACACTATTTAAAAGGATTGATTTAATGATTTAATATTTCTTCTGCTTTTTGTTTCTACATTAAAATGTTTACCTGATTATGAGAAGTTTGCTGTTATGTTTTCTGTTATATTTCATTTATTAGCAAATTGGCGCTTGGCTTAGGCAACATCCAGTGGACATATTTAAAACTGCAAGTCATCGTTTGACACAATGCAGCTAATTTTACTCTTGTGCTTCTCAAACATTTTTTGACATATGTAGTTTAGAGCAGTGTTCCTTAACTGGCAGGTCCCGACCCAAATGCAGACCTTCTTTCTGTTGGTTGCGGGCCTTTGCCTTGGCAAATAACTGAGGGTCAATTACACTCCTTAACAGTGGATGGCGATAAAGTCCACCCTGATTGTGTTTGAGAGGGACTACATAATAATAATAATAATAATAATAATTTCCTTTGTATTGTCATTCTTTGTAACAATGTACACAGAACGAAATGTTGATACACCTGACCCGTTGTAGCGAGTCGATGCAGCCGCAGCCAACAGAGGGCGCCGCCATTATACCAATTAGGTATGACTCGGCCGAGGCGCGAACCAGCGACCTCCCAGTCTCAAAGCGGGCACACTACCATCTAGGCTACTATTGTGATTTTGGTGTTTTATTTCTTGTTTTTGACCATAGTAATGGGTCCCAATAAAGTTAGTAGTTATGTAATGTGGAAAGGAGTGACAACAACCATCAAGTTGAAGAAGGAAATGATTGCAAATTACGAAAATGTACTAGTGTACTAGTGTCCGTCATTAAACTACTGTTTTAACGTACAGTAAGTGGTTTAAAAAAGTATGTTTTTAGCTTTTGTTAATAATCTTCAATATCTACATAAATAATGTTGTTGTACATGTCTTATGAATATTTTTTGTCTGTATTTCTTTTAGTATGTGTGTATTTTAAAGCAGTTGAAGGGGGTCGGTCAGTGTATATGTAATCTAGGCTTATATGTGAGTATATATGGTACTTTAAGTATTTTTGGTTTTAATGGTTGATTTTTGAAAAAGAAAGGTAAATATATTCTACTCTTTCTGCTTCAAATGGCACAATCCTTTCAATTGATACATTTCAGAAGTGGAATTTTTTTTTCCGACTTGGGTCGCAGCTTGTCATTAGGGTGGGTCAGACTAGTTGACGACCCTGGTTTAGACTCTTAAAATAGAAAAAATACCCTCAGTAAGAGATCACGAAGCCCGCTGAAAGTCCCTCTTCCCTCCCGTCTTACTGAGCAGCTTAATATCTGTAATGGTGATGTCATGGCTCACGGCCTTACACATATCATAAACAGTCAGCGCTGCCACAGAAACTGCAGTCAAAGCTTCCATCTCAACACCTGTCCTGCCGGTTGTGCGACAGGTCGCCGTGATGACTACCAGGTTCTTCTGCTTGTCCAGGTCCAGCGTGACTGAGGTGTGGTCCAAAGGGAGCAAGTGGCAAAGCGGGATGAGGGTAGAGGTCTGTTTGGAGGCTGCAATTCCGGCTAACTGGGCCACGACCAGGGCGTCGCCTTTGGTAATGTGGTTTTTCTGCAGCAGCTCGAAGGCAATGGGGCCCAAAAGGACAGACGCACTAGCCATTGCTGTCCGACGCGTCAGGGTTTTGTAACCAACATCCACCATGCATGCTCGGCCTTGGGCATCCGTGTGCGTCAGTTTGGTCTCGTCTTGGATCTCCGACTGTGACAAGGAGGGTTCCTTGCTGAAAGTTGTGTTGTGATATTGTCTAATGCTGTGTTGAGAAAAGTTAAATTTGGACTCAATTACTAAGTGTCTACCTAATACGTGGTTTATGTTATCTCTAGTTTGGGAGTTGTTATTTTGGAAACTATTAAAATCAAACATGTGGTGTTGTCCTTTACAAAAGCGCAATGTCTTTTCATCAAGACTGGAGCCACAATTATTTGTATTTGATAAGCAGCAGTCATCCCCAACTTGTCCTGAAGTGTAGTCTTGAAGGCACATGAGGTCCAGTCTCCTAAGAGCTAGTTGTGCGTTTTGCTGGCAAAAATTCAATGTTTTTCCAATATGCTGAATGAAAAGGGGGAAGCACTTTAGGAAGCCTTTTGATGTGATACCTGGAACAGAAGGGACAACCAGTTTCAAAGATACTGATAAGTGTATTCATTTTTTATTGGACACCTGTAAAGGAAAATTGCATTAGATTCTAATTCATTACTTTGACTATTATTGCATACTATTTTTCATTGGTTTGACAATTACGTACTGTTAACATCATTGTCAAGCTTAAATCAGAGTAGATGTTACAAAAATAAAGATAGAAGACATCAATGGATTTTACTTGCAGGGAATGCAAGTCTTAAGATAAGGGATTCGAAGCCCTGCTCTCCTGCTCCCCCTGAACACCCTCTTTTTTATTTCGAACTTTAAGGATACAAAAACCAAATCAACCCTAAGCGGTGTGGGAATTAAAGCATGGCAACATGATTGGACAATAGTGAAATAGCGCATATTAAGCAAAACAACAAACCATAGTCTGTAATAGACAAAACAATGAACAGTGAGCCAAAATAACAAGCAACTGTGCACAATGATAATAGAAAAAATAATAGACAGCCACGGCAACCACGTTATTTGCGAATGTAGTAAAAATAGCAAAAATCGGTGGATTAGTAGCAATGGAACATACAATAAATGACTTCCTTAACAATCATTGTCACTATTGGTCAATCATGTTGCCCTTTAGTGTGGTTCTGCTTTTGGAATCTAGTAGAGTTCATAAAAAGAAAAGGCTCTGGGGAGGACATAAACAGGTTCAAATCTCCTATCTGAGGTTTGGGCTCTCTTCCTGTTCACCTTCCAAGTTAAAAATCCATTGATGTCTTCTCTCCTTATTTCTTACATCTGCTATTCTTATCAGATACCCAGCGACAGAGATAGCTGCAATGAGTGAAATCGACACACTCAACATGCAAAGGGCCATCACCACCCTAAAGTGTGCAAGGCTGTGAAAAATATACATCTTGCCAGGTGTAATGGGTATTGTAGAGAACAATGGGGACTCATATCTTATTTATCGACTTATTTGGGAGTTTTGTTAATGGTAAATGTTATTGGACTGCTTATCATTGCACTATTGTTATGATGCAGTCTTTTAAGGCCAGATTACAGCCATGTCCAAAGACCAGCCTGGGGGGCAGTTATGGCCGTGATTACATTTTTACTGGCCGGCGGCCTATATCACAAAATGAATAATATGTTGCCTGCCATTAGGGCATCGCGGTGGTTAGCGTGTGTGCGGCACAATTTTGAGGTCATGAGATCGAACATTCCTGTAGGGAGTTTGCATGTTCTCCCCGTGCCTGCGTCGGTTTCCCCCGGGCACTCCTGTTTCCTCCCACATTCCAAAAACATGCATGTCAGGTTGATTGGCCAGTCCAAATTGTCAATAGGTGTGAATGAGCAAGTGAGTTGTCCGTCTCTGTGTGCCTTGCGACTGGCTGGCAACCAGTTCGGGGTGTCCCCTGCCCACTGCCGGAAGATAGCTGGGATGGGCTACACCACCCCCGCGACCCTACTGAGGATAAGTGGTGCAGATAATGGATGGATGGATGGGCCTGCCATTAATGTTGACGGCAGTATAAAATACATTTGAACCAAAAAAAGGGACCATTCCACCAGCCTTTTGGTCACCTTGCCCATGGCTTTCTGTGAGAACTTTAGCCCACCCAATTTCCGACATGGCGACAATAAATAAAAAAAGGAAACTTGACTACAAGCCAGTATGAGATTTATTACGTACAGCTGTATTATCACCCACCGATGAGGATCATGGGCCTGTTCTTCATTTGGGAGATGTTGAACATACCTAAAAAGCCATCACTCTGTGAATACTTGGAGGCAAATAAATGTTCTTTAAAAGAATGAGCTTACCTGCATGCTGTTTCTTTTTCCTGCTCACAGCAGCTCCAATTATTTGCAGCAAATCTTCATCGGACGCGCCAGAGCGCAACACATCTCTGAGGGACACTTCAGAGTTGCCGAACAAACACACCTGTGGGTGCAAGAGGGGGGAGTTTTGTGTATAGGAGTAAATCATACTTGTTCTCTCTTTTAACATCATAGACACACGAATGCACAACTATACTCTCAAACACACTACTATACTCTCTCACACACACTACTACAGTCTCATACAAACAACACTATACTCTCACAGATATTACCAGTACTATACCTTTCATACACACAGTACTATACTCTTTTAACGAAACTACTATACTCTCATACGCCAACTACTAAAATCTCACACATGCCACTGTACTCTTTCACATATGCCACTATACTCTCATGCACATACTACTATACTCTCTTGACACACTACTTACTATACTCTCTTACCCCCATTACTATGCCATTATACATACACTACTATACTCCAGAGCTACAACAACGAATAGATATAATTGATTAAAACCAATTATTAAAAACAAATGTTATCATATATTCGTTGTGTCATGCGATTAACAAGCTGGTAGTACAACTTTGATCCAACAGCGGGTGTCTCAAGACTACATTTTGTTGATCTTAGATAGATAGATAGATCGATAGATACTTTATTCATCCCCTAAGGGAAATTCACATTTCCAGCAGCATCCCTGAGCTGAGAACAGTACAATAATAAAGCCAAAAGAATACAATATACAAATACCCAGTGTGACGTGCAAATGCCCACTGTAGCGTGTTATATAGACTAACTAAATAGTACTACACAGAATACATATTGCAGTAAGATTCGGTAATATCCAATGTAGGTGGTGTGGTTTAATGTGGGCCTTTACTCTGCCGGGTGGAGTTAAAGAGCCTCATGGCATGAGGAAGAAAAGATCTCTTCAGTCTGTCCGTAGTACAAGACAGTGACAGCAGTCTGTCGCTGAAACTGCTCTTCTGTCTGGAGATAATGGTGTGTAGTGGATGCGATGGATTGTCCATGATTGACCTCAGCTTTTTCAGTGCTCGTCTCTCAGCTACTGTTGTTAGGCTGTCCAGCTCTTTGCCCACAACAGAGCTCGCTTTCCTAGCCAGTTTATTGAGACGAGAGGCATCCTTCTTCTTGACGCTGCCTCCCCAACACGCTGCCGCATAGAAGAGGGCGCTTGCCACAACTGTCTCATAGAATATTTTCAGGAGCTTTTTGCAGATGTTGAAGGAGGCCAGCCTTCTGAGGAAGTAAAGTCGGCTTTGCCCTTTCCTACATAGAGCTTCTGTGTTGGCAGTCCAGTCCAGTTTGTTGTCCAGCTGCACACCCAGGTATTTGTAGGTCTTCTACACATTCTCCCTTGATGGTTACAGGAACCGGGTGAGTTCTGGTTCTCCTGAAGTCCACCACCATCTCTCTGGTAATCTCTCTGGTTGATCTGGAGACGAACTTTTAATAGCAATTGTGTATGGAAGAAGGCCCCCCAAGACTGTTTTCATTTAAAAAAGTACCTAACGAATCTGCAAGTAAATAGCATACGTTTGTATGTATTTTTGTTTGTTGTTAGGTGTTTTGACAAATACTTGGATATTTTATTGTTTTACTATTGTGTGCGCTATTTTTCTATTCATTCAAAACTTAATATTTTAACCAAGAGTCCAGTAAGTAAAGCAACAGGTTTTACCTACTCTTTACAGACAAGGTGTCAAACCAATAGACCACGTTTTGGCTGTACATTGCTGAAGAATCTTTTATATGGAAGCTCATCGAGTAATGTATGTTCACTGTTAAGACACTTTATGATAAAAACCCACAAAAAACTGTAATTACCCACTAATGCTAGCACACAGAAAAAAATGATTGGGTCAGTGGAGCTGTGCAACACATCTTGCTTGCCTCTTTCTTACATGCACCCACTGCACTGAAGGGAAATACATCCATTAACTTATTGTTTCTAGTTTTTCTTGTCATATTTGCAAAAGAACCCTGCTTGCACTTTAACGTGTAAACCATTATTTACAAAAAAATGAAGGTCAAAATGAGCCTCAATGATCTTAAAGGGAAATTGTGTAATATTTAGTGCCTCCTAGTCGTCCAAACAACCTTTTATCCATAGATATGAGAACTGGGCAAAAATACATGAAATATTATACCAATGTTAATTTTTATAAAAAATCATCGGTTGAGAAATTTGTATTTCTTTTTGTACGGTGGAATCCCTTCTTGGATCGGCGCCATGTTCATCCGGCATCCTGCCGCAAAGCTCTGCCGTGTATCATTGACCCTTACTTGTACCAGACAACATGTTGCCATCTAGTGGCCAAATATTACATACTGGGGCTTTAAGTAACTGTGGGAGGGAGACAAGTGTTTTTTCTAATTTCATAAATTTAATAAAATACTGCAACGTCACACGGAGAAATAAATTGCGCTGAAAAATTAGATAGATAGATAGATAGATAGATAGATAGATAGATAGATAGATACTTTATTCATCCCCGAAGGGAAATTCACATTTTGTCTGGAGAACAAGTTTGGCAGTTTTGCTGAATTTTGTCATAAAATATGAATGGTATGGCTCTTTCTCTCAAAAAAATATAAATATGTTGCTATTACTGCTCTGCGGCTCAAAAAGGTTCCCAACCACTGCTCTAGTATTATAGTATGTGAAAGAGTAGTGTTTGTTCATGGGTATGACTGTGTCTGTACGAGAGTATAGTAGTGCATGTGTGACAGTATGTTAAATGTGAGAGCAAGTATCATTTACTTCTCAAACAGCCTCTCATAGTTGTATATTAATAGTTGTAGTATTTTACCTTAAGGTTGCCATCTGCAGTGATGCGTAATCGGTTGCAAGATCCACAGAAATGGTCTGACATGGAGGTGATGAAGCCCACATGTCCTGCAAAGCCTGGCACCTTGAATGTCTGTTCAACATGCAGTAAAAATGTTAAAGATGATTATTGTGAAAATACTTCCAGACTACAGGCTAACCGAAGGGGAAGTTAGCATTTGTGCATTACTGTTCTAAGATTTTTTGGTTGTTTGATTTAATGCCCAGAATATTCATTTTTACTTATTTTATGTCTTATGGTAAAAACGACCCCGGCGTTGATTTGAACATATGGAGGAAGATAAAGTCTGTCTTCTTCACTTGACTTAATGTTAAATGAGTTAAAATATTTCGATTTAAAAGCTGTTTTACTCAACCAGTATTAACTTTACAGTTACAATCTTGTTTTTCGAGTTGAAGCTTTAAGTAATAGATCAATAGTGTAGAGCAGGGGTCAGGAACCTTTGACCCACAAGCCATATATGGCTCCTTTCATGACTATGTATGGCTTGGAGACAAATTGTTTCCATGCATATACAGTATTCTCCATGTTGTTCCAAATTTGAGTGATATATTGTATATTGTAGTGCACGCAAACCCGAACCAAGACTAAAGTTCATAGCGGTACTATCCAGTATATACAGTGGTACCTCTACTTACGAATGTCTCTACATACGAAAGTTTCAAGTTAAGAAGTACCTGAATGGGAAAATGTTACCTCTAGTTACAAAGGCATTCAGGATACGATGTCAAAAATACAGTACGTTACGTGCCGCTCTTACAAAGTTTCCAGAACGCAAACAGACTGGCTATCGCTTAAAATCTGCCTGGCAATCTGGTGCGCATTCATCATCCCAGCATGCTCTTTTGTCACTGTCACAGTTCAGAGTTTGGATTTCAGAAACAAGGAGGAGAAGGGATTACGGCAAGATCGCAGGGAGGAGGACACAGCCCAAATTAATATTAAAGACATTTTAGCAAAAATACAGTCTTAAAATTTGTGGACAACATTCACTGTGAAAAAGTGTTGACAAGTCTCTCAATATGACGTCTGCCACGTGCGTTTCCGACGGATTGACAAAAGCCGGCAAAAGCTGATGTCATGGATCAGTCTTTCAAGAAAGGCGAAGGCAAAAAGGTGAAATAATATTTTTTAAATTAAGTTAATTCTTTGTTTTTGTTTTTTTACATTATGTGCCTTTTGTTCTATGTTCATTATGGAATAACAAAATGTTAACATGTATTTGTTTCATGTTCTAATGCTCTTTTATGATTTATTAAATGATCATAATGTACTTTGGCGGGTCTTGGAGCGGAGAAGCGCATTTCCATTCAAAAAGCATCTCTACTTACGAAGTTTTCAGGTTACGAAGCTACTCCTAGAACAAATTAAATTAGTAAGTAGAAGTACCAGTGTATAGGACACATTTTTAATCATGGTTTAGAGTCAATGAATTGCACCAAAACAACTCATTTTGGCTGTGTATTGCCAATACATTGTTTATATGGAAGCACATTAAACAATCTGTGTTTACTGTTGCAACAACTTGTGATGAAAATACACATAACAAACTGTAAATACGCCAAAACAGCACACAGAACAATTTGATTGGGTGAGCGGGTGGGAGGAGTGGAGCTATGTAACACAGCACTCAACACAGCGCAAACACTCCTTCCTGTCTCTTGCCCTGCGCCGTCTGCTCGGAAAGTAAATACGGCGGATCCTCGTTTGAAGAATGGAGTGACTTTTTACAAAATAACTGCTTGCACATTGATTTGAAACAATCATTTATGAAAAATATGATGGTCAAAATGAGCCTCAACTATCTTAAGTAATTACGGAGGAAACACATGTTTCAAGCGGTATATTTGTTGATATTTGGGACGCAGGCTATTATCTTATTTCATAAATTTTATCAAATCATCAAATGTAACAAAAGTAAATAAAAAGTGTTGCGGAATAAGCTTTTGTCTGTAGAGCGGGTTTTGTGGTTTACTTGAATTTTGTCTCAAAATATAGGGTGTGGCACTTCCCCAAAATAGAATACAAATATTTTGCTTTTATGGCTTTTTGAGTATAAATGGGTTCTCGATTTCTGCTGTAGATGTTTATTTGACAACACAATAAGAGGATTGAGATCATTTTTGGAACACAAACCTTTGCTGTGTCTGAGTGTCCATTTTGAAGCGTTTGCAAGTCGGGCCACTGCTGCCTGATACAATCCAACATTTCCTGATAGCTCACCATCTTTTTAAAGTTCCATTTGTTGCCTGACACACAAGAAGACACACATCTGGGGTTATTGTTGGAATGGCACATCCAAAACACATATTGTATTAAACACCCTGAACTACTTTTTAAGTGATTAATCTAACTATCTATCTATATACCGAAGTCATATCCCCTTAGTGGGAGGTGGCTAGAGTCAAGAGCACATTCATTCCACTTTGCTCTTCCAAACCTGACACCGAACATTAAGACCACAGCTCAACAAGGGGTGAGTTGCCGTGCCAGGCAACCCTTATTCAGCGGTGAGGCCTGACTTCACACACTGGTTAAGCCCCTCCGTATCATATGCGTTGATATCAGTCATTCTGAACTATCCTTCCCTATTTTCATCTATTCTCAACACACATTCTAACATTTATTATATTGACCAACTTCATATCCGGCGCATGATTCATTCCATCCATCTAACCATATTTGGGTTTTCCTCTTTAAAGAGTTAGTTGAATATTTTTATGAGAAATTTTCCTGTGGAAAACCCTATTTGGCCAGACCTAACCCAAACCCTTGTTACGGCGGTCCCCTAGTAAATTGTGTTTGAGACCTCTGGTGTAAAGTCTACTAACCATCGAATGGCATATACTCGATGAAACGCACTTCCAGGGGCTTCTTCTCTGTCAGAGCCACAAAATCCAGCAGTTCGTCTTCATTGAGGCCTCGCATGACTACGCAGTTGATCTACAACAAATAATATGATGATAAAATGCAACCTTATAATTAAAACGAGAAAACATAAAGTGCATTCATTTACATCTTTCAGGAAGCCCAAAACACTTCCCACAATGCCTTTCTCTTCATTCAGTTCAGAATCTCGTGTGCTTCCTAAAAACTTTGCAAGTCGGCGATACAATAAAGACCGGTTCAATGTCTGACAATATTCTCGCAGCCTGGCCCAATGATAACATCAACAATTTGGTACAGTGAATAAGAATACTGTGATGATATAAAACTCATGTGTAGGGTGTATCTGTTGTGACCTAGTGGATAGGATCCGTAGTGCTCCCTGCTGCAATCTGGGTTGGATTCTTGTTGCATTGAATCATATGCAATAGTGATCAGTGATATATTCTGATTGACCGCAAAAAAAAAACGGTACTACTTTATTTTTTTATTTTCATGCAACCTTAGCCCTTACTGTAGTTTTAATTCCCTTTGCCTTATATATGAAAAAATGTCACAAAAGAGTATTTTTTTCAAAGTGCGCCTTATTATCCAGTGCATTTTAAAGTGCGGAAAATACTGTATTTTCAGATTATTATCACTATTTTTTCACTTGATCTCTCAGAATCCATCCGATACAATAAGAGGCTTCAAGATACCTTGACTGGGTTGTAGCCCATTTCGATTGCCTTGTCAATGCCTTCTATGACCTTGTGGAACCCTGTGAAGAAGAATGAGGCAGTTTAAATGTTTTGGTAAGTTTTGTACATGTGTTACTATTCCAGCTCATCTGAACCTTGCTCTGCACTGAGTTAACCTAGTTAACCTTTCAATGATTAAACAAGGGAGCCTTTTATTCCCCAAAGGTGGCTTTGTCCATTAGCCATAACTTTCTCTCTTCTCCTTTTTTCCTAATCTCTTTCACTCCATCTGTGCATTCCTCAGCAACTTCTACAGCTCCATCGTGGAGAGCATCCTGACCAGCTGCATCATTGTTTGGTACGGCAGTATCACAGCCATGGTCCGCAAACGCCTGCAGAGAGTGGTTAAAAACGCTCAGAGGATCACCAGGACTCCACTGCCCCTTCTGCAGAGCATATACCACCGCAGAGTCCACAGGAAGGCTGCCTCCATCATTCAGGACCCCACCCACCCACAACACGGACTGTTTACACTCTTACCCTCAGGACGGAGGTACAGGAGTGTGAAATGCAAGATAACCCATATAAAGAACTCTTTTTACCCCTCTGCTATCAGAGTCTTAAACGGCTGCTGATCGAACAATACATCACAGACACGGTCAGCACACTACAATCACTTTCAACTGTGTTCTATCTTATTTTTATCTTGTTACCTTAACTCATCTTGAGCTAATCTTGTATTTTCATCTTTTGATGTTCGAAATATTATTTCATGTATACATGTATATAGTATCTTAGATTTATTATGCTGGCAACTGTCCGGACAGCAAAGTAGGAATTTCATTGTGCAGCGAATTGTGGTTCTGTACTGTGCATATGACAATAAACACTTTGAATCTTGAATCCATACGCCCACAACTGGGCCTGCTGTCACTTTGTCTCCTCAAAGTGAGACAGATCCACGTCAGCCAGTCAAGGCTTATATGGTGTAGACCAGTGTTTTAGCAACCAGTGAGCAAGGGGACAATAGTGTGCCGTGAGACTTTTCTAGTGTGATCACTTGAAAAAAATGTGCTATGTCCCATACAATACCAAGACCAAAACTTCCCCCTTTGTATATACGGGTGTATGTAGATATATATCTTTTAATGAAACAAATAACTATAAAATAAATCAAAGTAAAAAGCTTGCACATAATTTTCCTGATTGTAATTATTATTTTCTTGTTTTACTAAAAAAATAAAAATAAAATCAGAGTAAAACTTTTTCTTATTCCACTGGCAGATACAGTATGTCACAAAAGTTAGTATACCCCTCACATTTCTGCAAATATTTCATTATAATGTTTTATGGAACATCTGACAAAAAGTAGTATGTCAACAAAGGCCATGGTTTATTGGAAAGATGTCCTCTGGACTGATGAGACAAGATTGATAAATTTGTTTCAGATGGTATATTGCATGTGTGGCGGCAACCAGGTGAGGGGTACAAACATGTTTTTGTCGTGCCTAAAATCAAGCATGGTGTTGGGAATGTCATGGTTTGGGGCTGCATGAGTGCAACTGGAATTGGGGGGAGATGCATTTCATTAAGGGAAACACAAACTCAGGAAAGTACGGTGGAATACTGGAGTACAAAATGATCCCTTCCCACCAGAAACTGGGTCGCAGGGCAATGTTTCAGCCTGACAATAACTTCAAATACGCTTTAAAGATGACCAAGGCCATTCTAAAGGGGCTTAGGGTAAAATGGATGGCCTGAACAAGCATGTCTCCAGATCTAAATCCAACAGAACATCTTTGTGGCATCCTCAAGTGGAAGGATCTTAAATATCCCTCAGCTTAGTCATGTTGTCATGGAGGAGTGTAAGACCATTCCAGTGGCAATTTGTGAGGCTCTGGTAAAATCCATGGCCAGGAGGATTAAAAAGGTTCTGCAAATTCATTGTGGCACACTAAATATTAAACTTTAGTTAACTTACTTAAGGATGCACTCACTTTTGTTTCCAGTGGTTTAGCTCCTATGACTATATTTAGAGTTATTTGAAGGAAAAAATAATTTACACTGCTATATAAGCTTTACACAGACTACCTTTTAATGTGTCAATGTTGTTTCATTGTTGTTCAATTAAACATTATGTTGAAATCTCTGCAGAAATGTGAGGGGTGTTCTCACTTTTGTGACATATTGTAGCTTTTGCTCATTCAAAGTCGTATTATAATTGTTTTTTTTAGGAAACCAAGAGCCCAAACCCTTAAAAAACATGTTAAAAATATTTCAACCTATTAACCAAATTGAATAAGCTGTATTACACCCTGACGAATGGGGACTGAAAAATAAATTACTGTACTGTTAATTTAAAACTCATAAGCCGCGGCTAAATGAAGCCCGCCACATAATTTTTCGTGGCCTGCGAAATTCTTAAATATGAAAGCATCTAAAAATTAATGGGTTTAAAGGCAGATTTGACCAAAAAATTTAATTTACCACAATGCCTGACCACTACAATACTCACGATACTGCTCAGCATCACTACACAGTGGTGTTTCAATATAAATACCAATGATTGGAATTGAGAAAGACCTTTTCCAAGAAATATCCAAGAAGATTTCAACATATTTAGTTTATATCTTATATATTTGTATGAACATTTTTTCAATGCTATTGCTGCTTGTTACTTAATGATTATTAAATTCAGTTATTTTCCATGGAGAAGTAGTAACATTTATTTACAAACCATTCGAGTATAATTAGATACATTAATAACTTACATTAATCCTCTGAGGACACCTACTACACCTATGTGGGCCTCTGTTAAAATGAGTTTGGCACCCCAGATTTAGGCAATATGCAGATCATTTAAGTTTTAAAGGGACAGGGTGTGATAACTGTAGCTGTATTGGGTCATGCAACCAAATATGAGTGTTTAAAAAGCAAAAGGAAAAATATAAAGTACGGAGACTAAAAGTGACTAAAGCGCACCATTTTACTTCTCATTTTTTTGCCCAGCCTTTTTATGGGTTTTTGTAGCAGCAAATGTTGGACAATTCCGTTAGCTCCCTTTAGGTGAGGCTTATGTTATGTCACCTAAATGCAAATTTATTGACCTACATGTAATATTAAAAACATGTTTGCATGATAGTTCTTGACTTTTTCTTGAAAGAGACATCTCCTGGATGCAACTGGGACGCATCATCAGTGATGTAGTAGCAAATTCATTGAGTGTTTCCAGTTTCGCAACATCAGACACTCTCGCCCAGGTGACCCACGCCTCAACTTGCGTAGCAGCCCACGGATCTGCCTTTTTGAGCCAAAGCCACCTGGTGGTTTTTGTCTGCAGCTTCACTAGCGGATTTAATGGCTTTCTTATTGGCTGCCCCTGTCACACCCAACCGTCTGGATTTTGCAGTAGGATCGTCCAGCAAAACCCCTGCAACCGACCTCTATTGGTTCAAAGAAAACTTTCCAGCCCCTGCCCCAATCCACCATCTCTTGGTACTTTGCACGTTTTCTTTCATTGGCTTCCTCAATGCGCTCTTCCCACTGTGAGTTCCAGCGTGACCATGTTTTGAAGCCTCAGAGATGATTATCATGTCTGGTCGGAGTGATGTTGCTGATATGTGCTGGGGGAACCTTAGTTGTTTCCCAAGGTCGACGTGCAATCAGGGGGAATGTGGAGGAGTCCTGTGGTTGTCTGTGCACAAGCCCTAGGTTTTTCTCCTGCCTTAATGAAATTGACTGTCTTGTTCGGGGGCTGATAGTATTTGCCCGTGTTGATTGCAAGGACGATGCTCTCAGTAACTGCTTTCAGAACCTGGTCATGGCGCCAGCGATAGCAACCATCAACCAGAGCCTTTGGGCAGCTGCTGAGGAGGTGTTCCAAGGAGCCTCTTCCAAAGCAAAGGGGGCAGGAGGGTGTCACGCTCTTTCCCCACACATGAAGGTTCACTGGGCTTGGTAGGACATCTTAAACTGCCTGCACAATGAACCGGACTACGGAAACGGTGTAAATCTGCTTGAATGATGTTTGACCAAGTCACTTTGAGCTGTAATGTGTTCTTCCACTTTGTCCATGCTTCCAGCTTCTAGAGTCCGACTGCCTTGCTCACCCGCTCTTCCTTCACACCTGCTCAGAGCTCTTCCTGGTAAAGATGGTGTTCCTCCTTCCCTCTGGCCTGACTCACTTTTGTCTTTGGAAAGAAGCCCAGACCTGCTCTCCCCAATGCCAGGACCCAACCAGTGTCTTCTGCCTCAGTGTCTTCCTTTTGAGCTCTCCACTTCCTTCTGGTTGTCACTTCAACCCCAGCTGATAACCCCTATACTCAAGAGCCTCTCTAGTAGGTGCCACCTTGAACTCCACAGTGAGCCCGCTGAAGGATAGCTGGACGATGTTGCTTGTCCTGTACAAAGCAGCGCTGGTAAGGCTGTGGGGAAGTCCCAGCCACTTCCGGAGAAAGCCACTGATCGCCCTTTCGAGGATCTCCACAGTTGATGGCGGTATTGATCGAAAACCTGAACTTATCCACCAACTTCCCCCTCTTCAGAACTATGGATCTTGACTTAGAGGGCTTAAAGCTCATCCTCGCCCATGTGATGAGTCTCTCCAAACCTTGCAGAACCATCTGCTCCCAGGGACAGATGTTGTTGTGATGGTAAGGTCATCCATATATGCGTTTGTGGGAGGCTGGCTAACACCTGATCTGGATATTGGCCCTCTGCATACCACTTCTGCACCTTTGACTACCATGTTACAAGGGTAACTGAGATGCTACAACCCCTTATTATGCCTTTTCCCAAGGTGATGCCAGTCTGATGTTACTGACCCGGAAGTGAATTTAAGCCTGAAGTTGTCATAATAATCCAGGAGGAGGTGCTTGATCTTGATGGGAACGAGGTGGAGTGATTTTTTTTTAATACAGCTAGGAGCTAAATGATAATCAATGTCCCTTAAAAAAAAACATAAAACCTATGCCGGAATTAATATTTTTTAAACATTTTTGACATAAGGTGTGCCTCGAGATTTTTTTAATGAAAAAAGTGTGCCGTGGTTCAAGAAAGGTTGAAAGACACTGGTCAGGGCTTGTACACCTTTTTATGGCCAAATTCAAGCACTTTTCACGCTTTTTAAGAGCCAATTTTTCCAGTACCTTCAAAGGCTGATCAAAAGAATGTTTTTTTTTGTTTAGTTTGATGACTAAAATAAAGTAGCTATCTTGATTCTAGAACATATTTTATGCGATCTTGAGCTGTTCATATCTATGATCTACAATCATTTGTGTCAGTGAGCTTCTATAAATTGACATGAATTCTGCCATTATGCTTCAGCAATGTATACGCAGCTTGGCTATGTCGCACTTGTTTACAAACACGGAAAGGGCACTATAGGTGTTGGGTATTAATGGAGTTCAATGCGGAAGACAAAAAAGAAAGGAAGTACTGTATGCATAAAAACAGAAAAATGAGCTGAATTTGGCCTTATTTTATTGACCTTGATTGCCCCCAAGCAGACTGCATTCAATCTTTTAATTGACTAGTGATCCTTTACTTTTTTGGTTTACTTATTTTATTTTAAATTTTTTGCGTTTTTTTCAGAGGATCTGTGTCTAAATTGGTGAAAATAGTGAATTGTTGTGCATTTTATCATGTATTTATAACACCGATGAGTTAATATTTTCTATTTACATTGTTTTGATTCGCATTTTCACGCATTTTGTGGTGTTCGATTTCAAATCTGCAAAAAAAGTTTGCATTTTACAAAACCATTTTTGTAGATCTGTGAAAATTTATATTTATATTTCAAGTGTTTTTTACACAGATCCCCTGTAAAACATGTGAAATGACTAATTACTTAATAATTTGGAACAATTTCAAGTATTTTCAATTGCTTCTCCCAAAATGTAAGCATTTTCCTGTCCTTAAAAACACAACATTAAAATTCGAGCATTTCCAAAGATTTCGAACACCTGTACAAACCCTGACACTCAGCTAGCTTACCCTAAGCTCTGAACGTTGAAAACGAACAAGAAGTCACACTTAAGTGTTTCCAATTGTATCTTTTATGCTTCCGTATTCTTACGCTTGACCTTTACTGTTATGCAAAACTTCCTACCTTTTCGCCTGACAATGAACTCGAATTTAGCAGGTACAAGTGAATCCAAACTGATATTGATCAAGTCTAGACCCACATCTTTGAGTTGAGGCAGTAGTCCGGCCAAATTCATGCCATTTGTTGTCACCGCCATTGTTTTCAGACCTTCCAGCTTTCGCAATTCAGCTACAAAGAAGCAGACAGAAAAAAATTGAAATTTAAAACGACCAAAAAGGACCGTGACCATAGGGAATGAGTAATGGAAACTTTAATTTCCTTCACTGGATGGTGAAAACTGCAACAATACAGTGCATTAAGACAATGTGCCGATATGTCCACGAAAATAAAGTACATAAACTTTACATTAGATAGATAGATAGATAGATAGATAGATAGATAGATAGATAGATAGATAGATAGATAGATAGATAGATAGATAGATAGATAGATAGATAGATAGATAGATAGATAGATAGATAGATAGATACTTTATTCATCCCCGTAGGGAAATTCACACTTCCAGCAGTCTACCCTATTGTTTATTAACAGATGAACATGATGCCCTAGGGGTGCTTGTAGCGAAGTGGATGACGTCACGCCAGTCCAAAATTTCGACATCCCTGCGGCAGATGGAAAACTTTTCTTTGTGAAAATCCAGGGATACACCACCTCGTGTAGTAGTCCAAATTACAACAAAATATAGTCGTTTAGACTTAAGTCAAGTCATGTTTATTTGTATAGCGCTTAATCAGAATAAGTCCCAAAGGGCTGCACAGACCACAGACTATTACAGACTATTATTACACCATCCAAGTCAAGTCCAGTCAAATTTATTTATATGGCCCTTAATCAAAAAATGTTTCAAAGGACTGCACAGGTTACAATTACACCATCCCCTGATCTTAAACCAAGATAAGGGCAAGGAAAAACTCAAAACCTCAACATGACGAAAATGAAGATACCTTGTGAAGGGACCGGACCGCATATGAGGTTCTTATATTATGTAAATTAAAAAAAAAAATGTCAATGAAGGGCAGCATGGTGGCACAGTGGCTAGCATGTGTGCAGCACAGTTCTGAGGACATGGGATCGAACCTCCTCCTGTGGAGTTTGCATGTTCTCCCTGTGCTTGGGTGGGTTTCATCCGGGCACTCCGGTTTCCTCCCACATTCCAAAAAAAAACATTTTAATAGGAAAGATGAATACTGGTCTACTAGTGATCCCAAGAGCCAAGAAGCAATCCGCAGGTTCAAGAGTGTTCTCCATTCGGGCCCCGGTGCTGTGGAGTGCTCTTCCCCGTGAGATTCGATCTGCATCCTCAGTGGACCTGTTTAAATCTAGGCTTAAAACACACTTCTATTCTATAGCACATGAATAACCTAAATTGTCTCATCTCTCATCTCATTAGCTGTACCGCTTATCCTTATTAGGGTCGCGAGGGGGCTGGAGCCCATCCCAGCCATCTCCGGGCAGTGGACACCCTGAACTGGTTGCCAGCCAATCGCAGGGCACACGGGGACAGACAACTCACTCGCCCAGTCACACCTAGGGACAATTTGGACTGGCCAATTCACCTGAAATGCTTTGGAATGTGGGAGGAAACCGGAGTTCCCGGAGGAAACCCACGCAAGCACGGGGAGAACATACAAACTCCGCACAGTAAGGCCGGTAGTTGGACCTAAATTGTATGTTGACAATATTTGTGTATTATTTTTATGTATTTTTATTTTTTGTGTATTATTAGTTATTGCAACATCCATTGCAGCCTGGTCATCCTTGAAAGGTTTTTGAGTTTTTCCTTGCCCTCATGTAGGTTTTTAGATCAGGGGATGGTGTAATGATAGTCGTGGTTTGTAATAATCTGTGGTGTGTGCAGCCCTTTGAGAATCTTTGTGATTAAGGGCTATACAAATGAAGGGACTTAACTTGACTTTACAACATTCGCTAATTAGATTTTGTACTGAGATATTTAACTGATGCAAGTCTACCAGAGCTCCACTAGAGGGTGCACTTGTACCTCACTGCACAAACACGTCTCCCGTTAAAAAAATCGTATTTTCTTGGTTGTAAACATCTTAATATAACAGGTGATCGAATGATTATATGCCTAAATGCTCAAAATAGGATCCCCCAAAAGTATATAGACTACAATTTTGAAGTTTGGGGTCGCCAAGACAATTTTGTGTTTTCCATGAAAAGTCACACTTATCTTTATCAAATGAGTTGCAAAATAAAAAGAAAGTGTAGTCACGACATTTATAAGGTTAGAATTAAAGATTTTAATTTGAAAGAGAAAATGTAACCCTTCAAACTTTGTTTCAGTCAAGGAATGCCCCATTTACTGCAATTACAGTGTTGAAGACATTTGGTATTCTAGTTGTTATTTAGGGGTGGGCGAGAGAGAAAGATAGAGAAAAATACGAGAAAAAGAGAAAGTGAGAGAGAGAGAAAGTGAGAGAGAGAGAGAGTGAGAGAGAGGGAGACAGACAGACGGACAGACAGACACTCTTACCTTTGAGAAAAGACCAAAACCGTCCATATCCTCCAACCGGTTTAAGAAGAGAATTCAATTTACATTGGGTACGTCTTGGATTGTGATTTGTGCCAATTTTGCAGGAACATTAAAGTGGTCAAGGAATCCGATTCATCAATTAATCGGAAAAATAATCGGATGATTCATCGATTATAAAAATAATTGTTGGTTGCAGCCCTTGACTTTGTCAGAGAAAGGTCTATTTTATAGCTTCTCTAACCAGCTAAACCAGGGGTCGGGAACCTATGGCTCGCGAGCCATATATGGCTCTTTCTATGAGTATCTGTGGCTCTGAGACCAATTTGATTGCGTGCAAAATTTCTCCATCTTGTTCAAAACCGGAGTTGTCTATCCTATTCAGATACACGTAAAGCCAAACCAAAGCTAAAGTCAACGGTTACACTTCGCAGTATATATATAGGGCACGTTTTTCACTACAATTTACAGTCAAGGTGTCATACAAAAAAAGGGGGAAAAAACTCGTTTTGGCTGTACAACGCTAAAGAATCCTTTATTTAAAAGTTCACTATATAATCTGTGTTCAGTGTTCAGATACTTTATGATGAATCCATAGAACTGTAAATACGCCAAAACACCAGAAGAGAACTTAGTCATTTGATTGGGTGAGTGGGAGGGATGGGTGGAGCTATGCAAAAAGTACATGCATTCCCTCCCATCTCTCGCCAAAGGTAAGCACATCAGGCTCCCTATTCTCAGAATGTTGTGACGTTTTTACAAAATAAATGCTTGCATCTGGTTTTGAAACCAATATGTATGATAAAAAAGGGTCAAAAGGAGTTTAACCGATCTTGAGTCATTGCAAGAAAGAGACAAGTTTAAAGTGGTATGTTTGTTGATTTTGGGACAGGGGCTCTGGCATTATTCTCTTTTCATAATTTTTGTCAAAAATAAATGTGCTGAAGATTAAGCTTTTGTCTGGGGCGCGGGTTTAGCAATTTAGTAAATTTGTCTCATAATATATGGTGTGGCTCTTTCTCAAAATAAAATTAATATTTTTTGCTTTTATGGCTCTTTGAGTCAAAAAGGTTCCCGACCCCTGAGCTAAACTGTTTTCAGGTACGCTAACATCATTGCAACAGGTCTCATAAATCATCAATTACTCTTCCAATGCAATTAGCAAACACAGTGTAATTTACAACACTGGAGTGCTGTTTCCTGAAAATGGGCTTCTATAAACCTATGTTGCTTTTTCAAAATTTAGCCTAATGTTATTCGTTGAAAAAAACAGTGCTTTTCCCTCCAATAAATGACATTTCTATGTGACCCCAAACTTTTGAACAGTAGTCTATATTATTGAGATATAGAGGTGCTACATACCTCACTCTATGTATTTATTCTCATAACAAATTAAATATTTTTTTATCAAAACTGACCGACATTTTGTTGTTGTGGTTATCATTAAAAGAATGTAGGCAGTGACGTAATCGCTTTAGTTATCAGTGTCCTTTGCTACACTTTAGCAGAGAGAATCAGAGTGCTACACAATTCTTTGAGTTTGACATGAATGGTCTTCATTGACACACAAACACGGCTGACTAAATAGATGATCTGCTTCTAGTTGTCCTTACATGCTCCATTTCCTCTATGGGCATTCCTAGTTAAACCAGTTACGTTTTGATGTCTGATACTCGTGTCTACAAACCCATAATCACACTTGTGAATCAGACAATTGAAATACTGTACATTGAGACTAATCCAGGCGTGTCAAATATGCAACCGGCCAGCCGGATCAGGCAGCGCATAGACAACTCCGAGAAGCGCACGAGATAAATAAGCTTAGGTTTTTGATAGGTCCAGTTGATGTCGCCGAAACCATGCGCCACTCGCAAAGCAAATGTGGCTGGGTTTCTTTTGTCCTTTCTCTCATTCGTGCGCATTTACTCCCTCTTTCTGTGTCTCTCTCTGTTTCTCAAAATTTTTGTCTTTTTTTTCTTCTCTCTCTTTACTTCTCTCTTTCTCATCCTATTTTTTTCTGTCTCTCTCTCTCTTTGGTCTCTCTATTTCTCTCTCTCTCTCTCTTCCATGTCAACTTCAGTCTTTATTCCTCACTTTCTATCCTTTCTCTCATTCTTTCTCAGTCTCTCGTCTCTTTAGTTCTTTCTTTTTTTTCTCAATTTCTCTCTTTCGCTTGTTCTCTTTTTCTCCCTTTCTCTCTTTCTATCTTTAGTTCTCTTTATTTATTTTTCTCTTTATGTCTCTCCTTTCTTCTTCCTTTTTCTACTTTTCTTTCTTTTTCTTTATCTCTCTCTGTCTCTATCACTCTCTCTCTTTTTTCTGTTTTTCTCTCTTTTTTTCTGTTTCTCTTTTCTTCATTCTTTCTCTATATTTTTTTCTCTTTTTCTCTCGTTTTCTCTCTTCTTTGTCTTTCTCTCTCTCTCTCTCTCTCTCTCTTTTTTGTCTATCTCTCTTTTTTGTTCTAATTTTTTCTGTCTTTCTCACTGTATCTCTTGTTTTCTCTCTATTTTCTCTGTATCTTTCTTACTTTCTTTCTCTTTCATCTACTACTCAGTAGCATGAGGCCCGTAAGCTCAAATTAGTTTGACACCCCTGGACTAATCCGTCCAGTTCCTCTAACTGCTTAGAGTGTTTCCAAATTATTTGCAGTCACGCGGTAGCTGCATGGAGTTGTGTTACCGATGATTTCTAGAACGTCGGGTCTGATGAGCGGCTCTCCTCCAGTGAGACGAATCTTCTCCACGCCCTCTCGGACAAAGAGGCGGGATAGGGTCAAAACTTCAGCGGTGGACAGAAGCTGCCCACGTGGTGAAAGCTTCACACCTTCCTCCGGCATGCAGTATTGACCTGAAAATGACCGTCCAAAGAAAGAGACACAAGGGGAGATGAGTTTTGAAATGGCACAAAGTACCATGAATTCTGGACTACAGAGTGCACCTGGTTAAAAGACGGATACTCAATTTAAATAAAACTCAATTTTGTCTTGGTACGAGCTACACCATATTTCAAGCCGCAGGCTTAAAGTGCCATAAAAATGAAGTACCGTATTTTCCGAACTATAAGGCGCACCTAAAAGCCTTTATTTTTTTCAAAAGCTGACCATGCGCCTTATAATACAGTGTGCCTTATATATGGATCAATATTAAGTCGCAAAGTCTTGCAACTAAGGCAAGCAGCCGCCGACTAGATTTTCCCCCGAAGGCGAAGTAGTCCGCGGTGTATGCTGGGATTTATATACCGGCGTTTCATTTCCTAACCAATGTGTCAATCATCATTTGAATCAGTCACTATTGGCTAAAGTCATTCGACGGTAAAGGGGGCAGATCCTTTTTATCATTTACAGGCTCGCATAGGCTAAAGGGGCGAAACAAAGCCTGCAATTGGCCAAAAAAGATGAATGTGAATCACATGTTGGGGGGCACTACGGCATAGAGAAAACATTTTTTACTACTCTGTATTTGTAAATACTTTACTCTCCTGTATTTACTACACTCACGGTTGTAAGAAGACCATGGTTACGTATCATTATTGAACATGATGGCTGCAAGAGAACTTAGGTGAGCTATGCGGCTTTATATTTTCCCGGTATCTTGTTTTAGAACGATCTTAATGTTTCTGTGATGAGTCTATTTTTAAACTAAATTCAATTTAAAGTGTTTATTGTCATATGCACAGTAAAGAACCCAGTTTCCCTGCACAATAAAATTCTTACTTTTCTGTCCACACTGTTGCCAGCAAAAAATAAAATGGAAACTAAAAAATGTTTGGCATTTCTTGAATCCCAAGACTTTAACCTTCCGAATGATATTTGGAATGATGCATTTGAGTGATTGGTGACATCGTACAGACACTGTTTCCTTACATGTCTGAGACACGTATTTGCTCCTTTGCAAGCTTTCGGAATGTTAAGGGGGTAATAAGTTTGACTAAACTATCTGACTGTTTTGTCGACGTTCCCATTGTAGCGCCTTATTATCCGGTGCGCCTTATGTATGGAAAATATAGGACCAAAAACCATTTTTTGGGGGTGCGCCCTATAACCCGGTGCGCCTTATAGTGCGGAAAATACGGTAATTCATGTCCATTTCTTACATTTTAAGCCCTGGTGCACATCTGACGCCACCCAATTCAGGAATATGCGCCCGCACACGCAACGTGTTCTCAGCTATGTTGTTTAATAGTTCTGCTACGACTTGTTTATGTTATGTTTTTTCAGATCACGTGACCATTCAACATGGCGATTACAAAGATTACCGCAAACAAACAAAAAATGAAAATACAGGATGGTAGTCTTCCTGCTGGGCATTTCTGCCTGACGCGCCTCCTCCGGCGCCTTTGGAATGCTTGTGTGCCCTGAACACTCTGGCCTGACTGGGTCATCAGCTGGGGACCACTGATCATTGATGTTTCGCTCCTTTAACCTCAGGACATCTCCCGGTGGCGGAGCGATGGCTGGGAAATCTCCCTGCCAACCCCACTGATGCCCTAGGTGTTACTTGAAGGCCCCCAGTTCCTGTCATTCCTCCGCAGCCACAGCCAGAAGCTGCCCTTTTCCGCCTCTTCTGACAGCTCTTTAGTTGCTCTGCGGTTGCCCGCTCCTGAGCATCAAAGGTCTCTGAGCAAGCGGGAGGTTGAGGGGCCCACAAAACCCCTGCAGCCCACCTCCACTGGGCGTACTGTTGTTTTCCATCCCGCTTCCCTGCACTCGGCTGCCAGGTCTTCATACTTCGCCCGTTTCCTCTCGTATGCTGCCTCTATTCCCTCCTCCCAAGGGACAGTGAGCTCAACCAGGAGAACCGCCTTGCTGGCTACAGACCACAGGACAATGTCTGGCCGCAATGATGTTTCTGCGATCTCCCTGGGGAACTGCAACTGCCTTTTGAGGTCAACTTTCATTCTCCATTCGCTGGCGGGCGAGAGGAGCCTTCCAGAGTGTAGCGGGTGAGAGGCATTGGTGTTTTTGCAAACGTTGTTGCCAACCCTTGCAAACTGGATGAGGTGATTTGATGGAGGAGCTGGCTGACTGTTTGCCTTGTGCCTTCAACCTTCGACTACCTCTGCCAGCTTCTTTAGGACGGAATCGTGCCGCCACCTGTAGCGGCCTTGGGAAAGTGCCATGTTGCAGCTTTAGAGGATATGCTGAGGGCTCGCATTGATGGTACTACAGAGGGGGCAGATCGCATCAGTGCCGAACCACAGATGTAGATTTTGGGGGCAGGGTAGTGTGTTGTACGTTGCCCGGATCAGAAAGCTGAGCCTGGCTTGAGGGATCTTCCACAGGTCGTGCCACGACAAAGGCCTGTCCATGACCCCTTCCCAAGTTGTCCAGATGCCCTGTCTGCTCTGGGAAACCGCTTTGATGGTATGGCGTTCCTGCTCAGTCCTTATCACTTCCGTCACCACCATCTCTTTCCTCTCCCGCCTGGAGGCCTTTGACCAAAAGAGGGGCACGTCGCTCCAACCAAGACCTGCTCACCCTACTTGGACTCTGCCGACCACTTCGCGATGTTTTAACCTGCCGATTGCCTGGTCAACCTCTTCTTCTGCCTTCCACCTTCTTCCTGTTTGAACTTTGGTGCCCGCTGATCTAACAAGATGATCAGAGGACTCTCTCAACTCCAAAACCATCCGGGCCTTCTCCTTCTTATATCCTAGGCTGATGGAATGCAGCGGCAGTTGGAGTATGTTCCGACCAAAGAGGCCCACGTCTGAGAAGCATCTTGGCAGCCCCAGCCACTTCCTAATATAAGAGTTTGCCAGCCTATCCAGCTTGCTTGCCAGTGAGGAGGGGACCTCACTCACCTTCAAAGGCCACATCACCTGATGTTATAGTATGTGCTGGTAACACCATTCTTTGTATTTGCCTGGGAGCTGGCTCTGATTAATCTTGGCTAGGCCATGCAGTCTGGCGTGTGGAAGAAGTCCAAGGCGAAGCTGATCAGCTGGTGCAGGACGGACCCGTACGCATTGGCAAGATCCAGCCACACAACATGGAGGTCGCACTTCTCTCTCCTTGCCCTTTGTATTTGCTCCCAAATTATTGTCGAGTGCTCCACACACCCTGAATATCCTGGGACACCAGCCTTCTGGCAGCTGGTGTCTATATAGCTGTTACTTGTGAGGTAGCTGGTCAACCTCTTGGCCATGATGGAAAAAAAGATCTTTCCTTCCACGTTCAAAAGTGCAATGCTCCTGAATTGGCCGATTGTGTTAGAGTTCTGTTCTTTTGGGATGAAGATCGTAACCGCTCTCTGCCACTGAAGGAATGATGTTCTTCTTCCATGCCACCGGCAGGAGTTTCCACAGGATTTTCAGGACGCCCAGGCAGTACTTGTACAGCTTGTATGATATGCCGTTCTGGCCAGCGGCTAAAGCTGCTCTTGATTTCCGAACCCCCTCCCTAACTTTACTCAGTTTGGGGGGAGCAGTGTTGAAGGGGATGACTAGGGGAGCTGGCTGGGGAACATACCCCTGGGATCCCAGCGGGATGGCTTTTGCTGTATCGCTGAATTGTTCTCTTATATGCTCCTCAAGCTGTCTTTGAGATCTCCAGCTTTCCACTCCTTTTGTCTGTCAGCAGTTGTTTTGCATGCTTAAAGGGGTTCTTGAAAAAGTTGATTCTCTCCTTCTCCTTCCTCTTTCTGCGACGGCTAATCCGTTCTGCTCTTCTCAAGTTGGTAAGGCTGCCCCTCACCTCCTCCCACAGTGACTTCAAGCCCTCTTTCTCTTCTTGTCTTGCCCTCCTCCACTGCTTTCGGAGTTGGCGCCACCTCCACATCAATTGCTCAATCTCTCGTTCTCTCCTCCCTTTCTGCTTGGGCGCTTCTCTTACACCACCCTAAAACGGCTACTGCATTCCTCGTACAGGATGTCTCCTAAGGTTTTAAGCCTTGTCTCTACCTGGCCACGGAGAGAATGCTCCAAAAGTATGGTTATATCAGTGTCCAACTTCTCCCAGACTATAGACTCATTGGCTCTTGGCCACTTGATGGCTTGCCTTCGTCCCGGTTCTTCTCCTTGCTTTTGGCTGCTTGCTGGTTGTTGCTTGTTGATGTTCCGAGTGTGTTCCTTGTTCCAACCTCCTCGGGGCCCCCCCTCCACAACCTGCCTTTCCTCCTTCTGCCTTTCTTCAGCAGCACTGGATCCTTTTGCTCTGTGGTTTGAGACCTGGCTTTTGGTTCCTAGAGTCTGACTTGCAGATGCAGTGCACTGTTTCTGCTGATTCCCTGATGGGCACCTCATCTTTCCTTGTTGGATTCGCAGACCCCTGAAAGACGTTACCTTTTCCCACCCACACCTGCATTTCCTCAGTATTCTCAAATCTTTGTCAAATTCCATTCCAGTCGTTGCCGTGAGGTCTGTCCGTTTTGGCCCTTCTTCCACCCCGCCTCTCGGAGGGCCGTCGGGTTGTTTTCCTTTATTTTACTTCGTGGTGCGTTTACTACTGCGCCGACAGAAAACGCCAATAAGAGGTGCGTCGCATAAAATGTGAGCCCTTTATTTCTAGAAGACAGTGCAGTTATTTTGACTATCATGCACTATTTATATCATTTTTACAATGGGCCAATAATATTGCTATCCAATTATTTCTAATGATTTTTGTAACCAAGGAAAATGAAATAAAAGAAAGGTCTCAGTGAAGCTTTTAGTACACATTTGGAATTCAGTATTGTGAGGGGTTTTCTGTACAGTCCTCTCACGTTCTTCTTGCAAGTTCAAAATTCATTCATGCGTTATAATAAGTGTCTACTAAACTATAAACTAATCAATCACGCATTTTTCTGCATGCTACATGCAGACGCTGCTGGATAGAAGAACTGAAGTGGAAACTGAAATCGACTACTTGTAATTGAGTACTGATTTTGAAAGTTGGACACCAATATGGAATAAATTCAATATAATCCAATACTGGTTTTGGACTGATGTCAAATCAGGGCACGGCCAATTGATTGAGCAGTGGCAGCCTGTATTAACATAGCGTTATGTCATTTTTAATTTGAAGTTCCAAAGGTCATTTATGTAAAACAAAACAACATATTTAATAACAAGAATAGGCAAACAACTTGCACTTTTTCAGATTCAGATTCAGATCTACTTTATTGTCATTCTAGTACACGTGTATACAGAACGAAATGTCGATACATCTGACCCGCACAGTTTCCTTGAATGTACAGATATAAATAAAATGTTGTATTGAGTTGTAGTATTGAGTGCTAATAATATACTAAATAATTATGGCTAATAATCAAAATTGTATTTCTTGGTAAAGTAAAATCCATACAAATATGGCAAGTATACTCACAGCGCAGGTTACATTTCTCAGTCAGGGAGATCCGCAAGTAATTGTGCCGCCGACCAAGTTTGTCTGTCAAGAATGATGAAAAGGGAATGTTGTCTTCCTTAAGCTTCTCCTGTAAAAAAAGACTGGGAAACTAAACTTGTTCCGGAAACTGTAATTATACATATATATATATATATATATATATAATGTGTGTGTATACATTTGTATGCTTTTTTTTATGCCAGCAATGCTCAAGAAGGGTGAGCATTGTACAGTGAATACACGAATACAGTTATGGTGGCTCCGTCTCAAGCACGGAGTACGAGGACGCTGAATTTCTCCTGTGAATGAGCGAGCGAATTGTCTGTCCCTGTGTGCCCTGCGACTGGCTGGCAACCAGTTCAGGGTGTCCCCTGCCCACTGCCCAGAGATGGGCTCCAGCACCCCCGCGACCCTACTGAGGATAAGCGGTGCAGATAATGGATGGATGGATATATTCACATCCAAGCGAAATGTACAACTATTGAATATAATACTAAACCAGGGAGCTTATATGCACATATTTGGTTAGGTGTCACAAGTAGCGAATGTTAAGCAGTGTGTGCGGTGGGGGGCGTGGCTTATACAGGGAACAAAAAAAAACCTCAATCAATAGGGTGTTGTATGCACAAAATATATAGTAACAGTATGCAGAATCTTTTTATTTGTGAAAATATTTTGCAATACACCATGCGTGGAGAAAAAAAGAAAATGCTTGGTGAGTACCGGGAAATGGAGGAGACTTTCAGGTGTTGGAAGCCCAGAAACAAAATGAGCATGGAGTGTCTCTGCTAAGAGCTTGTTTGCAAGCTCTCTAGATTACACAGGCCAATGAATATGAAGAGTTCAGTGCTTCCACAGGTTGGTGTACATGGTTTCTTCCATTTCTTATATCATGTGGCTATTTTAAAGTAGTATTAAGGGTAGTCTTCTATGCGAGTATATAGAGCAATTTGTAACGAGATAGCACTTTTAGAGTAACTGGCTACTTTTGGGTGTCAGTATTCTGGGGGTAACAGAATTACATTTTCTAAATTAAAAAAACGGGCACTGTAACATATTACTGTTTTTTCATCCAAGTAACGTGCCCAACATTGGTCATGTTCGACAGCAAGAATATATTTGATCCTTGGCCATGTCTCCAATAAATACATAAAACACTGTTGCTGTTGTTTGAAACAGAAAATGTCACTTGCTTTTATGACAAATAGCGGAACTAAAATGCTAGCTAATCATTTTGATTCAGGGAACAGTCTTCCTGAGTGAGTCACATTGCCTTCATACATGGGTCCCATGCAATGATTATGATGACCTTTGCCTGCAATTTGTTGTTCTGCTGTGTTCAGAATGCGCAATACTTGCCTTTTGGCCATACACTAAAAAACGTGGGCTTTTAAAGTTATTGTCTCTTTTGTTAATTAATCTGGTGTCCCAAAGTCGTTTTGAATATTGAGTTGGTCTGCAAAAGTAAAATGAACTTTCAAGTTCAAATATGAAAGTGTCTTTCTCAACCATTTTTGAGCCAGACTTTTTTTTCATTTAAAATCCTTGAGGCACACTGTTGATTATTAATGTTTAGAAATGAATTACCAGTGCCAATTTTATGTTGTTGTTTTTTAACTTTAAAATCATTATGTTTCCTATATTGACAGTACAAGGCTTTTCTTATCATTTGCGGTCACTGAAGCACAGGAAGTAATATAGGTTATTTGGTTAGGAATAATGATGTAATTTTGAATTTGACTATATTTTAAAACGTTTTTTTAAAGTTTTACAATATTTTGTATTTCATTTAGAACATATGTGAGGTTTCTTCATTTCGTCATACTGAGGTCTTTGAGTTTTTCCTTGCCCTCTTGTAGGTTTTAGATCAGGGCATGGTGTAATAATAGACTTTAGCCTGTACAGACCTTCGAGACATCATGTTATTCAGGGCTATGCAAATAAAAATGACTTGACTTTCCCTGTTTTTAAGAAAAACAAAAACAAAATCACTACGTAAAATGAGCAATTATTATCTGAAGCACGATGGCCAACAAATGTGAGCACCTTCTCAGCGGGGCACACATAAGTACATTTAAAAATGCACATTTTTATGATAGTTTAGTTATTTTTCTTCGTTATTTGAATCACTATCGTTTTTAAATGAATAAAGTTGTTTTTTAACTGCTCAGAGGTGATTAATTGTACACACTGTCCCTGAAATGTGGGTTAAATATCAACCAGAATGTTGCCCAATGTTATACAATTGTGAGATATCACTTATTGTTATAATATTATTATTGTTGAACATGGTTATGTGGTTTATATATTTTGGACTGTAAAGAGTTGAACTAGGAGGAAAGTTGTAAATTAGCAACTGCTAAACTTTATATACTGAACATTAGCTGCAAACCATGCATTTTAAATACTGTCATTGTAAGTATATTATTGAAAAATTAAAAATTTCATCTAAAGATACGGGAACTTGTTTGCTAATAGGGTACCAGTGTACATCATGTCATATCAGTGTAATAGAGATTTGTGTAACAGTATTAGTTTGAAAAAACATGTATCAAACATTGGTAGTAGGTAACCTTAGCGATGTCTGTCCACTATTGTGAAAAATGCATGTTGAATAAGATCAGTTGTTATAATTGTAGTAATAGTTAATTACCAGTCTTGTCAAGACCTTCGCAGGTGCGTTTAAGTCCAGTGACGGTGAAGTGGACTTCCTAAAATCAACTTCGTTCTCCGTGTGAGTGGCACTGGAGAAACGTCTCCGCCTCACTCCACAGAGGCACAGGGCGAAGAGTTTCCTGAAATTCAGAACGTTCCTGTGTGTGTCTTGTAAGACACAGCATAGGTTCGAAGCCATGTAGTTATTTTTCTTCTAGACCAAAATGTTGACAGAACTCTTAATAACTGCTTGGGAGACATCAACACATCATGCCAATGAACTAGAACGGAAGAGCAAAGGGCGTTATCTCAGTAGCCAATTGGTGTGAGCTACGTTTTTTACTAGTGCACCGCGGGAAGTGCAGTCCACAGACTCTTCAACGCACACTGCAGTATTATGTTAGTGCAGCACCCTACAATGAAGTTGAGTACTGTACTATAATTGGTGTAAACAGCCCGGTTTTGGGGTTGCTCAAACACAAGATAGGCTAAAATATGAAAAATCCCAGGTAAAAGTTATAAAAAACAAAAATGTGAACAAAACAGCGTCGAAAATACTCTGCATCATAGTATTTCAGCAGTCGTATTTTTGTAGTATTTACAAAGTAGACTCTTTGTAGTATACATACATATATCTTTGTAGTATAAATGCATAATATATAATATACATAATATACAATAATATACTATATATATCTCATCTCATCAGCCGTACCGCTTATCCTCATTAGGGTCGCGGGGGGGCTGGAGCCCATCCCAGCCATCTCCGGGCAGTGGGCAGGGGACACCCTGAACTGGTTGCCAGCCAATCGCAGGGCACACAGGGACAGACAACTCATTCGCTCATTCACACCTAGGGACAATTTGGACCGGCCAATTCACCTGAAATGCATGTTTTTGGAACGTGGGAGGAAACCGGAGTGCCCGGAGGAAACCCACGCAAGCACGGGGAGAACATACAAACTCCGCACAGGAAGTCTGGAGCTGGATTTGAACCCACGACAGGTTCCCATGACATGAACTGTGCCGCACAAGCGCTAACCATATATATATATATATATATATATATATATATATATTATATACACATATAAAATATATATGCAAACTTTTGATGCTAGACATTGGGAGACCAGAGAGCAATACATTACAGTGATAAAGCCGAGAAGTAAAAAACAAACTATAATCTCAGCATCTGATTGAAAAAGCATCGTTACAGAGGTGGAAGGAAGCTATTTTACTGATATTTTTCACATGTAACTGAAACGATTGATTAGGATCAAGTATAACACTAATATTTTTGACTGAGTCACCATGGGTGGTATTACATACAGTACTGTTAAGACATGTAAAAACAAAAGGACACTATGAACAATAACAACAACAACAATCATTATATGTATTTTCATTATATTTTGACTATTTTCATTTGTCAGGCCTGATTAATAGCCTAAAAGGTTGCATGTGGCTTGCAGGCCGTAGTTTGCCCACCCCTGAGATGGACTCTGCTTGTATAATTTTTAAAATAAAATACGGAATTTTGCACCAGTGTCTAGGTCAGTTTGTCTGCAATAATTACAGGAATTTGCATTTTTTTCCCTTTTCTCTGCAAATTAATTAAAAATCTTCTTGTTACTGTTTACCTGACTTGTTAACCTGAATGCCTGGTTAGCTACTCCTCTTGCACTATCGGCACTATGGTAAAATACTATACGTAGCCATAATACAATACAACTTTTACTTATATCTGTACATTCGAGGAAACTGTGCGGGTCAGATGTATCGACATTTCGTTCTGTATACACGTGTACTAGAATGACAATAAAGTAGATCTGAAATCTGAAATCTGAAATCTGAAATCTTCAAAGATATTAAATACACGTGTTTGCAGCTTCACAGTAATTGACTGGAGAGTTTTTTTCACTGCGGGCTGAACTTTCACGTAAGCCCTTTACTTCAAGAAACGGAACCGCTTCTCACCTTTTCGCTCCCAATTTAGTTGCTCAAATGCCTCCAGTCATGAACACTTCAACCAGGCAGCAGAGCATAAAATCACCGCTGTTTGTAAAGTGCACCAATCAAACCGATTTTTTTTTTTTGTGAATCACAATTTTTATTGATTTTTTAACAGTATTTCATGCAAAAATAAATCAAAAATCCCATCCGAAACCAATCAAAAGACAGACAGGCAAAGAAACAGTTCATCATGTGGAAAATAGAGAGAGAAAGTGAAAAAGAGAATCAGTACACTTACTCCAAGTGTGGTATACACTATGCCACGTTACAGCAGGGACCGGGAACCTTTTGCACCCAAAAAGCCATAAAAGCAAAAATATTTTCATTTTTTTTAAACACAGCCACATCAGATATCTTAAGACAAAATTCTGGTGTGGTTGCCAATTTGTTCATCAATTCTGCCAAACTCCCTCTCCAGACAAAAGCTAATTCTCCAGCGCATTTCATAAATCTATGAAATAGTATTTATGCCCGAGCCTGTGTCCCATATGAATATAAATATACCACTTTGGTTTCCCTCCCCCAGCTACTTAAGAGTTTTGAGGCTCATATTTATCCTAGATAATGGTTTCAAAACGAGGTGCAAGCAAAGTTATTTTGTAAAAATGTCAAAGAAATACTGCAATCAAGGATACCTACATATTAACCTTCAGTGTAGACGGAGCTGGGCAAAGGAGAAAGAGTGTGCACACGCTGTGTATAGCTCCGCCCATTCCTACCACTCACCTAATGAAATTGCTCTAGGTGCTTTGCTAGAGCTTCTGGGCAAAACGTTTGTTTTGGGTTAAATATTGTTCTGTGAGTGCTCTGCGGCATGTAACCACAGCCACATGGCAGTCTCATGGCCTTAAAGCGTGCAGTTGCCTGAAAATGTGTTGAGTAAAAATAAAAACAACAGTCAGTAAGGAGCGAGATTCTAAGTACTATTTTGAATATGATATTTTCATTATAAAGTTTCTCAACAATCAACCTAAATTGTTTGATTATATTCCATATAAAGGATTATTCAGCGATTTTCAGACAAAACAGGCTCAGCTGGTGTGACACCCTGACTGTAAACTGTGGTTAAAATTGTGATTTATACATACTGGACCAATGAAAAAGTACTGACCTGGCTTTGCATGTCTGACAATTGGCTCGGACTGACGCGATAAATTGGAATTTGCTTACTCCTTTTTTTTTTTTAATCTCCGAGCCATTTGTACTCATGAAAAGAGCCATGTCTGGCTTGTAGCCGTAGGTTCCCAACCCTTCTTCTAGGTTAAAATTTTCTTTAAGTTTATTATAACAGGGCAGCACAGCGGAACAGTGGTTAGCGCGTGTGCTGGACAGTTCTGAGGTTCATGAGACCGAACCTTCCTGTGTGGAGTTTGCATGTTCTCCACATGCTTGCATGGGTTTCCTCCGGTTTCCTCCCACCTTACAAAAGCATGCATGTCAGGTTAAATGGTCGGTCCAAATTTTCCCTAGATGTGAATGAGTGAGTGAGTTGTCTGTCTCTGTGTGCCCTGCGACTGGCTGGCAGCCAGTTCAGGGTGTCCCCTGCCCACTGCCCGAAGAAGCTGGGATGGGCTCCAGCACCCCCGCGACCCTGCTGAGAATAAGCGGTGCAGATAATGAGTGAATTAATTAATAATGTATCATAACAAACAATATATCAACCTTCAAATAAGTCACTTATCGTCTTGATACCTTTTCTTAACCATTCATGCCAGTAAACAGAGTGTCCTCCAATTTTCACTTTGTTGTTACGCCATATTGGTGCATATTTTTGAATAAACTCATGCCAGATCATTTTTGAGTGTTCTAAAGTAGGATTTATTGTTACTTATTCCTTATTTTCAGAAGTTTGTGAAATATATTCTATTAGCTTTTAAGGAGGAAGTAATCTCCCGCTTGATAAAAATCCAATCCGGTTCAGCATTATTTCCAATGCAATGTTTTACACATTTCAAGAGAAATACTATTATAATTAGGGTTAGGCAGCACCAATCCACCCCTCTTCTGCTTTTTTTTTTTGGGGTGTGTTTTACTTGTTTTTTTGTCACATAAATTTACATTTGATCGGTTGTATTATTGGGAGGAGTTTAATGCCATCACTGTGATTTTGGCAGCAGAAGGCCTCTCCCGGTAAACAGGTGGCCTACGTCTGTGAGACTATTTTGGCGTTAGTCATCAGCATTTGTTATCCCATTTGGGTTTCATAGTGCCTCTGCAAGTTTCCATATGTACTTTTAGAAGACATTTGGAATATTCAAGTAAAATGCCGACTTTAAAGGTGAACAAATGGAAATAATGCATGTGAATCTTATACTAGCAACAAGCAATGAGGAGTAACGTTCATCTAACACAAAATTGTATACTGTCTTATGTAACCTTATAAATGAAGTGTATGCACTGCTCCTTATGAATAAAAGTATCAATATAAACATAATCCTTTATTATGAAAAAAAGTCCATGCAACGAGGAGAAAAATACTGGATGGGTTGACTTGGCGTGAGATTGCTAATACTATTACTAATTCTATTGTTTGAGGTTGAGGTGTGCTCCAAATCAGATTCCTTCGTATCACTATCGCCCTCTGCTATGAGACAAGAGAATTGCCTGCATTAAAATGCACCTGCAAACTCTTGGCACAGTAAAGCATTACATCAAGCTCCATTTGAATAAAAACTTTCATAGATATGAAAAAAAGGTTTAGGCATTGAGAAAAAAAAATACTAGATGGCCTGACATGCTGTAAGCTTGCTAATACTCCCACTATTTTTTTTGTTTGGGGCTGATGAGTGCACATTATCAAAATGATTGGTCTCACTATCATCCTCTGCCGTGAGGAGTGAAAATTGTCTGCCTTGCTCTGCATCTGCAGATGCTCAGCGCAGAGATACGTTACATACCAATTGTATTACAGGGGTACCTCTAACCATGTATTTAACTCGTTCTGAGATTAGCTTTGTATGTAGAGACTGTAATGTAAATGAGCTAATCCGTTCTAAGCCCCGCAAAAATCTGATATTATTTATAATGAATCATAAAAGAGCATCAAAACATGAAACAAATATATGTTAAAATTAGGTTACCGTACACCAAACATAAAATGAGAGGCACATAATGAAAAAAAAACAAGGAATAAAGGAAATAATAAAAATATGAATTTACCTCTTAACTGGCCTCTTTGTTTACTGGTCCTCAGAAGTGTTTTTTTCATCTCGTTTCTTAAAAAAATGATCCAATGACGCCTGCTTTTGTTAAGTTATTGTGGCATAGATATATTACGGCCACATTCTTTTGCTAGCTCACAGAAACACTTCCCCTTTTCATACCTTGCTATTATCTCTTGCTTTGTTTCGATGGCCGGAAAAAGTCTCATCCGCGTCCTTTTTCCTTGTCTAATTTTCTGCATGTCTTTCGTGGGATCCAGAATAAATGACAGCTTATCGTAGCGGTATTATACACTGGACTGTTTACTGAGCCGGAAGAGGATACAAAGAGCATGCCGGGAAGGGGACACAAAGAGCATGCCGGGATTCACGCATACACACTGAATGGCCAGGTGTTTCCAGAACATGAAGGGGACACGAAGAGCATGTCGATATTTACACATATGCATCGGTTTCCCAGGTAGTACTCTGGGAGAGGCAAATATAAGCGCGTACTGTATTTTGGACTTCGTAACCAGACGCACTCCTCGTGACTAGAGGCAATATTTTCCCATTCGGGTACTTTGAAACCTGAAACTTTTGTATGTAGATACATTTTCAAGTAAAGGTATCACTGTAATAATATTCATAAAAAATATGTAATTTCAGTGATTTTGAAAAAGAAAATTCAAAAAATATGAAGTTAAATGAGAAAGAACTCTAACACTGAATAAATTTAGCCAGTTCACATTTTTTAATGTTTTACTTCCGCGATACAGGCGAGGCAGTGCCTAATCTGCCTCCGCTGACAGCACATCATTAGTATGAATGGTTTGACCTAAATCACCCATTGCGTTGAAACAAGGAGATTTTGTTTTTCATGAAGCTTGTTTGTAAAGTACAGTACATGTTTGTGGAGATGGGACAATCAAAATCTTAAGGAAATCTGAACTATATTATAGGAGTTACAGACAACCAAAGTAGACATTTTTGGCAAAGAATTGACAAGCAGCTAAAATGTTTTTTTTTTTTTTTTACTTATAATTCAACTGTTTTGTTTTGTTTTGTTTTATGTTCGATGTCACCCATAGTCACTAAATTGCTAGCCTTACTTCTTCTTATAGAGTTCTCAAATGATGGTATGTGCAACCCAGGGTTATGTGGGATCTTGAAATCAATTCAAAGCAATTGATGAACAAACTGGCAAACACACCTGTCAACCAATAGTTAAATAGCTCAGCCACTTTGACCTGCCTCCTCATTTGAATAACAAAATAAATGTAAAAATAAATGACAAAACAAATTACAAAATGCATACATATATTTACAAAAAAATAAGTCATATACTATAATTCATCTATATAGCATTTTTTGTAAGTCATTTTTCATTAACACATTTATTTTTACATGTGGCTGGATTCGTCCTCCATATTCCCCACGTAAAGTGTCCCGCAAAGTCTGATTAACCTTTTTCCAACTACACAAAAAGTAACAAACCAGCGGGCTGGAAAATTTTACAAAAATGCAGTCATTTGCTGTGAATGTGACCTTTACATTCTTTCTAAAGTACACTTGCGACTTGCATACCGCTGGGAGGATTATCTTCGCTTTTTATTCACGAAAAAAAAATGTACCATATTATCTACATCATCCAGAGCTTTAACATTCTACACTACTGGGACACTTTGTTCTTAGTTGATATTCAGCTTTAGCTGAAGGACATGTAGACCCCTTGCAAACGACGTGCCGATCTTCGAGTTAATCCTCGGGCTGCAATCAATTCTCCACCAGTGAGGGCGTAAGCCACCGGGGAGGGCTCAGAAACAAAAGGAAACAGAAACACATTCAACCACAGGAACGAAGAAGCATTGAACATCAAAAATAGCAAAGGGTCATATGGTATTGTCTATGTAGTGCTGCAAATTTGTTTTGATGAAATTGTCTTGATAAACACGTTTTTGAAGCAGACCTGGACATTTTGCAATGCAAAATGGACCAAGTTCCACGTGGCAGCTGAAAATGGCATGCCTGCAAAGTAAAGAACAGCTGAAAAATTGCACAGATTTGTTCTTTTTCAACTAAAACTTTAATATACCAGGGATCTTTAACCTTTTCCAAGCAAAGAGCTACTTTTTGTTACTAACTAGTACAAAGGGCATCCAGTTTGACATGCATTTCTAAAATAATCACACAACATGTTATTACTATATTACTATATGTTATTATGTTTTATTGTGGTCTTACCAGGTTAATTATTGGAATAGGGTTGAAAAGACTCACTCAACACCTAAAAACATATTTTAATACAAGAAAATCATTATGACCTAGCAAAGTAGTTAAGCCAAGCCACATTTAAGTTGAAACAAAGTCAAGCCATTGTCAGTTTAAGCCACATTCATAGCAGGTCAGTGGGCACCACAACTGTTCTGTGGTCATGAGATCGAACTTCCTGTGTGGAGTTTGCATGTTCTCCCCGTGCTTGCGTGGGTTTCCTCTGGTCATTCGGGTTTCCTTCCACATTCAAAAAAAATGCATGTTAGGTTAATTGGCCGGTCCCTAGGTATGAATGCGCGAGTGAGTTGTCTGTCCCTGTATGCCCTGCAACTGGCTGGCAACCAATTCAGGGTGTCTGCCCACTGCCCGAAGATAGCTGGGATTGGCTCCAGCATCCCTGCGACCCTACTGAGGATAAGCGGTGCAGATAATGGATGGTTTTGACTTGAATGTGGCTTAAACTGACTATGGCTTGACTTGACTTAGGCTTGACTTTGTTTCGACTTGAATGTGGCTTGTCTTGACTATCTTGACTTAACTGTGTATTGAGTTGATTTGACTGTGGCTTGACTACCTTGACTTGACTGAAGCTTGGCCAGACTTGACTGGCTTGCGGTGACTGTGGCTTGTTCTGTAATGTAATACATTACAGAACAAGCCACAACAAGTGACTCGGTTAGACTACCTTGACTTAACTGTGGCAGTCAGGTAAACAACTCAGGTAAACAGTAACAATAACACTGTAACAATAACACTGTAAGTACAATAGTGCAGAGAAACAGATGTGCAAGGAGTGGCTAGCTATAAAGAACTGCCAGTAGTGCAAAAAGTCAAACAAAACCAACTGATGTACAGATTAGCAGCAGTTTAGACTTACTATGTGTTTGATTGACCATTTAACAGTCTAATGGCCAGGGGGACAAGACTATTGTGGAACCTGGTGGTCCTGCACCTAATGCTTCTGAAATCTGCTCAGAATTACTTGCTAAATCTCCCTCTATAGCGGGAGGTGAACTGATGCGTAGTAAATTACAGTCCCGGGACTTTGGAAGGAGATGTCTATGATGTAAACATTAAAAGTGAGAATTAAGAAGAGTGCTTTAAATAAATGTCACTCCATACTACATAGTTCCCTTAATGCATACTGTTGAGAACGTGTTCACTTTTTCCTTCACTTTCTATATACAAATAGTTGCATTCAGTTCTTTCTCTATGCACAATGCCTAAGATAGTGTACAAAGAATTTCATCAGTCAACCATTTGACACAAATAAATAAAAGAGCAAGTGTCACAGACCAGAACGGACACAGGACTTAATCGCGTACGTTTCTCAGTTTTTATTTTAAAAGAGAGGGAGAGTAAGGCTTGCTTGCTTGATCCGAGGACTGACGGAAAACAGGAGCGAGCGAGGTGGGAGTGACACTTCCGTGTCGGACGAAGGCAGGAGGGAATAGTAAGTCGTTTGGCCGGGGCTGGAGATCAGAGGCGATGTCGAGTTCGTAATCAGGGTCATAGGCAGGAGGCAGGCAGGTAATGAGGCAAAACGGGTCAGGTAACGGGGGGGCAGGCAGAACGGGCGTAATCAGGTCCAGAAATGGGTCAATAACGAAGATCAGGCAGGAGAAAGGTTTAGCAGAAATGGAGTCGGACGGGAATGCTCATGGAGTGGAATACAACAGTTCACAACGATCTGACAATCACTGAGAGGATGCCGGGGGTTTAAAAAGGGAGTGTCCAACAATCAGCTGTCCGGGCTGTTGGCGCCAATCAAGCTGCCGCAGGTGCTCCAAATTGGCAATCACGACAGCAAGATAGTTTGAGGTAAGGCACAAGTTCCTAAATTAATCAATGCAGGCGGAACACAGAATCATTTTCGATTGAAGACTTGAGAAATGAAAAAAAATCCTT
This sequence comes from Urocampus carinirostris, assembly GCF_059441175.1. NCBI lineage: Eukaryota > Metazoa > Chordata > Actinopteri > Syngnathiformes > Syngnathidae > Urocampus > Urocampus carinirostris. The sequence goes on along the minus strand of NC_142363.1, from coordinate 3,256,880 downwards.
GATTTCGTTTTTTGTTGAATTCATGTATTTGATAGTTACAGGGCCTTTGCTGTGAACAGCCGCAGGGTATTGCGATCTGAAGCGACAGCTGCGTCCCATCCAGGTGGTGATGCAGCTGCTACTGGTTTCTTTCTGGGGTCTTAGTGTAGGTTTGTCTGGATGGGGAATAGCTAGTACACAAAACGTTACTCAGCTTCCTTCGCCAGTTGATGAGTGGTAGGAGAAACCTGAACCTGATCTGTTGGAGTTTTACCTCTCTACTCTGTGGCTTTTAATGCTTTTTCCCCCTTATTGGAATAAAAATAAAAAGAAGTACAGGGACCCCTCAGAACTTTGAATTTTAGTGTATTTATTGTCATTGATATAAACATATCATGCAAACAGCAAATGTTATCAAGAAGGCAGGCTAGGGACGGCTTTGTGTGTTGGGTGGACTCTATTAGGCTGGTGTATGATAGATAGATAGATAGATAGATAGATAGATACTTTATTCATCCCCGTAGGGAAGTTCACACTTCCAGCAGTCTACCCTGTTGTTTATTAACAGATTAACATGATGCCCTAGGGGTGCTTGTAGCTTAGTGGATAACGTCACACGCTAGTCCAAAAGTTCAACATCCCTGCGGCAGATGGAAATCTTTCGATGATTACGGATGGTACCGAAGACTTATAACGCCGCTAGCCGCTTAGCTAGCTCCGACTCTTCTTCCACGATAGGCCCCTTCATCACGCCGGCATGAGAATTCTTCAGGGCAAGGAGTTGATTCCTTTAATAAACGTATTTTTGTGCGCTAAAACCCATGTCCATAGGATAGAAGTAATCCATAGTGTAGTTGTCAAAACGGGAAGAAAAACCCCGAAGATAGAAGCAGACAATAAAACAAAAAATCACAAAGAGTGAGAGATAACAGGGGAGCTGCTGGAAAGGCAGCCGCTCGATGGCGACGCCGCTTTTATGCTGTCAGTCAAATACCATGGTGGGTGCACAAGTCAATGAGTCCAACCAAAACAATCAGCGCCAGCTAGCTTTTAGTCGCTTGTTACATTGAGAATAAAATTCTTAATTAAATCGAACCCTGAGGAAAGTCAGAAGAACACAAAGAAATGGTGCTCACCCACAAGTGCTCTGTAGATGATTATATGGTCCAGGTAGCACCTGAGGCACTGTAGGGTGAAAAGACAATCACAAGGCTGTAGAACTCTCTGTATCCCACCCACAACAGATCCATTACTAATAAAACGGATGACCTGGAGTTACAAGTCGTGGGAAACCACCACATTCGGGACTATTGTATTTTGATCATTGCGGAAACCTGGCTTAACCTGAGGTTACCCGATGCTCGCGTGTATTCAGCAAGCTGCTTTCTAAATCATTTTCTTTCACAGAAAGCCCTCTAATTTCATTGTAATTTTGAATCATGACAATAAATGCCATTCCATGAACTGTAATTCTGTCTTCTGAGTTTATATTTGTTGTTAATTTGTTACAGTCATATACTCTCATTCAGTGGGATTGTCATCATGAGTTTGACCCTTTATTTCAGTTTCGGCGGTAGGATCTGGTCCCCATTGATGGTGATAACTGAGGGATTACTCTACATGCAGGGTAGTGTGTTGGCTGAGTGGAAAGCGCAGGTTTCAGGAAACTTTTTGACTCAAAGAGCCATGAAAGCAAGAATATTTTGATTTTTTTTCTTTTGAGAGAGAGCCAGACCATTTATTTTAAGACACAATTCCAAAAAACTGCCAAACCTGCTGTACAGACAAAATGCCAATTCTTTAGTGCATTTCATTGTGTGACATTTGATGGTTTCATAGAATCTATGAAATAATAATCATGCCAGAGCCTGTGTCCCATATCAATATAATTATCACACTTAGGGTTGTTTTGAGACCTTGTTTGTTTTTAGTTGTTGTTCCTTTTTTGTCATTAATACCGCCCTTTGTCCCGCAGTTACTTAAGAGTGTTGAGGCTCATTTTGATTGTCGTTTTTTTTTTCATAAATAATGGTTTCAAAACAAGGTGCAAGCATAATTCTTTTGTAAAAATGTCACAAAATAGTTAAAATGAGGATACCAACGTATTGATTTTCAGTGTAGACGGCGCTGGACAAATGAGAAAGAGTACACATGTCCTGTCATGTGTATAGTTCTGCTCATTCCTACCGCTCACCCAATGAGTTTTAGGTGCTTAGGAGCCATATAAGGCTAGCAAGCATAGGTTCCTGACACATGGGTGCGGAGAACCAGGGTTTGATTCCAGCTACCGGTGTCACGGACCAGAAACAGAGACAGGACCCAATAGCGTTCGTTTACTCAGTTTTATTGATAAAGAGGGAGAGCAGGGCTTGCTTCCACGATCTGAGGATCGACGGACACAGGTAGCAGGTGGCTGGAACGCGGAAGTGGCACTGCCCTGTTGAGCGAGGATAATCGTAGACTGCGGGGATACTGGTCACTAGCCGGGACGTGAGTGAAAGGGCAGTATCGAGTTCAGAGAAGAGGTTGGCAACAAGTATCAGGCAGGAAACGGGGCAAAACATGCCCGTTGTCGGGATGGCAGATCAGGGGAGAAACGGGGCAAAACAGGTCCAGAAACAGGTCGGCAACAGGTAATCAGGCAGGAGAAAACAGAGCAGGAGATTGTCGGACGGAATGAGCTTGCCTAGCTGGGAGGAAACGATCTGACGGCTTCCTCTTGAAAGCCGGGGCTTTAAAAGGAGTCTCAGAACCAATCAGCTCTCAGGGCTGTTGGCGCCAATTGGGCAGTCACGACAACCGGTCTCCCTGTGCAGGGTTTGCATGTTCTCTCTGTGCCTGTGGGGGTTTCCTCGGCACTCTGGTTTGCTCCCACATTTCAAAAACAGGCATTGCTGGTTCATTGCGACTAACTGGTAACCGGTTCAAGGTCCCCTGCCCACTGCCCACATAGCTTGGATGCGCATCCCCGTGACCTTAGTGAAGATGAGCAATGCAGAAAACATATGTATGAATGGATGGATGGACAGGTAAACCTTTTTTTCATTGTTTTAGAAATTAATTACCTCTGTACAGCGGTTTTCAAATAGTGGGGCGTGTTTGACCTCAGGAAACATTTATTTTTAATCGTCCTCAAAGGGGCGTCTGCTAAGCGCAAGGAGGGGGAAAAAGTGTCAGGATCTGGCATGCCACCTTCAACAGGGGGTGTCAACCAAGGGGTGTGGAACTGGGCACACTTTTCTCCCCACAACCGACCGCTGACTGTGATTACCCTGACTCCTTATAATGACTGTTTGGACAGCAAACTGGGTTGGTCAGTGCCTTTTCCATGAGTCTTCGATCCTGTCTTCTGTCATCATGTCAGGTTTGTTTTTTTGTTTCTTGTTTGGACATTTTGGTAGTTGTTTTGAGACCTTGTTTGTTTTTGGTTGGTGTTCCTTTTTTGTCATTAATACCACCCTTTGTTGAGCACACCTGGTTTCATTCTGGCTTTCCTGCATTCAGGTCCAACCGTTTAGAAAACGTGACAAAAAGGGTGCTTGCGTTTGAATATTTGCTCCTAAAAGTTTGAATAGTGATAAACAAACAACTTATGCAGCCCTTTTGAATAAAATTTTACTCTAAATTGTAAAAGTCTTTTGAATTGTGTTTTATCATTGTCCTTATTGACTTCTCTAAACTAGCACCACCCAATGCTTATTTGTGTACAACGCTAAAGTAATATGTCTTTGGTCCCTTGTTGTCTCATTGGTCCCTTTCTTTTTCTTTGTCACACATATGCCACAAATATAAAAACAGAATAGTAAATGAAATACTTTACAGTAGTAATAATAATGACACAATATATAATAATAACATTAATAATCATAATCCCTCACTACTTCACTCTCTGCGGCTTGAAAAATAATTGCTGTGGGGTCTGGTCCCCATTAACCGTAAAAAACAAGGGATTACAGTACTAGACAACATAGATTTCAAAAATAATCGAACACTTACCCACCTAAACTCAACAAATTTTCCTATAATGAAATGAAAATATTGTTCTCAGTTCACATTTGTTTGTGAAGAATATCTTGTGTGGGACTTCTTATGGGGCAACCATAAGCGGTACTTGCTAAGGTCCTGATCGTACAGCCACAAATGCACGAACCGAAAATGCCCGATATCAGTCAAGGTTCATACCAAATAATTGTATTTGTGGAAGTATATGGATTAAGATCTTTTTTTTTTTTTAAATGGTGACATTTCCAAATTAAACAAACTAAGATCCCAAAACATTACTGCTTTTGTTTATATTTTAAATTTTCTATATGTCATTCATCAGTTTAAAAAGTACTTGCTGGGAGGTATTTGAACACCATGACCTCCAAAAATTCACTGACACTGTATTATCCTACGTTCGATACTGCACGGATAAAATCACAGTAAATAAAAAAATCAAGGTCTACCCAAACCAAAAACCCTGGATGTCCAGCGAGGTGCGCACCCTCCTCAAACACCGCAACACCGCCTTCAGGTCTGGAGACAAGGCTCTTTACAGGGTGGCCAGGGCTGACCTGAAGAGAGGCATCAAGAAAGCAAAGACAGCCTACACGAGGAGGATCGAGCACCTCTTCGCTGGAAATGACCCGAGGAGGATGTGGCAGGGTCTTCAACACATCACCAACTTCAGAGGCCACAACCTGGCAACTGTTGAGGCTGACGCTTCACTAGCTGCGTACCTTAATCAGTTCTTTGCTCGCTTTGAAGCTGAAAGGCCACAAACAGCCACATCACACCCACCAACAACCAGCAGCAACACACTCACATTTCAGGAGCACGAAGTTAGGCGTGCGCTGAAAACTATAAACCCCAGGAAGGCAACTGGCCCGGATGGAGTACCAGTACTCAGGGACTGTTCCTATCCGCTGGCTGGGGTTTTCACCACCATTTTCAACCGGTCCCTGTCACAATCGACCGTCCCACCTTGCCTCAAAACCTCCACCATCATTACCATCCCCAAAAAGTCAGCAGTGGAAAGCCTCAACGACTACAGGCCTGTCGCTCTTACGCCTGTGGTCATGAAGTGCTTCGAGAGGTTAGTGTCCCAGCACATCAAAAACTCCCTGCCACTCACACTGGACCCCCACCAGTTTGCCTACAGGGCAAACTGCTCCACTGACGACGCCATGAACACAGCACTTCACAGCGTGCTGAAACACCTGGACCACCGGGGGAGCTACGTCAGAATGCTCTTTCTGGACTTCAGCTCAGCCTTCAACACCATTATCCCGGAGATCCTGGTGGAGAAACTCACACACCTAGGACTCTCTCCCTCCATCTGCCTCTGGCTAATGGACTTCCTCTCCAACCGCCCACAGTCCGTGAAAATCGGTAACCACGTCCTTCCCACCCTAACACTGAACACTGGCTCACCCCAAGGTTGTGCACTGAGCCCCCTGCTTTTTACCCTCTACAGCTCCGACTGCTCACCGACCCACCCCACAAACACTATCATTAAGTTCGCCGAGGATATCACCTTGATCGGCCTTATCTCTGAAGGGGACGGGGTGGCATACAGGGATGAGGTGGAGTCACTTTCAACGTGGTGTTCGGAAAACCACCTCATGCTGAACACCACAAAAACAAAAGAACTGATACTGGACTTCAGAAGGAATGGCAGGAATCCAGAACCACTCATCATAAAAGGAGACTGTGTAGAGCGAGTCCACTCCTTCAAATTCTGGGTGTGCACATCTCCGACAACCTCTCCTGGTCTGCAAACACCAGAGCGGTGGTAGAGAAGGCCCAGCAGCGACTGCATTTCCTGAGAGTGCTCAGGAAAAATAATCCAAAACAACAGCTGCAGGTGTCCTTTTACAAAGCCACAGTGGAGAGCATTCTAACATACTGCAAAACAGTGTGGTATGCTGGGTGCACAGCAGAAGACAGGAAAACGCTACAGAGGGTCATCAAAACAGCCCAGAAAATCGTGGGTTGTTCTCTGCCCAGTCTCTCGTTACCTCAGCAGAGCAGAAAACATCATCAAGGACTTTTCTCACCCCGACCACCACCTCTTAAACCTGCTGCCTTCCGGCAAGCGCTACAGGTCACACAAAGCAAAAACAAACAGACTCAGAGACAGTTTCTTCCCCACAGCCATTACCACCCTAAACAGACACCGCACAAAAAACTAAAAAACTCTTGCAAAAACACTACCTCACACGAATGTAAAATGGTACTCAAGTCTACGTTCTTGCACATGTTGACTGCACTATGTCTGTTTACTGCTCAAAACAGACACCGCACAAAAAAAACTGAAAAACTTGCAAAAACACTACCTCACACGAATGTAAAATGGTACTCATGTCTATGTTCTTGCACATGTTGACTGCACTATGTTTACTGCTCACCTTGCACAATGTGGACCTTTTTATTTTATTTTTTCTGCACTATGATGACTATGTTTGCACCAATGCATATGTTGACTATTTTTTTGCACTATGATGACTTTTGCACCAAATGCAAAATTGCACAACCCTTACGATACCAACTGTATTTACGATACCAACTGTATGTAACATTCTACATGCCGACATTTCTTGTGTAAATATCATGTAAATTATAACTATAGCCTTATCCTCCTTGTTTCGTTGTCACAATATGTTAACCCATTTTGTAACAATGACAATAAAGGTATATTCTATTCTATTCTATTCTATTATATTATATTCTGATCTATTCTATTCTACATGGTTTTAAGATTTCAATGGTTCTGATGACAAACTTTGTCGTCCCTGCTTTGTCCCTAATACAACCATCTCATTTATTACATTGGAATGACCTTATATTGTCATTGCAAAGATGAAGTGTACTCAAGATTTTTATTGTACTTCATTGTGTAAATACTGATATAGAGTACATTAGCAAAAACTATTGTAGGTATGAACCATTTTTTAGACTTCACAGTAATAATATTTCAATCTATGAAGACCAGCCTTGTCATATGTTCTGGATTTAATGATATGTAAGCGCTCCAGTGGCACTTCATCACATTTTAATCACAAACCATCATTTTACATTCAGAAAAGAATTCATTTAATGAAAAGAAATGATTAACTGAAAATCATTCATTTCATTTATTTTAATACATCTCTGCCTTCCACTGCTTCTTCTGACGAATGGCTGGTTCAGTCCGGAGAACCTCAGTTTTCCACATGAGTAGGTTGGTTTTTCGTTGATCCCGGGCAGGTTGTCTGCTCGGTCACGGCCTGCTTCCTTTTGAAGTTGCTATTATTAAGTTCTGCACAGGTAAAGAACCTTTTTATTTTTCTGAGATTAATGAACACGTAGTCAGCGAATAAATAATTCAAGTTTATCGTCTTGATTTATCGCTGAACCCTCTTTGGGTACAGAATTCCTCAGTCGCTTTGCCTTTCAGCTTCACTTGATTGTCGAGCTGCAGTTTGGGGGAAATGTTTTTGTAGCACATACTTGTGTAATGAATAAACCATGAAGACAAACAGAAAAGTTTACAAAACTGCACCAGGACAAGAATTTTAAAGATTTCCCTCCAGCATGCGTGAAAGCAATCTTTTGACCATTTGCCCTTCATTTTTAGGTTGTAACCCATGGCTAATTAGAATTCAAAGGCATGCTGAGAAAGCAGTTATGGAAATATTTATAAGCCTGTTCAGCTTTTCATTTAGCTTTTTGTTCGTTTTCCCATCAGGGTTTAGTGCAGGCGAGGGTCATTATAATGCTGCAATGCCTGTAACTTTTCCATGACCTTGTCATCAAGTACAGCCATCAGTTACTTAAGTAATTTCACACCCTGTTACAAGCCGACACTTTCACCAGAAAAGCAATTCTTCATAAATGATAAGTTTATATTTTAGTCGACAGCTGTGTCTGGAAACATCAGGCATGTTGCACACCATCTTCAAATAACTTAAATGATACGTTTATAGGTAAGCAAACAAGCAATATATAGCAGAGGACATTATTGAATTTCAAACGTGCAAGGAGAACAGGAGAGGACTGTACAGAGATTCTAAAGATAGGAAAAAAAATCCAATCTGTTCTAAAAGTCTTTTCATAAGCACTTTTTCTTAATTAAATCATCTAGGTTCCAAAAAACAGATATGCCCTAAAGGGTGTGGATAACAAAGAACAGCAACATTATTGGCCAATAGTGACAACGATGTAAACAGTGCACAATAGCCAAAATAACGAACAACAGAGAGGAATAATAGTCAAGTTAACGAACAACCCTGGTATCCTATGCAATCTTCTTTTCAGTAGAGATGGGAATTCTGGCAATTGTTAGAGAACCAGCTCTTTTGGCCCATCTCACTAAAACAGTCGGCTCTTACGCCTCAAAAACGGGTCTTTAGATTTGGGTCTACAGTTTTAGTTGCCTGTGGACGTTGTTGGTAAACCCGGTTCGCTGTGATATTTTGGTTTTGCAGACGATATATTCAGCTTGGGAGCCAAGTCAAGTCACATTTATTTATGGAGCCCATAATCACAAAAAGTCTCAAAAGACTGCACGGGTTACAATTACACTATGCCCTGATATTAAACCCATATGTGGGTAAAAACTCAAAAACCTCAGCATGAGGAAAAAGAGAAACCTTGAGAAAGGTCCTCACAAGTGGTAATCCCCTTTTCAGTATCAATACGGTGCAATAGATTTAGCATTGGGTAATGTTAGGGTTAATATTTTCGTAATAGGTTAAACTGGAGTGATTAGTAAGAGAGGCAAATGTAGTTTTAGAATTTATTCACTGCAGTGGGCAGACGGATTCAAAAAGTCTCACCGTCTCACAAGTTTCCCGCGTTGCAACCGGGTTTTGTTCAAAAGCGTGCGCATGCGCAGAAAGTATCAATGACGTCACACATACGTCTACGGTTCAAAGTTCGCACATGCGCAGTAATAACCAACGACGTCATATATATCTTTCGGTTCAAAAATGGTACAAAACAGCAGAAAACGAGTTGTAATATAAGTCAAGCTCATCAGGATTATTTGTAACATAGAAGACAGAGAAATACACAATTAACTAAATATGATTAGCTTTGACATTTCCCCCCTGTTGTGGATTTCGAAAGACATCAGATATTACATTTGTCAAGGTTCAAAGCAGTGTTTGAGAACAAATCACAACAACGGCTGGACCAACAATCAACATCTCGTTTTCTTTTTGGTTAAGGCGCATAAAATTAAGTGACATCCATCTTTGTATCTTAGTAAGGCAAGCCTCCAAATTTCCAAAACTTAATTGAGCAGTTGTGGCACTCCAGGGGCAGATACACTTGAGTGTCATCTGCAAAGCAATGGAAACTACCGTGAATTCCGGACTATAGAGCGCACCTGATTTTAAGCCGCACCCATCACATTTTAAGCGGAAAACCGATTTTGTCCATGCACAAGCCGCACCTGTATATAAGCCACATGCACCCATTTCAAATAAACACGAAATTAATCCAAGCCAAACTTCAAGTCCCACGATTGAAACTAAATGTCCTTCATTGAAGCACACAGTCCATACATCACAGCCGCCAAAATAAACGTAAAATGATATTGGTACTTAAAATTTGTTGCAGACCTGCAGATTCTGGGTGCCCGTTGATAGTAACTCAAGGAAAAAAAAGTGTATATTTCCAAAGGTAAAGGTGGGAAAAATATAAATCCATTATTGTCCGCCGTGTCCACAAAAATTCACCTTTACCGGTCCCCACTTTCCCATCACCCCGTTTTTGCTCCGCCCCTCTTTTTAAATTTGCTCGTGCAGAATAAGTGTCTCAAAAAAATACAAATAAATACATTACAAAAATATACAGTTGCAAATACATATTCCACATATTTACAAAGAAAGACGGTACATCGAGAGAGTTTTCAAAGCTTTAATAATAATAATATAACTTTCATCCTAAATCGTGCCTTTGGGAGGTAGCCTCACGCTCCTAACAAGACGCTCGCACACCTGCAAATTAGTCTGTTAAGGAAATGAATACCGTAATCGTTAAATTCATGGCAGACTATCCGCTTCTTCCTCCTAAATAAAGACATCCAAGTCGTCTTTCTCAATATCGGAAAGAAACTTTATCTTGATGACGTCGTTCCACGCTCCCTTACTTCATTACACCCCTGCAATATGCCCGTTTGCCGCCAGCCCTACTCGTCACCAACAGTTTTTACAGCTAGCATAAGTAAGCATAGCATCAACCTCTCATCGCTAATACTTGGGCTGGCTATGCCATCCCAACTAATCACCAACAGTGTTTACAGCTAGCTTGCAGTAATGCTTGGGCTGGCTATGACAGCCCAACACTTTGCTAGCGGCGCACATAGCTGTTAGCATCGTCTTGCTAGCATACACTCTTTGGAATTCACCATTTACCCATGGTTAAAGGTAATGTGGGTCTGGCCCCCTCAAGCCACCCTGGACAGTCCCTGATTACTATGACTGACCTCAGGAAAGCCCTGGTTGCCATGGCTACCCATTGATTTGTATGGGCCCATGTATTCCGGATGGGAGATTCTCAGAACCCATTATTCCGGATGGGGACATTTTTTGGTCTCCGGGGCCCCGGAGACTCGTATCAATAATCTGTATTGTCGCACGAGAGTCCTGATCGGGCCGGAATTTTTGGTATATGGATCGTTGGGCTACTCCAAAAGCTCTGGGAGGAGTTCCACAAGGAATTTTGGCGGAAGAAGATAGATGTAATAATAATATCTCGGGGGATTATAATAGTTGCTTCGCAAGCACAACTACATTGCCCTGTGCTTACAGCACTTGGCAATGTAGTCGTGCCTTGCTCAATTACTTGACCTTAAACCATAAACACATTCCAAACACATTCCACATTCCAAAAACATGCATGTCAGGTTAATTGGCCTGTCCAAATTGTCCTTAGGTGTGAATGATCGAGTGAGTTGTCTGTCTCCGTGTGCCCCTGCAACTGGCTGGCAACCAGTTCAGGGTGTCCCCTGCCCACTGCTCGAGAATGGCTGAGATGGGCTCTAGCACCCCCCGTGACACCGCAGACAATGGATGGATGGAGTTTGCTGACCCCACAGAAAATGCTGTAATTGGCTTTACATTCAACAAGTTCCGCCCCATAAAGTGCTTCTAAATCGAGGATCAGCAACCTGTGTCTCCATAAACCTGAACTAGTGGCTCCCCGGAGCTTTTTCAAGCATGCCTGGAAAAGCAAAAAGGCCTGCAGAGACCCTGAAGGACTCCTTATTATCGTTAGACAGAACACAATAATTCCATAATCTTTACATCTGTATTTTGAAACTCAAAAAATTCTCACTCAATTCTTTAAGGTCGATCTGGGACCAAGATCTCCAAATCCCAATTTCTGATAAGCAATAGGACCAAATACTAAATCTCGTCCACTCTTCATCTACTTGTCAGACACCAACTCCTCCAATGTAAGAAGCCACCTCACCGACACAAAATTAGCAAAATCTTTCCCAAAAAGGCTAGACTTTTGCAACGCATGTAAACAATCACCAGCCTGCATATGTTGTCTAGTCCCAAAAGTAATGACCTATGACTTTCAATTTTTCATACCTTCAATAGAGTCCTCGGTTTCCCAATAGACCCAGACTCTTTTCGGAGTCCCGCCACCACAGCGCCAATCTAGACCGTCACATACTATCAGGTTCTTTTCCACCCCTCCAACACACAAAAGATGGATTAGGGCAATATTAAAAAATATGAAGCTTGAAAAAAATCAGATTTCAACAAGACCTTTTTATCACTCCTAGAAACCCTGCAGTTTGACATGGGTGATCATTAGTTCAAAGCTGAACCTGCGGTTTTTTTTTGCTTCTTTTATTTCTATCCTTTCACAACACCTCTCCACTCATTCCTATCACCAACAAGAGCTCGAGCTTCCACTATATTTACCCAAAACCAATACCTCGCACTCCATTCCACCAACTGCAGCTACATCACAACCCAAGCACCTAGAGCTTTCAACTTCTTCCAGCACCCATCCATTAACCTTATTTCCAATACCATGCCCACTCATCATGTGATCATTTCATCACCTTACTCCTTTCTTTTCTTTCACCTTCTCTTGCATCTTCCATGTTTCAACAGGCTTCACATTTAAATCACCAAAAACGGGCATTCTCCCCATACCACCGATCACCTCGACTTTCACTTCCCCCCATCCTCCACATTCAGCAACTTCTCTAAATACTCTTCCCATCTTGTCCTGACTGCACTAACTAGCAATCTACCGTCCCTATCTTTCACTCTCTCTTCCTTTCCAGACTCGGTCTTTCTTACTCTTTTCACTTCTTTTCAGAACACTTTTCTCCTTTCCTCAGAGTTCACTTCAATCTTTCGACACCATTCATCATTTACTTTCCTTTTCGCTGCATCCACTACCGCTTTTACCAACCTTTTCTTCACTTTATACCTTTCATGCGCATCACCACTCTTATCTTGCAGCCACTCCTCAAAGGCACGTCTCCTCTCTGTCACAGCCTCTGAGACCTCATCATTCCACCATTCATTACCTTTCCTGATACCTTGGCCAACTTTTGTTCCACACACTTCTTTCGCACTCCTCAACACTGCCTCTTTAAACCACTTCCATTCCCTTTGCATACTCTCCACCTCTCTTCTACTAATCCGTTCATACTCTCCCCCTATCCTATCTTTAAACTCTCTCCTTTTCTGCCTTATTCAACTCTGACATTTTAACCTCTTCCCTCACACTCTTCCTATTACTATCCCACCACGATCCATCTATTCGTAGTTTTCTTTCAACATAAAAATGATAAGACATACCACTCATTTCACCTCTGTAAACATGTGCATCCAACTATCTACTTAACATCCCTTTCCTAACCACTACATAATCCATCAGTGCTCTGTCCACATCTCACCACCATCCACTCTGACAAAAGTATACTTATTCACATCCCTCTTTTCAAACAATGTATTTGCAATTACCAACTTATTTTCCACACATAACTCAATCAATTTTTCCCACTCTCATTTCTTCCTGGTACTCTATATCTACCAACCACATTTTCAAACATTTCATCACCCACTTTAGCATTCAGGTCACCTAGTATTATCACTTTCCACCCCTCTTTTGTCATTCACCCTATTCTTTCATCTTGGTTTCACTCAAGGCTAACACATCAACCTTCCTTTTATTCACCATCCTTCCGATCTCCTCTTTCTTCCACTCAGTGGCTTGCTTCCACATCCTCTCACATTTAGTAACCCTATAATTAGGGTTTGCGAGACCTTTCGGTCTTCCACCCCCTTTCTTTGCCTTGCTGTCTCTTAGGGAGTAGAGATACAGGGAGAGAGGGCCCCGCACCACAGGACTTGGAATCAACAAACCAGAACAGACCAGTGGACCCCAGAGCATTCGTTTTAGTTCTTTTATTAAGGAAGCGTTCAGGGCTTGCTGGAGACGTGATGGCCGTCAGACGTCAGCAGCGGCGCCGGGGAGATAGCTTCGGATCGAGTGGGCAATCGGAGTGCGGAAATCAGGCAGGTCGTGTTTACCGGGGCTGGAGAGGAGATCGAAGCGTGGGACGGAAACAGCAGAAACGGGTAAGCAAAGTTCTTAAATGAACGGGATATCAGGAGAAACACACAGAGTTACAAATGTGCACTCGGACACTGAACTCTGGGCGCAGCGCGCTTAAGAGAGAAGTGCCAGCCAATCAGAAGGCGCCCACATGATTGCTCCAGGTGATCAGAGTTAGTAATCATGACACTTGGAGGAAAACATGCATTTTAAAATCTGGTTCTGTCGGAAGACAAACACAAAACAAACATTCTAAACGTTTTTCAAGGCTGAAAAAATGGTTAGAGTATTAAACGAGTAACTTCTATGAATTAATCTCGTTTTAAATTTTATTTTTTGGAAGGTTTTTTACCGTGGCTCCAGACATTATTGTTCTTTGTTTTTTTTGGGGGGTCAGTTATGGCTCTTTTAACATTTTTGAATGCTGACCCCTGTACTTTCCAATAGCACTGTGGATGGAATACGCAGTGACTCATTCCAAAGTGAAGACTGACATTTCAAGCAGACTACTTTTGCTGCAACAAAAGTGGAGTGTAAAATATCCTGTGATTTCTCGACAACAATCATAAAGATTACATAAATCATTCTTTGTAATCTTTCCCCCAGCACAATTCAGTAAATTGCATCTTTGAGAAAAAGAAGAGCTTCATGCCCAGAGTTCAATATGTGGCATACAGTAATGAGCACGTGGGCCAAAGTGAAGCTTGAAATAAAATAGTCCCCTGCTGGTCGCAAGGTAAAATTGGGCCCGAAGCCGCCCTGGAGTCGGTGACATTTCAAAGAAGGTAGGAAAGAAATGAAAAGAAAATGAAGCCCTCTCAAGCATATGATTGACTCATCCCCTTCTCTCCCTCCCCAATGTCCTTAAAGCTCTCCCTAAAACGGTCTTTTTATGCTGACTTTAGGAGGACAGCACAGAACAGTTCACCTATGAAAACCCTTTGTCAAAGTTAAATTGATGTATTAGTAAGAGCAGCAAGGCCACTCACTTTTTTTTATTTGCGAGTATCACCTCTCACCCAATGTCTCCTACAAGGGCTTTTTTCCCCAACTGACCTCTATAGGCTAAGCTAGATAAAGTACGAGCGGATGGCATTTCATCCTCACAAAGCCAGCCATTAAATAAGTTCTTCGCATCGCCACATATTGATGCAATGGATCAAAAGATCTAGACCCCTAGCCAGCTGCGGCTTTTGCGTAAAGATGATGCAGTATTGACCGGCAAGCACGTTGTGAAACTACCGACGTGAAACACAAAGAGGAAAAGGAAAACCAGCTGTGAAGGAATCAGTGCCTGGAGGTGATACAATGCAAGCAATCCTTCTGATCGTGAAGCTGAGTGCTCGCCCGGCGTCGCACCGGCACGCTGAAAAGATTGTGACCTTTCAAATGTCGCAGTTCCACTGTCGCTGCTGCGATTTATTTTATTTTTTTTTTTTTTTACATAAGTTCGATTGTTACGCTTGCTGTTTGTGTTATGGTATGGCGCGCCTTCGTTCCCCAGAAGGGCGCCTATCAGTTTGTAATTAGGACAGGTGTCTCCAATCCCCTCACACCTGTCCCTAATTAGCCTGACCCTTCATAAAAACATTTTGAACAGCACCCAGTGTCGGGTGATTATGTTGTGATTTGGCC
This sequence comes from Urocampus carinirostris, assembly GCF_059441175.1. Classification (NCBI taxonomy): domain Eukaryota; kingdom Metazoa; phylum Chordata; class Actinopteri; order Syngnathiformes; family Syngnathidae; genus Urocampus; species Urocampus carinirostris. The sequence goes on along the minus strand of NC_142363.1, from coordinate 3,241,703 downwards.
GTGGACCCAAACGAAGGAAGCCGTAAGCGTGGCAAGGTGCCCAGCTGATGGCATATAATAATAAAAACATAATCTACAAAGTAATAAACAAATGGTGAATTAACAATTAAACTATCCAAACCAGAAAACAAATATCAAACCTCAGAAACAAAAATAAAACATTTGTAACAGTGCTGGAGGAAAATGAAAGTGGAAAATGAAAAATTACCAGACACTTGTTTAAAATGTTCTCATGGAAGGTCAGGGTAATTAGGGACAGGTGTCGGCGGGCTTTTGATAAACAAATATGTGTCTTCATAATGTCACCAGTCACTGAATATGTCATGCCACATATCATTGGAAAAGTTCAACGCTTGGGATTCAAATGTACTCATCACAAAAACATCACAAACAGTCTGAAACAACATAGCCCAAAAACTGTAAAGCGAGCATAGCTCACCGATAATGTGCTCCGATAGTTAGCAATTCCCTGCATACATGGTCTGGTCACATTCAGGACGGTCCAGCAAATTCAACCGTATATAATAATTACTCCAAAACACATGATAATGCCGAAATATTTAAAAAAAGAAATCCGCCTAAAAGCATTTCTGCGTCATTTGACGTTCCTTGTTGTAATCCTTTTGAGGTCATTTCCAATATGGCCGTTAGCCTCTGACCTTTTGTTTGACACCACTCCCAACCAATTGCATGCTTTTTTTCCACAATCCTTAGCCTGCCATAGCCTTTTAACAGCCTGTTTCGTTGTAAAACGTTGACTTCTCTGGAAAGAGAAGTCAACGTTTTACAACTCTTTCAGAACGTCTAAAAACTGGCACAAGTAAAAAACACAGATTCAAATTCTAGAGCTCTAAACTGTTATCTCGAAATGGCCACTTTTAGAAACGCTTGACATACCTTTGTAAAATGTGTAAAATACAAGGTTTCATTTTTCCGATTGTGATTAAATTTGTTCCTGCTCTTGTCCCAGCTGTTTTTCTTCAGCTGAGATGCCCATGCTGCACTCTTTTGGAGGCATGCCATTGCAAAAAAAAGTTGCGTGTCTGTCGGCCTCGACGCCGTGTCTGTCGGCCTCGACGCCGTGTCTGTCGGCCTCAACGCCTCGCCTGTCGGCCAACCTTCCGTACCTATCTATCGGTCTGACTCTCCTGCTTGCCTGTCTGACTCTCCTGCTTGCCTGTCTGACTCTCCTGCTTGCCTGTCTGACTCCCCTGCTTGCCTGTCCGACTCCCCTGCTTGGCTGTCCGACTCCCCTGCTTGCCTGTCCGACTCCCCTCCTTGCCAGTCCGACTCCCCTGCTTGCCAGTCCGACTCACCTGCTTGCCAGTCCGACTCCCCTGCTAGCCAGTCCTACTCCGATGGTTGGCAGTCCGACTCCCCTGCTTGCCAGTCCGACTCCCCTGCTTGCCAGTCCGACTCGTCCGCCTTCCGCCCCTGCCTCTTCCCGTTCCTGCATTTTCGGAAGAGGGAGTGGGGTCGCCCTCATCGGGAGCGTCGACCCATTCTGGGGGGTGAGGTGTTTGTTACATTTTGGGACCTCAGGAGCTGTCCCTTAAAGGGGGGGTTCTGTCATGTCCTGCACGGTCGTCATGGCACCCAGCTGGCCCCGCCCCTCGACACCGGCTGAGACGAATTGAATTGATTACTTGTGGAGTACTAAAACGCTCCTTTTGGGACTGCCTGTTGCCAGACCATTACTTAACTATGACGGAAACCAGTTCATGCCTGTTTGTTTTGAGTAAATGCCTTGTTTGTAATTTTTATTGCCTTTTAGCCTGTTTTGTTTTGTCTTTGGTCCCTGTGTGTTGGACAACTTTTATATTCGAATTAAAGTGACAGACAGTCTACGCTTTTGAGTTCACACTTCCTGCTTCCTGGCCCGTTTCATGAAAGTTTCCTTTCGAAAAGGGACCAAAATGTCTATATTCTCCACACGGTTCAATTAACTTTGAGTACGTCTTGGATTGGGATGTTAGGGGAATTTTACAGGCTTGTCAAGGGGTTATAAATAAAAGTACTATATTTTATAAACTTATAACAAATACATTTTGCACTGTCAAATTATAATTTTAAGTTGTATCCAGCTGCTATATTGCACTGTTGATTCATGACATGTCTCCTTTTTACTTCAGATGATATTTTGTCTCAATCATGTTGACGTTACTGGAAGACAAAAATGTGGTGTAAAGATGTTAACGTGCAAAGATTCAAAACACAAATAAAAATATTGTTATTATAAACGATGTTCTTTACAAATATCTTCTGGACTGTCAAATTATAATTTTGAAAATAACCTTGCTGTAATATTGCACGATTGATTCAGTACACTCTCACTTTTTTTTAACCTAAGATGATATTTTGTGGCCATCATGTGGACATTGTAGAGCAAAAATGTGGCATAAAAGTCTTTACATTTGGGCCTGACCTGAGGTGCTTTTGAACGTCTGGACTCTAGAGCATTTTGTTTACCTGATTGTTTTTGGAGTAACTCAAAATTGAAAAAGCAACTTAAACGGCAACATTATTGATGGACAGGCAGACACTGGCCAATAAGGGGCGGGCCGACTATTTCGCCAATCAGAACGCAGAACACAATACACAAGAAAAGTATACCGCAATACAGCGAAGGTTTACTCTATCCTATTACACAAACTATAGAACAAACCTTATTTACAGGCATAAGCATTTCTTTGAAAAATAATGATACTGTACAGTTTTTGGTTAATAACTTCTGTACTTTCAAATAATATTCTTTTAATGTAAAGTGACGGCTTCAAATTGCAGAGTTTATCGCTGCCCACCATGACCCAAGCAATTGGATTGAACTGGAGAAAATGAAAAATGACTTAGAAAAATACCAACTCCAGTCAAATAAATAGTGACTCGGGTGTACAGTATGTTTGTGTGTGTATGAGCTGTAGTAATAATAATAATAAGGGAGAGAGCTGTAGCGTATGCTCAAGTCAACCGTATTGAACTCCCGCATGTGTGATATGAAGTCCACATCACAACACTGCCCCGTATTGAAACAACCTTCTCGTGGTGCCGGGGGAATCATTGAAAGGGGAATGAATGGATCCATATTACAATGAGATTTCTTCATCATTTTTTCCTCGAACAGTCTCGTAGCGAGTGAAATGGGACGAAAACAGCGACAGAAAAAATTGCATTGCTTATAAACAACAATCACAACACTGCCGCTGGGGCATACAATTGCACAACGCTGGCTGCAAAGACTTCATGGATTTTTTTTGAAAGGTTTCCAGTATAGTGGGACCTCGGTTATCGCGGTTAATGGGGACCAAAACCACCCGTGATAAGTGAAAATCTGCGAAGTAGCGGCGCAACTTAAAAAAAATAAAAATAATAATAATATATATATATATTTTTTTTTTTTATTTTTTATTTTATTATTAGCATTTTTTAGACCCGGTTAATGGGGACCAAAACCACCCGCAAAAAGTGAATATCTGTGAAGTAGTTGCTACTACTTCAAAAATGCTTAAAAAAGAAATTAAAAAAAATATATATATATTAAAAAAAAATAATAATAATATATATATATATATATATATATATATATACATATATATATTTTTATTTTTTATTTTATTTTTTTTATTTCTTTTTTAGACCTGCGAAGCTCTGAACCCGCGAACGTGGAACCACAAAGTAGCGACGCCCCTTCAAAAATGCCCAAAAAAAAAATAATAATAATAATAAAATTGTATTTATTTATTTATTTATTTTAATTATTTTATTTTATTATTTTTTTTAGACCTGCGTAGCTCTAAGCCCGGGAACATGCAACCATGAAGTAGCGACGCCCCTTCAAAAATGCTTTAAAAAAAAATATATATATATATAAATATATATATATATACAGTATATATATATATATATATATATATATATATATACATATATATATAATAATAATAATAATAATAATTTCCTTTGTATTGTCATTCTTTGTAACAATGTACACAGAACAAAATGTCGATACACCTGACCCGTTGTAGCGAGCCGATGCAGCCGCAGCCAACAGAGGGCGCCGCCATTTTACCAATGTTATAAGTCTTAGGTATGACTCGGCCGAGGCGCGAACCAGCGACCTCCCAGTCTCAAAGCGGGCGCCCTACATATATATATTTATATATAAATATATATATATATATTTTTATTTTTTATTTTTTTATTTTATCATTATGTTTTAGACCTGCGAGGCTCTGAACCCGCGAATGTGGAACCACAAAGTAGCGACGCCCCTTCCAAAATGCTTAAAAAAATAAAAAAATAAAAAAAATAACAATTTTTTTTTTTATTATTTGATTTTATTATTATTATTTTTTAGGCCCACGAAGCTCTGAACCCGCGAACATCGAAGCGCGAAGTAGCGAGGTTCCACTGTATTCCTTGCAATTTAATACATCCAGTAGTATTTTAGAATGAATTTCCTTTCTTTAAAGTCAAGTCGGGCTGCTATCACTCTGTTCAATGGTATCAGTCTATTCAAAAATAATAACTGATTCCTGCTAAAATGAGTATACATTTTTAAGAGACACCCTATATATTGCTTTCTTGCTCTGTCAATCAAATGATGAACAGTGTTGGGAATAACGTCATGATAAATATTATATTTCAGTAACGACATAACTTACTCATTGTTTTTTTCCACCAAGGTAAAAAAACAGTGCGTTACTTTAAATAAATTGAGACGAGGCGTGTTGGCGCAGACGGTTGTTTACTTTTGTGTCAATCGCAAGTACACGATAACATGCAATTGTAAAAATTAGGAGACACACTGCGTATGTTCAGTAACAATGTGGCATTATGGGTAATGTACTGTAGGTCTTATGTCATTAAGATAGAGAGAGGGATTGGATAGTCAATTTATATAGTTTTGTTGTTGACTTTTGTTGCGAACAAGATATTCGAAGTACAGTTGCATATTTCTATTCGACCAGTGTATCAGGTTGTGAGAGTTTGATTTATTTATTTTAAACAGACATGTTAAATGCACTTTATATTGTTGAGCGGTTTACTTATGTTGTGTGAAAATACTTGAAGTACAGTTGCATATGTCTACTTGACTAGAGATTGTGATTCATTCGATAGAGTGAAACACACTTTAAATAATTTTTACAGTTGGCTATGTCTACTTGACCAGTTGTCAGAGGTTGTGAGAATTAGATTTGTTTTTTTAAACTCACTTTATAATGTTTACCGCTGATTGATATTTCATAATATTTTTTTCTGTTTATTTTTGTTGCACTTCAAGTGTGCAGGGTTGGGTAGGGTTACTTTAACTTGATTACTTTCAATTACTTTTGGATTACTCCAATACTAAATATGCTAATAAAAGACAAAAGAAACTAAATATGAATAAAATTATGACTCACAACACGTGGTAATCTTTCTCTCCTGGCTTTGATCTCTTTGATCTCCGGCAAAACTAACAGAAAATGCGACAGAAACAAAATGAAAACAAATCTAAACGACTTGCCGTTCCATGTATTCCGTTACTCCCCAAGCCTGCACAAAATTTAGTAATTTTATTCATATTTAGTTTTTTTTGTCTTTTATTAGCATATTTGGTATTGGAGTAATCCAAAAGTAATTGAAAGTACCGTATTTTCCGCACTATAAGGCGCACCTAAAAGCCTTTATTTTTTTCAAAAGCTGACCATGCGCCTTATAATACAGTGCGCCTTATATATGGATCAATATTAAGTCGCAAAGTCTTGCAACTAAGGCAAGCAGACGCCGACTAGATTTTCCCTTGAAGGCAAAGTAGTCCGCGGTGTATGCTGGGATTTATATACTGGCGTTTCATTTCCTAACCAATGTGTCAATCATCCTTTGAATCAGTCACTATTGGCTAAAGTTATTCGGAGGTAAAGGGGGCGGATCCTTTTTATCATTTACAGGCTCGCATAGGCTAAAGGGGCGAAACAAAGCCTGCAATTGGCCGAAAAACTTGAATGTGAATCACACGTTGGGTTGCACTACGGCATAGAGAAAACATTTTTTACTATTCTGTATTTGTAAATATTTTACTCTCCTGGATTTACTACACTCACGGTTGTAAGAAGACCATGGTTACGTATCTTTATTGAACGGGATGGCTGCAAGAGAACTTAGGTGAGCTATGCGGCTTTATATTTTCCCGGTATCTTGTTTTAGAACAATCTTGATGTTTCTGTGATGAGTCTATTTTGAAACTAAATTCAATTCAAAGTGTTTATTGTCATATACACAGTAAAGAACCTCGTTTCCCTGCACAATAAAATTCTTACTTTGCTGTCCACACGGTTGCCGCAAAAAATAAAATGGAAACTAAGAAATGTTTGGCATTTCTTGAATCCCAAGACTTTAACCTTCCGAATGATATTTGGAACGATGCATTTGAGTGATTGGTGACATCGTACAGACACTGTTTCCTTACATGTCTGAGACACGTATTTGCTCCTTTGCAAGCTTTCGGAATGTTAAGGGGGTAATAAGTTTGACTGAACTATCTGACTGTTTTGTCGACGTTCCCATTGTAGCGCCTTATAATCCGGTGTGCCTTATGTATGGAAAATATAGGACCAAAAACTATTTTTTGGGGGTGCACCCTATAACCCGGTGAGCCTTATAGTGCGGAAAATACGGTAATCAAGTTAAAGTAACCATACCCAACCCTGAGTATAGGATAGATATGTTGCTGGTGAGGTGCAAAGAGTAATTTTAATTCAGTTATTCAGTTACTAATTCAGTTACTTTTTGGAAGAAGTAGTGAGGTACTACAACTACAACTAATTACTTTTTCAATGTAATGCGCCCAACACGGATGATGAAAAAGAAGTAGGTTAATTTATTTGTAAATCTGAATGTGCCTCACTAGACACGAACATCACCACATGTCACTGGTACAAAGATGCTACCATATAAAGATTGTATGAAGAATTCGATGTGGAGGGCTTTGTCAGTCTGCCTATGCCATAGACAGGTAGATCAAGTCCACATTATACCTGCACTGAAATGACTGAAATCTTTTTGTTTTTTTTCACCCAAAATAATTCACACTGCAAAATTCACACGATGCGACTGGATTCAACATTAAAATAAAAGTGCAACCAATTTTTCACAAAACACAAAGAAGTCTCTCAAAATACAGCAACTTGTGTTCACTTATCAGAAATCTCACTCACATCCAAACCAGTGTTAAATTGCCAGACCTGAATGTAAAAAGTGAAAAAAAAGGGTTCAAGTCACCGTACTTTATTCATATGCTGTGATTAATTAGACATACGCCTATGTGACGTAAAACGAAGGAGAATCTCCATGCATAACTCAGACCTTGGTTGCATTTGGCGTTGTCTCTATACATTTATGCACTGTAGGCATTCAATAAAACATTTGTAACCTATTTCATTAAAAAGGATTTTAATGGCACACATTACAGGTGATTGATGGATTGTTGAGCAGAAACAAGATTTGGTTGCCCAAAATAGTTCATGTTTATCTTTTTTGTTTTTCACCAGTTAATTTGAATTTGGTTTGTCTTTATTATTACTGATGTTGTGAAACATCATATACAACTAGATTAGACATGCTACTCCAGGTTAAACATGTATGTCAGAGCCAGAACAGGAAATAGGACCCACTCACGAAACGTTACTCACAGTTTTATTGGGGAAAAAAAGATTGTTGATCGCGGGGAGTAGGTTGCTCAGCCGCGGAAGTGGGACTTCCGTGGCGAGCGATGACGATGTTGGGAGCGGAAAAAGTTGAAATCAAACAGATCGTGGCAGAAGAAAAACTAGCAAAAACACAGAAAAAACAGAGATTCGCAGACGGACCGAGAAAAGGCGACTGTCAGGACAGCGTTTAAATACTGACAGGGAGCCAATCTGTCAACGAGTTTCAGTTTTCAGTTTCAGTTCTAGTTTCAGTTTCCAATTGGGCGCCAAGGCAACCGTGACAGAAGCTGGCGCCACATGGCGGGGGCCAATTGAGCGCCACGGCAACCGTGACATTGTAATAAAGATCTGTTGGGTTAATGTAAATTTCTAATGCATATAAATATTGAGCTTGATTAAATTATTTTCTTACTTCATAGAGTGTTATCTTCCTATTTTAAAGAGTCTAACCTTCTTGTTCTCTACTAAAGCCAATCAATCATTTGCCTGTGGAGTAAAGCTGCATTATACTGTTTGATTTACCCTGTGTACAACGGCGTGTTCCTTTGTTCTTTCCAACAACTTCCTTCCCCCCAACTATTCTGTGACTGAGCAGTAATAAAAAAAGAGAAATTGTTGAGGTTTTGGTCAGATGAGAAAACAGGCCCTGAACCTATTACATCTCCTCATGAGCTGAAATTAATATCTCGTCTCTTTGTGTGTTTTATTCAGAAATGTAAAGTTATAGGCCTAAAATGACTCTAAAGAGGAAAAAAATAAAAAAGACTATCTGTCAGGATTGCCAAAGTGAAGTCACGTGGGGGCAATCGTTTGGCGCGCTCTCTGATTGGCTGACGTTCTCCTCTTAAGCGGTCAGCGTTCAAAGGAGGACATCAGACCGTACTTCTGTATTCCTGTGTGTTTTGCCAGATTACTAAGTACCAATGACTACTCTTGCTTGATTCCTGTCTGCCTTCTGTTTTTGACCTGTTTCCGTTCCATGTTTTCGACCTGCTCTCCCGCCCTGGCCATCGACCTGCCTGCTAAGCGGTATCGTACCACCTACCTGTCACGGAACTGCCATTCCGTCCGAAGCAGCTGATGGCGTCCAAAGCCAGTTCCGACCACTCTCTCTAATAAAGATTCTTTTGAAACAAACGCAATTGGGTCAGAGATTCCGTCCTGGTTCATGACACTATCATGGTGAATAGGCAAAAAAGATTTACAACGTAATGCCTAGAAACTGGCCTAAGTTATAATAATATTAATGCAATGAAAAACATTAGGGTATCGTAACAATAGTGCAATTAAAAGAAGATAAATAACTTTTAGCAGCAACAAAATAAAACAAAAAGTCACAAGGGATATATTTTTACAGTTCGTGCAATAATATATATAGTTTTACGGTCTGATTTTGCAGCAAGAAAATATAATATACATTTATGACGTATTTGATTATCCTTTTTATCATGACCGTATGGCACCAGGTTTCTGCTAATGAAGGCGAGCAGAATTGAAAATGAATGAAATTATCTGAATAGACGTGGACTCGGCCATTTAGGTAGGTGTATTTTTTCAGGTCTACTTCAACATCACCTGTAAACATCAGCTGTGACTCATTCTGGAAATGTGCACGGGAAAAATGTTTTTGTTTCGCTGTCAACTTTATCAAAAGGAAAGTCGAAGCGCATTCTATGTGGGAGTCCATTTTAAAAGCGAGCTTGAGTTGAGACGGAATAATGAGAGAGCGAGACTGTTATTTAAGGTTGGTGCCATGACAACTGGGACCACTGTGGCTGAAAGGGATATTAATGGTGCTCTTTTGGGAGAATAGGAGAAAATCTAAAAGAAATTGTTGTACTTCAAATATATTAAATTGTTTCTTAAGGCATTTTCCAATTATAAGCTTTTTTTGACGCCGTTCATCGTTTGCTGACATAATTGTCTTCTTCTCACTGGCTTTGTTTGGATTTGGATTAGCATATTGATGCTTAGCATGTGTGATGACAGACATGTTGCACATTGACATTCCGTGAGAAGGTCTGAAATCTGGGCTCTAACAACCACATTGCATTTCATAGACAGTTAACAGTAAAATAATTAATTTGTGCATGTATTTTCTACTCAAGGAATTACTTATTTACTTTTAAAAATGGCTTTTGGAACACACCACCTGCCGGCTTCCTTGAAGAAACGATTTAATTACATTTTAATAGTTGTTGTTATTTGCCTCTCTGTCTTGTAATAATTGCTGATATCAAGTGGCAAGCGAAAGTTGATGGTAGATGATGCTACTACTCCTACCCTCTTTTTTGTGTGTATTATTTAGCACCTCCTTGTAATAAATACAAAACCTTAATGCATTAAAAAAAACAATACTGATTTGAATAAAAAGCATGATATTTTACCCATCATATAAATGTGCATTTTTTAAATACTCATGGGTAGAGAAATTTGTTTTCACATAACACGAAGCACACCCTGAGGGAGTTGTCTGTAATCTTGCTGCTACCAGTACCACCAAAAACAAATACCTTGTGAGAAGCGGGGCAATAAATACAATTTTTAAAAATTAAAAGAAAATAATGTGTTTGGTCACTTTGAGTCTATGTAGTTTGTCTTTTTCCTTGTGCTTTAAATCACTCGTTTTCAGTTGCACTACACCAACCTTTTTCAAGCTGAGAGCTACGTTTCGCTATGAACTAGCACAAAAAGTCACCCAGTTTGATAGGCATTTCTAAAATAATAATTTATCATGTTATTACTATGTTGTTACTATTTTATCACCAGATTAATTGCTTAAAGTTGGGTTAAACAGACTCAGCCAACCACTTTAGTAATAACTTTATTAGAAAATCACAATGACCCAACAATGGTGATCTATTGTCGGAGCTGGTCCGGGGCACCTCAGTTTGGGTGGTAACCTGGTGCCCGTGGGCCCAAAATTGACCCTGATAAACACAATACAGTGACATCTAGTGATTAAATATGACATAGTGTCCCTTTTTAAAAATTCAAGATAAAACTGACTTTTTCTTATGGTGGTCCAAAAAAATGCTGACTTCGTTGAGTGCTGTGTGTGGTCAGAAAGTGTGTCTCTTGTCTCTGCAGTCCTCATTAGTATCTCGTAAATCACTTATAATATACCTTTTTGAGTTAGACTACTAGTCTCGAACAACACCGACATAAGTAAGAACACGCTTTAAAAGTGTTAACAGGTGCTTTACCTCACCATTGGGTACTCAGTCCAAGTGACAGTTGTTTGCAAACATAAAAGTGATCTCGAGAAGGGGTCTCCACTTGAGTAGCTCGCGGACTGGTTCTGAAAATAGCTTACCAGTTTTCTTTTAAATTTGATTCCTAAATGGCATGAAAAAATGATCAGTGTCATTGAATATAATGTATTATTGGTTGACTGGGCTTATTTTAGCCCTACTTTTAATAATTACAACCTATATATTAGTAACTTAGTAACATCAGAAAAATAGCAAAAGTTGCTCATTTAAATTAAAACGTGTAGCCCTTCAAGCTAATCAGTATCAAAAAAGGCTCTGAGCTTCAGAAAGGTTGGTCACCAATGGTCTGGAGTGCCTCTTTCAAATTTCCTTGTAAATTAGTGTGCCACACCAAGATTAATGACCCGCATAACATTTTTTTCATATCCAACAGAGCTATAATTTTACACCAGTCCAAATATACAACATGGATATACATTTTAATATTTATTTATTATAATATTAATATTTATATATTATAATATTTATAAAAAAGTTCCGAGGCACACTTTGAAAATGTTTGAAAATGAAGTTATCTCAAATATTTCACTCTTCTACCTCATAAGCAGATAATTAGTACATAAAAAGAAGAAAATAATACTTAAATACTTATGTTTTTATTTTTTACAGTGCAATCTTAAACAGTTTTGTTAAAAAGATTAAGTTATTAAATGTGCTGTGCTACCTCAAGAGCAGATAATTAGTACATAAAAAGTATATAAAAATCTTCTGCCACCAACTGATATGGATGACCATTACAGTTCCTGGTCTGAAGATTGCAAAAATACTGAATAATGGTCGGATTTTTTGGGAAAGATAAAATTGGGCAAATTCCAGCGGGACACTAGACAAGGTCTCACGGCACACTCACTTGTAGAACTGACCAATTTATCTTCCACAATTCTTCATCAATCAACTAAAAAATGAATGTGAATAACAAGTGGAAAGGCCTGTAGCCATCCATGTCTTTTTGCCACAAAAATTAACCAGAATCAACCATTCTTCATTAACAACGAACTACAATCAAAAAACAAGTGCTTTGGACAGCTACCATACCATTCATCAATGATATCTTGTTGCAGAAAATATCAAAACTTGAAATAACAGCAGAAGGCAATCGCACGTACACACACATACGCACACACACACGCTTCTTTAAAATATTCACCATCAGTAAATGGTTTTCTGTGCTTTGCTATGCAGTGAGCAATGTAATAGCTTGCTTCAGTGGTGGTGTTTTTAGCTGTGACAATGGTTTTCAGGGTCTGTGTTTGTTTGCCGTACCTGGACACAGCGCGTTTTAATGTCTCCGCCTTGTCAGACTCATCCTTGAATTCATGTTAATGTTTTGTCTTGTAATATGACGTTTAACACTTGCCTTGCGAGGTACAATGCTCTCGAGGCAAAATACACAAAAGATCATGGTGTTTTTTTGCACAAAGCCTTATTCGTCTGTCCACGCTGGCTGGAAAATAACGAGATGTTTTTGCTCGAGGAACCCATTAACGATGCTTTAGCTGAGGCAAGAGCCGTCATGATTCGTTCATTTATCGCGCGTGTGTGTTGGCTGGGTAAAAACACGGATCTCTCATCCTCTCCTCAGCGCTGCGCAGACACACGCTCACAAACAGAGCAGAGGAGGAGGAGCGCTAACGTAAAGCCTCTAAATAACACTGCGCGCAACTGAAAATCTCTAAATTTTAGGTAAAAATGCGCGTTTTAAAAATATGATCATTATTATTTTTCCTTTCGCTCGCGTGCCACTGGTTAACACCTCGCATGCCGCTGCTCCCACGCGTGTCATAGGTTGCTGACCCCTGGTCTAGTGAAAATGAATTTTCCTTTCCAACTTTGCTCTGAGAGTCCAGCGTAGAGGAAGATGAAGTAAGAACTTGCTGGTGATGTCTGTGGCGATACCTCTTGTGTTGTTGGTCATTACAATTTTTCTGTGCTAATTTCCATCTTATACTGGACTGATCTTACTCAAGGCTAACACATCCACCTTCCTTTTAGTCATCATTCTTCCGATCTCTTTCCTTCACTCAGTCACTTTACTTCCACATCCTCTCACATTTAATGACCTAATAACTAGGGTTTGCGGGACCTTACGGTTTTGATTGGGATGCGCAGAATAAAAATCTGTTCTGTTATGCTCCTTCTCTCCTTGATATCTGCCTGTTTATCGGCTAGGATTTTTTTTCAGTCTGCTCAGCAATACCTTTAGCACAACTCTACCTGCATGGTTAATGAGACTGATGAAAGTATGAGCTCTCCTTTCCTCGGTAGCATAATTAGTAGCGATTTTTTTTCCATTCAGAAGGCCACTGTCCTGTTTGCCAGATCCTGTAGAAAATCTTTGTCAAGATGTAACTGATACCTTTAAAAGGCTGTTACCAACACCAATACCTGATATCATTATTGGCCCCTCCCTTATAATTTGTTCTTTACAAAGTGTGCTCTAGGCTCTAGGTTTTGAAAGTACCTTTTGATGACCACAAAACCACCCACCACATTTTATTTATGACCAGTGGGAAGTAATTATCGGAATTTACACTCCCAGACCCGCATCCACCTACACACGTAATGAGACTCTGACAATCGTGGGAGCTATCTCCTATGAATCTCCAAGCCTCTCCATTGCAGCCCGTTATTGACAAGTGACTTTGATATCTTTGCTTACAGGTTGCCATTGATTGAATGACCACCCGAAAAAAAGCACCCTGGTGAAATCTATAAACTCACAAGAGCACTGTTACCAACAACCTATGTGTGTCTGTTTCTCACAGTAAAGGAGTGACTCATCTCTTATGGTCAGTGATGCATAGCATATGAAGCACTATATTTGGTTCCAGTCAATCATCCTCACACCGGTGGCTTCTGCTTGAGTGTGAATGAGCAAACCTTTATTTAAGCTTATCTGTCTCTTCATGTTATGTGTCAAAGGGCGTGATGCAATTCATCCATGTCCATCCTGTATTCTTTACTTATCATGCAGCCAAAGCAGGTAGAATGGTGTTAAGATGTGGTAAGTGTGTGGGTGTGTGGAATTCCCAATGGGGACGGCAATTTCTATCACCGTGTTGCCTCACTGGGTGTGACACGCGAGGTACCATCTTGGATATACACATCCACTTTGAACTATATCAACAGACAGCTGCAGAGGCTCAACTGACAACTCTGTAATCAAAATTAACATTTTGGACATTTCCAGAGGTGAGCAGGGATCCTAAGGCCCTTAAGCAAAATGAGATTGGAGGCAAATGGCGTGTGGGTTAACACTAGGCTCAAAGGACAATGACTGATTCGAATGTTGATTTAAAAATTGTGGATTTGTATATTAAAAGGACACTGTGTAATATTTGGTGACTAGATGTCGGTGTCTTGTGTAGTGCAGGCATGTCAAACTTAGTTTGGCTTGGAGGCCTGATCCAGCCTTTATGTTGAATGAATGAAAACTTTTTTCGAACATTAAAACAAAAACAGAACAAAAACAATAACTCAACAACAAAATGATATTACATAATATGTTCGAAAAGGGGTAGTCAGAAGCAAGTGCTTATATTCCTTACCTCTTCATCTTCCCTATTAAACACACCAATTATATAACAACAACCGTAAAATTATTAATATAACAACAGCAACAATAACACAAAGTTAATCATAGTTCTAGACGCACTATTCCCAATCTCTCTTATCACTCAGACCCGATTTTCTTCATCTCTGTATTCCGCCAGGAATTGTTTTTGTATTTGCACATTGTTTGATCTCATCTTGCAAACCGTTCCAGAGCTTGACTCCACACACAGACACACACAAACTTCTCCTGGTGATTCTCACCTTTGGGTTTATGAATTCACTACAGCCCTTAAGTTATAATTTCCTTCTTTCCTAATAAATGTTTTATGATTGTTTTCTGGCACTATGTTTTTGTTGATCTTAAATAGCAGTTGTGCAGTGAAAAATTTTACTAAATCATCTAATTTTAATAATTTGGACTGCAGGAATAAAATAGTATGATCTCGACATCCTACCCTGTGTATAGTTCTAATTGCACGTTTTTGAAGGATAAAAGGGGGCTGTATTGAACTTTTGTAATTATTGCCCCAGACCTCTGCACAATATGTTAAGTATGGCAGAACTAGAGAACAATATAATAAATACAATGCATTATAGTTAAAAATGAATCAAGTCAAGTCATATTTATTTATATAGCCCTTAATCACAAACATGTCTCAAAGAACTGCACAGGATTACAATTACACAATTGCACAATTACCTGATCTTAAACAAACATGCGGGCAAGGAACAACTCAAAAACCTCAGTGTGAGGAAAAAAAAGGAAACCTTGAGAAAGGACCTCACATGTGGTAACCCCCCTTCCAGGATTGACCAGGGTGAATCCCAATTAGCATTACTGTACACAGTATAGTAAACACTAGGTAACATGTTGAAAATGTCCGGAAATTGCATGACAGCAACGACGCCCCCAGCCTGTAAACTAGTCCAAAAAGTCTATGACGGCCACGACGCAGCTTTCCATCTTTGCCAGCTGGTAAATGCAGGGGTTGACATGCTTCAGGTCAGACGCTGGTCCGCTGACTCATCTCAAATCGTCCTTCTCCTTCGTATCACCACCAGGCAGACAGTCGTAAAAAGACAGGACAATACAGAATATGAGGTGGGCATCAATCATAAGCTTTGGAATAGTGTGTCTTAAGCCTCGATTTAAAAACTTCCGTTGATGTTGCAGATCTTATTTCCGGAGGCAGGGCATTCCATAACACCGGGGCCCGGATGGAGAGCGCTCTCGAGCCTGCAGACTTCTTGGCTCTCGGAGTCACAAGTAGATCGGGATTTTCCGAGCGCAGACTCCGTGCAGGAACATAGGGGGAAATCAAATCAGAGAGATAAGAGGGTGCAAGCCCATGCAAACATTAATAAGAGAACCTTAAAGTCACACCTTAAGTGGACTGGGAGCCAGTGCAAGTTGGCCAATACAGGAGTAATATGCTCAAACTTTTTGGTCTTAGTCAAAAGTCTAGCTGCCGCATTCTGAACCAGCTGCAAACTTTTAATGCTAGACATCGGGAGACCAGAAAGCAATACATTACAGTAATCAAGCCGAGAAGTAATAAACGCATGAATTAAAACCTATGCATCTGATTGGGACAGCATCGAACGAATCTTCGCAATATTACGGAGGTGGTAGAAAGCTATTCTAGTAATATTTTTCACGTGTGACTGAAACAACAGATTAGGATCAAATATAAAACTTGGATTTTTGACCGAGTCACTATGGGTGATATTACATTTTCCTAGGTTCAGGGTAGTGTTTGAAAACAACTGACAACAGTGAGCTGGACCAATAATCAACATTTCAGTTTTTTCTGGGTTAAGGCGTAAAAAATTAAGTGACATCCATCTTTGAATCTCAGTAAGGCAAGCCTACAGATTTCTACAACTCAAATGTCCAGTTGTTTCCAGTGGCACATACAGTTGAGTGTCATCTGCAAAGCAATGGAAACTAATATTATACTTGCCGATAATGTCACCAAGCGGGATCATATAAATACTAAAAAGAAGGGGGCCAAGTACAGAGCCTTGAGGAACACCACAGGGGACATTAGATTGTTTAGAGGTCAGATTGCCATAGTTAACACATTGCATCCTGTCTGACAGGTAGGACCTAAACCACGAGAGTACAGTTCCTAAGATACCAATGCATTCCAGACGAACCAGTAATATGTTGTGGTTGACAGTATCAAAAGCAGCGCTGAGATCCAGCAGCAGTAACATTGATGAGGCATCGGAATCTATTGCTAAAAGGAGATCATTGGTTACTTTAGCCAGGGCTGCCTCAGTAGAGTGATTTGCCCTAAATGCTGACTGGACAGTTTCAAAGAGGTTATTTTCTGACATGAAGTCATTTAGCTGCTGTGCAACGACCTTTTCAAGTAATTTTGCAAAAAATGGCAGATTTGACACTGGCCTATAATTACTTGGGCTTTCTGGGTCAAGGTTAGGTCGCTTAAGCGTGGGTTTAATGATGGCAGACTTGAAGGCTACAGGAACAATACCCGAGAATAGGGATATATTAATACTATTTAAAACCGATGGTCCTAAGATCCCACACAGATCCTTTACCAGTGAAGCTGGAAACGGATCGAGCAGGCATGTAGTTTGGTTGGCCCTACTGACCATCTGTGTTAGATTATCAAGGGACAAATCATTAAAACTGGAGAATGTTTCTGAACAACCGCCGACACGGTCCTTACCTAACACCTCCACATCTTTGAGATAGGAGGAGGATACAGAGCGTTCTTTTAAAATTTCATTACTGATTAGTTGAATCTTTTTATTAAAAAATTCCATAATGTCGTTAGCAGAATAAGTACAACTATTTGGGTTAAGTTTTTGTCTGGTAAGTTTTGCCACTGTGTCAAACAAAAATTTCGGATTATTCTTATGTTTACCAATAATCTTAGAGAAAAATGATGCTTTAGCTGAGGCAAGAGCTACTTTATATTTCAGCAAGCTGTCACACCAGGCAAGTCGGAAGACCTCCAGCTTAGTAGTGCGCCAAGTTTTCTGCAACCTTGTTTGAGTAACCTGGTTTCTTCAGTAAACCAAGGTGTATTCTTCTTAGGTCGAAATGTACGCCTTTTTTATGCAATTTTTGGCTTTATTAATTATTGAAATGCTTTTAGATACTTTAGTTTGTATGTGTCGGATGTGTGTTTTCCAGCTTAATTTATTGTCCATTATGACCCCTAAAAACTTAATTTCTGATACACCGTCTATTGCAGCACCATCCATTTTTACTTCTAAATCTTTATTTGTCTTGCAATTACCAAAAAAATAGTACTTTGTTTTTTTTCAAATTTAAAGATAATTTATTTATATCCATCCATACTTTTAGGTCACGAATAATACAGGTTACCAAATCAATATAGTTATGATTTAAATAGAAAATGTTAGTGTCGTCTGCAAATATTACTATTTTCAATAGTTTTGAAACATTAAAGATATCGTTGATATATAAATTAAATAACTTTGGACCAAGGATAGAACCCTGTGGTACTCCACAACAGATGTCCAAGTATTTAGATGACACCTCTCCCATTTTTACATACAGTAATCCCCCGGTTATCGCGGTCAATAGGGACCAAAACCACCGCGAAAGGTGAAAATCCGCGAAGTAGCGCCGCCCCTTCAAAATTGCTTAAAAAAAAAAAAAAAAAAAAAGTTTTTTTTTTTAAAGCATTTTATTTTATTATTATTATTTTTTAGACCTGCGAAGCGCTGAGCCCGCGAACGTGGAACCACGAAGTAGCGACGCCCCTTCAAAAATGCTTTAAAAAGAATTAAAATATATATTTTTTTAAGCATTTTATTTTATTATTATTATTTTTTAGACCTGCGAAGCGCTGAGCCCGCGAACGTGGAACCACGAAGTAGCGACGCCCCTTCAAAAATGCTTAAAAAAGAAAAAATATATATATATTTTTAAGCATTTTATTTTATTATTATTTTTTTGTCCTGCGAAGCTCTAAGCCCGCGAACGTGGAACCACGAAGTAGCGACGCCCCTTCAAAAATGCTTAAAAAAAAAAAGCTAAGTATTGCTTTCTCCCTGTCAAATAACTTTGAATCTATTGCAAAGCCAAACCCCTGATGCCATATCTTTCCATTTTTTAATAGTATATTATGATTAATGGTATCAAATGCTTTTTTTAAGTCAATAAATACCCCGACTGCATATCTCTTTTTTTCTATGCTATGGGTGATTTCTTCTACTGCATCAATAATAGCGATTGTTGCTGATCTGTTTGCTCTAAAACCATCTTGATTTTCATTAATCAATTTATGTTTATCTACAAATTGTTCGAGTCTATTATTGTGAGGTTTCTCTAATGTTTTAGAGAACTGAGGAAGCAGAGATACCGCTCTATGGTTTGTAGAAATGTGCTTGTTTCCATTTTTGTATATTTTGGTATAACTTTTGCTATTTTCATTTGATTTTAAAATTTGCCTGTTAGAAATGATAGATTACATATGTAAGTCAATGGTTTCACAATGCTATTTATAATTTGCTTAACTAGTACCATATCGATGTCAAAACAATCCATAGACGTTTTTGTTTTTACAGTTGTTAACCACATATATGTATATATATATATATATATATATATATATATATATATATATATATATATATATATATATATATATATATATATATATATATACAGGGAGTGCAGAATTATTAGGCAAGATGTATTTTTGAGGATTAATTTTATTATTGAACAACAACCATGTTCTTAATGAACCCAAAAGTCTCATTAATATCAAAGCTGAATATTTTGGAAGTTGGAGTGGGGCTTTTTTAGTTTTAGCTATTTTAGGAGGATATCTGTGTGTGCAGGTGACTATTACTGTGCATAATTATTAGGCAACTTAACAAAAAACAAATGTATACCCATTTCAATTATTTATTTTCATCAGGGAAACCAATATAACAGCTCAACATTCACAAATATACATTTCTGACATTCAAAAACAAAACAAAAACAAATCAGTGACCAATATAGCCACCTTTCTTTGCAAGGACACTCAAAAGCCTGCCATCCATGGATTCTGTCAGTGCTTTGATCTGTTCACGATCAACATTGCGTGCAGCAGCAACCACAGCCTCCCAGACACTGTTCAGAAAGGTGTACTGTTTTCCCTCCTTGTAAATCTCACATTTGATGAGGGACCACAGGTTCTCTATGGGGTTCAGATCAGGTGAACAAGGAGGCCATGTCATTAGTTTTTCTTCTTTTAGACCCTTTCTTGCCAGCCACGCTGTGGAGTACTTGGATGCGTGTGATGGAGCGTTGTCCTGCATGAAAATCATGTTTTTTCTTGAAGGATGCGGACTTCTTCCTGTACCACTGCTTGAAGAAGGTGTCTTCCAGAAACTGGCAGTAGGACTGGGAGTTGAGCTTGAGTCCATCCTCAACCCGAAAAGGCCCCACAAGCTCATTTTTGATGATACCAGCCCATACCAGTACCCCACCTCCACCTTGCTGGCATCTGAGGCGGACTGGAGCTCTCTGCCCTTTACCGATCCAGCCATGGGCCCATCCATCTGGCCCATCAAGACTCACTCTCATTTCATCAGTCCATAAAACCTTAGAAAAATCCGTCTTGAGATTTTTCTTGGCCCAGTCTTGACGTTTCAGCTTGTGTGTCTTGTTCAGTGGTGGTCGTTTTTCAGCCTTTCTTACCTTGGCCATGTCTCTGAGTATTGCACACCTTGTGCTTTTGGGCACTCCAGTGATGTTGCAGCTCTGAAATATGGCAAAACTGGTGGCAAGTGGCATCTTGGCAGTTGTACGCTTGACTTTTCTCAGTTCACGGGCAGTTATTTTGCGCCTTGGTTTTTCTACACGCTTCTTGCGACCCTGTTGACTATTTTGAATGTAACGCTTGATTGTTCGATCATCACGCTTCAGAAGCTTGGCAATTTTAAGAGTGCTGCATCCCTCTGCAAGATATCTCACTATTTTTGACTTTTCAGAGCCTGTCAAGTCCCTCTTATGACCCATTTTGCCAAAGGAAAGGAAGTTGCCTAATAATTATGCACACCTGATATAGGGTGTTGATGTCATTAGACCACACCCCTTCTCATTACAGAGATGCACATCACCTGATATGCTTAATTGGTAGTAGGCTTTCGAGCCTATACAGCTTGGAGTAAGACAACATGCATAAAGAGGATGATGTGGTCAAAATACTCATTTGCCTAATAATTCTGCACTCCCTGTATATATATAAATGAATTGTGAGGGCAAAAGGACATTTCGATGTCTCGCCGCGTGTTCTTTTCCTAGAGCAGACCGAGTATTCGGACTTTGAAAAAATTAGAGCTGGAGAAAAGCAATGCATATGAGGACATTTATTACAAAGTTTCAAAATAAAGATAAAATCAGAGTGCATTCAGGACCAGTCAATGGGAATCGCCCTCCCGCCAAATGTCCAGGAGTGTGCTCCCCCCAAAAGGCATGCAAGAATGGCTCTCCGTTTTATACGGAAAAGGCGTGCATTTGACATAACAGAAAATGAAACTCTAACAGGTTCTCCTGAGAAATCACATTACAAGAATAAAAAAAGGTTCTCAATGAAAAAGAGACTTTTGTAAAAACTACACACAACTAAATCTTCAAAGTTGTATGATAAGACCATTGCTGTGAAGAACTCCCTCTACAAAATTAGCACTGAACATTGCTGACACGTCAAGGTTGTATACAAGATAAGGGCGGAAGACCATTGCTTCACTAAAATATAAGTATTATGTGAATTTATAACAACTAAAATTAATAATGTGATCATCAAAGCAATGATGTGATGATTAAATAATAAACTTCATCTAATAAACTTAATATTGCTGAAACATACTCGGTGACCTATTTCAATAATGTTACAATTAAGACATGCCTAAATGCAATATTCTGCTCATGCAAATGAGGGCCTGGTTTACAATTATTCTTCCATATTTAGTGGTTCTGAAATGGGGGTACCCGCACCACTGGGGTTCGTAAAGGCACTCCAGGGGGTATGGTACGCACCGCCATTAATTTCTGAGTATGTCAAAAAAAAATAAACCAGTTAAACGTGGGAAGCGTAGTTTCAGGTGTCCTTAGTAAGTGTAAAGTTAGATATGTTCTCTTTTAAGGGTCTACTAACAATGCCCAACTGAGTTCAAATAGCCCTAATGCTTTATTTTCAATTGCGCTTATCTTCTTTTATGTCGCTTTTTCAAGCCTGTTCAAGGCAGAACAAACCCCCCAAAAGATTTTTTTTTTTAAATAATTTTTTCAAGTGTGTCTAAAAAATAAACGTAAAACATGTGTTGCTCTGCTGCTATCTCCTGGCTCATAGTCATGACTACAGGCATACGTTTTTAAATAACGCACCCCACTTTTAACATATTAACTGCCAAACATTAAAATCTTTTTCCCCATTGTTTGTGAATAAATGTGTTGTGTTTAGAAAAGATCCCTTGTCACCCGTAATTATAATATTTATGGTAGGTTACAAATGTAGGCTAAATCATAAAGCATAATAGTGAAAAAAAAAAAGCTTAAAATGTAGAGTCGACATTCTTGTACTGATCCGACCAGCCTGATAACAGAAAGTCTGGATTTGGCCCCTTAGTCAAACTGAGTTTATGATCCCAGGTTTTACCTGTATTAGAGCCGTGTCAAAGGGTAACAGTGAGAAAAAGCAAAGTTAAAAAAAAATAATATTAAAAATATTAAAACAGCCTACAAAAAGTAGTGAAGCAGTTAATTTTTTCTGTCATATGCGGAATGAAAAAGGTTCTCTTTTTGCAGGTTACACTTGAAAAACGGAATCAGCAGGTTGACAACATGATGAACTGTTGGATTTCTAATTTCTACAATACAAATTTTCTGTTTTTTAAATTTAAATGCAGCAAACTTTATTTTCTATTCTTAAACTAAAGCTGACTTGATTAAAGCTTGATGCAACTTGTTGCACTGCTAAAATGCAGCATCTATCAACCATCATTTGCATTAGAGACAGGTGCTTTCATTCATATCATACGAAATATCTTCCTGATTGTTTTACTTTACAGACTCGTTAATATTGTAAATAAAGATGAAATGGTTCCAGCTACAAGTGAACACAAAATCAAAAAACACATTGGTCTTTTTTGTTTTGGCATTCAAGTCCAAGTTTTGCAGGTCAGTGTATATTGATCAGTATAAGTATATAGAGTTAAGCAAGGTAGTATTGAGACCTATGACTGATATCGGTGCTGATACCAGCCTAACATTAAGGTATTAGTACTCGTGACAGTGGCCAATACCAGTTTTGGCTGCCCTCAGTGAGCGTTTTACAATCTACAAAAATAACTTACAGGAATATTATAATGTTATTAATGTCATACAATTTTAAGGAAAAGATAAGCTTAGGCATTTGGGGCTTTTCTTTGGAATATCAGTCATTTTTGTGTGATGAATTTTACGTAATAATGACAGGGTATATATATGAAATTGAATTCTTGATCTCTAGTCTTTAAGAATGTTTTAGCATTTAGGTATTATTCCATTTAAAAATGTATCAAATTAATTCTTTTTTCAGTAGTTTGGGACATGTGTTTTATACAAAAATAATCAGAATTATTTGTATTTTCATTTAAATATATGTAATAATGTACTTTTTACAAACATGTATTTTTACATCTTGTTTTCTTTACCAAAATAAACATTATTAATGAATTGCAATCGAAGTTTATGTGAAAAAAATGTACCTTTTAAAAACATGTATCCTTACATCTTTTTTTCTTCACCAAAATAAGAAGGATTATTTGCATTACAATCCAAATATACGTAATGATCTACTTTTTAAAAATATGTATTTGGAAATATATTTCACCCAAATAATCACGAGTATTTGATTAATAATCAAAATATGTGCATTCTTAAATACATGTATTTTTACTTGTATTTTCTAACCATGAAAAACAGGAGTATTTGTATTATAATCCAAATAGCTGTAACTGTGTACTTTAAACCATAAATGAATGTATTTTTAAATGTTTTTCAAATAGTGTTAGAAATGGATCTTAGGATTTCACCTCAAATTAAAGCATAAAAGGATGATATGAAACCCATAGTATGAATTTAAAAGAGTTTAATGTGTGTTCCATGTTTGATCTGTGCTGAAAATTGCTGGGCAATAAAGTGTCATCGTAAAAAAATAATCCAGATTTTAGGTGGATCAGCAAACAACCCCCACCCAAAGGTTTGGTTTTGGTGCATGTGAGGGCATAGCACATTTTCAAAGAGATTTTTTTAAGAAATCACATAATATTGGTAGAAAAAGAAACAACAATCGCTCAATATTGGTGGGGACATAGCGCATTTTTTAAGCTATCACGTAAGTTTTGCTGGAGAAAAAAATAATAATGCGAAAGCTAAGCCCTTGCCCTTACTATTTATATACACGCCCCAGCACCAAACAGTAGCAGACTGTCATATCCATTTTCAAAACAAAAACGTAAAGATGAAAAATGAGTGTTTGTAATGCTCCTTGTTTTAGGTGTCATCCTTGCCACTGTCTTTCCTACGTGCTTCTCCCCCAGATTTGAGCTCCATCAGCTCCACTTCATGCCTGGCAGCTGTCTCCAACACTTGCTGCTTGTTGTAGAACACCACAAAGTTATTAATGATAGGGTGTATGGGCAAAGCGATGGCAATAACCCCACACAAGAA
The DNA here is from genome assembly GCF_059441175.1 of Urocampus carinirostris. Lineage (NCBI taxonomy): Eukaryota > Metazoa > Chordata > Actinopteri > Syngnathiformes > Syngnathidae > Urocampus > Urocampus carinirostris. Next base: position 3,217,476 of record NC_142363.1, on the reverse strand, counting down.
ACTAACAGCCGCGTTGCACTTGCCAAGCGTGGTTTTGGGATAAATGTCTCCATATCCCACTGTCGTCATGGTGATGATAGCCCACCAGAAGGATTGGGGGATGCTCCTAAACAAAGTATCTGGGTGGCTCTGCTCCATGGTGTAACCCAGAGCGGAGAAGACGAAAATCCCCACTCCCATATACATTAGAAGCAAACCTAGCTCCTTGAGGCTCCTTTTGAGCGCATAGGTGAGCGTCTGCAGCCCCGAGGAGTGGCGCGCCAACTTGAATACACGCGCAATGCGCATTATGCGCAGCGCCTGCACCGCTTGCTGCACGTTGCCCAGTTCCATCATTGAGGTGCTGCCGAGGTAGGTCAAGCTGAGGACAACATAAAAGGGCATAATTGCTAGGAAGTCCACCACATTCATGAAGGAGAGCGCAAAGTGTAACTTGTTGGGCGAAGATGCCAAGCGCAGCAGGTACTCGGCGGTAAACCACAACATGCACGCCGTCTCAATGGCTTCCAAAGTCGGGTGCTCCACAAGCTCCCCCTCGGCGTCCTTCACCTGAAGTTCCGGGATGGTCCCCACGCACATAACAACTGCCGATACAAGAACGGAGAGGAAGGACGCGATGGCGATGACGCGCGCTGGGAAAGAAGAACCAGGTTTCTCCATGAGCTTCCACAAGAATCGCTGACATCTTTTGTAGCCGGTGGCGCTCTCATCCACGTCCATGTCCTCCAAAATAACCTTCACTTTATTCGCAATTTCCCTCAGTTCGCCCTCCTTCTCGCTCAAATAACTTTTGCAGCACTCGTCCAAAACACTTTGATCAATTTTCCAGAACTCCATCTCTTTAATAAAACAAATGGGGCAAATGCCGCGTTTGATGTGGATCTCGTCGAAGTAATAAACATCGACGATGCACTTGAACGCGTCTGGATCGCGGTCAAAATAGAACTCTTTCTTTCCAGGGTCAAAGTCGTCGCAGAGAGAGCGTGCATATTCGTCGTTAATTTGTGCTGAGAAGCAGTTTGCCAACTCGGCAAGTCGGCTCTCCGGGTAACGGTTCAAAACATCCCCAAAAAGAACCACTCGGACCCCGCCGATGTTCACGGTGATTTCGGGATCATGAGAACTGGGTCGGTATCTGGGCTTCGGGACGGTCCACATGGTTCCAATTGGTTCGTTTGCGATAAAGAACTGCAGTCTTGCCGGAAGGGCGACACAAGATCGAATGAATGCTCAATTTTAACGTGCAACATGTTTTGTGGCGTGTCTGTCTGTTCGTGTCAATACCCTGAGCACTACCAGCGACAAAGGGAGAGAGAGAGAGAGAGAGAGAGAGAGAGAGAGAGAGAGAGAGAGAGAGAGAGAGAGAGAGAGAGAGAGAGAGAGAGAGAGAGAGAGAGAGAGAGAGAGAGAGAGAGAGAGAGAGCAAGAGAGAGCAAGAGAGAGAGAGAGTGAGAGTGAGAGAGAGAGAGAGAGAGAAAATCAACATGGGCGTAACCAACCCAAACTCTTTTTTAAATAAAAGACAAATTGGCCTAAATCTGGTGAAAACGCTTGTAAATGACCTTTAACATTATTAATAGTATTGCTATGAACATGTTTCTATGTTTATTTAATTTAAGGGGTGTCCAAATACTATTTAACAAGGTTTGAGAGAGGTTTGCAGTGCTTGGCTACCTGCGTCACAACCTCGTTGCTCGCCTTTGTAGCATTTTCTCTTGCCATGCCTATAAAGTTTTGTCTGTCAGTATTCTCTAAATTATATAATTTGAAAACAGCGACAGTCTCTTAGCTTTGATTTTTGCAATCCGGAGATGGAATAAGAGATTGCTCTGTCCACTCCACGCATCGGCCCGGTATTGCAGTACCTCCGGGAACGGTGCATTCGCAATGTTCGCAGCAAGGCTTTAGGGCTAGGACCTTAACTTTGCCTTTTGACTGAGAGTAAGTGTCCCGGCTCCTAGGCTTTGTAGCGTATTATGAACTGACCGATAACGGATAATGGATAATGAATAACGAAGATAGAACAATAACCCTTAAAAACCCCTCTTAGCAGATAGGCAGACGCATCTCCTCTCATCTCATTAGCCACACCGCTTATCCTCAATACGGTCGCGGGGGTGCTGGAGCCCATCCCAGCAATCATCGGGCAGTGGGCAGGGGACACCCTGAACTGGTTGCCAGCCAATCGCAGGGCACACGGGGACAGACAACTCACTCGCTCATTCACACCTAGGGTCAATTTGGACCGGCCAATTCACCTGAAATGCATGTTTTTGGAATGTGGGAGGAAACCGGAGTGCCCGGAGGAAACCCACGCAAGCACGGGGAGAACATACAAACTCCGCACAGGAAGTCAGGAGCTGGATTTGAACCCACGCAGGAGGTTCCCAAGACATGAACTGTGCCGCACATGCGCTAACCACTGCGTCGCCGTGCTGCCCTAGGCAGACGCATTTGTTTCAAAATTCAGTTATAAATACTCCCAAAGTTTGGAAAATTTCCACTTGTCCTAGATAGGGCTGGCCTCACAGTCAACTTTCCATTTTTCATTTACAGTCGCCATGTTTGGAATGGGATGGGCTGAAATTCTCACAGAATGCCAAGGGCAAGGTGGTCAAAGGGCTACGGGTGAAATGGTGATTGATTTTTTATTTTTTTGTACAGATGTATTTTATACTGCGGTCAACATTACCGGAGGGCCATATTTCATTTATTTTATGACATAGGCTGCGGGTCAGTACAAATTTGATCACAGGCCGTAACTGACTTTTTGTTACGGATTCGAGCAAATACATCAAATCAGTTAGAAATCAAAATTAAAAGAAAATCGCAATGACTCATCTGGTGAACTATTTTCAGAACCTATTCTGTGGGCCACTCAGGTGGGCAGTCATGATTGTGCGAGTTCTTGATTTATAAACTTTTATATGCTGTACTTTCTGGACTTAAATGTGCACCTAAAAACCTCAAATTGGCCAGAAACTTGAAAGTGGGCCTTTTATATATCGGAAAATATGGTCGGTGAAATTAGAAATGCTACAATTAAATGATCCTGCACCTTGTAACTTTGAGAAACATATAGAGTGGTCTTCAAGTGCACTCTTTTTGTTAACATGTTAACTGTTTATTGCTAGAAGGAAACAAAAGATAAGCGTACAACAATGACGGCAGCTCAGACGCTAAGTTTTAAACACTGGATGCAAATCATTTTTTTTTTGTCCGCAAACATGAAACCTATTGTAATATTGTAAAAATGAAGACTATTGTTTATGGTAGTGTTTTGTACAAAATTACATTTTCTTGTTTTAATTATTGTTAAATGATACTGCATAGAGTAACTGTTCAGACTTTGATGGATATAGAGAATGGTCTTTGAGTACCCACTCGTGGTTAACGTGTTAGTTTTTTGTTGCTAAAATTAACTTTAGTGATAAAACCGAATGTCATCAATTTTAATTTATGTTCTCTGAAATAAATTATGCCCTGTGACTGGCTGGCAAGCAGTTCAGGGTGTCCCCTGCCCACTGCCCGAAGATAGCTGGGATGGGCTCCAGCGCCCCCACAACCCTACTGAGGATAAGTGGTGCAGATAATGAATGGATGGAAATAAATCATTGTGATTCAATTGTATTTATTTTATATGATAAATATATATTGTATAGGGCAGCACGGCGGCGCAGTGGTTAGCGCGTGTGCGGCACAGTTTCCCCTCCTGTGTGGGTTCAAATCCAGCTACCGGACTTCCTGTGCAGAGTTTGTATGTTCTCCCCGTGCTTGCCTGGGTTTCCTCCGGGCACTCGGATGGGTCTGGCCTTGATGCGGCGAGGGGGCTTGCGTGTTCCAGTGACCCTGGAGAGCGATACCGTCGGGAGCTTGCTCCTGGTAGGGTCACCCATGGCGGGCCGGTCTCCGGGGTAGGTTCCAGACAATCAAAGACCCCAGCGTGTCGGTACGCTGTGAGGTGGCAGCCCCACCAACCGACTATCCTGCGGAGGGCTAACAACTCACCCAGGAGAAACCCACTTTGTTATGAAACTGACCAGAGAAAGAAGCCGGACTGACCAACACGGTAACGGACCCCAGCCTGCCCCCGACCAACGAGTATGGATCGATCTTCGTCATAAGACCCGTGTCGCCACCTGGAATGTCCAGACACTCCTTCGCCCCGGAGCTGCCACCCTGCTGTCCCGAGAGCTCTGTCGCTATAACATCACCATGGCAGGGCTCTGTGAAGTACGATGGCAAGGCAATGGTGAAACAAGAGCTGGCAACCATTTCTACATCTGGAGTGGCCCCGAGAGTCGGACCGGCCTTTACGGTGTGGCTCTTGCCATTCCAAAAGCCCTCCGGAGGTCCCTCATCAGCTGGACACCAATAAGCGACAGACTACTGTCTGCTCGATTCCTCCACCATCACGGCAAGATGACAGTGATCGTCGCCTACGCCCCCACCGATGTCGCTGATGAGGATGCGAAGGACGCGTTCTTTGACCAACTCCACCAGGCTGTCAACCAAGCCCCACCACATGACGTCACCATCATCCTCACTGATGCCAACGCCACTCTATCCAGCAATGATCGGTCCCCCGGCTCACCTGTCGGCACCACCTTCGTTGACAGCACAACAAACGACAATGGCAACCGCCTCCTCCTCCTCTGCCACCAAAACAACCTTTGTGTTGCTGACACCTGGTTTCCCCGGAAATGCATCCATCATTGGACGTGGTACAGCCCAGATGGAAGAACCAGGAAGGCATTGGACCACATCCTGATATCACGACGCTGGAAGTCGTTTGTAACCAACTGCCGGGTGTTCAGAGGAGCACAGCTTGGCAACACAGACCATCGTCTGCTGGTGGCCCAGCTCAAGCTAAAGCTCCGAGCCAACCAGCACAAGACTCTGCCTCGCCCCGACTCCTCCCGACTCAGCGACCCCAACATCGCCAGAGACTTCAGTTGCTCCATCCGCCGGTCTCTTGATACCCTGGCTCCTGACAAGCTGACAGACTGGGCGGCCTTCAAGGAAAGTGTCCTCCAGTCTGCTCACAATGTCCTCGGACGCCCGCGATCCTCCCCGAGAAAGCCCTGGATATCAGAGAGGACACTAAACATCATAGACCAGCGGCGTGAGGCCCGACTCCGAGGCGACCTCACGGAGTATCGGAGACTGAATCGCCTGCGCAATGTGGCCATTGCTGAAGATAGGGAGAGGTTTTGGCAGGCAGAAGCCCAACAGCTTGAGTCCGCGGCCAACAACAACAACATGAGCCGCGTATTCAGTCTACTACGCCAAGCCCGTAGCGGCCCACACATAAAGACAGCCCTGGTAAACGACTCAGACGGCAACCTCATCATGACAGAAGCCAACTGCCTCGAGCGCTGGAAGGAGCACTTTAGCCTCCTCTTGCAGCACAGCACCATCCCGGCTGATCCCACCCTCCTAGGGGCTGCGAGCACAGCACCTCCTAACGACACCTGCTGCACAGACCCTGTAACACCCGAGGAAGTGAGAGCTGCTCTGAAGAAGCTGAACACCAAGAAAGCCCCCGGCATCTGTGCCATTACCGGCGAGATGCTCAAGGCCGGCGGTGATGGCATGGTGGAGTGGCTAACCTGCCTATTCAACCAGGTGTGGGAATCGGAGCAGCTGCCCACCGACTGGACCAGAGGAGTCATCATGCCCTTCTGGAAATGCAAGGGCGACAGGCTTGTCTGTGGAAACCACAGAGGCATAACCTTACTCTCCATCCCGGGCAAGGTCTTTACCAGGATCTTGCTCAGCCGTGCCCTTCCAGCAATCAGAAGCTGCCGCCGTCCCCAGCAGGCTGGCTTTATGCCCAACCGCTCCACAACGGACCACATCTCTGCCGTCCGTTTGCTGATAGAAAAGACCCGTGAATTCCGTAAAGATCGCCATCTATATATCGGATTCATTGGTCTGAAGGCCGCCTTTGACACCGTCTGCCACTCTTCACTGTGGAACATCCTCCAAGCTCTCAGAGCACCACCCAAGATCATAGCCCTGTTCAAGCTGCTCTACAGCAACGCAGAGAGCTGTGTCCGTATCAACGGCATTGACTCCGACTGGTTTGCTATTTCCAGCGGCGTTCGCCAAGGCTGCGTGGCTGCTCCCGACCTTTTTAATTGCATCATTGACCATCTGATGTTCAGGGTTAGTGAGCGCATCCCCGGAGTGTCTTTCGGCAACTACCACCTGACTGACCTGGAGTATGCTGACGACACCATCATTCTCAGCACTTCCTACAGCCAGCTGAGAGACGCTCTGGGCATTTACAGCGAAGAGGCAGCGCGGCTTGGCCTGCAAGTGAGTTGGACGAAAACCAAGTTCATGTATGTCGGTGATGGACCAGATCCACCTCCCATCCAAATTGGTAGCGACATCGTAGAGCCTGTCAAGAGCTTTGTATATCTGGGGTCCATGGTGACAGACAATGGGGACCTAAAACCAGAGATTCTCCGCAGAAGAGCCCTGGCAGCATCTGCTCTGCAGTCTCTCTGGAAACCATTTTGGCGGCACCAGACCATCGCACGCAAGACGAAGCTCCGCATTTACAACCTCGCCGTACTCCCTATCCTGCTTTATGGCTCAGAAACATGGCCCCTGAACGACACCCTGGCCACAAGAATCGACGGTTTTGATAGCAGGGCTCTCAGAACCATCGAGAACATCAGGTGGCCCCAGCGAGTCTCCAATAAAGAGCTCAGAGCCCGCACGTGCCAGCCCCAAGCATCTTCCTTGGTCGCACAACGCCGCACCCGCTGGTTTGGCCATGTCCTTCGTCTACCACCAGACCATCCGACACGAGCCATTCTCCAGTTTGACCCAAAGGCCGCAGGCTGGAGACGACCACGAGGGAAACCCCGCACTCGATGGCTCGACGTCGTTGCGGGCGACCTCCAACAACACGGAGTTGCTGTAGAGGATGCAGAACAGCTGGCACAAGACCGCCAGCATTGGAAAAACCTGGTTCATCTGGTCGGCTCAACGCACAGGGACGGGACCCCCCGACCTTCGCTGGAGCAAAAAGTAAGTAAGTAAGTACTCCGGTTTCCTCCCACATTCCAAAGACATGCATTTCAGGTGGATTGACCGGTCCAAATTGTCCCTAGGTGTGAATGAACGAGCGAGTTGTCTGTCCCTGTGTGCCCTGCGATTGGCTGGCAACCAGTTTAGGGTATCACCTGCCCACTGCCCGATGATTGCTGGGATGGGCTGCAGCACCCCCGCAACCCTACTGAGGACTAGCGGTGAAGTTAATGAGATGAGATGAGATATTATATCCCTGTGCGCCTCATCAGTACTTTAGTCATTTATATTTCCTTTATTGATATAGCCGTTGTTCGTGCACTTCCTGATTATTTATATAATTGGGTCTTATTATTTACACCAGACTCTCTGATATAGCCATTCATTCTGGTTTTTTGTTTTACATTGTTTTATATGGTGTTTTTTAGTTTGCAGATAGGACACCTTGTCTTTATCAGCATGTGCCTAGCCCAGTCTCTAAAGTGGGCAGGTGGAAAGGAGAGACTTTGCCACCTCCTCTAATAAATAAACATAAAAGTACTGTAATTGTTTGCCATTTTGTAAGCGCATTTTGTGAATCCATACAGCCTTGTTCTTTACTCACAAGCCCAAAATATTCAGTTATTGATGATTTTGCAATCAAAACCTCAACAGAACTGCTTTCTCCAGCATTTGTCAAGCGTTTGCCTCACTCATCGCATCTCGTGAACTGGATGGTAAACAACATGCATTGTAAGAAAAGTCTGTCCTCTTGAGATTATTATATCTGAGAAAGTCCTATATAACCATTTTGATTATTTAAAAACTGTCGACTAAAAGTACAAGTGCAGACCTTGAATATGGGAAATAATTTTCTTTATAATAGATTCTTTTCAATTGCCCAGATACTGTAAGTAAAAAGGGCCTTGACTTTGTAAAGGCGTGCGCTGTCATGAGTAAACGAAAAAGAACAATGACAACCCCCACAATGCAACTTTCAATTTATAGAAAAAAAACAAACGTATGTATTTCTTGTAATTCAATAAAAGTTTTTATTTCTGAGTCTCTGAGCCTCTATTAAGATTAAATAAGAACAGCAGTTAAAAGAGCCTTCGCTCTATAAAATGCTGGCTTGCTAGTGATCCCAAAAGCTAAGAAGAGATCCGCAGGTTCGAGAGCGTTCTCCCTTCGGGCCCCGGTGCTGTGGAATGTTCTGCCCTCTTGGATTCGATCTGCAACCTCAGTGGATCTGTTTAAATCTCGGCTTAAAATACACTTATATTCTATTGCTTATGGATGACCTATATTTAATGTTGACAATATCTGTCTATTGTTTGTTATTGCAACATCCGTTGCAACCTGGTGATCCTGGAAAGGGGATTACCTCATGCGCGGTCCCTTCCCAAGGTTTCTTCATTTTCCTCATGTTGAGGTTTTTAAAGTTTTCCTTGCCCTCGTTTAGGTTTTAGATCAGGGTATGGTGTAATAATAGTCTGTAGTTGGCAATAATCTGTAGTGTGTGCAAGCCTTTGAGACTCCTTGTGCTTTAGGGCGTCACAAACGTGACTTGATATGACTTAAAGTTCACATGTTGTTTTGTATGGCCTCTCGCTGAAGCTGTTCCTTTTCCTGTGCCCACTTAAAGGGACAGTGTGTATTGTTTAGCACATCCTAATTGTAAAACAACTCTGATTTAAGTAATAAGCAAAAATAGATTTAGATTTAGATTTTTTCCATTGTATAAAAGTGCATTTTCAAACAATAGGTTTCCTCCGGGCACTCCGGTTTCCTCCCACATTCCAAAGAAATGCATCTCAGGTGAATTGGCCGGTCCAAATTGTCACTAGGTGTGAATGGGCGAACGAGTTGTCTGTCCCTGTGTGCCCTGCGATTGGCTGGCAACCAGTTCAGGGTGTCCCCTGCCCACTGCCCGATGATTGCTGGGATGGGCTCCAGCACCCCCGCGACCCTATTGAGGATAAGTGGTTCAGCTGATGAGATGAGATGAATAGGTCGATAAACATTTATTAATTTTACATACCACTAGCCTCACTTAGAGGAAAATAACATAATTGTCATCTTGATGCTACGGATGCCCGAAAACCAAAAACTTCACGAAAGACTTAGTAAAAATAGCACTAGTTTCCGGTTACATGACACAATACAGTGACATCTGGTGGTCAAATAATACACAGTGCCCCTGTACAAATACTACACAGTGCCCCTGTAATGTTTGACCCTATTACATTATTTATTCTCTTATTGGTTTTATGCAATTTTAATGTCAATACTGCCATGAAGAGTTTATAAGATAATCAAAAGCTTTTTTTCAACATGTCGCAATAGCCAGCGATGAAATTATGCAAACGTTTAAATAATGTTTTTAGGGGATGGTTGTTTTTCTCTGCTTTATTTATATATTATTTTGTTTCATTTTTGTAAAACAATGTCGGCTTGAACCGGTGGCACAGCGGCTGGGTCGTTGCAGAGGTTTAGGGTTCCCCGTGTGGAGTTTGCATGTTCTCCCCGTGCCTGCGTGGGTTTCCTCTGGGCACTCTGGTTTCCTCCCACATTCCCAAAAACATGCATGTCACGTTCATAGGGCGGTCTAAATTGTCCTTAAGTGTGAAAGAGTGAGTCAGTTGTCTGTCTCTGTGCGCCCTGCTGGTTTGCAACCAGTTCAGGGTGTTCCCTGCCCACTACCCAAAGATAGCTGATATGGGCTCCAGCACCCTCGCGACCTGACTGAGGATAAACAGTGCAGATAATGGATGGATGGAAATAAATCATTGTGATTCAATTATATTTATTTTATATGATAAATATACATTATTTGATGAATATATATTATATTCCTGTGCGCCTCATCAGTATTCTTGTCATTTATATTTCCTTTAATGATATAGCCATAGTTCGTGCACTTCCTTATTATTTATATAATTGGATGGAATGTCCTCTTAGTTCTAAACCATTTTGCTGGTTTTACCAGTTCTAGTTTTCTCAGGTTTGTTCTGTCTAGTTATTTTAAGTAGAGAGTGTATTCTCCTGCAATTTAAAGTTCCCTTTTGGCTTCTTAGCCATTAAGACATTATTTTAATATTTGTTATCTGCAGGCTTGATAAGACCTTTGACATAATTTTATGATCAATAATTACATACTTGACCTAAATATTCAAATAAGTTCCAGGCAGCCAGGGACTTCCAATTATGCACCAAAACTTCAAAGGCTAAGAACTCGTTTTTTCCAAAAATGTTAAAACTGATTCTCATGAGGGCCACATGAAGAACACTTAAAGGACAACACAGCAACTCTAATGTCACTGTATTATTTTTCAAATAGCATCCAAATTAGGTTTTATTTTTTAAACAATCCTTGAGGTTTATTATGGAATTTTATTTTTGGGGTGATGAAAGAACCCTTGGGCAAAATATCCACTTCTATACTAAACAGCACCATATTCTATTTTCAAAAGGAGCCTATTTTAAGCAATTATTTTGGATTTTTCACATAGTATGTTGCAAAAAGCATCAGCATCTGTTTCATGAAGAAAAATACAGTACATATGGTAACAGATTGCTTCTTTGCACACCCTTCACAGAACTTTTTTTTCATTTTCAGTTTATGCTGTAGACCATTGACAAAGGGTTGGCAGGTTATCAATTGGTTTCTGGGCTTTTGGGGGATTTGCGGCCCGGATTTCAGCCACTATTGGCGGGCACAAGTCCCCCAACACTATCCCAGTTCTCAGCCACTAGTGGCGGGCACAATTCCCCAAACACCGGCCCGGTAATACTCGCGCAAATCCCCAAACACCGGCCCAATAATACGCGCACAAATCCCCAAACACCGGCCCGATAATACACGCACAATTCCCCAAACACCGGCCGGGATTTCAGCCACTATTGGCGGGCACAAGTCCCCCAACACTAGCCCGGGATTCAGCCACTAGTGGCGGGCACAATTCCCCAAACACCGGCCCGATAATACGCGCACAAATCCCCAAACACCGGCCCGATAATACGCGCACAATTCCCCAAACACCGGCCCGGATTTCAGCCACTATTGGCGGGCACAAGTCCCCCAACAATAGCCCAGTTATCAGCCACTAGTGGCGGGCACAATTCCCCAAACACCGGCCCGATAATACGCGCACAAATCCCCAAACACCGGCCCGATAATACGCGCACAATTCCCCAAACACCGGCCCGGATTTCAGCCACTATTGGCGGGCACAAGTCCCCCAACAATAGCCCAGTTATCAGCCACTAGTGGCGGGCACAATTCCCCAAACACCGGCCCGGTAATACGCGCGCAAATCCGCAAACACCGGCCCGATAATACGCGCACAATTCCCCAAACACCGGCCCGGATTTCAGCCACTATTGGCGGGCACAAGTCCCCCAACACTAGCCCAGTTCTCAGCCACTAGTGGCGGGCACAATTCCCCAAACACCGGCCCGATAATACGCGCAAAAATCCCCAAACACCGGCCCGATAATACGCGCACAATTCCCCAAACACCGGCCCGGATTTCAGCCACTATTGGAGGGCACAAGTCCCCCAACACTAGCCCGGGATTCAGCCACTAGTGGCGGGCACAATTCCCCAAACACCGGCCCGATAATACGCACACAATTCCCCAAACACCGGCCCGGATTTCAGCCACTATTGGCGGGCACAAGTCCCCCAAACACTAGCCCAGTTCTCGGCCACTATTGGCGGGCACAAGTCCCCCAACACTAGCCCAGTTCTCAGCCACTAGTGGCGGGCACAATTCCCCAAACACCGGCCCGATAATACGCGCACAAATCCCCAAACACCGGCCCGATAATACGCGCACAATTCCCCAAACACCGGCCCGGATTTCAGCCACTATTGGCGGGAACAAGTCCCCCAACACTAGCCCAGTTCTCAGCCACTATTGGCGGGCACAAGTCCCCCAACACTAGCCCAGTTCTCAGCCACTAGTGGCGGGCACAATTCCCCAAACACCGGCCCGATAATACGCGCACAATTCCCCAAACACCGGCCCAGATTTCAGCCACTATTGGCGGCCACAAGTCCCCCAACACTAGCCCAGTTCTCAGCCACTAGTGGCGGGCACAATTCCCCAAACACCGGCCCGATAATACGTGCACAAATCCCCAAACACCGGCCCGATAATACGCGCACAATTCCCCAAACACCGGCCCGGATTTCAGCCACTATTGGCGGGCACAAGTCCCCCAACACTAGCCCAGTTCTCAGCCACTATTGGCGGGCACAAGTCCCCCAACACTAGCCCAGTTCTCAGCCACTAGTGGCGGGCACAATTCCCCAAACACCGGCCCGATAATACGCGCACAAATCCCCTAACACCGGCCCGATAATACGCGCACAATTCCCCAAACACCGGCCCGGATTTCAGCCACTATTGGCGGGCAAAAGTCCCCCAACACTAGCCCAGTTCTCAGCCACTATTGGCAGGCACAAGTCCCCCAACAATAGCCCAGTTCTCAGCCACTAGTGGCGGGCACAATTCCCCAAACACCGGCCCGATAATACGCACACAAATCCCCAAACACCGGCCCGGATTTCAGCCACTATTGGCGGGCACAAGTCCCCCAACACTAGCCCAGTTCTCAGCCACTAGTGGCGGGCACAATTCCCCAAACACCGGCCCGATAATACACGCGCAAATCCCCAAACACCGGCCCGATAATACGCGCACAATTCCCCAAACACCGGCCCGATAATACGCGCACAAATCCCCAAACACCGGCCCGATAATACGCGCACAATTCCCCAAACACCGGCCCGGATTTCAGCCACTATTGGCGGGCACAAGTCCCCCAACACTAGCCCAGTTCTCAGCCACTAGAGGCGGGCACAATTCCCCAAACACCGGCCCGATAATACACGCGCAAATCCCCAAACACCGGCCCGATAATACGCACACAATTCCCCAAACACCGGCACGGATTTCAGCCACTATTGGCGGGCACAAGTCCCCCAACACTAGCCCAGTTCTCAGCCACTAGTGGCGGGCACAATTCCCCAAACACCGGCCCGAAAATACGCGCGCAAATCCCCAAACACCGGCCCGATAATACGCGCACAATTCCCCAAACACCGGCCCGGATTTCAGCCACTATTGGCGGGCACAAGTCCCCCAAAACTAGCCCAGTTCTCAGCCACTAGTGGCGGGCACAATTCCCCAAACACCGGCCCGATAATACGCGCGCAAATCCCCAAACACCAGCCCGATAATACGCTCACAATTCCCCAAACACCGGCCCGATAATACGCGCACAAATCCCCAAACACCGGCCCAATAATACGCGCACAATTCCCCAAACACCGGCCCGGATTTCAGCCACTATTGGCGGGCACAAGTCCCCCAACACTAGCCAAGTTCTCAGCCACTATTGGGGGGCACAAGTCCCCCAACACTAGCCCAGTTCTCAGCCACTAGTGGTGGGCACAATTCCCCAAACACCGGCCCGATAATACGCGCACAATTCCCCAAACACCGGCCTGGATTTCAGCCACTATTGGCGGGCACAAGTCCCCCAACACTAGCCCAGTTCTCAGCCACTAGTGGCGGGCAAAATTCCCCAAACACCGGCCCGATAATACGCGCGCAAATCCCCAAACACCGGCCCGATAATACGCGCACAATTCCCCAAACACCGGCCCGGATTTCAGCCACTATTGGCGGGCACAAGTCCCCCAACACTAGCCCAGTTCTCAGCCACTATTGGCGGGCACAAGTCCCCCAACACTAGCCCAGTTCTCAGCCACTAGTGACGGGCACAATTCCCCAAACACCGGCCCGATAATACGCGTGCAAATCCCCAAACACCGGCCCGATAATACGCGCACAATTCCCCAAACACCGGCCCGGATTTCAGCCACTATTGGCGGGCACAAGTCCCCCAACACTAGCCCAGTTCTCAGCCACTAGTGGCGGGCACAATTCCCCAAACACCGGCCCGATAATACGCGCACAATTCCCCAAACACCGGCCCGGATTTCAGCCACTATTGGCGGGCACAAGTCCCCCAACACTAGCCCAGTTCTCAGCCACTAGTGGCGGGCACAATTCCCCAAACACCAGCCCGATAATACGCGCACAATTCCCCAAACACCGGCCCGATAATACGCGCACAAATCCCCAAACACCGGCCCGATAATACGCGCACAATTCCCCAAACACCGGCCGGGATTTCAGCCACTATTGGCGGGCACAAGTCCCCCAACACTAGCCCGGGATTCAGCCACTAGTGGCGGAAACAATTCCCCAAACACCGGCCCGATAATACGCGCACAAATCCCCAAACACCGGCCCGATAATACGCGCACAATTCCCCAAACACCGGCCCGGATTTCAGCCACTATTGGCGGGCACAAGTCCCCCAACAATAGCCCAGTTATCAGCCACTAGTGGCGGGCACAATTCCCCAAACACCGGCCCGATAATACGCACACAATTCCCCAAACACCGGCCCGGATTTCAGCCACTATTGGCGGGCACAAGTCCCCCAAACACTAGCCCAGTTCTCGGCCACTATTGGCGGGCACAAGTCCCCCAACACTAGCCCAGTTCTCAGCCACTAGTGGCGGGCACAATTCCCCAAACACCGGCCCGATAATACGCGCACAAATCCCCAAACACCGGCCCGATAATACGCGCACAATTCCCCAAACACCGGCCCGGATTTCAGCCACTATTGGCGGGAACAAGTCCCCCAACACTAGCCCAGTTCTCAGCCACTATTGGCGGGCACAAGTCCCCCAACACTAGCCCAGTTCTCAGCCACTAGTGGCGGGCACAATTCCCCAAACACCGGCCCGATAATACGCGCACAATTCCCCAAACACCGGCCCGGATTTCAGCCACTATTGGCGGGCACAAGTCCCCCAACAATAGCCCAGTTATCAGCCACTAGTGGCGGGCACAATTCCCCAAACACCGGCCCGGTAATACGCGCGCAAATCCCCAAACACCGGCCCGATAATACGCGCACAATTCCCCAAACACCGGCCCGGATTTCAGCCACTATTGGCGGGCACAAGTCCCCCAACACTAGCCCAGTTCTCAGCCACTAGTGGCGGGCACAATTCCCCAAACACCGGCCCGATAATACGCGCAAAAATCCCCAAACACCGGCCCGATAATACGCGCACAATTCCCCAAACACCGGCCCGGATTTCAGCCACTATTGGCGGGCACAAGTCCCCCAACACTAGCCCGGGATTCAGCCACTAGTGGCGGGCACAATTCCCCAAACACCGGCCCGATAATACGCACACAATTCCCCAAACACCGGCCCGGATTTCAGCCACTATTGGCGGGCACAAGTCCCCCAAACACTAGCCCAGTTCTCGGCCACTATTGGCGGGCACAAGTCCCCCAACACTAGCCCAGTTCTCAGCCACTAGTGGCGGGCACAATTCCCCAAACACCGGCCCGATAATACGCGCACAAATCCCCAAACACCGGCCCGATAATACGCGCACAATTCCCCAAACACCGGCCCGGATTTCAGCCACTATTGGCGGGAACAAGTCCCCCAACACTAGCCCAGTTCTCAGCCACTATTGGCGGGCACAAGTCCCCCAACACTAGCCCAGTTCTCAGCCACTAGTGGCGGGCACAATTCCCCAAACACCGGCCCGATAATACGCACACAATTCCCCAAACACCGGCCCGGATTTCAGCCACTATTGGCGGGCACAAGTCCCCCAAACACTAGCCCAGTTCTCGGCCACTATTGGCGGGCACAAGTCCCCCAACACTAGCCCAGTTCTCAGCCACTAGTGGCGGGCACAATTCCCCAAACACCGGCCCGATAATACGCGCACAAATCCCCAAACACCGGCCCGATAATACGCGCACAATTCCCCAAACACCGGCCCGGATTTCAGCCACTATTGGCGGGAACAAGTCCCCCAACACTAGCCCAGTTCTCAGCCACTATTGGCGGGCACAAGTCCCCCAACACTAGCCCAGTTCTCAGCCACTAGTGGCGGGCACAATTCCCCAAACACCGGCCCGATAATACGCGCACAATTCCCCAAACACCGGCCCAGATTTCAGCCACTATTGGCGGCCACAAGTCCCCCAACACTAGCCCAGTTCTCAGCCACTAGTGGCGGGCACAATTCCCCAAACACCGGCCCGATAATACGTGCACAAATCCCCAAACACCGGCCCGATAATACGCGCACAATTCCCCAAACACCGGCCCGGATTTCAGCCACTATTGGCGGGCACAAGTCCCCCAACACTAGCCCAGTTCTCAGCCACTATTGGCGGGCACAAGTCCCCCAACACTAGCCCAGTTCTCAGCCACTAGTGGCGGGCACAATTCCCCAAACACCGGCCCGATAATACGCGCACAAATCCCCTAACACCGGCCCGATAATACGCGCACAATTCCCCAAACACCGGCCCGGATTTCAGCCACTATTGGCGGGCAAAAGTCCCCCAACACTAGCCCAGTTCTCAGCCACTATTGGCAGGCACAAGTCCCCCAACAATAGCCCAGTTCTCAGCCACTAGTGGCGGGCACAATTCCCCAAACACCGGCCCGATAATACGCACACAAATCCCCAAACACCGGCCCGGATTTCAGCCACTATTGGCGGGCACAAGTCCCCCAACACTAGCCCAGTTCTCAGCCACTAGTGGCGGGCACAATTCCCCAAACACCGGCCCGATAATACACGCGCAAATCCCCAAACACCGGCCCGATAATACGCGCACAATTCCCCAAACACCGGCCCGATAATACGCGCACAAATCCCCAAACACCGGCCCGATAATACGCGCACAATTCCCCAAACACCGGCCCGGATTTCAGCCACTATTGGCGGGCACAAGTCCCCCAACACTAGCCCAGTTCTCAGCCACTAGTGGCGGGCACAATTCCCCAAACACCGGCCCGATAATACACGCGCAAATCCCCAAACACCGGCCCGATAATACGCACACAATTCCCCAAACACCGGCACGGATTTCAGCCACTATTGGCGGGCACAAGTCCCCCAACACTAGCCCAGTTCTCAGCCACTAGTGGCGGGCACAATTCCCCAAACACCGGCCCGAAAATACGCGCGCAAATCCCCAAACACCGGCCCGATAATACGCGCACAATTCCCCAAACACCGGCCCGGATTTCAGCCACTATTGGCGGGCACAAGTCCCCCAAAACTAGCCCAGTTCTCAGCCACTAGTGGCGGGCACAATTCCCCAAACACCGGCCCGATAATACGCGCGCAAATCCCCAAACACCAGCCCGATAATACGCTCACAATTCCCCAAACACCGGCCCGATAATACGCGCACAAATCCCCAAACACCGGCCCAATAATACGCGCACAATTCCCCAAACACCGTCCCGGATTTCAGCCACTATTGGCGGGCACAAGTCCCCCAACACTAGCCAAGTTCTCAGCCACTATTGGCGGGCACAAGTCCCCCAACACTAGCCCAGTTCTCAGCCACTAGTGGTGGGCACAATTCCCCAAACACCGGCCCGATAATACGCGCACAATTCCCCAAACACCGGCCTGGATTTCAGCCACTATTGGCGGGCACAAGTCCCCCAACACTAGCCCAGTTCTCAGCCACTAGTGGCGGGCAAAATTCCCCAAACACCGGCCCGATAATACGCGCGCAAATCCCCAAACACCGGCCCGATAATACGCGCACAATTCCCCAAACACCGGCCCGGATTTCAGCCACTATTGGCGGGCACAAGTCCCCCAACACTAGCCCAGTTCTCAGCCACTATTGGCGGGCACAAGTCCCCCAACACTAGCCCAGTTCTCAGCCACTAGTGACGGGCACAATTCCCCAAACACCGGCCCGATAATACGCGTGCAAATCCCCAAACACCGGCCCGATAATACGCGCACAATTCCCCAAACACCGGCCCGGATTTCAGCCACTATTGGCGGGCACAAGTCCCCCAACACTAGCCCAGTTCTCAGCCACTAGTGGCGGGCACAATTCCCCAAACACCGGCCCGATAATACGCGCACAATTCCCCAAACACCGGCCCGGATTTCAGCCACTATTGGCGGGCACAAGTCCCCCAACACTAGCCCAGTTCTCAGCCACTAGTGGCGGGCACAATTCCCCAAACACCAGCCCGATAATACGCGCACAATTCCCCAAACACCGGCCCGATAATACGCGCACAAATCCCCAAACACCGGCCCGATAATACGCGCACAATTCCCCAAACACCGGCCGGGATTTCAGCCACTATTGGCGGGCACAAGTCCCCCAACACTAGCCCGGGATTCAGCCACTAGTGGCGGGCACAATTCCCCAAACACCGGCCCGATAATACGCGCACAAATCCCCAAACACCGGCCCGATAATACGCGCACAATTCCCCAAACACCGGCCCGGATTTCAGCCACTATTGGCGGGCACAAGTCCCCCAACAATAGCCCAGTTATCAGCCACTAGTGGCGGGCACAATTCCCCAAACACCGGCCCGATAATACGCGCACAAATCCCCAAACACCGGCCCGATAATACGCGCACAATTCCCCAAACACCGGCCCGGATTTCAGCCACTATTGGCGGGCACAAGTCCCCCAACAATAGCCCAGTTATCAGCCACTAGTGGCGGGAACAATTCCCCAAACACCGGCCCGGTAATAGGCGCGCAAATCCCCAAACACCGGCCCGATAATACGCGCACAATTCCCCAAACACCGGCCCGGATTTCAGCCACTATTGGCGGGCACAAGTCCCCCAACACTAGCCCAGTTCTCAGCCACTAGTGGCGGGCACAATTCCCCAAACACCGGCCCGATAATACGTGCAAAAATCCCCAAACACCGGCCCGATAATACGCGCACAATTCCCCAAACACCGGCCCGGATTTCAGCCACTATTGGCGGGCACAAGTCCCCGAACACTAGCCCGGGATTCAGCCACTAGTGGCGGGCACAATTCCCCAAACACCGGCCCGATAATACGCACACAATTCCCCAAACACCGGCCCGGATTTCAGCCACTATTGGCGGGCACAAGTCCCCCAAACACTAGCCCAGTTCTCGGCCACTATTGGCGGGCACAAGTCCCCCAACACTAGCCCAGTTCTCAGCCACTAGTGGCGGGCACAATTCCCCAAACACCGGCCCGATAATACGCACACAAATCCCCAAACACCGGCCCGATAATACGCGCACAATTCCCCAAACACCGGCCCGGATTTCAGCCACTATTGGCGGGAACAAGTCCCCCAACACTAGCCCAGTTCTCAGCCACTATTGGCGGGCACAAGTCCCCCAACACTAGCCCAGTTCTCAGCCACTAGTGGCGGGCACAATTCCCCAAACACCGGCCCGATAATACGCGCACAATTCCCCAAACACCGGCCCAGATTTCAGCCACTATTGGCGGCCACAAGTCCCCCAACACTAGCCCAGTTCTCAGCCACTAGTGGCGGGCACAATTCCCCAAACACCGGCCCGATAATACGTGCACAAATCCCCAAACACCGGCCCGATAATACGCGCACAATTCCCCAAACACCGGCCCGGATTTCAGCCACTATTGGCGGGCACAAGTCCCCCAACACTAGCCCAGTTCTCAGCCACTATTGGCGGGCACAAGTCCCCCAACACTAGCCCAGTTCTCAGCCACTAGTGGCGGGCACAATTCCCCAAACACCGGCCCGATAATACGCGCACAAATCCCCTAACACCGGCCCGATAATACGCGCACAATTCCCCAAACACCGGCCCGGATTTCAGCCACTATTGGCGGGCAAAAGTCCCCCAACACTAGCCCAGTTCTCAGCCACTATTGGCGGGCACAAGTCCCCCAACAATAGCCCAGTTCTCAGCCACTAGTGGCGGGCACAATTCCCCAAACACCGGCCCGATAATACGCACACAAATCCCCAAACACCGGCCCGGATTTCAGCCACTATTGGCGGGCACAAGTCCCCCAACACTAGCCCAGTTCTCAGCCACTAGTGGCGGGCACAATTCCCCAAACACCGGCCCGATAATACGCGCAGAATTCCCCAAACACCGGCCCGATAATACGCGCACAAATCCCCAAACACCGGCCCGATAATACGCGCACAATTCCCCAAACACCGGCCCGGATTTCAGCCACTATTGGCGGGCACAAGTCCCCCAACACTAGCCCAGTTCTCAGCCACTAGTGGCGGGCACAATTCCCCAAACACCAGCCCGATAATACGCGCACAATTCCCCAAACACCGGCCCGATAATACGCGCACAAATCCCCAAACACCGGCCCGATAATACGCGCACAATTCCCCAAACACCGGCCCGGATTTCAGCCACTATTGGCGGGCACAAGTCCCCCAACACTAGCCCAGTTCTCAGCCACTAGTGGCGGGCACAATTCCCCAAACACCGGCCCGATAATACACGCGCAAATCCCCAAACACCGGCCCGATAATACGCACACAATTCCCCAAACACCGGCACGGATTTCAGCCACTATTGGCGGGCACAAGTCCCCCAACACTAGCCCAGTTCTCAGCCACTAGTGGTGGGCACAATTCCCCAAACACCGGCCCGATAATACGCGCACAATTCCCCAAACACCGGCCTGGATTTCAGCCACTATTGGCGGGCACAAGTCCCCCAACACTAGCCCAGTTCTCAGCCACTAGTGGCGGGCAAAATTCCCCAAACACCGGCCCGATAATACGCGCGCAAATCCCCAAACACCGGCCCGATAATACGCGCACAATTCCCCAAACACCGGCCCGGATTTCAGCCACTATTGGCGGGCACAAGTCCCCCAACACTAGCCCAGTTCTCAGCCACTATTGGCGGGCACAAGTCCCCCAACACTAGCCCAGTTCTCAGCCACTAGTGACGGGCACAATTCCCCAAACACCGGCCCGATAATACGCGTGCAAATCCCCAAACACCGGCCCGATAATACGCGCACAATTCCCCAAACACCGGCCCGGATTTCAGCCACTATTGGCGGGCACAAGTCCCCCAACACTAGCCCAGTTCTCAGCCACTAGTGGCGGGCACAATTCCCCAAACACCGGCCCGATAATACGCGCACAATTCCCCAAACACCGGCCCGGATTTCAGCCACTATTGGCGGGCACAAGTCCCCCAACACTAGCCCAGTTCTCAGCCACTAGTGGCGGGCACAATTCCCCAAACACCAGCCCGATAATACGCGCACAATTCCCCAAACACCGGCCCGATAATACGCGCACAAATCCCCAAACACCGGCCCGATAATACGCGCACAATTCCCCAAACACCGGCCGGGATTTCAGCCACTATTGGCGGGCACAAGTCCCCCAACACTAGCCCGGGATTCAGCCACTAGTGGCGGGCACAATTCCCCAAACACCGGCCCGATAATACGCGCACAAATCCCCAAACACCGGCCCGATAATACGCGCACAATTCCCCAAACACCGGCCCGGATTTCAGCCACTATTGGCGGGCACAAGTCCCCCAACAATAGCCCAGTTATCAGCCACTAGTGGCGGGCACAATTCCCCAAACACCGGCCCGATAATACGCGCACAAATCCCCAAACACCGGCCCGATAATACGCGCACAATTCCCCAAACACCGGCCCGGATTTCAGCCACTATTGGCGGGCACAAGTCCCCCAACAATAGCCCAGTTATCAGCCACTAGTGGCGGGCACAATTCCCCAAACACCGGCCCGGTAATAGGCGCGCAAATCCCCAAACACCGGCCCGATAATACGCGCACAATTCCCCAAACACCGGCCCGGATTTCAGCCACTATTGGCGGGCACAAGTCCCCCAACACTAGCCCAGTTCTCAGCCACTAGTGGCGGGCACAATTCCCCAAACACCGGCCCGATAATACGTGCAAAAATCCCCAAACACCGGCCCGATAATACGCGCACAATTCCCCAAACACCGGCCCGGATTTCAGCCACTATTGGCGGGCACAAGTCCCCCAACACTAGCCCGGGATTCAGCCACTAGTGGCGGGCACAATTCCCCAAACACCGGCCCGATAATACGCGCACAATTCCCCAAACACCGGCCCGATAATACGCGCACAAATCCCCAAACACCGGCCCGATAATACGCGCACAATTCCCCAAACACCGGCCCGGATTTCAGCCACTATTGGCGGGCACAAGTCCCCCAACACTAGCCCAGTTCTCAGCCACTAGTGGCGGGCACAATTCCCCAAACACCGGCCCGATAATACACGCGCAAATCCCCAAACACCGGCCCGATAATACGCACACAATTCCCCAAACACCGGCACGGATTTCAGCCACTATTGGCGGGCACAAGTCCCCCAACACTAGCCCAGTTCTCAGCCACTAGTGGCGGGCACAATTCCCCAAACACCGGCCCGAAAATACGCGCGCAAATCCCCAAACACCGGCCCGATAATACGCGCACAATTCCCCAAACACCGGCCCGGATTTCAGCCACTATTGGCGGGCACAAGTCCCCCAAAACTAGCCCAGTTCTCAGCCACTAGTGGCGGGCACAATTCCCCAAACACCGGCCCGATAATACGCGCGCAAATCCCCAAACACCAGCCCGATAATACGCTCACAATTCCCCAAACACCGGCCCGATAATACGCGCACAAATCCCCAAACACCGGCCCAATAATACGCGCACAATTCCCCAAACACCGGCCCGGATTTCAGCCACTATTGGCGGGCACAAGTCCCCCAACACTAGCCAAGTTCTCAGCCACTATTGGCGGGCACAAGTCCCCCAACACTAGCCCAGTTCTCAGCCACTAGTGGTGGGCACAATTCCCCAAACACCGGCCCGATAATACGCGCACAATTCCCCAAACACCGGCCTGGATTTCAGCCACTATTGGCGGGCACAAGTCCCCCAACACTAGCCCAGTTCTCAGCCACTAGTGGCGGGCAAAATTCCCCAAACACCGGCCCGATAATACGCGCGCAAATCCCCAAACACCGGCCCGATAATACGCGCACAATTCCCCAAACACCGGCCCGGATTTCAGACACTATTGGCGGGCACAAGTCCCCCAACACTAGCCCAGTTCTCAGCCACTATTGGCGGGCACAAGTCCCCCAACACTAGCCCAGTTCTCAGCCACTAGTGACGGGCACAATTCCCCAAACACCGGCCCGATAATACGCGCGCAAATCCCCAAACACCGGCCCGATAATACGCGCACAATTCCCCAAACACCGGCCCGGATTTCAGCCACTATTGGCGGGCACAAGTCCCCCAACACTAGCCCAGTTCTCAGCCACTAGTGGCGGGCACAATTCCCCAAACACCGGCCCGATAATACGCGCACAATTCCCCAAACACCGGCCCGATAATACGCGCACAAATCCCCAAACACCGGCCCGATAATACGCGCACAATTCCCCAAACACCGGCCCGGATTTCAGCCACTATTGGCGGGCACAAGTCCCCCAACACTAGCCCAGTTCTCAGCCACTAGTGGCGGGCACAATTCCCCAAACACCAGCCCGATAATACGCGCACAATTCCCCAAACACCGGCCCGATAATACGCGCACAAATCCCCAAACACCGGCCCGATAATACGCGCACAATTCCCCAAACACCGGCCCGGATTTCAGCCACTATTGGCGGGCACAAGTCCCCCAACACTAGCCCAGTTCTCAGCCACTAGTGGCGGGCACAATTCCCCAAACACCGGCCCGATAATACACGCGCAAATCCCCAAACACCGGCCCGATAATACGCACACAATTCCCCAAACACCGGCACGGATTTCAGCCACTATTGGCGGGCACAAGTCCCCCAACACTAGCCCAGTTCTCAGCCACTAGTGGCGGGCACAATTCCCCAAACACCGGCCCGAAAATACGCGCGCAAATCCCCAAACACCGGCCCGATAATACGCGCACAATTCCCCAAACACCGGCCCGGATTTCAGCCACTATTGGCGGGCACAAGTCCCCCAAAACTAGCCCAGTTCTCAGCCACTAGTGGCGGGCACAATTCCCCAAACACCGGCCCGATAATACGCGCGCAAATCCCCAAACACCAGCCCGATAATACGCTCACAATTCCCCAAACACCGGCCCGATAATACGCGCACAAATCCCCAAACACCGGCCCAATAATACGCGCACAATTCCCCAAACACCGGCCCGGATTTCAGCCACTATTGGCGGGCACAAGTCCCCCAACACTAGCCAAGTTCTCAGCCACTATTGGCGGGCACAAGTCCCCCAACACTAGCCCAGTTCTCAGCCACTAGTGGTGGGCACAATTCCCCAAACACCGGCCCGATAATACGCGCACAATTCCCCAAACACCGGCCTGGATTTCAGCCACTATTGGCGGGCACAAGTCCCCCAACACTAGCCCAGTTCTCAGCCACTAGTGGCGGGCAAAATTCCCCAAACACCGGCCCGATAATACGCGCGCAAATCCCCAAACACCGGCCCGATAATACGCGCACAATTCCCCAAACACCGGCCCGGATTTCAGACACTATTGGCGGGCACAAGTCCCCCAACACTAGCCCAGTTCTCAGCCACTATTGGCGGGCACAAGTCCCCCAACACTAGCCCAGTTCTCAGCCACTAGTGACGGGCACAATTCCCCAAACACCGGCCCGATAATACGCGCGCAAATCCCCAAACACCGGCCCGATAATACGCGCACAATTCCCCAAACACCGGCCCGGATTTCAGCCACTATTGGCGGGCACAAGTCCCCCAACACTAGCCCAGTTCTCAGCCACTAGTGGCGGGCACAATTCCCCAAACACCGGCCCGATAATACGCGCACAATTCCCCAAACACCGGCCCGGATTTCAGCCACTATTGGCGGGCACAAGTCCCCCAACACTAGCCCAGTTCTCAGCCACTAGTGGCGGGCACAATTCCCCAAACACCAGCCCGATAATACGCGCACAATTCCCCAAACACCGGCCCGATAATACGCGCACAAATCCCCAAACACCGGCCCGATAATACGCGCACAATTCCCCAAACACTGGCCCGGATTTCAGCCACTATTGGCGGGCACAAGTCCCCCAACACTAGCCCAGTTCTCAGCCACTAGTGGCGGGCACAATTCCCCAAACACCGGCCCGATAATACACGCGCAAATCCCCAAACACCGGCCCGATAATAAGCACACAATTCCCCAAACACCGGCACGGATTTCAGCCACTATTGGCGGGCACAAGTCCCCCAACACTAGCCCAGTTCTCAGCCAATAGTGGCGGGCACAATTCCCCAAACACCGGCCCGAAAATACGCGCGCAAATCCCCAAACACCGGCCCGATAATACGCGCACAATTCCCCAAACACCGGCCCGGATTTCAGCCACTATTGGCGGGCACAAGTCCCCCAAAACTAGCCCAGTTCTCAGCCACTAGTGGCGGGCACAATTCCCCAAACACCGGCCCGATAATACGCGCGCAAATCCCCAAACACCAGCCCGATAATACGCTCACAATTCCCCAAACACCGGCCCGATAATACGCGCACAAATCCCCAAACACCGGCCCAATAATACGCGCACAATTCCCCTAACACCGGCCCGGATTTCAGCCACTATTGGCGGGCACAAGTCCCCCAACACTAGCCAAGTTCTCAGCCACTATTGGCGGGCACAAGTCCCCCAACACTAGCCCAGTTCTCAGCCACTAGTGGTGGGCACAATTCCCCAAACACCGGCCCGATAATACGCGCACAATTCCCCAAACACCGGCCTGGATTTCAGCCACTATTGGCGGGCACAAGTCCCCCAACACTAGCCCAGTTCTCAGCCACTAGTGGCGGGCAAAATTCCCCAAACACCGGCCCGATAATACGCGCGCAAATCCCCAAACACCGGCCCGATAATACGCGCACAATTCCCCAAACACCGGCCCGGATTTCAGCCACTATTGGCGGGCACAAGTCCCCCAACACTAGCCCAGTTCTCAGCCACTATTGGCGGGCACAAGTCCCCCAACACTAGCCCAGTTCTCAGCCACTAGTGACGGGCACAATTCCCCAAACACCGGCCCGATAATACGCGCGCAAATCCCCAAACACCGGCCCGATAATACGCGCACAATTCCCCAAACACCGGCCCGGATTTCAGCCACTATTGGCGGGCACAAGTCCCCCAACACTAGCCCAGTTCTCAGCCACTAGTGGCGGGCACAATTCCCCAAACACCGGCCCGATAATACGCGCACAATTCCCCAAACACCGGCCCGGATTTCAGCCACTATTGGCGGGCACAAGTCCCCCAACACTAGCCCAGTTCTCAGCCACTAGTGGCGGGCACAATTCCCCAAACACCAGCCCGATAATACGCGCACAATTCCCCAAACACCGGCCCGATAATACGCGCACAAATCCCCAAACACCGGCCCGATAATACGCGCACAATTCCCCAAACACCGGCCCGGATTTCAGCCACTATTGGCGGGCACAAGTCCCCCAACACTAGCCCAGTTCTCAGCCACTAGTGGCGGGCACAATTCCCCAAACACCGGCCCAATAATACACGCGCAAATCCCCAAACACCGGCCCGATAATACGCACACAATTCCCCAAACACCGGCACGGATTTCAGCCACTATTGGCGGGCACAAGTCCCCCAACACTAGCCCAGTTCTCAGCCACTAGTGGCG
Organism: Urocampus carinirostris; assembly: GCF_059441175.1. Taxonomy (NCBI): domain Eukaryota; kingdom Metazoa; phylum Chordata; class Actinopteri; order Syngnathiformes; family Syngnathidae; genus Urocampus; species Urocampus carinirostris. The sequence continues at coordinate 3,190,814 of NC_142363.1, read as the reverse complement.
GGCACAATTCCCCAAACACTGGCCCGAAAATACGCGCGCAAATCCCCAAACACCGGCCCGATAATACGCGCACAATTCCCCAAACACCGGCCCGGATTTCAGCCACTATTGGCGGGCACAAGTCCCCCAAAACTAGCCCAGTTCTCAGCCACTAGTGGCGGGCACAATTCCCCAAACACCGGCCCGATAATACGCGCGCAAATCCCCAAACACCAGCCCGATAATACGCTCACAATTCCCCAAACACCGGCCCGATAATACGCGCACAAATCCCCAAACACCGGCCCAATAATACGCGCACAATTCCCCAAACACCGGCCCGGATTTCAGCCACTATTGGCGGGCACAAGTCCCCCAACACTAGCCAAGTTCTCAGCCACTATTGGCGGGCACAAGTCCCCCAACACTAGCCCAGTTCTCAGCCACTAGTGGTGGGCACAATTCCCCAAACACCGGCCTGGATTTCAGCCACTATTGGCGGGCACAAGTCCCCCAACACTAGCCCAGTTCTCAGCCACTAGTGGCGGGCAAAATTCCCCAAACACCGGCCCGATAATACGCGCGCAAATCCCCAAACATCGGCCTGGATTTCAGCCACTATTGGCGGGCACAAGTCCCCCAACACTAGCCCAGTTCTCAGCCACTAGTGGCGGGCAAAATTCCCCAAACACCGGCCCGATAATACGCGCGCAAATCCCCAAACACCGGCCCGATAATACGCGCACAATTCCCCAAACACCGGCCCGGATTTCAGCCACTATTGGCGGGCACAAGTCCCCCAACACTAGCCCAGTTCTCAGCCACTATTGGCGGGCACAAGTCCCCCAACACTAGCCCAGTTCTCAGCCACTAGTGACGGGCACAATTCCCCAAACACCGGCCCGATAATACGCGCGCAAATCCCCAAACACCGGCCCGATAATACGCGCACAATTCCCCAAACACCGGCCCGGATTTCAGCCACTATTGGCGGGCACAAGTCCCCCAACACTAGCCCAGTTCTCAGCCACTAGTGGCGGGCACAATTCCCCAAACACCGGCCCGATAATACGCGCACAAATCCCCAAACACCGGCCAGATAATACGCGCACAATTCCCCAAACACCGGCCCGGATTTCAGCCACTATTGGCGGGCACAAGTCCCCCAACACTAGCCCAGTTCTCAGCCACTATTGGCGGGCACAAGTCCCCCAACACCGGCCCGATAATACGCGCGCAAATCCCCAAACACCGGCCCGATAATACGCGCACTATTTCCCAAACACCGGCCCGGATTTCAGCCACTATTGGCAGGCACAAGTCCCCCAACACTAGCCCAGTTCTCAGCCACTAGTGGCGGGCACAATTCCCTAAAACACCGGCCCGATAATACGCGCACAATTCCCCAAACACCGGCCCGATAATACGCGCACAATTCCCCAAACACCGGCCCGGATTTCAGCACCTATTGGCGGGCACAAGTCCCCCAACACTAGCCCAGTTCTCAGCCACTAGTGGCGGGCACAATTCCCCAAACACCGGCCCGATAATATGCGCACAAATCCCCAAACACCGGCCCGATAATACGCGCACAATTCCCCAAACACCGGCCCGGATTTCAGCCACTATTGGCGGGCACAAGTCCCCCAACACTAGCCCAGTTCTCAGACACTAGTGGCGGGCACAATTCCCCAAACACCGGCCCGATAATACGCGCACAAATCCCCAAACACCGGCCCGATAATACGCGCACAATTCCCCAAACACCGGCCCGGATTTCAGCCACTATTGGCGGGCACAAGTCCCCCAACACTAGCCCAGTTCTCAGCCACTATTGGCGGGCACAAGTCCCCCAACACTAGCCCAGTTCTCAGCCACTAGTGACGGGCACAATTCCCCAAACACCGGCCCGATAATACGCGCGCAAATCCCCAAACACCGGCCCGATAATACGCGCACAATTCCCCAAACACCGGCCCGGATTTCAGCCACTATTGGCGGGCACAAGTCCCCCAACACTAGCCCAGTTCTCAGCCACTAGTGGCGGGCACAATTCCCCAAACACCGGCCCGATAATACGCGCACAAATCCCCAAACACCGGCCAGATAATACGCGCACAATTCCCCAAACACCGGCCCGGATTTCAGCCACTATTGGCGGGCACAAGTCCCCCAACACTAGCCCAGTTCTCAGCCACTATTGGCGGGCACAAGTCCCCCAACACCGGCCCGATAATACGCGCGCAAATCCCCAAACACCGGCCCGATAATACGCGCACTATTTCCCAAACACCGGCCCGGATTTCAGCCACTATTGGCAGGCACAAGTCCCCCAACACTAGCCCAGTTCTCAGCCACTAGTGGCGGGCACAATTCCCTAAAACACCGGCCCGATAATACGCGCACAATTCCCCAAACACCGGCCCGGATATCAGCCACTATTGGCGGGCACAAGTCCCCCAACACTAGCCCAGTTCTCAGCCACTAGTGGTGGGCACAATTCCCCAAACACCGGCCCGATAATACGGGCGCAAATCCCCAAACACCGGCCCGATAATACGCGCACAATTCCCCAAACACCGGCCCGGATTTCAGCACCTATTGGCGGGCACAAGTCCCCCAACACTAGCCCAGTTCTCAGCCACTAGTGGCGGGCACAATTCCCCAAACACCGGCCCGATAATATGCGCACAAATCCCCAAACACCGGCCCGATAATACGCGCACAATTCCCCCAACACTAGCCCAGTTCTCAGCCACTATTGGCGGGCACAAGTCCCCCAACACTAGCCCAGTTCTCAGCCACTAGTGGCGGGCACAATTCCCCAAACTCCAGCCCGATAATACGCGCACAAATCCCCAAACACCGGCCCGATAATACGCGCACAATTCCCCAAACACCGGCCCGGATTTCAGCCACTATTGGCGGGCACAAGTCCCCCAACACTAGCCCAGTTCTCAGCCACTATTGGCGGGCACAAGTCCCCCAACACTAGCCCAGTTCTCAGCCACTAGTGGCGGGCACAATTCCCCAAACACCGGCCCGATAATACGCGCACAAATCCCCAAACAGCGGCCCGATAATACGCGCACAATTCCCCAAACACCGGCCCGGATTTCAGCCACTATTGGCGGGCAAAAGTCCCCCAACACTAGCCCAGTATGCGATAAAAATAGTATTGTTCTGTTCTGTCTCGGCCTGCTGTGAAAATTCAATTTTGAAAATATTATTTATTCGAAAAAAAAAACCTGTGTGGTTACTTGTCAGACTGCATCCATAAAAAGGAGAAAATCCACCCTAAAGTGTGATTGGTATGTGAAATTAAATACAAACTTCATTTACAACATATTTTTTGTATCAGACATATTTAAAAAAAATCAATGGCTAACAATCTAATACGATTAGTTATTGTTTCGATCAGTACTAAAAAATGATTAACGTACCGTATTTTCCGCACTATAAGACGCACCTAAAAGCCTTTATTTTTTTCAAAAGCTGACCATGCGCCTTATAATACAGTGCGCCTTATATATGGATCAATATTAAGTCGCAAAGTCTTGCAACTAATGCAAGCAGCCGCCAATTAGATTTTCCCCCAAATGCGAAGTAGTCCGCGGTGTATGCTGGGATTTATATACCGGCGTTTCATTGGCTAACCAATGTGTCAATCATCATTTGAATCAGTCACTATTGGCTAATGTTATCCGGAGCCTCGGATAGGCTAGAGGGCCGAAACAAACCCTGCAATTGGCCGAAAAAGATGTGTCAATCATCCGTTAAATCGATCACTATTGGATGAAGTTATTCGGAACCTCGGATAGGCTAGAGGGCCAAAACAAACCCTGCAATTGGCCGAAAAAGATGACTGAATAGCAAGCTTGCTAAAGTACGCCATAAAGAAACATGTTTCATTAGTCTGGATTGACTTCACTCACGGTTGTAAGAAGACCATGATTGCGTATCATTATTGAACGTGAAAACTTGGGTGAGTTATGCGGCTTTATATTTCCCCGGTATCTTGTTTTAGAACGATCTTGATGTTGCTGTGATGAGTTGAGTGAATTCAACTCAATTCCAAGTGTTTATTGTCATATGCACAGTAAAGTTGCGAGCGAAAAAGAAAATAGAAACTAAGGAATGGTTGGCATTTCTTGAATCCCAAGACTTTAACCTTCCGAATGATATTTGAAACGATGCATTTGAGTGACATCATACGGACGCCGCATCCGCACTTGTCTACGACACGTATTTGCTTCTTTGCAAGTTTTGGGAATGTTAAGCGGGTAAGAAGTTGGACTGAACCATTTGACTGTTTTGTCCACGTTCCCATTGTAGCGCCTTATAATCCAGTGCGCCTTATCTATGGAAGATATAGGACCAAAAACTATTTTTTGGGGGTGCGCCCTATAACCCGGTGCGCCCTATAGTGCGGAAAATACGGTACATTAGGAACCTGTTTGGACTTGACAAATGATCTGTATGTGTCCTCTCATGGTGGAGTGTTAGCTGGAGTCCAGCACATTGATTTTAAAACAAATGTGGAAGTACAGTGGAACCTCGGTTTTTGAACGCCTCTCAGTTTGAACAAATCGGTTCTTGACCAAAAATTTCGAGAAATTCTTGCTCCGCTGTTCGGTCAAATAATCGGAGTTCAAACGCCGGTACGCAAGGGTGCGATGCTGAGCGGCGTACGGGTGTAGATCGTTTAGATTGCCCCCACCCCTCGTGAAGAACTGTTATCACGTGCGGACGTGTTTCATTTTGCTTTCGCTTTTAATATAGGTGTACCAAGTGTTTTAGCCCCTAATTATGCCTCCGAAGAAGGTCGGTGCAAGCAGCAAAGTTGCTACAGATGAAAAAAGAAGAGTCTTACGTCTTTCTTATTGACTCCTGTCAGTTTGAAACAGAAAAGCCTGATAGTTGACAGGCAAGCCATATCTGGGGGCATACATCATACAAGGGGACTCAAACCGCAAATGAAGCAGAAAATAACCTGCGATGACTCACTGACTCCAGAAAGACTCTCGTTGTTTCGGGTGAATCCAGGCTATAACATTTGTCTTCTTTAAGCCAAAGCATGAACTTGCCCTGCAAAAGAACTTACACCATTAATACGTTAGGTTTAGGGTTATAAGGTTATAGGGTTAGGGTTATAGGGTTAGGTTTAGGGTTATAGGGTTAGGGTTATAGGGTTATAGGGTTAGGGTTATAGGGTTAGGATTATAGGGTTAGGGTTAGGGATTTTCACATCCCATCTATTTTTTGTAACTTTGAAGATTTGCTAAAAAGAAGGGGTTTAAGCAAGCGCTTTAGGAAGGGATGGAATTTTCTTATTTGACAACCCCTCTACTGTCAGTCTTTGCTAGTTTAAAGTCAATGAATGTCTTCTTTCCTTCTTTTGAGTGTGTACTGAAGTCTAAATTTCTTCTAAATTTTGATTTACCAAGTTATTTTCACTACAAAAATAAAAATGTAGTTATATATAAAAAAACAAAAAACTGTTTTTATATAAAGAATATATTTTTTCTTGTTTGTAATTTCAGCTTGGTTTTGTATGCGTATAGGACTTATTTTCTAATTTCAATTCCTTTTTTCTTCAGGAATGAGAGAAATATAAACAAGTTATCTCATTTTAAGAATTTTCTTTGAAATTACTTCACTATATCATCCATCCATCTGTCCATCTATCTGTTATCTGCACTGCTTATCTTTAGTCGGGTCAAAAGGATGCAGGAGCCCATCCCAGCTATTTTCGGGCAGTGGGCAGGGAACACTTACAATTGATTCATATACAATCAGTCATATCGCTGTGCTTTGCTGTTTGTACATTCCTCAAAACATGAGATACAAAGTTGTTTTAGTATTGTTTGCGCGAAGGGGGACATTTAATGCCGGGGGGACAATTTTTGCCACAACACTGGCCAATTAACCTGACATGCCTCCCGTTGGAATGTGGGTGGGAACCGGATTGCCCGGAGGGAACCCACACGAGCACGGGGAGAACATGCAAACTCTGCATAGGAAGGCTGGTAGCTAGATTTTAACCCATGATCTCAGAACCCATGACCTCATCACTGTGCTAACCACTTAGCTGCCATGCTACCTGTCTTAAATAGATTTATTGTAAAATAAGAAAAACTGAGAATTTTTTTTCTTCTTTATCAAATCTTCGTAGAAAATATTTTTAAATAAGGAAGAATATCCACCTTTCACAAGATTTTATAATTTGAAGCATTTTATTTATTTCATGATTATTAATATTTTTCTGTTTTTCTAGAAAATTAACTTCAACATACATGTCATGATTTGTTCTTATTTTACCAGGAAAAAACAAGTTCAAAACATACAATACAATTTTTCCTATTTCACGTAAGATAAACAAGGTGAAACACAATTGTTTTTGTCATTTTACTAGAAATACAACTTAAGATAAAATAAAAATAAATTTAAAAAAATTCAATAGAATAAAAAAATTAAAATAACAATTGTCGAATATTTTTTTTAATTGCTGCTATGGAGTTAGGACTTGTATTTAATAAATGCATTGCTAAGCTGTTATTTTGATGATTAACTTAGGCCAAAATACACTTGCCTTTTCTGAGTTACTGATAAGTTCTTTCTGTTTTTAATTTTGCACACATGTAAAAAGATGGAATAGATAGATAGAGAGAGAGAGAGAGAGAGAGAGAGAGAGAGAGAGAGACAGAGAGAGAGAGAGAGAGAGAGAGAGAGAGAGAGAGAGAGAGAGAGAGAGAGAGAGAGAGAGAGAGAGAGAGAGAGAGAGAGAGAGAGAGAGAGAGAGAGAGAGAGAGAGAGAGAGAGATAGGATGCCAGTTTATTGTTTTGACCATCATTGTTCACCGTTTACATCAACTGTTTACATCATTGTCACTATCGGCCAATCAAATTTCTGTTATTTGATTCCACATCCTTTAGGGTGAATCTCCTTTTCTAACCTAGAAGATCTAATCAAAAGAAAGCTCAGAGAATGGGTTTGAGGACAGTTGGAATTTCCTATCTGATGAGTGGGCTCTCTACCGCGTTTTCCTTGCAAGTTTAAAATCCATTGATGTCTTCTGTTCTTATTTTGAGTGTATACTTAACTTTAAAATCATCAGTTGCTCAAGAAATGTTTTTGATTATCGTACTTGGTTTATTTTTTCATATGACCCTAAAAATCCGTACTGCCCTCAAGTGGTGGATTTATGTCTCCTGTGAGTACTTAAATGTAATGTTGACCATGAGACAGTCTTGTTTGAAATTCTATGGTATCAAAGAACTATAATATTTGGGAAATGCCAAAGAAGAAGCATTGTGTATATTGCGATTTAATGTTGTTCTTGTGAGTATTGTACCACTCACATTTTGTTGTTTTCTGTGAACAGAGAGCTGCACCAGTAAGGTTGTGCTACAGTGTAAAACCACAAGGTAAAAAAACTAAGGCGAATACAGAATGTTTCAAAAATTTACAATTTGTCTGAACTATTAATTTATTTGATTATGTTTTTTTTCTTGCAGCTAAACACTGTAAGACGTAAAATTAATATCAGGCTTGCACAATAACCTTTTTTTCCTTCCGATAAAGATAACAATTACAATTCTGCTTCTAGCTGATACGATAACCTTTTTTATTTTAAACTGCTATATACATATGTATAAAAATATTTACAAATGAAAGAAAGACACACACAAATTCCCATGATCGTAATGTGTGTCTTTCTTTTTGTTTATAATTACAATAGCATTATACAGCTTAGGGTAACACGTGTCCAAAGTACTGATGGAGAGACTAGAACTTGACTTTATCAATTGATCAATACTTACTTTGTTCTTTAGAACAATAAAGACCAGAAGATATTGTTATGAGCACCATATCGCAGACATTTAGATACAGCAAAAAGTGCACTTGATTGTTGGTAAGTTCTTTATATGAAAATGTGTCACTTCTAAACGTTATACAAGTTCCTCAATACTTAATGTCACAAATGCCTTGGTTAGGAAAAATATATCACACACTTATTAAGTGGCATTATCTTGGCTGTACACATTAGCAGCTACAATAGACAGAAATAAATATACTAATGCCGTTGCAGGAAAGGAAACTACATCTGGAAAATGTACTGTTTGCCATCTTTCATAGTTCTCTCATAGTAGAAACGACAAGGTCTTCTTTCTCGACCATGCCATTCAAGTTGCACGTTTGCAAACTCCGGAAAACACAACATAATTCACATATCCATGTACTTTACCATACGACATGGAACTTACGTGAAAGTGTGCTCAAGGCATTGTAAGCTTACATCCAGGCTGTTGCATGCCACAGCTCGGGGTTTTATTTTCAGCTCCACCTGTGAAACTCGCGACACACACGTAATTTCCTCTTAACAATACAATGAATTCAATTTGCTGTTAGACTTTTTTATGGTTTACTGTATTTAGAAGGTGGTTACAGATCTTTGGTTATTCTACCTACAGTCATTTCAATTGTGTACTGAGTGGCAGGTAAATTTAATTTCAATCCTGGTTGATGGCCGCTCTACTACTTCCTTGAAAGGCATAATCATGTAATTAAAATCATAATCTCATCTCATCTCATTAGCTGCACCACTTATCCTCAGTAGGGTCGCAGGGATGCGGGAGCCCATCCCAGCAATCATCGGGCAGTGGGCAGGGGACACCCTGAAGTGGTTGCCAGCCAATCGCAGGGCACACAGGGACAGACAACTCTCTCATTCACATCTAGGGACAGTTTGGACCAGCCAATCCACCTGAAATGCATGTCTTTAGAATGTGGGAGGAAACCGGAGTGCCTGGAGGAAACCCAAGCAAGCACGGGGAGAACATACACACTCCGCACAGTAAGTCCGGTAGCTGGATTTGAACCCACACAGGAGGTTCCCAAGACCTTAGAACCGTGCCACACACGCGCTAACCACTGTGTCGCCGTGCTGCCTGAAATCATGATAAATGTTCATATCATTTTTAATTCTTCAATTAAAATTTAAACTAGACAAAGCTTGTTCTAACTAGTTTTAATAATCTCAAAATGAAATCTGTCTAAAAGACCAGCATTATCGTAACCTTGTTAAATAGGTTAAATACGACATTGGAAACAACTCATTAAGTATTGTCTAGAAAAACTTCTGTCAGCCTTGAGAGACAATTGCAGTTATGGGGGAAACACATTGAGTGGGTCACAAAAGTCATTATAGAACGGTAGAATGTTCTCTTGTGTAAGCTTCAGAACCGGGTTCACCGACCCCTTAGGAACGCTAAGTTCTTAAGATTGCTCATTGCTAAAATGATCAGTTTTCTAACATGTGTAATCAATTCTAAACAATAACTATAATGTAACTTTTAAGAATCAGCATGAATCAGTAACAAAGAAGCAGCTCTCAGTTTCACAAAGGTTGCCGACCCTTGGTTTAACACAAATGTTGTATGGTTATGATTCTTTATTCATATTGGTCTGCTTAATGTTTTTTTTTAAGTTCCAAAATTGGTGTGGGATACTTGGCCTTTTCCCCCTGGAAGCCTGTCAAATAACCTATCGTGTACACTGATATAAATGATTTAATCTCCAAAAAAAGCTGTTAGTGTAATTAATTGAATCGGTGGTACATCTTGCAGTTAAATAAATACCTCTCAGAGATTTCATGTAACACTCTATTGGGGAGTGAATATAGTGGGTCCTCGCTACTTCGTGGTTCCACGTTCGCGGGTTCGGAGCTTCGCGGGTCTAAAAAATAATAATAATAAAATAAAATAATTAAGCATTTTTGAAGGGGCGTCGCTACTTTGCGGATTTTTACTTTTGGCGGGTGGTTTTGGTCCCCATTAACCGCGATACCCGAGGGATTACTGTATCTCTTTGCTTCATGGTCCGGGCTGCTGGTGCATTGTAAGGCATTAGACAAAAATTAACATTAATGTGCTTGTCGGGCCTAACAGTTATTTGCACTGATTTATGAAATTACAGCATAAGCTCCAGATGGCAAATGTGTGATCGCATACACCTAGCCATCACAATGCAATTATTAGCGCCTTTTCAGCATGTCGGTGGCTGCGTCTGAATCATCCCCCATTGGCTGTGATGTTTCCAGCTGTCTCCATCACCACCCTCAACACTGGTATGTTTTATTCAAAACGACACAATTCCACCCACCTTAACATCCAGAACAGGACGTGCTTGTGTGGGTTTACTTCGGGCGCTCCAGTTTTCCCTACATTCCAAAAACATGCATGTAAGGTTAATTGGCCGGTCCAAATTGTCCCTAGATGTGAATGAGTTGTCTGTCTCTGTCTGTCGCTGTCTGTCCCCTGCCCAAAGACAGATGAACTGTATGTATATATATATATATATATATATATATATATATATATATATATATATATATATATATATATATATATATATATATATATATATATATATATTTGGCTTAAACTGATCGAAGGAAGTAGTTCTCCTGTTTTTTGCATGTCTCCTGAATTTTGGTTTATGAGAATGTTGGTAGAATCAGTGGCTGGAGATGAACTATTTCTATGTTATATGCTTTTAATGACAGAATATTGTGGATATAATTGTAATATAGACAAAGGCTAAATTCTGGAATAGTGCGGCAGTGATAGTTGAAGCAAGCTTTTCATACTTTATCAGAGATGTTGCAAAACTGCTGCTGAAGTCCTGTTTTTTTATTGTAACATCAACATCCTCCTTTAAGCCACTATGACATTTGTTTTTTACCTTTGTTGATCAATGTCCGATCTTTTCATCAGCTCGCCCCTGCATACCAGTCAACCTCCACGGCTCCATACCCTTACAAACTGTCGTATTTTCCCTTACAAAATACAAAAAAATCTTAGACCATATTTTTTTACCCAACATGTTTATTTATGTCTTTCAACATGTTATGTTGTACATGTGTTTCATTATATCATTCTGTACATATTCTTAATAATAAAATATGAAATAAAATAAGAAAAAAGTCAAAACATCAGGAACAATTGTTATCAGCGTAACTAAAATATCTGTTAATAACACTTTAAATTTAAATTTGTAAATAAATATATTGTTTTGAGGATGAAATTATTAGGCAATTCTATTTTGAAAACCAAACCACAATATCAACCACTGATGCTTGTATTGATTTCAATCAGACAATTTAACAGGGACAGAAAATACAAACTTTTGCAGCCTTGTGACTGGAACCCATGTTTTTCATAAGCCTTGAGAAGTGATCGACAACTGAGGTATGTTTTGCTCTGCAAAGAAATGGCAAAACATTACTTCTGCAGCTGTTGAGGAGTTTTTCGGTGTAGTGGTTAATTTCGAGGCCCCTCGGACAGCTGGCCTCAAATGAGTACTGTATACTTTTCCGTTTTTGAGAAGAACGAGGCTTTTTGATGGAAGATGTGACGAGTATTTGGTGATAGAGGGCGGTAATGCACCAAAGCGATAAATGACAACCGCCGTAAAACCTGAAGAAGAAGATGATAGTAGGACCGGGGGCTGTGATGGTTTTTTGTCGGACACATTTGTACGACGTACGTTTGCTTCCGGATTGGCGGCAGCGAGGCAGCGTGGGTCCCGCGTGATGTTTATGTCCACTTGCAGCATTTTTAGAGTAGAAACATGCAGATATCAAGTGTGAACGATGTTAAGATTTACAACTTAAGCCATGGAAAGTCCCTTCCTGAGGTAAGAAGCACGCTTGGATATTAATTTAATGACACTTCCTCATCTACATAACTCGCTTAGTTAGCTAAGCAGCTGTACATTCTTGATAGGACAGTGTAAATGCATTTATATGGCGCTTTTCGTGTCAATGAAGACATCCCAAAGCGCTTTACAATGTGCTTCACACTTACCCATTCACACACACTCACACACCGATAGCAGCCATGCAAAGTGCCAGCCTGCTTATTGGGGGCATTAGGGATTCAGTGTCTTGCCCAAGGACTTCGACATACAACATGGAGGAGCCAGGAATCGAACCTGCGATCTCTTGATCCCAAGACGAGCGCTCTACCACCTGAGCTTGTATTAAAACAATATTTCTTTTGACCGTCCAGTGGCTGTCCGACCGTAAGAAGAGACAACTTCAAAAGAAAGATGTTGGTAAGTTCTATATCTGGTTATATATATGTAGTTATGACTGAATCTCTGGCCAAATAAATATGAGTAATAATGAACAGATAAATATTTCAGCAAAGAAATCAATGTTATTGGAAAAGAGGGGTTATGATCCTGTGTAGTTTAAGGGTGATTCTTGTCATTTAAAATACAGAGCATGCTGACAGTCCTTTTTTGCTTAAAAATAACGTGATCAGTGGAAATAATGAATACCTCAATAAAATTCATCATAATTATTGTTTCTTAAATACTTATGTGGGTCCTATAAGGTCCTCTTTGGCATTGGGCAAATTGTACCTGTTTTTGTTTACCTCAAATTCCTAAAAAAACTATAGATATGGTATGTTGATAGAATTATGTTGCTACTAGATGTCATTGCACTACTATTTTTTGCATTATTGTCTTGATGCACTTAAAACTTGGGTCAGTCTACGAGCACTACCATGTAATTAGTTTTGCCTATTTATTCTAACATTCTTTTTTTATCCTATTTTTTTTCTTTTTTAAGTTTGTATTACATGTTAAACGCAGTCCAAATCCAATCATGTTCATTTGATTGTAATCATTCACAATGAAGACAATTGTAATTCCAATACTTTTTACTTCATCAAATTTACATTGGTATGCTTTGTGTTCAGAAACATTTAAGTAAATCATAAGTCAGTTCCTTGTATTTTTCAGACATTCAGCGCAGGATTGAGCTCATCCAAGACTTTGAGATGCCCACAGTGTGTACATCTATAAAAGTGTCCAGGGATGGACAATTCATCTTAGCAGCAGGTAATTGTTACAAAGTAACGGTTGGTGGTTTTGTTCAATTAAAATGGAATCAAATCTCTAAGTTATAAAATGTACTGTCCAGGCCTTTAATTGGATTGTACATTTTGACGTGACCTTTAAGAGAGATGAGCACCGGGTTTAAATCAATTTGATGTTTTTGGTATTGATCCTTTTTAATTTTCAATATACAGTGACTCAATACTACCATTAATCTTGCTTTTCACTAATAGGAACTCAACCCTACTGTTTTGTACATTCACTTTTTCACATGTTTTCTAATTGTATGGTGTGAAGTTAAAAACAAAATCAAAAATTACATTTCCAGTTTGTTGTTACTTTATCTATTCATCTCTGTAGGGACTTACAAGCCAAGGGTTCGATGTTACGACACCTACCAGCTTACATTGAAGTTTGAGCGCTGCTTGGATTTTGACGGTAAATATTGATTTACAGTAAATATGAAAATCATCTTGATAATACTTGTCATTAACCCACCTGGTTTTATCTGCTTTTCTTTCTCTGCATAGTCGTGGCCTTTGACATACTGTCCGATGATTATTCAAAGGTATATTTGGTATAATCCATTGAAATTTTGTTTGAATATTTTCATTCTTACATTTATGAAACAACATTTGCCAATGATGGCCACAAAGCATCATCTAAATTTCATGTCGTGATATGGGAATGTCTGATATCTGTGATTATTTTTACTGCCGATTAAAAAAAGTTCAATTTTGAAGCTCATTGCAGATATTTGCAATTTTCAAACATTTTAAGCAACCAAAGATAAATAACTGCATTGTATGAATTGCTGCAATGCGCACATCTGAGCAAAAGTTCTAAATCAAAATCTTTGACTCATCTTTTTCAGATTGTGTTTCTGCACACTAACCGTTATGTTGAGTTACATTCCCAACATGGTTTCTACTACAGAACACGAATTCCAAAATTTGGTCGGGACTTTTCATACCATTACCCATCTTGTGACTTATATTTTGTGGGCTGTAGGTAAGAAAGGACATTTTTAATTTGTTAGATATGAAGAAACTCTTCATAAAAATGGAAGTGCATTTCTCACGTTTTTACTTCTTAGTTCAGAAATCTACAGACTGAATCTTGAACAAGGCCGCTTCCTGAGCTCAATTGAGACCGATGCTGTGTAAGTGTACTAAAGCATTTTTGAGTCATTTTCCTTCACTAGATATTTAAGCGACAATGCTTTTTCTTTTTGTTGTTGGCTTTTAATCTACTAGGGAGCATAACGCATGTGATATCAACCCTATCCATAATTTGTTTGCTAGTGGGACCGGCGAGGTAAGTGCCATGATATTCTACACTTACACTTGTACAATATTATATCCTAATAAATTATGATATCTCACGGGTAAGTCTTCAGTTGAATAAAAAAAAAATCTGAAGTTGCAAATGATTTCAAAACAAAGTGACGCTTTTCAAACGGAACTTTAACACTGACACTTAATTTTTGTAATCAATCTATTTAAGGTATCATATTTTTATTTTTTCATTTTGATCGTACACAAAATTTTCATCAACCTGTTTGTTTGCTAGGGGAAAGTGGAGTGTTGGGACCCCCGTGTCCGGAAGCGAGTGGGCCTTCTGGATTGTGCGCTGAGCAGCCTCACAGAAGGAACAGAGTACGAAGCAGTCTGTTGCTCAGAAACACACTTTTTATATAACTAATTTATCACCATTTTATTGTCTGCTTTATTTCATTAGATATTCAAATTCAGCTGCTCTAATTTTTTTTTTATTGTGGTGATTGCAGAGTTAAGAGTTTACCCTCAATAACTGCACTGAAGTTCAATGGTTCGCTCATGATGGCAGTAGGCACCAGCACTGGTCAGGTAAAAAAAGCACTGATGAGGACTCAACATGAAAATAATTGTGAAAAACAGAAGTTTTGTAAGTTGTTTTTCAAAAATTATGTGCTTGTTATGGTAGGTGCTCCTGTATGATCTTCGCTCCAGTCAGCCGCTATTGGTGAAAGACCACTTCTACAGCCTGCCTATCAAGTCTCTCAATTTCCATGATCAAATGGACCTGGTGGTGTCATCTGACTCCAAAATATTAAAGATGTGGAACAAGGACACGGTAAGGCTAAAATTTGAAAAGTAAATTTTCATAATGGTTTTGTTGGAATTACCAGTACCGTATTTTCAGCACTATAAGGCGCACCTAAAAGTCTTAATTTTTTTCGAAAGCTGACCGTGCGCCTTATAATACAGTGCGCCTTATATATGGCTCAATATTAAATCGCAAGGTCTCGCAACTTACCCAACAGCCGCCGACTCGATTTTCCCCCGAACGTGGAGTAGTCCGCGGTGTATGCTGGGATTCGGTGGTTTCCGCCCTGGTTTATTCCTGGACCCTGGCTATTTCAGCTGAAAATGAATATCTCCATTCTGATCCCTGCATAAAGAAACATGTTTCATTAGTCTGTATTTGTAAATATTTTACTCTCTTGGATTTACTCACTCACGGTTGTAAGAAGACCATGATTGCGTATCATTATTGAGCATGAGAACTTAAGTGAGCTGTGCGGCTTTATATTTTCCCGGTATCTTGTTTTAGAACGATCTTGATGTTGCTGTGATGAGTTGAGTGAATGAAACTCAATTCCAAGTGTTTATTGTCATATGCACAGTAAAGTTGCGAGCGAAAAAGAAAATAGAAACTAAGGAATGGTTGGCATTTCTTGAATCCCAAGACTTTAACCTTCCGAATGATATTTGAAATGATGCATTTGAGTGACCTCGTACGGACACCGCATCCGCATGAGTCTACAACTTGTATTTTCTTCTTTGCAAGCTTTGGGAGTGTTAAGGGGGTAATCAGTTTGACTGAATCATCTGACTGTTTTGTCGACGTTCCCATTGTAGCGCCTTATAATCTGGTGCGCCTTATCTATGGAAGATATAGGACCAAAAACTTTTTTTTGGGGGTGCGCCCGTTGCGCCCTATAGTGCGGAAAATACGTTATCTTAAATGTGTTTTTTTCTTTGCTTACCACAGGGCAAAGTGTTTTCTTCCATCCAGCCAGAGAGCAACATTAATGATGTTTGTATGTACCCAAACTCAGGTCAGTTGCTCATTTAAGAGTCAAGGTTATGAACTTAGGATATCTATCCAATGTGCGTCACAAAAGACACATTTTTCAGTATCTAAACCAAATACCAGAGCGCTGGGTGACTACTATGGCGCACGGCAGCTTCTGTAGTTGTAAAAAATTACAATGCAAATTAACATCTATAACCAAGAAATATTCTATAGCTTCTCAATTTTCTTCGCCAGATTAATGTAGTTTAGATAGTGAGAAATACTGTAATATCTTCTCTATATTTTTCTATCGCCACTTGATGGCGCCATGTGCGTTTGTGTCTTTGCCTCGAATGACTGCCTGAATATTTTGTTCAGTTGAAAGTCGTTTAAGACTTTTGTGTATACTCTTTTGTGATCATGAAAGAAAGTTTAGATTTCAGAAAGATCCCCGAAGAAGTTTAACACGCAATGCATCTTTTATCCTCAAGGACTGGTGATTCTGTTAACATTCTTCCTTTCTTATGTGTTTTCTAGGTATGCTGTTCACTGCAAATGAGGATCCAAAGATGAACACATTCTACATCCCGGTGAGTAAGGTTCTGTGTGTGCCAATTTCAAGCTCAGCAAACACTTATTGCTATGAGGGTGGCAACTAACAATTATTCTAATAATCGACTAATCTCAAAATATATATTTTTTTTATTTATAAATAAATCGGATAACAAAAACACATTGATTTCCTTTTTATTCAACTATTTACATATTGTGAAATAAGAAAATAGTGCACAAAACAGAATATTGTGCAATATTGAAGAGCAAAAAATCAGTGTCGAATAACAAACAAAATGCATACAAATGTACGCTATACTCACTCACCTTTCTATTGTAAATTTGTAATTCAATTAAAGAAATGTGAACATGTCAATGAGGATCATGTTGAGGATACTCTCCGTGATGACTGGTGCATGTTGTAGCATTCAAAATGTCTATCTCATCATGAAGCTTGTCATTGTACGTTGGAGATATTTTAACTGTTACTGTATATTTCTGCAAAAATATGTGAACAATAATATCCTCTATAATTTAGATGTTGGTGAATTTGATGTTTAATTTTTCTTTATAGATTTATATTTTTTCTTTCATTTATTGAGTTAGATCATTCACCAATTCACAAGTTCACAAGACTCGTTTATATGACTTCAGGCTCTGGGCCCAGCGCCTCGTTGGTGCTCCTTCCTTGACAACCTGACAGAAGAGCTGGAGGAGAGCCCAGAGAGCACTGTGTATGACGACTACAAGTTTGTTACCCCAAAGGAGCTGGACAATTTGGGTTAGTGATTATGGTGTACAGTTCTTATTCATTATCCTGGTGTGAGTACTTAACAGACGAAAATGTTTAACTATACATAAAGGATACATGTTATGAACGGTTCCAAGGTGTTTTAGTTAGTTTAGGTCTTGTGACATCTAAATATACAAAGGATAGGATTAATGTTCACACACCAGAATTCTGCTGCATTTTGCATGATATCAAACAGTTTTGTCGGTAATGGTGTTGTTCATAATAATACTGTATTACTGTAATACTGTTTACTCTTACCCAAAGGTAGTTTTTGCATGGAGCAGCTGTTTATTGTTCATTTTTCCGCCTAGAAGTAAAAACTGGAGATTGCCTTCAAAGCAGGAGCTCTGCCAAGCTTTTACCAACAGGACATTTTCTCCAAAGTTTGTGTGTCCTCTACCTCCATGTTTTTGGTAGCCACTACCTGGACTTTGACTATTGTTTACATGCTAACACTTTGTCATACACAAAGTATGTGTTTACTTTCAGTCCCTTCATCCCCAGAGTCGATCTGCTTGCGCTTATCTATGTGTGAAGAAAATTAAATATACTTTTTTTATTATTATTTTACTTTGGCAAACATGCGATAGTAATTGCACCAACTGTCCTAACATCATATTAAGTTCTCCTCTTCTTCTGTTTTCTTGCTTACACGTCTGTCCCTTTAAAGGTAAAATGGCCCAATATCATGTGCTTTTAAAAAATGAAGACTGTTCATGCAGTAGCCACTAACTTTCTTAGTCAGAGCAAAAAAATGTATTTCGTGTTTACGTATGTTTTTTTTAAGTTAAGCTTTTCATATTTTTGGTCTTTGAGCTCAAAATTTTCCTTTCAGAATACCCTCACCTAGTACTGAATTTGAAGTGTCTTTTCTAAATATGCCGCATTCACTTTATGGATTTTCTCCTAATGATTTATTTTAAGTAATACATAATTCCAAAACATGGATTCCTACATATTGGAAGGTGGTTCTCTAACTTCATAATCACATTGCGTAGTGTATGTAATTTTGAACAGGAATAACTGGACCCAGTTGTTTTAATGTTGTGTAATCTGTACAATAATCTCAAAAAGTACATTTCCTTATTCAACCTGAGTGTATTTTTTTTTGATGATTCATTCACAGACCTTATGTCGAAGAATTTAAATGTGTGGGGGAAGGGTACTGTTGGGTTTGGGGGATTGTACTGCTTTGGATGGGTTGAATGAACATCGGAATGCAAACTCGGCAGTAAAGAGATCAAATTACTAGAAGCTAAAAAAAGGTTGGCTACTGTCGAATAACTGCAGCCAGCGGTAGTGTTGATTTACAGACGCTGTGTAACTTTCCCTGTTATATAACCTTAAGTAAAGAACGGTTGCAGATCATTATACACTCAGGGACAATTAAGAATCGCAATTCTTGGAGTGAGTCATCTTAGAGTGGGAAGTCTTCATTCACGTAGGTTGAGATGTGTTACGGTACTGTAGTTAGCTGCGTGTGAATGGCTAGAAGGGTCTGACTTATCACAATAACTCATAAAAGGATTTAGTTCAAATGCCACCAGCATCGGCTCGCTACAACGGGTCAGGTGCAATCGACATTTCGTTCTGTGTACATTGTTACACAGAATGACAATACAAGGAAATTATTATATTATTATATTATATGTCGTTACATCTTATTGACCCTGCCTAGCCAGAATGTTACTTCGAAAATCTAGTTATCAATGCAACATTTTTAAATAATTTCTTACATTGAGTTTAAGGCTGTTTGCCTAAAACTTAATTTTAACACTTAAGTATTTTATACTTGTGTTGTTTTTTTAATGGTAGGTTTGTCTCATCTGGTTGGATCATCTCTCCTGAGAGCTTACATGCATGGTTATTTTATGGACATCAGGCTGTACCATAAGGTATGTTGTTACCTTGCAAATGCAGCAGTTCACTCCGAAAATGACGCCAAATAGCTAAGATCTAAATGAATGTTTTTATTTCCCAGGTCAAAAGCATGGCAAATCCTTTTGCATATGAAGAGTATCGCAAGGATAAGATTAGGCAAAAAATTGAGGAGACAAGGACACAGAGAGTGCAGGTCAAGGTGAGAAATTCCAACACCAGTACATGATTCTTCCAGTTAGATTTCAGAGTTGTGGCACATTGTTGAGGAAAACGGTGTTCGATTTGTGTCTTAAGGGAAAAAAAATAAGATGAAACAATTTGGATTCTTCTTCTCAACTTAATTAGTACTCTGCATGAGATGAAAATAGGCCACTCTAGTTGTTACATCACTCCACAAAAACAATGTTATTAAGACAATGAGTGATTTAAATTAAACATTTATTTTTCTTTTCATTCACTGACATTGAACATTATATATGGCAAAGATTGTTTATTTACTCTTGTGTAAATAAACCCGAAACCTGATCAATTCATATTAGACTTAAAACAGCATTTTATTGAGATGCTGTTGCCTGCAGTGATTGTTTACTTTGTGAAGTTGACGTTTATTTAAAAACATAAATAATGTGGCCTTCACAAAACTGAGCATTTAATAACAGCTGCCAACGTAGGTTTTCAATGTAGATTATAATTAAATTTTGAATATGTAGCCCAGGTTATAAAACTTAAAAGAAAAGAGTGCCCCTAACCAATACAATATTTTTCAAAATGTACAATTGTGAATCTTTACATAGTAATGCTGAACAAAGACAACATTTATTATATGACTCAAGAGTTGCATGTGTATATACTTTTAATGTAATATTTAATTTTGTTCTGTGTTAGACATTGCCCAAAGTCAACAAGGAGCTGGCTCTCAGACTGATTGAGGAGGGTGATGACAAAGTGGAGTTTAATTCCAGGAAGAAGAAGGGCAAGGTGGGCACAAGTGGATTTGCAACAATTGCCACTTTGACCAAATTGTCATTCTTATTTTGCTTTTTAAATCGCAGGCCCTGCCCACCATTTTAGGTGATGATCGTTTCAAAGTGATGTTCGAAAACCCTGACTATCAAGTTGACGATAAGAGCGAGGAGTTCCGCCTGCTCAACCCCATAGTCTCCAAAGTCAGCCAGAAGAGAAAGAAGACACTGGAGCTACTTACTCATGATGCTGCTACTCGGGTAATGTCTTTAGTAAACAATTTGTCCAGAAATATGACCACTCAAGAATGTGAATGACTCTGCCACTTTTTTACAGGACGCCCAAGAAGAAGAGGAAGAGGGACGAGCCAGCTCTGAGGAGGAAAGCTCAGATGATGACAAAAGCTGGGTGGAGGAGGTCAGGGAGCAGCGGAGATTGATCTGGCAAGAGGAACGAGAACGTCGGCTTAAGGGGAGAAAGGACGCTGACCGCAACACGGTCTTGCTAGAAAGCAAAAGTAGTGAAGGGCGGAATGACTCCATCGCCACTGAGAATAAGACTAACCAGCCTCAGTTCTATCAAATTAAAAGCGGGGAGGAGTTTCGTGGTTTTAACGATATCTCCCGAAAGCAAAAACTTCAAAAGTAAGTTTTATTCTTTCAAATGTTTAAATGGGGTCACTGTCTATTTTCCTAGCCTTGTGCTCAATTAAAATGATTTCATTTGGGCTCAGGGCATCCTTGGAAGAACGGCTGAAGTTCGAGGAGAATTCTGGAGCCAGCAATGTAACTGACACTACAGTTGGCAGCAAACAGCTTACATTTACACTCAAAAAGGTAGAGCGCTCATCTCACTCTCAAATATAAAAGACGCCACAAAATCTTCTTGCAATGACTGGCCACGACTGTGTTGAATTAATTCAAATCTTTTTAAGAGAGGATTTTATTTGACTGGCACTACTTTAGTGGCAAAGGCCAAACAACCAGACCCAGAGGACCATCTGGCTTTCACTTGTCTTTGCCTACATCTGCCAAGCACTCAAATTAAAAAACAAACAAATAAGCATGCAACAGATCTAATAATATTGTCACTTGTGTGTGCAGTCTGAACAGCAGCGGAAGCAGCAACAGGCGGAACAGGACCACCATGAGGAGAGGAAGAAGCTGAGGCGCTCGGCTGGGCACCTGAACCGCGGCCGTGGAAGAGGATGGACTGGGGGCAGAGGAAGAGGACGGCATTGACAAGGGAGATCAATCTGCTGTTGCCTCGAGTCAGTTACACCAATTAGGACCATGTCCTAAATAGTTTAAGTTTGTTATTTTAAGAAGTGGCCAAGGCTAAAACTGCAAACAGATGGCTCACCTCCACACCACCATTGTAATTGTTTTTTATTTATTGAGACTACAGAAGTGTATTTTGTGGTTGGGATGGGCAAGAACTGTGCAAACACCAGCTGTTTTAAGGTATTAAAACCTGTGATATTGGTTTATATCAGTATCAGCTACCTTCTCATGGCCGTCAACACCCAGGAACCTAGTTAAAGGATTGAATTGATTAATTTAAACAAAAATCATTAATTAAATGAAATGTAAAGGATAATTATGTTAAATGTTAGCTGCTAGTAATATCCATGTACATGAAAACAGATGAGGTATCAAACAGCCTTTATTTGTAGTTTTTAATATAACATTGTGTAAACCCTCCTCAAATCTCAATTTATTGAAGGTAACTGAATTTATAGGATAGTAATTGGGCAATGTTCCCCCTTTTTTTCCCCAGGCGGTTGTGATCAGTTACTGTTTGTAGTTTGTATCTGACGTACCTGTTTCTTGCAAAGTCCCACATAAAAAACGTTTTTATCAGTTGTCAACTTGACCTGTGAGATACAGAATGTCACTTTGGTTGGTGTCAAAATATTTTTATACAATCATCGAATCTTTTGTACATCACACTTTTTACCAAGGGCAGCACGGCGGCACAGTGGTTAGCGCTTGTGCGGCACAGTTCATGTCATGGGAACCTCCTTCGTGGGTTCAAATCCAGCTCCAGACTTCCTGTGCGGAGTTTGTATGTTCTCCCCGTGCTTGCGTGGGTTTCCTCCGGGCACTCCGGTTTCTTCCCATATTCCAAAAACATGCATTTCAGGTAAATTGGCCGGTCCAAATTGTCCCTAGGTGTGAATGAGCGAGTGAGTTGTCTGTCCCCGTGTGCCCTGCGATTGGCTGGCAACCAGTTCAGGGTGTCCCCTGCCCACTGCCCGATGATTGCTGGGATGGGCTCTAGCACCCCCGCGACCCTACTGAGGATAAGCGGTGTAGCTAATGAGATGAGACTTTTTACCAAGCTTCTCTAGCCTCTGCACCAGTGGTCACATATCTTTTTGAAGCTGAAAGCTACTTGTTGTTACTGATGGACACAAAGGGCTGCCAGTGGGATATGATTTCAAAAACAACAATTTTGTTACTATGTTATTACCAGGTTGTAATGTTTAAAAGTTGTGTTAAAACGAGATCATTCAACCACTAAAACACCACGCTAGTTGGAAAGCAAATTTACTGGAAAATCGAAATGATCCATAACTGGTAAAATACTTTCTGAAACGTTGGAGACGCCTGCTCTACTCAATACCCACTGTAATGTATATAGAAAAGCACAGAATCTATTAAAATCTTTAGAATTGTTAATACACAGTTTGCAACACGAGAAAAGGTTACGATGAGTTACACTACAGAAATAGCTTTACTCGTTGCATTGAACTTGAGAAATGTAGAGATCCTCACACAACTACATAGGGAAATATGAGCTAATAGAAGACTGGGTGCTGTCATGAAGGTTTTAGCTTACGTCAATACAGATATTGGGCCAATATGCTTTACTTTTCAAACTTGCTGCCACTGGCAAAGAGTAAGTGAACTCATTGCTAACCTCAAACAGAACTTTTGGGAGAACTTTTCATTGGTTTATGTTTTTCGTCAGTGGATAATTCTAATAAAGGCATGACAAAATGGCAAGAACAAGTGAAAAGCTTGTCATAAATCCAAATGCTACAGTGCCTAGAAGGTAGCTTATACTAGGGCATTTCCAGGCTAGGTTCAAAGTGGATATAGATAATCCAGAAGACAAATATATAATCGGATGAACCCCGACAAGGAACTTTTTCATATTGACTAGAACCACCGACTGTGCTTGTATAAAGAAGAATGATGAGTCGCTTTAGAAGAAAGAATGACACTATGAACGGTGGAAACATTTTAAAAGGGGGAAGGAGGCACATTTCTACCATGCCGACATGATGACTGAACTGTATTGGGAGGATAAACGGGCCCATGTAATCGTGAAAGCCATTGGTACAGAATGGGTTTTCTAGTGTGACTGATTCCAAAAGCTGCTTGGGGGACAAAAGACTTGTCTGTCGATATGCATTACGTGTTGAAAAAAAGTGCCTTATGGTAAAAAAATAAAGAAGGGAGGGTTTGATTATATCTGGGGTTGAAGTTACCGTTTTTGTTGTTGTGATTTATCTAATACAAACTGATCACTCAAGCAGTCATTTATTTCCTAGTACAAGGGTCACTAACGTACATGTGATTTCCAACTGGCATTTGAAATCAATGATGTGATCAGTGTCTTTAGATTATCGATTCTTCTAAAACTTTTTAAAATGAGCCTATATTTTATGTATGTAAATCACTCAATGCACTTAAACAAGGCAGATGCTTTTAGCAGTTCATTAACCCTAGATTAACCCCATTTTAAATAATTATGACCTTGCAATAACATAGAAACAACAATAATAACTTGTTTTAGAAATACATTACACACTAATAGGCATTTGCAGTAACTAAGTAGCTCTAACAGAGCAGAAGTCAATGGAAGGAGACCAAGAGGAAGGCCGCGATTGACGTGGATGGATGGTGTTATGAGTGCACTGCAGGAAAGAGGTCTAAATATAATGGAAACTAGAGCTCTTGTTGGTGATAGAAAGGAGTGGAGAGGTGTTGTAAAAGGATAGTGGTATTGTGGACGCGTTCTTAAGGATGAGCTGGGCACCCGCATGATGCGGCAGGGGTAAACCAGTGAAAGCTGTCAGGCCCTGTGTTGTGTCACCCTAACCCGAGTGACATGGCCGCTTTCTGGTGTCCCGTTTCATCTGGAGGGACGAAAGCATGACCAACTTAGGTGCCGAAGTGCCTAACTTGTTTGGGCAATTGGGTTGGCCATGGTCCAAAAACTTTGTATGTGTTTTTTTGCCAATTTTTTTTCCCTTTTATTTTCTTTGTTATTGTATGTTTTTGTCTTGCTGTCGGTCACTCCTCTTGAGGGATATGACCATGGTAGGTAGATAGAAGTAGCTTTTTAAAACTAACATCCTTAAAAGTACATAAAATGACTGATATTGTTAAAGATATACTTTTTAATCCCCCCAAAATATTTTTTTCTTAAAACTGCATTATATCAATGACAATGTCATATTCCACTGGTTTCTAGTTGTTGAATCTCGTACCTCAGAATATGGCTAGTACCTGTACCAATACCTAATAGCAGTACAGAAAATATACCAAAGCTATTTATCATATTTACAAATAAGGACAACTTAGGTACCCACTTGATAGCTAAAATTTGCCATTTTAAACTATATTTCATCTCCTTTTTGAATGTACAAACATGAAAAGACATATAGAAAAGATTAAAACCACAGCAAGAGAATTTTTGACCAGAAACTGATGCTGTAGATCAGTGGTCCCCAAACTACAGCCCGCGGGCCAGATACGGCCCGCCTCCACATTTGGTCCGGCCCCCTGAACAATACCAGAAAGCATTTTGATTTTTTTCTTCATATATGTGTATTTTTATTTGATAATAAAATTGGACTTTTGCAATAAAATGTTCCTTAGTTATGAACTATTTTCATTATTAACTATTAGTAACTATTTTAGACGGCGCAGCAAGGGTTGTTGACTTGTTAAAATGTTATATTTTGGGATTTTGGTGTTTTGTAAAACAGGAAAAGTGAAGTACCAGTATATCACCACTTGATGACATAGTCTCACGGGTCAGGGAAGGGTGTTTGGGGCAAGTCTCACGGGACCTCACGTACCGGTAATTTAATGAGATTAGTTCAATAAATCACTCTTGATGTCAACAAGTAAATGGTGTCGTGTGAGACTGACATTTACCATCTATTTTGCAGGTGAGATGTTTATACTGGTAACACACTTACTGTGAGGAGGATAATGTGTGAAAATATGTTCGTAAAGGTTGTTTGTGATGTCTGAAAAGTGAGTCGTCTGTTAGCATAAGCAACAGAGTGAGGTATGCTACGTTGTGCGGGACTGGGTTAAGAGTGTACTGGGATGTTAATATGTATATTTGGTTACCATATAAACACAAAGTGAGTTGTTTTGGAAGGTACAGTTATGGTGTTTTTGTTAAATGATTCTTGAAAAGTACCAATTGATGGCAATGTTATTTTGTATTTATTTGTTAAAGGGGATCTCACGTAATTTAATGAGATTTGTTCAATAAATCACTCTTAATGTCAACAAGTAAATGGTGTCGTGTGAGACTGACATTTACTGACATTCTATTTTAACAACAAGAACAAATATATATATATATATTTATTTATTTAACAAATGAACCCAAAGAGGGTTATTTGGTTATTATTTATTTCATAAATAGTGTTATTTCCTGGCTTTTTTTGTGAAGAGCCTAGAGAGGGTTATTTGGTTATTTATTATTTCATTAATAGTGTTATTTATTTTCTGGCTTTTGTTATGTGAAGAATCCAAAAAGGGTTATTTAAATGTGGCTTTCTGGAAAAACATACATTTTTACATTTAGGCACTCCTGCAATCATCACACTTTTCCTGTTACAAACTGACCCCGGCCCCTCATCAGAGAAGGGAAAAGTTATGTGGCCCTCACAGGAAAAAGTTTGGGGACTCCTGCTGTAGATTATTTTGCTTACATAACTTGCATTTACTATAATAAAAAAAAAAGTATAACATTTTTTGTAAACAATCATTTCTCAGTTTGTGCACAAAACAGCAACAGCAGTTGCCTCTGATAAATTCCCAATAAAATGGTTCAAGGCTGCAAGGTATGTTGTATTCATGATATCAAACACTGGAGGAATTTCTGTAATTGAGTTGTCCCCAGGAACTTCTAAATACAATAAAATTCAGGCATCCAGTATGACCCGGTGGCCCACTCAAAGGTTGCCTCAAGGCCACATGTAGGCGGAGGGAATAGTATTTATACTATTGTTCTTTGTTACAACAATTCCTGCTGAACGTTTGATTAAACTTTGAAAATATTCTTGCCTATTCTTCGTGCTAACTCGAGCTGGCATTGTTTGCATCAGCTAATCACCTACTTGCGTCAGCACTAAAAGAAAGGGAAAAATGTGAGTGTTTTTCTTCCCTCTCTTCCCCCGCCAACAACTGCAGTTCTTCGAAATGGGACTGCTTGTCTTCTCCCCCTTCTCCCTTCACCAATGGGATAAATGGTGTGAACCCCCGACTAGAAACCATTGATCTAGGCAAACGTTTGGAGGGGATTTTAAGAGCAGCGGCACCATATAGCTTGCTCAAACTCACGTCACCTTTCCATCACATTTGTAGGACCGTGACTCCTCAAGAATGAATCAAGGAAAAGAAAATTATTGGGAAATGTGGCCTGTTTTCCTTTTCGAATCCCTTGCCATGACAACAAGACTATCTTTCGGGATTGGGTCAAGCAACTCTGACACAAAGAATATGGGAATAGAGGAGGTTTCCACTGGAAATTAGAAGTGCAGTGTCATATATTTATGAACCTTAGCTAAACTGAAACAACAATAACAACATATTGTGCTATGACAGCATGTGATTGAGTTTTTCCCAACCTTAAATGAGACGAGGCAAAAATTGGCCTTTTACAAGATCCAAGACAGCCAAGTCTGTTGTATAAAAGACAAATTAAGAGTAGCCTCTGGCAATGATAGATGAACACAAATACATCGGATATTTTATGACACATTAAGTGGAAATTATGAGAGCACATTGATGCCTTTTTAGATAGCCCACTGGGATATCACCAGAATCACTGATCGAGTGCAGGTATTCTCTTATAGGGGTACAGCTTACTCTCCAACACTACCGTTTTATGTATTAGACTACCGCTTTTCTCCCCCTAAAAATGCCTACAGATACACACAAATATATATATATATATATATATTTCAATTATATTATATTTATATATATATATATATATATATATATATATATATATATATATATATATATATATACAGTGGCTTGCGAAACTATTTGGCCCCCCTTGAACTTTGTGACCTTTTGCCACATTTCAGACTTCAAACATCAAGATATAAAACTGTAATTTCTTGTGAAGAATCAACAATAAGTGGGACACAATCATGAAGTGGAACACACTTTATTGGACATTTTAAACTTTTTTTAACCCCCCAAAAAAAAGTGGGTGTGCAAAATTATTCAGCCCCTTTTCTTTCAGTGCATCAAACTCTGTACAGAAGTTCAGTGAGGATCTCTGAATGATTCAATGTTGATCTAAATGACTAACAATGATAAATGGAATCCACCTGTGTGTAATCAAGTCTCTATATAAATGCACCTGCACTGTGATAGTCTCAGGGGTCTGTTTGAAGCACAGAGAGCATCATGAAGAACAAAGATCACACCAGGCAGGTCCGAGATACTGTTGTGGAGAAGTTTAAAGCTGTATTTGGATACAAAAAGATTTCCCAAGCTTTGAACATCCCAAGGAGCACTGTGCAGGCAATAATATTGAAATGGAAGGAGTATCAGACCACTGCAAATCTACCAAGATCGGGCTGTCCTCCTAAACTTTCAGCTCATACAAGGAGAAATCTGATCAGAGTTGCAGCCAAGAGGCCCATGATTAATCTGGATGAACTGCAGAGGTCTACCGCTGAGGGGGGAGAATCTGTCCATAGGACAACAATACTGCACAAATCTGGCCTTTATGGAAGAGTAACAAGAAGAAAGCCATTTCTTAAAGATTTCCATGAAAAGTGTCGTTTAAAGTTTGCCACAAGCCACCTGGGAGACCCATTAAACATGTGGAAGAAGGTGCTCTGGTCAAATGAGACCAAAATGGAACTTTTTGGCAACAATGCAAGACGTTATGTTTGGCGTAAAAGAAGCACAGCTCATCACCCTCAACACACCATCTCCACAGTCAAACATGGTGGTGGCAGCATCATGGTTTGGGCCTGCTTTTCTTCAGCAGGACAGGGAAGATGGTTAAATTTGATGGGAAGATGGATGGAGCCAAATACAGGACGATTCTGGAAGAAAACCTGATGGAGTCCGCAAAAGACCTGAGACTGGGACGGAGATTTGTCTTCCAACAAGACAATGATCCAAAACATAAAGCAAAAGCTACTATGATATGGTTCACCAAAAAACATATCAAGGTGTTATAATGGCCAAGCCAAAGTCCAGACCTCAATCCAATTGAAATTGAGAATCTTTGGAAAGAACTGAATATATATATATATATATATATATATATATATATATATATATATATATATATATATATATATATTATTATTATTATTTTTAAGCATTTTTGAAGGGGCGTCGCTACTTCGCAGATTTTCACGTTTCGCGGGTGATTTTGGTCCCCATTAACCGCGATAACCGAGGTCCCACTGTAATACCAAATAAGGGGAATATTAAATGAGGGAGGAGAAGAGCATAAAATATCACTGTTTGCAGATGACTTGCTGAAATGCTGAAAGAGCCCTCTTCATCAATACCTCCACTGTTGGAGAACCTTAAAACATATGGAAAAGTAGCAGGGTATTCAAATAATGAGAGCAAATCAGTAGCATTGATGATATCAGGAAAATAGATAGACGATAGAAAGATTTGATTTCAAATGGACAAATAAAGGGTTTAAATATTTGGGGGTGACTATTACACCACATTCCACACAGCTGTTTGATGCAAATTATAGAAAGTTGGTGAAAGAAATAAAGAAGGATTTGGAAAGATGGGAAATTTTGCCTTTAAGCCTTATCGGAAGGGTAGAAAAAATTAGAATGAACATATTACCAAGACTATTATTTCTGTTTCAGTCTCTTCATATTCTGATCCCAGCATCCACATTTAAAGTGTTAGCTTCCAAAGAAAAAGAGGGCCTGCACGTACCCAATATTAGATATTATTATTGGGCAGCTCAAATTGAAGCTCTTATTCTGTGGATTATCAGAGACAAAGATACAATATGGGTGGACATGGAGCAGCAGTCTTGTGCAAATGTGCCGGTGGAATCATTACCATTCATATTAGTAATGATGTGGAAGAAGTTAAAACTCCAGAATGAATGGATTAAGGGAACGACTAAAACATGATCAACAATACAAAAAAATTAAAATATCAAGGTCTGTGAATAGGGCTACAAAAGTAGCTAAAAACCCAGATTTTAAACCTGGGGTTATGGACGTAGGATTTAAAAAATGGGCCCAAAAAGGATCGATGTTGAGGAATTATTGATATCATACTCAAAAGGGCAATCAATAAAGTGGGTTATCTGAAATTTGTATAAAGCTCTGCAAATTGATCGCAGTAATGATGAGATGGTGGTTAAGGAAAAATGGGAACAAGAAGCTAATTTAGTGATAAAAGACGACTGTGAAAAAACTTTGAAAGAGGGACACAAAATAACCAGCAGTCCGACATGGAGGGAGTTTGAATGGAAATTAAAAATGCGTTACTTCTATACACCCTCTATCACTTCAAAATATAAGAATACATCCAATTTATGTTGGCGTAACTGTGGGAGGGTCAGAGATTTCACGCATATTTTCTGGAATTGCCCTGTGATGTTAAATTTCTGGAGAATTATTCAGACAAAAAATAATAATTATTGGTTGGGAGTTACGGTTGGAGCCAGTGACCTATGTATTGGGAATTTTGCCAGAAGAATTATTGACTGGTCAACATAAATATGTACTAAGGGTTATTCTTCTAGTAGCAAAGATAAGGATCACAGCTTCCTGGCTGAAACCACAACCTCCTGACATAAAACAATGGAGAAACAAATTAAAGCAAATGTATGTTATGGAAAAAAAATCACTGCAGGACTTCAACTGAAACTAGATCAGTTCAAGAATAGATACAAGCTTATCACACAATTTTTACTTGATGTCTAAACACCTCACCTTTTATTTTATTTCTTTTATTAACATTTTTTTGTTGTTGTTTCTTTTGTTATTTATGGGAATGTCTATTGTATATATTTTTGTTTGTGTTGCTGTATGATGGGTGACCCAACCCTCTTTCAAATTGTGTGTGAGAAATAAAAAGTTTAAAAAATAAAATAATAATAATCACACAGGCACTCAAAATGAGCATTTTATCATACTACCAAAAAAATTAAATAATTGTAAATGAGAAAAAAAAACTTAAAATGAGCATTGTATTTTGTATCAAAAAGTACATTAGAAATAAGATCAAAAAAATATGACAAAACGAGACAGTTTAGTGTTTTTTATTAGAAATAAACGTTTAAAAAAGGCATTGCAAATAAGATACTAAAATTGCTGGAAAAGGAAAAAACAATTAGATTAAAAGAGAACTATTTTGAGGGGCTTTCTCAAAAGACATCCAATGAAGCCCTATACAGGGAGGTACTAAAATATATAGGGGGGTAAAAAATATATTTCAACCAAAAAACACTATTACAGTCAGTGAATCTTTTTATTGCACCTCAACAGGCACTGCCAAGCAAGTCAAGTCATGTTTATTTGTATAGCTCTTTATCACAAGGAGTCTCAAAGGGCTGCACTGACCACAGATTATTGCAAACCACAGACTAGACAGACAGTTTTTGATAACAAGTCACGGCATTTAGATGGATCAATAATTAACATTTCGGTCTTTTTAGGGTAGAGGCGCAAGAAGTTGAGTGACATCCATCTTTTTATATCGGTGAGGCAGGCCTCCACATTTCCACAGTTTAGTGGGGCAGATTCCTCCATCGTAAGATATAGTTGAGTGTCATCTGCGTGGCAATGGAAACTGATGTTATACTTGCGAATAATATCACCTAATGGAATCATGTAAATGCTGAAAAGAAGGGGGCCAAGTATTGAACCCTGTGGAACACCACAGGTAAGGGCCCGGTCACACAGCCGTTTGCGTCTGTATCGTGGGTAAAATTTTGCGTTTTTTTTGTGCCTGTGGTTGCCCGCGATGGAAAATGCGCAAAATTGGCCAACCCGCTGTTCATCGGTGGTATGCCCGCAAAACAGACGCCGGCGACTGTTCCGCTTCCACATCGCGTCATTTTCTCGTGTGGACCACGGGTATAAAAGCTGCCGAGCCGGCGTTATGCCGAGAAATGCATCCTTGCCGAGATTTGCATCCCCCTCGCTACTACAACCACTTTACCTCGTTTTATCTCACTTTTATATCACTTTTAGGGAATTTAATGACGAACATATAACCAAAACCACTTCGTCTTGCATTTGTTGGGAATGTAATACAACTTAAACCATTCCGTCTTTGTATTTGTTGTGAATGTAATCAAACGGTAATGCACGCCGTATACAAATCACTTTTGAGCAGGTAATAACATGTTTTTCTATTCAAATCGCTCGTATTGAAACTGTTATGCACTCTACCATAAAGCTTATTTCTGCATAATAAGCTTTACGGTAGAGTGCATAACAGTTCTCAAAAGTGATTTATATACGGTGTGCATTACCGTTCAATTACGTTCACAACAAAAACAAAGACGTAATGGTTTATGTTGTATTACATTCCCAACAAATGCAAGACAAAGTGGATTTGGTTATATGTTCGCCATTACATTCCCTAAAAGTGAGATAAAACGAGGTAAAAGTGGTTTTAGTAGCGAGGGGATGCAAATCTTGGCAGGGATGCATTTCTCGGCATAACACCGGGCTGTAGAAATCATAACCGCTCAAGACACAGTCCCGTGAAGATCAAGATTTCAAGCTATGGCACCGAAGAAGCCAAAATGTTATTATCGTAATAGTTTTTCATTTTTATTTTATTATCTTGTTATGAAATGAAAATAAATGTCAAGAAATAAAAATGGATTAAGACGAGGTCACTACAGTGACGGGGATCCATGTCCACCCCTTGACGTCTCGAGCACAACTGACGTGTCCTCGGCAAATCGCGCTGTATATACGCGGAGAAAGGCGTTTGACCGTCACACGCGTAACACGCTAATTTCACGTAATAACACCGCGATACAGGCGCAGAACATGCTATGACCGTGCTACACCCACGATTACCCGCTGAAATTTCGCGTCCTACCCATGTGTAACCACGCCCTGGCCGTCGTCACGGCGTCATTTCCGCGTCATTACCTCGTGTGCCGCCCGCGATTAACACGTGGTCTAAAGTTTTGAGCAGCGCAAAACTTTTTGGTGCGGCTAACCGCGTGTGAATTTCCGACCGCGTGTAAAGCACTGCTGTATCTCGTCTGTATGGCGATCTTAAAGCGTCCAACAGCGTCTGCTTCACAGGCAGAAATTTCTGGCCGTGATTCAGACGCAAACGGCTGTGTGACCGGGCCCTAACACTAAAGGGCTCACTACTATGGCAAAAAAAAACACTAATTGCAGTGTCAAATTGTTCAATTTGGCATATATCCTGTCTCATCAATCAGACTTTGAGTTCTTAAATATATAGTTAATTCGAAGAAAATCGTCTGCATATTCAATTATAAAAGACGTTCAAACCTCTTTCGGGTAACTAATACCAATGAGCCATCCAAATTCCAGAGCAAGGAACCTATGTCATCATATGTGGGTGCGACAATGGTTTTCCCCTCATTTACTTTTTAAAGCCCCTGCTGTTTAAAGTGAAGCAGCGAGTCTCCGAGTCAATCTGTGTTTTCTTTCTCTAAAAGGATCAAAGGAGTCAAATGTGCTGACTCAACAGTTTACGGGTCTGCCCCAGAAGTCCTCAAAATGTTTGTGAAAATGTTATCACTTTTTTTTCACTTTTGTGTTTTAGTAATGCATTACCAGGCAAATTTAATGCTCAAATGTGATGTTTTGCAGCATAAGTCATCCACGTAAACCCACAAGTAGTATTCTGTATTTCATGGTTCACCGATCCCTTAACCGCCTGGGTTGTCGGGGCACCACTGAGGACTCTGAACAACTCTCTTAACTGCTGATAGTTCCTGGCCTGAGTTTGGATCTTGGTAATGTTGGCACCTGTCCATTCCTAGATGTTCCTTTTCTGTCTTTCTCTCATTCTACCCCCTTCAACGGTGCCCATGAGAATGATCTTGTCCAGTCCTGATGATCTTGTGAAGTGACCATGCCATTGCAGTTTTCATCTGGTCTCTAACGTTGTTGTGCACTGTCATTTGTCACATTGGCTATGCAGCGAATACCCAGAAGTTTCCTGTAACGTCGCATCTCCAGGTCATGGATTTTTCTTTCAAACGTTGGTGTTAGAGTTCATGACTCACAAGTTAACAGGAATATGGAAGTAACCCGCGCTTGCATGATGATTTTTTTTATTTTACTTCAATGTTCTTGTCTCCCCAGATGGGTTCAAAAGTGGTAAGTGAGGCTGTGTTTTAGGTTACCCTGGCCATGATTTCTGGTCTTGACCCGTCTTATGATATAATAGCTCTTATATACTTAAATTTGGTGACAGGTTCAAGCTATTGGTGTTTGATGGAGATGTTTGTGGTGATACCTTGAAGGCTGTTGACCTTTTTTTTCTGTGCTGATTTCAATCCCATACTTGGTAATGATTTGTCCAGGGAATAGACCAGATTTTGGAGGTTAATGATGTTAAGTCCCCCAATGCTGACTGTCCGTTCATATTGGTCCAGGGCTTTGGTCATGACCCTCTCCAGGAAGATGTTGCATAAGGTTGGCTAGAAAATTCAGCCTTGTCTCACACCGACTATGGTTTGAAACCACTTTCCAATTGTGCCATTTATCAGTAGGGCATTGGCGTATTGATTGATTTGATTATTGCTCCAGCGAAGGTCGGGGGGTCCCGTCCCTGTGCGTTGAGCCGACCAGATGAACCAGGTTTTTCCAATGCTGGCGGTTTTGTGCCAGCTGTTCTGCATCCTCTACAGCAACTCCGTGTTGTTGGAGGTCGCCGGCAACGATGTCGAGCCATCGAGTGCGGGGTTTCCCTCGTGGTCGTCTCCAGCCTGCGGCCTTTGGGTCAAACTGGAGAATGGCTCGTGTCGGATGGTCTGGTGGTAGACGAAGGACATGGCCAAACCAGCGGGTGCGGCGTTGTGCGACCAAGGAAGATGCTCGGGGCTGGCACGTGCGGGCTCTGAGCTCTTTATTGGAGACTCGCTGGGGCCACCTGATGTTCTCGATGGTTCTGAGAGCCCTGCTATCAAAACTTGGCGTACCACTGTTAAATAGTCTGATCAAGTTTCTAGCCCATTTTCTACTTCTGCATGATGGCCCACTAGGCGGCTTGCCATACTCTGTCAAACCCTTTATGTAATTCTGTGTTATGTATCCAATTTGAGGTAAATTGAAAAATGATTTAAGGCTGCTTAGCTCTTGTTCCAACAAATGCTATATCAATCTGAACGAATTATGACAAGTTTGTGATCAGCCTTATTTTTTGGGGTCTACTTTTCAGTTTTTTAAAATTAGAAGTTAAGATGCAATGGATGAGCGTGCATCACTTTTGTACTGTACGGTGCTTTTATAAATAATGCAGTGTTCTTGTTTGCCCGCGTCCTAGACGCATTATTTTTGCTGGGGACACATCATGTCAAATCAACGTGCGTCCCCGGGACGCAACTTTTTTGACACGAAATTGTCATTATTATTTTTTAACAAAGATTTACCGCACTCCAAACTTTTCGTGAGGCAGATCCGCCATTGTTGTTTGGGTCTCGCGGTTCGAGTTTTCGTCTGCACGCCGATCTCCAGCTCAAGTTGTGTAGTCAAAGTCCGTTTCTTTTCAGAGAACCGGCTTTTTCGGCTTTACTCATTAAAGAGAGACGACTCTCCAACGGCTCACTTGCTTTGATGCATTATATATCACGAATGATTATGTTGTATAAAGAAGTTAAGAAAAAAAGGAAGTATAAAGGGAGAAAATGAAAAAAGACAGGTTTGTGGTGATCCCTTTTAATCAGTATATTACCAACAATAATTTAATGCAGAAAATGTATTAATAATTTGAATAAGAAAAAATATTATTCTACTTAATTATATTTGCATGTATTTTTTTCCCTTTACAGTGAACGTCCAAGCGACTTCATTTTTTAACTTTTTTTTAATAATAAACCTCATTCATGTCGAACAACTCAGTGTCTCACAACAAAATGTTAATTAACAATATATATGATATAAGGAAACACATGTACAATATAACATGTTAAACTACATAAATAAACATGTTTTAAAAAAAAGGTTTTTTTTGTATTTCGAAAGGGAAAATACGACAGTTTGTAAGGGCATGGAGCACACTAAATTTTGGGGACCATTAGATCTCTGTTGGGACCCATAGATTTTTGAGCATGCGAGTCCGGGACCCATCACTTTTCAGAGGTAAAATGAACACTCATAATGTTCTGATTTTGATTTTATTTTACTTTACAAATAAAAATCCAAATACAAGGTCACAATGAATTCAAAAATCCCAACTTCATGAACCAATTTAGAAAATAGAAAGAACAAAAGGGCTGTCTCCTTGACAGTCAAAACCCTTTTAACAATAATTCAATCAGGGTCGGTTTGAGATAACACAAATAGTATGAAAAGCGTCCTTCTCGTTTGAGATTTTGAAATCAAATGTTGACAAAACAAAAAACAATCAGTACAAAAAACGTGAGCACATCCAGTAGCTTAGAGTGGTCATTTTGACACAAAACAATTACATATGTGAAACAAAAAATGCCAGAGCTATGGTACTTTGTGTCAAAATAGCAAAATAACAACATCATCCCTTATTTAAAATTGTAAAATCAACCGATTTCAAATGTGTAAAACATACTACTGGTCAAAAGCTTGCTGTCACGGATTTTTTTAGTTTATCTATCCGGGTGAAGTTTTCTGTATTCTGAGAATTTTCATTCAATTAAGTTATTAATGTGTCAACTTGCAGCTTGAGGCTCTGCAAGCAAATTATCTATTTGGTTCAAGATGAAAAATGGATTTTGGTCAAAGATGTGAATAAATACTCCAAAAGGAATAGCAGACAAATGGTCGTAAATGGAGTTGTCTGAAGCAGGTGACTCTTTAAGTACTTTGAGGTCAAGACTTCCTGGGTTTTACCAGCTAAACACCTTTAACTTATAACATCTGACCCTGTGAGGGATTTAACAGGATAAATGAACAATTACCCATCTGCAGCAAGCTCTATAGATTGTAAACCTGTACTGTGACGAAAATGAAATTAAATGAATGATAATTTGGTGACACTTTTAATGCTGGCATTACTGGTCTTTACTTTTTGAATATTTTGAGTGAGTGATTTTGCATGTCAAATGTATTAAAACCTGTTGTTCAATACAATAAAACAATAAAATTTGGACTGATTTAACTAATATTACATTGACACGTAATGATTTGTTTTTCATGTTCGTCCCCTATGAAAGTCGTCTTCTAAATTAATGTTCACATAAGTTATGTTAAGTCATATATTTCTGTGTCGGCTTTAACCACAAAATGTCACAAGTGGCTGAACCTTAAACCTACGGAGGGCTAGGAAAAACTCCAAAAGTCTCAGCAAGAGGATAATTAAGACATAGAAAGACAAAAGATATGTATAAAAATTAGAAAAGCTGTCAGAGAAATGCTTGATCCTGGCTTTTGTAATTTATATTACTGCTGGTCTTGTGATTTGCACAAAACATACCAAAGATACGCTTGCAAATTAATTATTTCACAATTGTGGGCTCACTTCCTGGCTTGCGGGCTTGGCATAGCATCAAGTTTGAAATTAGCAGAGCCATACAAAGACAAAATAAATCACCAATGTGTTTTATAAATGTGACAAGCGCTGTTTAACAATTTTATTTTTCATCTGGCTAAAAAGAGGTACCGTATTTTCCGCACTATAAGGCGCACCTAAAAGTCTTAATTTTTTTCAAAAGCTGACCATGCGCCTTATAATACAGTGCGCCTTATATATGGATCAATATTAAGTCGCAAAGTCTTGCAACTAATGCAAGCAGCCGCCGACTAGATTTTCCCCCGAACGCGAAGTAGTCTGCGGTGTATGCTGGGATTTATATACCGGCGTTTCATTGGCTAACCAATGTGTCAATC
Organism: Urocampus carinirostris; assembly: GCF_059441175.1. Lineage (NCBI taxonomy): Eukaryota > Metazoa > Chordata > Actinopteri > Syngnathiformes > Syngnathidae > Urocampus > Urocampus carinirostris. The sequence continues at coordinate 3,153,356 of NC_142363.1, read as the reverse complement.
ATCATTTGAATCGATCACTATTGGCTAAACTTATTCGGAGGCAAAGGGGGCGGATCCTTTTTATCATTTACAGCTCGCATAGGCTAAAGGGGCAAAACAAAGTCTGCAATTGGCCGAAAAAGATGTGTCATTCATCAGTTGAATCGATCACTATTGGCTAAAGTTGTTCGGAGGTAAAGGGGGCGGATCTTTTTTATCATTTACAGGCTCGCACAGGCTAAAGGGGCAAAACAAAGCCTGCAATTGGCCGAAAAAGATGAATGTGAATAGCAAGTTTGGTTGTCTACGGCATAGATTCTGTATTTGTAAATATTTTACTCTCCTGGATTTACTACACTCACGGATATAAGAGGACCATTGTTGCACATTATTATTGAACGCAACGACTTCGGTGAGCTACTCCGGCTATATATTTTCCCAGTATCTTGTTTCAGAGTGATCTCGATGTTCCTGTGATGGGTCTTTTTTTAAATTAAACTCAATTCCAAGTGTTTATTGTCATATGCACAGTAAAGTTGCGAGCGAAAAAGAAAATAGAAACTAAGGAATGTTTGGCAGTTCTTGAATCCCAAGACTAGATAGATAGATAGATAGATAGATAGATAGATAGATAGATAGATAGATAGATAGATAGATAGATAGATAGATAGATAGATAGATAGATAGATAGATAGATAGATAGATAGATAGATAGATAGATAGATAGATAGATAGATAGATAGATAGATAGATAGATAGATAGATAGATAGATAGATAGATAGATAGATAGATAGATAGATAGATAGATAGATAGATAGATAGATAGATAGATACTTTATTCATCCCCTAAGGGAAATTCACATTTCCAGCAGCATCCCTGAGCTGAGAACAATACAATAATAAAGCCAAAAGAATACAATATACAAATACCCAGTGTGACGTGCAAATGCCCACTTTAGCATGTTATATAGAGTAACTAAATAGTGCTACACAGAACACATAATGCAGTAAGATTCGGTAATATCCAATGTAGGTGGTGTGGTTTAATGTGGGCCTTTACTCTGCCGGGTGGAGTTAAAGAGCCTCATGGCATGAGGAAGAAAAGATCTCTTCAGTCTGTCCGTAGTACAAGACAGTGACAGCAGTCTGTCACTGAAACTGCTCCTCTGTCCGGATATAATGCTGTGAAGCGGATGCGATGGATTGTCCATGATTGATAACCTTCCGAATGATATTTGGAACGATGCATTTGAGTGACATCGTATGGACACCGCATCCGCACATGTCTACGACACGTATTTGCTTCTTTGCAAGCTTTCGGAATGTTAAGGTGATAATAAGTTTGACTGAACTATCTGACTGTTTTGTCGACGTTCCCATTGTAGCGCCTTATAATCCGGTGCGCCTTATGTATGGAAGATATAGGACCAAAAACTATTTTTTGGGGGTGCGCCCTATAACCCGGTGCGCCCTATAGTGCGGAAAATACGGTATATATTATTTATTTGAAAACTTAAAAGAAAAACACCTAAATTTTTGTTAATTTTGATTGTGGTTGAATACCTTACAGAAGCTGCTTTTAGGTCAATATCCATTCCCAACTCATATTTTAATTCTTGACCTTCTATCTTATTTCTCAACTCATTTTGGGATTATATTGCTGCCAAATGTCATTGCACTACTTTTTTATTGCACTATTGTTCTGATGAATTTACATTTTAGGCCAGTCTCCAAGCGCTACCTTTTAAATATTGTTTCCTATTTATTATCATTTTGAGTCTATATTCAGCCTGGAGAGGGGTGGGCGCCGCCTGGCAGGAATTGGTACCCCTATGACTTAGGTCGTTAAGGGATCTGTGAACCATTACGTTTTTATTAAGCGCTTGTACTGGAGTGCTATGTCTAATCTCAGTGTTCACAATGTTGTTATCAATGACAGTAAAAACGATTCTTATTCCCAGGGATCAGAATGGAGATTTTCATTTTCAGCTGAAATAGCCAGGGTCCAGGGGCCGCAGGCCCCGGCCAGGTCCAGGGCGGAGCCCGGTGGGGGGCTCAGTGGGGCGAAGCCCCCCTGAAGCCAACAGCATTTATCTTATTTGGTATGTGAAAATTGCACTAGAATGAATTAAATCCAACAAAACAGAAACCATGTATTTTTTTCAGTTATAAGATGTTTAAAACAATTGGGGGATTACAATGTTACAACCATCACCATTGTTGTTGTGTTTTGATGATGAAGATGGACCTTGTATTTAGCTACTAATCAACAATATATATGAAAATATATACATTAATAACCATTCATCATTAATTTGAAAATAGAATGCACAAACTGAACATGCTTAAAGAAAATACATGTCAGTCTGTGACAGTCTTCTCCAGCCATGACCACTTAAATTTATTCTTGATTCCTTTATCAATCTCGGAGACAAAAGCCTCGTCTTCTTTTCTTAGTATTTTCATATTTACTTTTTCAAACACTCATTTCACCGTTTGAAAAGACCGGAAGGAGCGCCATGTTTGAGAAAGCCAATACTCTGAACAAAAGCTCCGCTGATTGGTTATCAGCGAACCTATCGACCAATGGTAGGAGTCGATCTATTTGTTGTGTTATAGATCTAATGCGCTGCGCTTCTTTTTGCCGATTTTTCTCGCGATCTCTAACTGCTAACTTGGGATGATGAAACAGTCACGTATCATACCTCACCCCCCCAAAATATTTTCTCATTGAATTTAGACGATTTACGGGAATGACCTTTGGGGTTCAAAAACAGTGGAAAGCGGAAAATTCTGATCCCTGTATTTCAATGAAATCAGGACCTGTGTAAAATCTGTGATCACTTTATTTCAAAACACAAATATCCAGTTAGTGTACAATGACTTACGTATTTACACATTTTGCACGGCAATTAAAGATTCATCATTTGTTTTCGGCAAAAATTAATACTGTACTGCAATTTACATTTTAGGAATTTGAACTCCCATCTCTACTGCCTTTTCGTATTTCGTATCGATTCAGTCAAAATCAACAAAAAAAGTATAATTTTTTGGTTTGAACAAATTTATTGACACTAATAACAGCAAACAAATAATGTGAGGTTTGAACAACCCTTCTCGACAATCTTAACAGCAATCAAGCATATTCACAATTTTCGTTATGTAACAACTTTGTTAGTGTCAATAGATCCGTCCAGGCCAAAGTCGATTGTCACCACCATCACAAATTATTTTAATACACACTTACAAACAGATTGAAGAACTTGGACTACATATAAAGGCACTGTGATAATAAGTCAATGACACCATTTCCTACGAGCCGTATTAGTCATGACCTCATAATATTACCTCTGATGGCTGTCGTGTGCCAGGTACACACTGTTGACAGCTTGCTGTCTGACACATGGCACATGTGACTCACCTTCCTTAATCTCATAAGGATCGGCAAGAACTTGGCTGTCGATCAGAGCTGCAGTCTTTCTGTAAGAACCGCAGAAACACGGAAGCATATTATTGTTAAGAAACAACAAATCCAACCCGTACACTCAAAAAGCTCATAAATAAAATCTGATATACAAACAACCGGATAGATTATTTTTTTCTTTGTGGTCCAAAATTCCTGATAATCACCTCTTACATGTGGCAAGATATTTGGATTCAAGAGTTTGATTGACTCAAAGGAGGGATTTGAAATAAATATGTGGAAAACACAAAAAACATTTCAGTATTCTTCCTTGTGGTTTTAGGTGTTTTGGGTTGCACGACACAATAGGGCAACATCTAGTGGCCAAAGAATACACACTGCCCCCTTAGTTAAGTAGCAAGGTGGTCATATTACATGTCAAAAATTACCGTACTCCACAAATTGATGGTGTTCCTGGTTAACTTGATATAGTCTTTGCATTTAAAATTAACAGTAATGATATTGTGCTGATTTCCTTAATTTTAAAACATCTTATTGAAATTGTATCTAGGCCAAAAGTTAAGCACTGATGCACAAATTATTACTTTGTCAGAGGCAAACCTTCATAGAAAACAATTTGTAACGTTGTTTCTGACGTCTTCACCGAACACATTGATGGAGGGACATTGGGACAAGTCCAAACCGGTTCTTACGTGGATGGGAGGCCGGTTTTAGCTGGCTACGTTGCTGTGGCAACGGGTTTCCTATAAAACCAGGACAGGACATTTGCCGCATTCACTCCAGTTTCAGTCAAGCCGGGCGGAGAAACCTTAGACGGGGTTCCTTTGTTTAAAGAAACCCCCTCCCAGTCTTTTTTCACCCCAGAGTTTGGGTCTAATGGACAAACTTTTTGTAAATGCTTTTTAAGGTAAGGCGTCCGTTTTTATGTTATTTCGGGAACCGGTTACTTAAAAAAATGCTATCCGACGCTCGCCAGAATCTTCTTTTAATTATTCCACAGTTAAGTTCTTGTGGGGTCTGTTCTTGACGACATTCGTAAGCACGAAATTCGAGTACATTCTTTAAGTAAGCGTGTCATCAATACGATCCACTGCAGTTGCTAGCTAGCTTGTTGCTCTGTGTTAAGCACATTGTGAATTTGCCACCTGACGTTAACCCGACGATTTTTTTTTTAATATTCATTTCTTAAAATTGTGTTGATCTTGCCACGTCATGTCGCTGAATGAGTTCTCCTAAAAAACAGATCTCGTTTTGAGTCTGTAGACCACATGGCAGCATGAACGGAACCGGCTAACTGGCGTTACGTAATCTTCTCCGTCCATTTGTCGGTTTTGATGCTGTTCACAGAAGTTGAAGGAGTTTCTTTCAGGCGATTGGAGGAAATCTCTCCTGGGCGTGCCTTTTATACATTGTTGCCAAAAATGGTGGCTATCAAGTTTTCCTGACTCTGTAAAGTGTTCCTTTTTATGTGACGTTCCACATCGCACTAGAGATCTGTTAGCTTAACATTAGCAATAGCATACATTTAAGAAACCGTACATGATCAATGGAAAAAGTTACGTTTTATGGCCTTTTAATAAAGTGATGCAATCATTTTAACATCTCGCTGCTTTTATCAGAGTCATCAACCCAGGAGAATACACTCTACCTGCCCTGGCCTAGAGGCTTATTTAAAGGGGTTTAACTTCACTGGTGAGCCACCTTGGATCTCCTGCACCTGAGAAACTTGCATTTCAACCTCTCTTTAACCTGGTAAATACAACTCTGTCTCCGTTTACAATCCAAGTACAATATACATTCTAGGTGTAACATTTTGAGACACTATTTCAGTTCAACACCTACAATTTCAACCATGAATATGGCTGGGTTCTCTTTCCTTGAAGAAGGCTTTTCTGCCAGAGATATTGTCGAGCAAAAAATAATTGAATCATCCATGACTGTAAGCTCTTTGTTGGGATGAGGGTTGTAGTGTATTTTCCCTTTTGTGTTAAACTATTGTATTCCGTCTGTCAGGATGACCGAGATGCCTTCTATGTTTGTGATCTGGGTGATGTCTTGAAGAAACACTTGCGCTGGGCAAGGTTGCTTCCTCGCGTCACTCCTTTCTATGCTGTCAAGTGTAACGACAGCAGGGATGTTGTGATGACACTGGCATCACTGGGAACTGGTTTTGATTGCGCAAGCAAGGTAAGGATACCAAACATATGGCCTGCTTTTAATAGATTTTTTAAATGCTCATGGTTGCATTTTGTCACCTGCAGACCGAGATCCAGCTCGTTCAGTCTCTGGGAGTAGATGCAAGTAGGATCATCTATGCAAACCCGTGCAAGCAGGTCTCTCAAATAAAGTATGCATCTGCCCACGGGGTTCAGATGATGACCTTTGACAGTGAAATGGAACTTATGAAAGTGGTTCGCCATCATAACAATGCAAAGTATGTTTTTTTTTTTTTAAACAATAACTATGAGAGCTTTTGCTGAGTGTGACTTGCTGTTCTCACCTGAACTACTTTTGTTTTCCTAGGCTAGTGTTGCGTATTGCCACGGATGACTCGAAGGCAGTTTGCCGTCTGAGCATAAAGTTTGGCGCTCAACTTAAAGCTTGCAGAGGCCTTCTGGAGAGGGCAAAGGAATTGGGACTGGATGTGATCGGTGTCAGTTTCCATGTTGGAAGTGGTTGTACTGATGCAGAGGCCTTCAAGCAGGCGATTACAGATGCCCGCTGTGTCTTTGATATGGGGGTTAGTAAAGACTGTCATTTGTTACATCATTTTTTTTCATCAATGGAAGTTTATTCATCCAAGTGACCTACCATTTTCATCAGCACGATCTGGGCTTCAGCATGAATCTTTTGGACATCGGAGGAGGGTTCCCTGGTTCCGAAGCTGCAGAGCTCAAATTTGAAGAGGTAAGTTTCATTTGTACAGTCCCCTTGAAGGCCCTTTTTTATTTCTATTTACCTGCCAATTTGTCCTTATTCAGATCACTGCAGTTATCAACCCTGCCTTGGACAAATATTTCCCAGGTGACAACGGTGTAAGGATTATTGCTGAACCAGGTCGCTTTTATGTGGCCTCTGCCTACACCCTGGTTGTAAACATTATCGCCAAAAAGGTGCTTTTGGATGACGAGTCAGCCTCCGATGGTGAGGACACATTTTATTTTTCCTACTGGCTATACAATGACTCCTCGTATGTGAACTGGGTTTGTTTTCATTACAGATGAAGATGAAGGAATGGGCGACCGAAGCCTCATGTATTATGTCAACGATGGCGTTTATGGGTCTTTCAACTGTATTTTATATGACCATGCTCATTGTCTGCCAACCTTGCACAAAGTAAGCTTCAAATGTTACTGATAAAATGAAAGGCAACATGATATCTAACAACCGTTCCGCCTTATTTCCTAGAAGCCCAAATCAGATGAACCAATGTATCCCTGCAGCATCTGGGGTCCAACATGTGATGGCCTTGATCGTATAGTAGAACAGTGCAACCTTCCAGACATGCATGTGGGTGATTGGCTGCTCTTCGAAAACATGGGTGCTTACACTGTGGCTGCCTCTTCTACGTTCAACGGCTTCCAGAAGCCTGACATTCACTACGTCATTTCCCGGCGAGCTTGGTTTGTACATGTTACTTTTTTGGGGGCTTTAATGTTTTCTGTGCGGTTAAAGAACACATTTAATTTGGCTGTGGTGTTTGATTTAGGCAACATGTACAGCAGATCTGCTCCCAAGGGATTCCAGTGGTTGTGGAGTCTTGCTTGCAAGAGGTTTCAGCTTGTTGCGGAAGAGAGAGCAATCTGGAGATACCTGCTAAGGCCACTCAAGCCAATGTGGTTTGATGCAAACACCACACAGCATGATGGATCATTGTTCTCATTAATTTCAAAAGCAGCTCGTTTTTTTTCATTTTTGTTCTGTTAATAAAAATTGGCCAGTTATCCGAAAGGGAAAGTGCTACTATATATATGTATGTGCACGATTGCCACATTGTATTTAATCTATCAATTGTCTATACATCGACATGAAACAATACTTTCCACCTTACTGAAAATGCTACTTTTCATTCCTTCGTCAAACTGATATTGTTAGTTTTTTTTGGTGGAAAGTATAAACACTTTTATATGCAGGGACTATAGGTTAATATTGATTTCCATTAATTTTTTTCGTGGTTTTATTGTAAAGGAAAAGTTGAACATAGAGTATGGTAATGAAAAGATGGTTTTGCTATATAATGCTTTCCTATGAAGTAGTTTTTGTATTTTTTTAAATAAAGTGGCGAATAACTAAACCACGTCTGTTTACTCTGACTTCTTATGAAATGAACAGTTTTTTTTTTTTTTTTTTTTTTTTTCTCCCCCCCCCCCCCCCCCCCAACTGTTGAACAGCGCCACTCAGCGGCTATAAATTGTCCGGGGAAAACTGTTTTGGTGGGGATTTTATGAACCTAACATGACTGGTTACAGCATTTGTTTTCAGCCTGACTAGTGCATTTATCTGAACTCGTGTAAACTCTTTAGACCAGGTGTATCAAACTCATTTCACATGGTGAGCCACATATGGCCTCGTTGGATGTCAAGTTGGCCGGACTATTAAAATTATACCACACATGCTATAAATAACCAAAATATGTCTTGTTTTGGTGTCATGAAGCACAAGAACAATAGGACAATGATTAAATTTAATGAACTGGACTAATGTGCAATTTACTTTTATCATTCACATTTATGCATTGCAACCAAAGGCGCAAAACTAAAAATAAATTTGGTATCGAAAAAATATAATGCACTTTATGATTAAATAAGATTTATAAAGAGATTTTTTTTAAAACAATTCGCACATGTGCATATAAAATCTACATTTAATCCCTGTCTACACCTGACAAACTGGGGATTGATGTTAAATTTGTGTCCACATTTCCTGTAAATGTGTGAACTTCATACATATAATACATACTGAAAATATATGAAGTTGCATGAACAGTAGAATGCTTTTATGTAGTGACACTGCTGACTAACATTAAATTGCCAATTTTTAAAATCATGGCAGGGATTCATATTCAGAGTTATATTCTTCATTCTAAGGCAGCATTTTAAAAATGTTATTTTAGTCTGGACTTGTTTTGGTTCCTGATATCTGGCATGATTTAGCATGTACAAATGCATCAATACCAGCAGAGGCGTGTTCAGGAGAGTGAGTGATTGCTATCGCGAGCTATCGCTATCTTCTGAACGGCCAGTGATTATTGAGCTCTCGCGTGCCCGAGTAATCACGGGAGAAAGACCGCTAACTTTGATTTCCAACATGGCGTCGACAGTGCAGAAGATGGAGGATCTCACCCTGACGAGTGCTGTTGGCGATGTAATATATCGTCTTACATTGCCTGGTAATGTTTGTGAACAATGCAAGACAGCACTGCGTTTAGGATAACCTTAACTGTGTCAATATGCGAACTGTCGCTCATATCAGCCAACTCGCTCAAAGCAAGCTGTAGAACGAAATCCATTGTACTGTCGTCGGCCATTTTGGATCAGTAAGGCAATCACAGTGAGCGATTACAACCGTTCAGCAGTGCGCGGCAAGCGATTAACAAGAGACTACGGCTGAGTCCCATTCTTCGCACTTTCACTCGCTATGTGCCCTAGTCACTCGGTTTGCGCGTTCACGTGAAAATGGGGTGTGTCCCGATACTCTCAAGACCGAGGCAGAAGTGCCCTCAAACCATGTCGTAACCACTTCAAGACCGAGGGGACTCTCGACCTCACTTGGCAGCGAAGTGACTACCCAGAAGGCTTTACGAATTCTCAATATCAACAAACATGCCCGAAAAGGAACCGCACAAATGTAAGTAGTTTTCCACAACCACGTATGTATTTGCAACAAAATGTATTGAGATATCTTAGTTAGACGTAAATGCAATAGAAAATCGTATTTTCGCCTTAAAACACGAACATTGCAAAATCGCTACTTTACGAAGTGCACTAATCTACCAAGGGAGCTGGCAAAAAAAATCTTCACGCTACAAACTGTAAAGTAGGATAACTGTGCAGAAAATCACGGTTCAGCCCATCCCTGTTTTTATCTTAAACGAGTCGTGCTTATACATCTACATGGAGCATAGTCAGAATACCGTTCTGGACATAAGCCCTTGTTTACTGCACACAATTTCGGGTGTCGTGTTTTATTTACAATATGATTCTTTCATGTGAGATCAGAATGCATTAGTTTTCATCATGCATTATGAGTAATGTCTCCGAATTTCACGTGGAAATACAGTTGAAACAAATTACTATCACACAGTCCACTGCCTTCTCTGTAAACACATATTAAGTAAACTAATTACCTTCTCAAAATGTTGTCCAAATGTGGAGACAATTCTAAAGCATATGTGATGCTGGCCAATAGAAGGCTCTTACAGCCATAAGAATAACATGTAATTCTTTTGTATCTATTCACTATCAAATAATTATCCAGAACACATCCTATAATTTCCTGTCTCATATCAACTTGTTGAGCATCCTATACACAGTTGTTTTGTACAATACATCAGCATTAAGTAATTCTTGTTTTTTCCACCCAACCTAAAGGCCACTGTAGAAAGTCCCGTGGAAGAGCTGGTCACCATCACAGCTACCACGCCATCCACACCACCGGGCACGTCGTTGGCACCTTCTAATCCGGCGCCAAACCCCAAATCACCCAGAAAAAAAAGGAAGCACGATACACTCCTTGACTTTTTGAAAGCGGAGTCTGCCGGAGCGAGGAAAAGGCTCGAAGAAACTGTGGCCAAAACTGAGCGGTTCCCGTCCTTTTTGGGAAGCTCGTGGACAAATTTCCAGAACAGTGACATCTCTGCAATGTTTCCCTTTGTTTTATAAAAGGAATTTTTTTTATTTTTATTAAAAACTCAATGAAGTTCCAGTTTGTGTTTCCAGCTTTATGGAAGTATTGGTATATTTTTGTTAAAATTTGTGACACATTATTTATTTACTATTATGTATTTTGGCCCAATGTGAGTTTGTTTTTCTGAAAGTAAACTATTATTTAAGCTGGAGTGATTTCTAGTTGTTTTCTGTCCAACAGTCACATAGTTCACACACAGTATCTCACATCATTATGAAATAAACCACCAAGGTGTTACTCAAAATGAAGATGTTTATTGAATAGTAATGCAGAAAAGCACATATGCAAATGTGGGTCTGACTTCCAGAGCCTAAAATATGGCTTTTGGGCAATTTATTCCATATTAACTGTGGACAATTCTTTGTACGGTGGACCTGGGAACCCTGAAGACCCGTGACACCACACGGTAGGACAGAGCGTGGGCCAGCCAGTACACGTAGATCAGGACCTCCAGCCATGGCCCTGTTCACTCTTTAGCAGCTCCTGCAGGGCCCACATAACCTTCTTGCTCAACCTTAAGTCCTGAATGAGTTCTGACTCCACATCCAACCATAAGCACAGGATGGGAACATTCCTGTCCAACCTGTCCACGCTTATGGGACAGCCACTCTGGAACACAATAGATAACAATTTAGACATAAATGTGGGCATAGAAAAGAAAAAGACCGCTTTAACTGTGATGTAAGCATCATGAAAAAATGTTGAAATGACCTTTTTATATTCAATGACAACTCTTTTGAATTAAATTCCTTATGAACTAAGGTTTTTGGGTCATACAGGGAAGTTTGGTGACGATATTATGTCAGCTAAAGGGTCAGGTGGACTGTTCTTGTGTTTGTTTACGTTTCGTCATGTCACAGATTCAAGACCCCTACTATATGTCATAAAATGGCATTAAAATACTAATAAGTAGATTGCCATTTATGTCTACACAAACATAGGGTATTATGTGAACGTGCATTGTATGTTAACTCTTACTGTATTTGACCGAACGGGTCATTTTTTTAATGAGTGTACGTACCTTGTAAAGATGAATCAGCACTACATAGCGCCGAAGCTGTCTTCAGTATAGCACATTTCTCCTCCGTTGATTGGAGACACGGAAAAGATGATGAGCTTTCAGGCAATCGGTAATAACACAGCAGTAGCGGGCATTTTTAACGTTGCACGAACTCTCCAACTGACACACTACAGGTTGAGACTCGAGTTGTTTACATGTGACGTAGACCAATACGTCACTGAGGTCTACAGCCAATTAATATTACCGCCATCTCCTGGACAGGGGTGGAACCTTGCAAGTCTTGTCCAAACCATCTCCGCTTTGCACTTCACTCGCGGAGGGCACTCCTCTTCGAGGGACCTCACTGGAGGGTCCTCAGGGCCGAGTGAGAGAAATGGGATTGGGCCTACATGTCTGATCACTCTCCTGAACACGCCTCTGGTCTCATGTTCTAACTAGCTGGCACTTTCAGAATGCAATTTAAGTTTGTGAGCTTTGAACACACGTTTATCGATATTCATTACTGAGAAGATAATTGGCTCTCTAAATCTGCTGATAGGTCAGACATCCTCAACAGTATTCTTCGTCAGGCTAAAATTGGCAAATGTGTGTCGCTTCTCAGAACAGCTGCCTTAAAAATACGTCGTTTAACAAAGTCACTGTCGGAATCTGGGTTTGATGCTAATGCTATTTCGCTGACAATTAGATAACATGCTTTCACTGCTTTACTGACTTTTTGGCTCTAGTTGAAAGTTTTATTACTGTTTCCTCAGATCCGCCAGCAAATAGTCGACCTTGCCTCTTCTAAGTTGTCCTTGCAAATTGTCATATTTTTTGCTATGATGAGTCTTGTAGTGGCGTCGAATATTATTTTCCTTCAATACCGAAACTTGTTGAAAACACACCAAACACAAAGGTTTCCCACGCATCTCTGTAGAAAATATGACGTGGTCCATTTTCATTGAAAATTCTACACTTCGTATCTTTTTTTTCCGTTTGTATAATGACATTTTGACTAATGAGGTTGGTATTGGTAAAGCTCAGAGACCGCTGTTGAAAAAAACACCGCTGTTTTTTTCTACGCTGATCAAAACAGCCCCACTCTGCCTTTTAGTGGTCAATCCGTAAATAGCACGAATTCCTCGTCGTTTGTACATTTTCTCCACTTTTAAATTATCCTGCGGGCCTGATCGAATCTCTTTGGTGGCCAGTTGCGGCCCGCGGGCCGTACGTTTGGGACCCCTGCTTTAGAGTGAGCAAACGAACACGTTCTGAGACTCTGTAATCCATTTTGTTGGCTTCAAACCACTATATTTGCATTTCTGGGTAGTGTTTTTTTCTCCATGAATGGTTGGTGTCTTGCAAAAAAAAAAATCACAGATAAAAGGACTAAAATTTAGTCAACTTTTACCATAAATTCCGTGGTCAGGTATGCCCCATTTGAATTGTTGTTCCCATACCGGTCAACCTCCACGGCTCCTTGCCCATACAAACTGTCGTATATTCCCTTACAAAATAATCTTACACCATATTTTTTTCCAAATGTGTTCATTTATGTAGTTTAACATGTTATATTGTACATGTGTTTTGTTATATCATACATATTGTTAATTAACATTTTGTTGCGAGATCTTGAGTTGCTCGACATGAATGAGGTTTATTATAAAAAAGTTTCAAAAATAAAGTCGCTTGGACGTTCACTGTAGAAGGAAAAAATACATGCAAATATAATTAAGTAGAATAATACATTTTCTTATTCAAATTAATTTTCTGCATTGAATTATTGTTGGTAATATACTGATTAAAGGAATACCCACAAACCTGTCTTTTTTCATTTTCTTCTTTTACACTTCTTTTTTCTTAACTTCTTTATACAACATAATGATTCATAATATAATACATCAAAGCAAGTGAGCCTTTTGAGAGCCGGCTCTCATTAATGAGTTGCGCCGAAAAAGTCAGTTTTCTAAAAAGAGACGGACTTCCTTTCACTACACAACTACATGAAATCCAAGGCTGCATGCGCACAGTAGAATCAAACCGCTCACTTCGTTTGCAACGAAAAAAAAACGATAGAGATAGCAGCAAACTCGTTTGACGTAATTGATTTGCCGTTTCGTGATAGTCTGTGTATACCGGATGGTACCCGTAATTGACAAATTTGCGTTTTTCCGTACAGATTTTCTTGTACGTCGTACACATCTTAAAATGCATAATAAACGTACTTTGTACGGCAAAAATGTACAGGTATGTGTTCCTGTATAAGTCACGCCTCCTACTCCACACACTGCCTGCCATTCGCTACAGGTGACGCACAACAAAATGTACACATGCAAACTGACGCCATGATTTCAGTATTTTATTCCTTAGATCAGGGGTCGGGAACCTTTTTGACTCAAAGAGCCATAAAAGCAAAAAATATTAATTTTATTTTGGGAAAGAGCCACACCATATATTATGAGACAAATTTACTAAATTGCTAAACCGGCGCCCCAGACAAAAGCTTAGTCTTCAGCACATTTACTTTTGATGATTTGATAAAATTTATGAAAAGAGAATAATGCCAGAGCCCCTGTCCCAAAATCAACAAACATACCACTTTAAACTTGTCTCTTTCTTGCAATTACTCAAGATCGGTTAAACTCCTTTTGACCCTTTTTTCCATACATATTGGTTTCAAAACCAGATGCAAGCATTTATTTTGTAAAAACGTCACAACATTCTGAGAATAGGGAGCCTTATGTGCTTACCTTTGGCGAGAGATGGGAGGGAATGCTTGTACTTTTTGCATAGCTCCACCCATCCCTCCCACTCACCCAATCAAATGACTAAGTTCTCTTCCGGTGTTTTGGCGTATTTACAGTTCTGTGGATTCATCATAAAGTATCTGAACACTGAACACAGATTATATAGTGAACTTTTAAATAAAGGATTCTTTAGCGTTGTACAGCCAAAACGAGTTTTTTTCCCCTTTTTTTGTGTGACACCTTGACTGTTTATTGTAGTGAAAAACGTGCCCTATATATACTGCAAAGTGTTACTACAAAGTTTAGCTTTGGTTTGGCTTTACGTGTACCTGAATATGATAGACATCTCCGGTTTTGAACAAGATGGAGAAATTTTGCATGCAATCAAATTGGTCTCTGAGCCACAGATACTCATAGAGCCATAGGTTCCCGATCCCTGCCTTAGATCGTTGTGAAAGGATAGCGGGATTTTGGACGCGTTGACCAAGGTAGATTGATGGATAAATAGATAGATTCTTTAGATCCAAGTACCTACGGTGGGGAAAACATCAGATATATATTTTGCAGGAATTCAGTGTCCTCCTTGTACTCTGCTTGAGATGCCAACTGTAATTCTGTTCAGCTGTATTTTGTAGGTAAATGTAAACACACCCACCCTAAAATTTTTGCTGTCAGATTGATGGTTGCATACCTCATCATGTGTGAAGGAGGAACTGATAACTATCAGTGGTTGTCAAAATCCATGATTGTAATAAGTAGCACAGTTGAATTACAAAATTTTATTTATAACGCATTACAGTACTTTTTACAGAGAAAAGTAATTCTGTTCCATGAACGCAGTCCTTTGTAACGCGTTAGGTCCCAACATTGGTCACTGAACAACAGATATGCCTTTCCTCTCATAATACTTCCTGATGTATTCAACGATTGCTTTCTCATCATTTCTTTCTTTCTTGAATAGCATGATATAACACTTGGGTGCCAAGTGACAGCAAAGGATGCTGTAGCTAGATATGAGAATGGCAGCACTTTCAATGGCTTGTTTGTAAGCGCCAAACAAATTAATGTAGATGGGAATAAAGAGGATCCAAATGATCATATAAAGCGACATACCAACCGTTATTAAACTAGCATTTTTGTATAGATCTGGCAACTGCTTCCCTTTGAATGCAAACAGGAAACAAACCAGAGCCAAGAGTGCATTATAA
Organism: Urocampus carinirostris; assembly: GCF_059441175.1. NCBI lineage: Eukaryota > Metazoa > Chordata > Actinopteri > Syngnathiformes > Syngnathidae > Urocampus > Urocampus carinirostris. Next base: position 3,138,091 of record NC_142363.1, on the reverse strand, counting down.
ACTAACATAGCAATGAAAAACTGAGTGGAGCCTTTATGGCACTGCAACAGTATTGTTGACCTTGTTAAACTTTTGGGTTTTGGTGATGGGGGGAAAAGACAAAGCCATGGCACACACAGAGCCAACTGGATTCCGCAAACCACACCCACGACGACCACTGGCTGGTTGACCTTATTGAAAAAGGATTTGGTTTTTACTTCGAACGTGAATCCCACTAAGATTTGCAGCAGGTTGGCTAAAATGCAAGCGATACATAGAGAAAAAGCTATACCAAAGAGTGGCATGCCAATCATGCAAGAGATCGCCGTGGGTTTTCCCGTGAAGCTAAATGTGACGCTGAAGCACGTCAGCAAAGAGAAAAGCTCCAAAAAGCACAAGTAGCCTCCCACGGCCTTCACAATGGGAGTGCCACGATAGATGCCGAACACGGCAGCAAAAAGGAGTGTCAGAAGAATGCCCAAGGCCTCCAGAACACTCAACATCACAATGAAAGGATCTGACCAGCCTAAGAACTCAATTTTTTTCTTCAAACATTCATTCCTTTGAGTACTTGAATATTCATCGTCTGTGCAGCGATTGCACTCTGCACCTGAAGGAGCAAACATACGCATTTATCAGTGACAAGCACTTGAATGCAGAACACCAACATTTAGATTACTTTATTATATGCACCTTTACCAAAGAGTTAAAGCATTTCAATGATTACAATACATTTTTGCTTTATTCATTTATAAATGGATATTAATCACACTATCTATTTTTGACTTCAGATGAGCCTTTAGCTCAGGGGTTTGTAAACTTTGAGTGAGGCTGCCTTGGGTTAAAACAATTGGCAAAATGTCTGAGAGGAAAAAAGGATTGATTTTGATTTTTGTATCCGCGAATAGTACAATAATCGGATACCTCAAGATTTTAGAAGGAAAGCGATAATTTAGGCATATCTATTTATTCTCATATCGCTGCTGCCATTTAAAAATACGTTTGTCCACATTTTATGAATAATATATACACATACAAACACATCATACACACATATATATATCCATCCATCCATCATCCATACCGCTTATCCTCAGTAGGGTCGCGGGGGTGCTGGAGCCCATCCCAGCTATCTTCGGGCAGTGGGCAGGGGACACCCGGAACTGGTTGCCAGCCAATCACAGGGCACATAGGGACAGACAATTCGTTCGCTCATTATCACCTAGTGACAATTTGGACCGGCCAATTAACCTGACATGCATGTTTTTGGAATGTGGGAGGAAACCGGAGTGCCCGGAAGAAACCCACGCAAGCACGGGGAGAACATGCAAACTCCGCATAGGAGGTTGGATCTCATGTCCTCAGAACTGTGCCGCACACGCTCTAACCACTGCGCCGCCGTGCTGCCCCCCACACATTATATATATATATATATATATATATATATATATATATATATATATATATATATATATATATATATATATATATATATATATATATATATATATATATATATTATTATTTATTTGGCAAAATAATAAAATACTTCAAATTCTTTCCACTAGCGTCAAAGACTTTGAGAGTGGAATACAACAGCTTTATACAGATGTAACATAAAAACCGAGCCATGAAATAATCATACTAAAATCCAAAGTTATCAAACATTAAATAATGTAACAGTTTACCCAAAAACATTGGACTTGCACAATTATTTTGTGCAAGCGTAAAATGCTCACTGTTTACCTTCTCCTTTGGAATGTTCTCCATCAGCACAAGGAACACAATCACTGCAACATCTAAACTCTGCATTCTGCTTCTTTAACTCTTGCCCAGGTTTGCAGGTTTTAGAGCAGTTGTAAGCAGTCACCTGTTTAAGAACCCAGAAGAAAAAGATAGCAGGACGGCTAGTCGTGAATTCTGCTCATATTAAATGCTCACCTACATATGACACAACTAAATCAGAAAGATTAGAGAGGGCATGCCTTCTTTTCTTTGCTGTTACTGCTTTATCAAAGAAAAGCAACAGCCACACAATGAAATGGAGCCAATTAAAATCCGATATCATAAAGCAGGTGATTTGGAGCAATGTGCTTGTCTCAATGATTTAATCATTACAGGAGTAAAAATTTAGCCTTGCGCTAGAAAGACTAACACAAACCAAAACATCGAGACATGGGCTCAACAGGTGATTTCTTAACCCAGAAAATTAAACATAACTGTAAATGCCAAGTTCTGCAATTATCTCTTATCGGGAGGACCACCATCTGTCTTGCTATGAGTTTCCAACCAATTGGAAAAGCTAAATGATTGATAAATCCAGGTAGGCCACCCTCCACCAGAGGGCGCCAACCCGGTGTGGAACAAGACGCACATGAGCCCAATCTCCACACACCTGTCCTTAATTATCCTGACCCTTGATAACGACTGTTTGGACAGCACACAGGGTTGGGTGATTCCCATTGTATTCCTTGTTGCCATTCTTATGCCAATTTCCTCTGGTGTTCTTGCCTGCTTTTGGGTCCACCCCCATAAATGTAACAGATCCTAACAGAACTACGCCTTCTAGTTCCTGTCTCGGGGGCTAAGAGAAAGCCCCTCGGTCGCTTCTGGTTCCTATCTCGGCGGCAAGAAAAAAGCCCTTCAGAGGCTTCTGGTTCCGGTCTTGCGTAGGGAAAAGCCCCCTGGCCGCTTCAGGTCCTTTGGCTGCTTCTGGTTCCTGTGTGGGTGGCGAGGACAAAGCCCCTCGCCTGCTTCCGGTTCCTGTCTCAGTGGCGACGGGAATTACGCTGGGATCTGTTACGTTTGCGGGGGTGGACCAAAATAGAAGAAAACCAGAACGGATGCAGGCGTGCTCAACAAAAAGTGGTGTTTAAATAAACAAAACGGGAACAAAAAAAAAAACACTAGGAAAGTGTCCAAAACACAAACAAAAACAAAACCTGACCTGATAACAGAAGCCCGGATAGAAGTGGCATGGAATGGCAACAAGAGGCGTGTTCAGGAGAGTGATCAGACATGTAGTCTCTTGTTAATCGCAAGTTGTAATCGCTCACTGTGATTGCCTTACTGATCCAAAATGGCCGACGACAGTACAATGGATTTCGTTCTACAGCTTGCTTTGAGCGAGTTGGCTGATATGAGCGACAGTTCGCATATTGACACAGTTAAGGTTATCCTAAACGCAGTGCTGTCTTGCATTGTTCACAAACATTACCAAGACGATATATTACATCGCCAACAGCACTCGTCAGGGTGAGATCCTCCATCTTCTGCACTGTCGACGCCATGTTGGAAATCAAAGTAAGCGGTCTTTCTCCCGTGATTACTCGGGCACGCGAGCGCTCAATAATCACTGGCCGTTCAGAAGCTAGCGATAGCTCGCGATAGCAATCACTCACTCTCCTGAACACGCCTCAGGTTGACATTTGTAATTACTGGACCCTGTGTGCTGACCCAACAGTCATTATAAAAGGTCAGGAAAATTAGGGACAAGTGTGTGGAGACTGGGCTTAGGTGTGTCTAGCTCCATACCCGATTGGCGCCCTCTGGAGGAAGGTGGTGTGCCAGATCTGAACACGTACAAAATTATTTTGTATTTGGGTTTTTGTAGGTCTTTGACTTTAACCTGTCATTCCTTTTTTCTTTTCAGGTAATATCTTACCTTTGTGATGTTATGTTAGCTGCAACATTATTGAAAGGCAGAAATGAACAAGAGATAAAATACCTTCACACTCTGCATTTTACGCACAATGTCCTCCGGCACGTTCATATTTCCATTTGGCCAGTATTCTCCAATGACTTTGATGCATTCGTGGTGCGTCTTGGCTTCTGTGTCCCAATATAAAATGTCATATCCTAAACTGGGGTCCCCGTTATCATCAAAAGATACATGAGTGCTGTCCACAGTGAAGTTGACCTTCTTTATTTCCATGAAAAGCTGAAGAGGCAAATGGAAAATGGTTTAGACCAGTGGTTCTCAACTGGTCTGAGTGCTGGACCCACAATCCAACCCTGATTGCAAGTTCCGACTCAAATCAAGAAATAAATGACCGCTATTCAAATGTAATGAATAAAAGGGATTGAGAGAGAGAAGAGATAGTAGACTATATTAACTTATTTCTGGATTTTTTTTAAGCTTATCTCCCTCACAGTTGACATGTACCTACGATGATAATTTCAGACCCCTTCATGATTTTCTAAGTGGGAGGAATAGCAAATCAGCAGGGTGTTTAAATACTTATTTTCTTCAATGTATAAAAATATATATACATATATACAATGTTCATTTTACCTCTGAAAAGTGATGGCTCCCAGGGACTCGCATGCTCAAAAATCTATGGGTCCCAACAGATCTATGGGTCTCCAAAATTAAGTGTTATCGAGGTTGAAATTGTAAATCGGCGACAAATATATAATATAAATCTATAAATTCATTCAGTTTTAATCATCACCGTTTATTGGTAATACAAATCAGTTATCACTTCAAGATTTTTCAGTTCACAACAATATTGTACACTATACAAAATAGTATTGCTGAAATAATTATATTAATCTATATTTTCATTCAGTTTTAATCATCACAGTTGATTGGTAATACAAAGCAAGTTATCACTTCAGATTTTTCAGTTCATATATTCTTCGTGGTTTTCTGTCCCACCACAGTTCTTCTCAGTCTTCACAGCTTTCTCAGTGTCCAATCCATTATCATCCTCCTCATAGCGTAACCAGGACTATATTATTCCATTTTGGCAGAAAAGTCCTTTTCTTGCTAGGAGTATTCTTTTGTTTATTTTCTTTCGTCTAATCGTTCGCTTCAACACACGTGTTTTCCTAGCCTCCGCGATCTTCTGAAGAATTTCTCCGCCGTTTTTTCATTCCGGGATTATTGGTGTTGTTATCACTTTCTGGATTATGTTTCGACTTATTACTGAGACCGAAGAAATTACCAATTTTGTGTTGATATTCACCTTCACTCGATGTCAACTACCACAACAATGACGAAATCTCGAAGCAACGAGATCTCGTGGGCCGAGATCGGCGTCCAGATGAAAACTCGAACCGCGAGACCAAAACAATAATGGCGGATCTGCCTGACGATAAGTTAGGAGTGCGGTAAATCTTTGTTTTAAAAAAAGTACGGTAATCTGTTAATAATGACAATTTTGTGTAAAAAAAGTTGCGTCCCGGTTGATTTGACACTATGCATCCCCAGCAAAAATGATGCGTCCAGGATGCAGGGACACGGGCAAACGAGAACACTGCATATATACACATTATATATATATATATATATATATATATATATATATATATATATATATATATATATATATATATATATATATATATAATGTTTTTCCTACGCATAAAAATCAGGGATCGAAATTATGAAATAAAGGAGTTTGTAGTTTTTTAGGGAAGTGTCTCGTTCAGCTCTGCTCACTAAGAAGAGCCTGGTCCTTCGGCACCCACTCTGAGATGGTTTTTGTTGCTTTTATCCATATATTACCAATTATTATGTAACATTACGCACAAAATTATTTTAAAAGGGGAATATGAAGAAAAAAAATGTATAAAAAAATAAAACAAAAGGAAAAAAAAGAAAAAAAGAAGAAGAAAAGGGACGAAAAAATGAAAAAAAGGAGAAAATAGAGGGATGAAAAAAAACAGTACCACAAACTTTCCGCAAATATATTAGCCAATAAATTCAAATCTGAAAAACTAACTCATGTTTCTGGAAAGCCAGCAGAATGTAACTTGATCGAACGTCAGGTTTTAGACAGCTTTAAGAATGATTTAGTTGCCACACTTGGGCTTGATGGTGCTCCCCATTGTCCTAATGGACACTAACAGACTGTGTGATTGCTCAGAGCCATAGAAGCGCACAAGGAACATTGCCCGTGACCCACTTTTGGATCCTAAGCCACCAGTTGAGAGACACTGGTTTAGATAAAAGGGTCAAAAAAGGGTAAAAAAAAAAAGGTGATCTTACCTCCTGGGTTGTAAAGTCACCACGGCGATGACACTTTTGATGGTCGCATTTTAGCAAACGTCTGATCCCTTCAACGATGACCTCTACAGCTAAATAAATGTTGTAACTCTCATCTTCATCCATGTGACTGGCCAAGCATTTTAAGTCAACACATAGACTCGGCCCCTGGATCGTGTTTGTCAATTTGCAATTGGCGCCGTTGTCTTCCCACGACCAAATAGAGCAAAGCGGGTAATGAGCCAAGTGATAGTTGAGGATGGCGTTGGTTGTTCCGTTGAACATCGACATGACGTAATCTTTAAATCCTGGAACTGCAATCAACTTTGAATTGAATCCAAATACCTGCCCGGCCATCTTTATACCAGGCAAAGTAGCAAGTGTTTTGGAGGTGGCCCACGAATCACTTGCGATCCAAGTTCTGTTGAGCTTGTACTTGATAGCAGCCTCAATTATAATATCAACGTTGGAGCCTTTAGTGAAAAGCACAATGGCTTCAGCAGTGCTTTTATTTATATTGTCCACAAGGTCAGCCAGCCTAATGTGGGTTTTGGAATGATTTTTGGAGAAGTAATCGGGCAGAATATCAATGAATTCAACGCAGACGTCTTTCATCTTTTGAAAAAAATCTGAGAGGCGATCACTGCCGTACTTGCCGTACTCGTCATCGCTTCCTATGATGGCCAATGATTTCCAGTTGAACTGTTTCACCAGTTCAGCAATGGCCTTTGTCTGGTATTCATCGCTGGATATTGTTCGCAAAAATGTAGGGAACTTCAACTTCCTGCTTAGCAGCTCACTTGTTGATGCGTAGCTTATCTGTGTCATGCAGGGATGAGGGCTAGTTAGTGGAGCTGCGGTGTGCACAGGCTGAGATTTGGTGGGACTGGGGGTCCTGCACTTTCACTTTGTTTAAAGGTATTTCCAAATTCTTTAACATGCAAAATGTGAAGAAATGGTACATTTTATTTCACAGAATCTAATTCTCTCTCTCTCATATATCTATCTAATATATATATATATATATATAATATATATATATATATATATATATATATATATATATATATATATATATATATATATATACACACATTTATATATACATATATATATAGATACACACACACACACACACACACACACACACACACATATATATATATATATATATATATATATATATATATATATATATATATATATATATATATATATATATATATATATATATATATATATATATATATATATATATATATATATATATATATATATATATATATATATATATATATATATATATATATATATATAATTGCTTAATGAGTTTTCATATGAAGGATTATTTAATAATTTACAGCCAAAATGGGTACCGTATTTTCCGCACTATAAGACGCACCTAAAAGCCTTTATTTTTTTCAAAAGCTGACCATGCGCCTTATAATACAGTGCGCCTTATATATGGATCAATATTAAGTCGCAAAGTCTTGCAACTAATGCAAGCAGCCGCCAACTAGATTTTCCCCCAAATGCGAAGTAGTCCGCGGTGTATGCTGGGATTTATATACCGGCGTTTCATTGGCTAACCAATGTGTCAATCATCATTTGAATCAGTCACTATTGGCTAATGTCATCCGGAGCCTCGGATAGGCTAGAGGGCCGAAACAAACCCTGCAATTGGCCGAAAAAGATGTGTCAATCATCCGTTAAATCGATCACTATTGGCTGAAGTTATTCGGAACCTCGGATAGGCTAGAGGGCCAAAACAAACCCTGCAATTGGCCGAAAAAGATGACTGAATAGCAAGCTTGCTAAAGTACGCCATAAAGAAACATGTTTCATTAGTCTGGATTGACTTCACTCACGGTTGTAAGAAGACCATGATTGCGTATCATTATTGAACGTGAGAACTTAGGTGAGTTATGCGGCTTTGTATTTCCCCAGTATCTTGTTTTAGAACGATCTTGATGTTGCTGTGATGAGTTGAGTGAATTCAACTCAATTCCAAGTGTTTATTGTCATATGCACAGTAAAGTTGCGAGCGAAAAAGAAAATAGAAACTAAGGAATGGTTGGCATTTCTTGAATCCCAAGACTTTAACCTTCCGAATTATATTTGAAACGATGCATTTGAGTGACATCGTACGGACGCCGCATCCGCACGTGTCTACGACACGCATTTGCTTCTTTGCAAGTTTTGGGAATGTTAAGGGGGTAAGAAGTTGGACTGAACCATTTGACTGTTTTGTCCATGTTGCCATTGTAGCGCCTTATAATCCGGTGCGCCTTATCTATGGAAGATATAGGACCAAAAACTATTTTTTGGGGGTGTGCCCTATAACCCGGTGCGCCCTATAGTGCGGAAAATACGGTATATTGGTGTGACACTCTGACTGTAAACTGCGTTTAAAAATGTGTCCTATATACACTGGACTGAACCATTGTCACCAAACATCATCTTGGATTCGCATGTATGACAACATAAATAAAAGAGTATAATTTAGATAAAAATCAAAAGCCTTATTTTATCTCTGAGCCATATGTACAGTACTCATGAAAAGAGCCATAGGTTCCTGACCCCTGGTATATTCCAATTATTTTCCTGAGATAATACATTTTGAAGATAGCATGTCTTGTGTTTGTCATCCTGAGCTGTGACGTCATCAGAGGAACAGCAGCACCCTATGTTTTTACATATTAATCAGTCAAAGGGGTTGATTTTTTAATGGTAGTTTTTGTGGAGAATGGCATTGTGAATGCAGAAATTGTACAAAAAAAGGGCATGCAAACAGGGGCAAACTGGAAAAAACACTAAGAGATGCCAACTGGGGCTAACCAGGACAGATTTAAAAAGGCGGACGCAACCCTGGTAGAAAAACGCGTGGCTGGCCAACCAAAAGCACCCACATCATTCGTTTTTCCCCCCATATTTTCAGTGTAAAGCGTCATCCCGCTCCTCAGATATCAGCAAGACCTCAGCATTGACTGGCAGCGGCGTGTGACAATACTGATGATACCAGAGAGTGAAATAGTTCAAAAATCTAAACAGCTCCTTTAAATAAAAAAAAAAAGATTGGTCGTGTGAAATTCAGATTCTGATTTGTCGCTGGCATAAGAATGCTATCCAAATACAGTGCCTTGCAAAAGTGTTCTTATATTTCTTTTATGAAAGGAAACCAGATTTATTCAACAATTTATATTGTGCTCACACATACAAAATATGCAAAAATATTGTGTTCCTTTGCATTCGTACTTTGTAAACCCTAATTTAGCTGTGATCACACCCACAAGTCTTTTTGGGTGTGTCTTCATAAGTTTTGCACGTTTTGAAACAGAAATTTGCCCATTCTTTCCTCCAAAAAAGCTCCTTAAGGTTTGATGGTGATCGTCTTTGCACAGCATTTTTCAGATCGTTCCACAAATGTTCTATAGGATTTAGGTATGGACTTTGGCCACCTCAGCTGTGTATGCCGGCAATGTGATCATGGGTCATTTGGTTCTTCTCGTTTTGGTCGAAGGTTTAGAGGGACAGCCAAGTCTTGGTAGGTTGGCACTGGTTTGTGCTGTTTCTAGTTTGATATGATTGCTCCCACAGTGCTCCAGTAGATGTGTAAGTGTTGTGAAATTTTCTTGTATCCCATTTCTTCTCTTAACTTTTACACATCCTCAGCCCCGACCTGCCTGGTGTGTCCTTTGATCTTAATACTTCATTAGGCTGCTAGTTCAGGTGCATTTAAACTGACATATGAAGTCTGTCATTATTAGTCATTTAGGTAGGCAGGTAGATCATTCAGAAGACATCAGGGGTCCAATATTTTTGCAACACATACTCCTCAGTTTATTGGTTGTAAACATAATATAAAATATTGAGATAATTTGGTTCCACTTCACAATTGTGTCTTACATCTTGATGATTCTGGAAAAGTATTTTCAGTTTTTTAACTTTAGGTCTGAAGCCTAGAAGGTAACAATATAACAAAAAGTTCTTTGAGCCCAATACTTTTGCGAAGCATTCTAAAACTGACTGACCTGAGTAACTGACGACAAGGCTACAGTCCGGGCCACTGCAATGGAGTTCTCAGAGAACCTCTCACCAATCACTGCCATCACTTTAGGCTTCACAAACGAAGTATTGGGTGCAAGTGTACATCTTTGAGGTTCCCAACAGTATTTTACAAGATCCAGAGCAGCTTCCATGGCAAGGCCCACATCTGCACATGTGTCATAGATGTTGTAGCCTAACGTGATGTTGGGAAGAGGCTTTGGTATTCGCTGGTTGACTTTTCTGATAGCATATATCATCACTTGAGTTTGTAGAAAAATCTGAAAGCTATAGCTGAAATGTACATCAAAACACACACATGCACATTATGAAGCACTCATGTCACTCAGTAACAGTTTTAGGAATTAAGCTGTTATAAATAACGTATTATTTCTTTTCAGTTACAGGGTAATTAACTATTTTTTCATCGTTACAACGCCGTTACAGACGTTTATAAGCGGTGCGTTACTTTAGTAGAAATCAGAATAGACAAGCAGAACATACTCGGTCTGTCTTTTGGCATGTTTATTCACCAACAACACGCTAAAGTGAACAAGGCAGCCATCTACGATAACAAAAAACAATAAATGCGTGAAGAAGTCACACAATGGAGAATGTCTTACTTTAATTTCACATGTAGGAGAGCTATTGAATTCACAATACCCAACATCTCATTTGGGGTGTAGGAATCTTTCTCAGTGGTTCTTCTGATTTTAAACACTAATTGATCTTTCCTCGCTGAGAGAAGTCTTGTCAGCTATCTTAGACGAAGAGAGAGTGCGAGAGATAGGGGGGATAGAAAGAGTGGGGGTATAGAGAGTGACGAAGAAAGGGGGAATAGGTGAGGGAGATGGAGAGAGGAATTTAATAGTGACCTTATTTTGTTTTACTGTTGGCTTCTGTTGTGAACAAAATATTTTGATTCATTTCTTTTACACTGCAGTGTTAAACATACTTTATATTGTTTCACAGTTTACTTTTGAGGTGTGAAAATATGGATTGAGTTTTACTGTATAGAATAAATCACAATCTCTTGTCAGACAACTGCTCATGTAGACATATGCTGCTGTACCTCAAGTACAATTGACTCTTGTAGTGAATAAAGTAATCGAAGTACATGTCTACTTGACCATTTGTCTCAAGTTGTGAGTTAGATTTGACTTATAAAACTAATTTTATATTGTTTACTGCTGATTGTTATTTTATTACATTGTTTACTGTTTATTTTTGTTGCACTTTATGTGTAGGATACATCTGTTGCTGGTGAGGTGCAATAAATATAACTAAGTCCTATAACAAAACTACCTGATTGTTCTTTTCTATTCAACTGACTCAAAGACTGCTCAGAAAGTTTCAATTCTTTGACATACAACTTTTTACGAAATTAGTGGAAATAGTTACTTTCTCTGGTAACTAGTTACTTTTACTGTAGAGTAATTCTGTTACTAACTCAGTTACTTTTTGGAAGAGGTAATGAGAAAATATAAGTGCCCAATACTGCTCATCAATGAGTTTGAACTTACTGGCTGCAGGAAAGAGGTCCAGGTATGGTTGTTCTGTTTGTTTGAAAGTGAACTGGAAAAAGTCCTCCGATAACGATGTCGCCTGGAAGGTATGCATTCAACAATCGATTTGCCTGTGATCCAGTCACAGATATTATACAAGCAAGAACACCAAAAAACAACATATTAGGAGATAGCTTAAGACTACTGTGTCTTCTAATATGAGCTTCCCTCTCTAATGTATGAAATCATTCAAGGACAAAAGGTCTTATACAGTATCATGCAGTAACTTCCTCTCATTAAAAGTCTGACAGGAACTTTTCTTTTGTTTGAGAGATTTTGCCGTGTAACGTTGAGAGGAAATAGAAAAAGGTATCTCAACGGTTTGTGTGACAAACAATACTAAAAAAAAACTGTTTTAGAAACCCTTCATAAGTTTTACTAAAACAGAAAATTGGCATTCATTGAACTAAAATATTTTAATTTGATACACTGGTATAAGTAAGGGAATTTACTTTAATTAAATAAATAAAATTATTCATGTTTCCATATTTTGATACATATAGTGTTTTGTATAACATGAGTATAAGTTCTTTTTCTCCCTTTTTAAAGTTATTTTTTATTTAATCATGTTATTTTATAAAAATAATAATAAAAAAAACCCACAAAATAATCAAAAGTATTCATTTCAGAATAATTTTTTTTTGTTTTGATTATGTTTATTCTATTATCTTCATACTCTTTGTGCAGCGTTGTTGCAAATATTAAAACAGGAAAAAGAAGAAAAAAAAGAACATTGATGTATTTAGATTCACTTGAAAAAAAAACTATTTCCTAACTTTTTGCATAATATTTTTTAAGATAACCGTTTTTTTAGTTTGTTTTTTTTATACAAAGTTTTGTATTTTTTCTGAGGATTATTTGTACTTACCCCAGTGCAGTGGTTAGAACATTCGCCTAACACGCAAAAGGTCCCTGGTTTGAGACTGGGTGGAAACATATGTTGGCCTGGAAAGGGATGAGCGCCACGAGGCATTACTCATCCAAGACACACCAAAAGAAAAGTGTCCTTATGACCCCACTGGTTAAGTCAATTCAAGTCAAATCATTTTTATTTGTATAGCCCTTAATCGCAAAGAGTCTCAAAGAGCTTCAAAGGTTGTTACAGACTATTTTTTCAGACTATTATTACACCATTATTCAGTGGACCATAATATCTTGCTAGAACGGTTGGAAAAATGGATTGGTCTCTCAGGAAACGTCCTATTATGGTTCAGAGCCTACCTCTCAGATAGGACACACTGTGTTAAATATGGCAAATTGACATCTAGAGCCATTTAGTGTTACTTGTGGTGTTCTGCAGGGTTCAGTGCTTGGCCCCCTTCTCTTCAGCATTTATATGCTTCCACTAGGTGATATTATTCGCAAGTATAATATCAGTTTCCATTGCTACGCAGATGATACTCAACTCTATCTCCCGATGGAGGAATCTGCCACACTAAACTGTGGAAATTTGGAGGCCTGTCTCACTGTGATAAGAGTGGATGTCACTCAATTTCCTTCGTCTTAACTTTGAAAAGACTGAAATGTTAGTTATTGGTCCATCTAAGTCCCGTGACTTATTCTCTAAAACCGCTGTGAACATAGACAATTGCCACATCACACAGAGCGATTTACTTAAAAATTTAGGTGTCATTTTCGACCCCGATCTGTCCTTTCAAACACATGTGAAGAAAATTACTAGAACCGCTTTCTTCCATCTCCGTAACATTGCTAAAATTCGTCCTATACTTTCCCAGTCGGATGCGGAAATCATAATTCACGCGTTTGTTACCTCTCGTCTCGACTACTGTAATGCACTACTTTCCGGTCTTCCGATGACCAGACTTCAGCTGGTACAAAATGCTGCAGCGAGGCTTTTAACAAGGACAAAAAAGTACGATCACATCACCCCAATTTTGGCTAACCTGCATTGGCTCCCTGTTAGCCTAAGATGCGATTTTAAGGTTCTCCTATTACTATACAAAATCATACATGGACTTTCCCCCTCATATCTTTCAGATCTGATCTCCCTCTATGTCCCGGCCCGAAGCCTTCGTTCCAAGAGCGCTGGTCTCCTTGTGATCCCAAGAGCCAAGAAGTGTTCCGCTGGTTCGAGAGCGTTCTCCATCCGGGCACCGGTGCTGTGGAATGCTCTTCCCCCTGAGATCCGATCTGCAACCTCAGTGGAAATGTTTAAATCTAAACTTAAAACTCACTTCTACTCCATAGCATATGAATAACCTACTCTTCTCGTCGGCTGAAAAAATAGTCTGTGTAATATAGTGTAATAATCTGTGAAGCCCTTTGAGACTCTTCGTGATTTAGGGCTATACAAATAAAAATGACTTGACTTGACCTTTGGCCCATCAAAAGTACTTTTTTAAAATGTGTCATGTCAAACACGAAATGACTTTATTGTCTTTTTTGTCAGTTCCACTGACAACGAGTCAAGGAATCTCCTGTTAGCTGTCTGAAAAGCAGCTGGGATGTGCTCCATTACCCCCGTGATCTCTTTCTTGATGAGCGCAGCTGGGATGTGCTCCATCACCCCCTTGGCCTTGCTGTTGATAAGTGGCGCTGACAATGGATGAATAATGTCTTTGTTCATTTCTCAACTGAGTTCCCCATCACAGCAAATAACATTTTGTCCGTGCCCTCTTTTTGACAGGTTGATATGTCCATTGGAAAGTGCATTGACTTTCAAAAAAAAAAAGAGTCTTTTGTGGAATTCTGTGGCACTTAGAGTCTCATCAATTTTATCGTGCTTACGTACTGGGATGTCTTAGTAATTAGTCGGATTATTCAATGTATTAAATTTTCTCTAAATTTAAGTACTAGTAGACATGATCTTAGTTTAATCAATTTCTATCCATTTATTTCCCATGCAGTTATATTTTTAAATTATCATGACATGTCTCGAAATCAATTAATCCGTTATTTTTAATTCCTATGATCCTTTCCAGGATTGATCAATTTGTTTCTCATTGTCTTCTAAAAAATGTTTTTCCATGGACACTGTTTCCTTTTAACTTAAACAAACCATAAGTCAGTATTTGTTACACATTAATTAATCATTTGTCAATCGTAACACTCATTCTAAAAAAAATTCAGTGTGGAATCAATTGTCCTCCCAGAGGATCCAGTTCTTTGGGCTAAAACTTGTCAAAATTCCAAAACCTCACATTATCTAATCATCAAAAAATCTCAAAAAATCTAAAAAAAATGCCAAATCGAACTCAATGTCAAAAACTTTCTAATTGTATTTTCCTCTCTGTAATCATAATCAATCTTTTGTTATTGATTCAATATAAAGCAATGCATACTAGTCACTTATGAATTATCTTGTTGACTCATATTTATTTTATTTGATTATCATAATCTTTATTCTGCGCAACAATCTTTGTTTCTACGCAATAGTCTTTGTTCTAAGTTATAGTCTTTGTTTTATGCAATAGTCTTTGTTTTATGCAACCCTTCGAGATCCCTTGTGAATAAGGCTATATAAATTAACATGATCTGGCCCGACTATTAATACTCGTTTTTTTCTTTTTCTTTTCTTTAAAAAAAACCATTTCATTCAGTGACTGAAATAGCTTCAGCTACGTTATAAATGATTTCTAATCTCGAATTTTCTTTTCTGTGTTAATTTGTCGTAATTTTCAAACTTCTTTCAAAATTTGGATTATTTTATTGAGAGTAATCTATTATTGAATATGAGAAAAAACTAAGGAAATAATCTTTTTACGTATTACGCCTCTTTTGAATTTGTCCATTTACGAACGAACGAGAAGATGGACACTAAAATTATGGACGGTTTCCAGTCGTCTTCTTTGCTTTACTCGTCCTTGCTTTATTAGGAGCAAAACTACACGTCTTAAAAGTTATTACCCTTTTGCTATTCGCATATTCAACGAGAAATGGTTAGTTTTGTTACTTAAATATTCTTCCTTTTTAAACTATTCTGTATAATTGTCTTGTATTATACACTCAGCGTTTTCATTTCCCCACGTATCATTTATGCAGGGGAGGCAACTTTTTTTTCCCTTTAAATTGTCATTATTATTTGATTTACTCTTCAACAAAGATTTACCGCACAACAAACTTTTATTTTGGTTTTGCGGTATGAGTTTTTATTTTTCTGCACGCCAATCTTAGCTAACGAGATCTCGTCGCTTTGAGATTACGTCATTGTTGTTGGTAATTGCTGTCGAGTGAAGGTTAAGTCAGTCTTTTATTAGACAAAACGGCTTTTTTGGCTCAATTCATTAAAGGCATAAACGGCTTATTTGCTTTGATAATTGATATTACGAATTATGTTGTACTAAGAAGTTAAGGAAAGAAGGAAGTACAGAAAGTAGAAAATGGAAAAAGACAACCGTCAACAATTAGATGCAGAAAAATAAATTAATAATTTGATGTGTTCTGCTGGTTCGAGAGCGTTCTCCAGCCGGGCACCGGTGCTGTGGAATGCTCTTCCCCCTGAGATCTGATCTGCAACCTCAGTGGAAATGTTTAAATCTAAGCTTAAAACTCACTTCTAGTCCATAGCATATGAATAACCTACTCTTCTCATCGGCTGAAAAATAGTCTGTGTAATATAGTGTAATAATCTGTGAAGCCCTTTGACACTCTTCGTGATTTAGGGCTATACAAATAAAAATGACTTGACTTGATGATCAAAACTGACTGAATATGTAAATATCTACTATAATTGTCACTGATTCATAACTTTTATCTTGGTATCACTAAATTTTGGGGTCTCATAGATCTCTGTCTAGATCCATAAATCTTTTAGCAAGCTAGTTCACGGAATTCAAAATCCCTTAGGGGCAAAATGAACTCCGTACATTACAATATCTCTATTAATCTATTCTTTTACATCTATCACATTATCATTCTTGAAATTTCAGGTTTAAAATTATTTCATATGTATATATATATATATATATATATATATATATATATATATATATATATATATATATATATATATATATATATATATATATATATATATATATATATATATATATATATATATATATATATATACTGGACTGTCTCAGAAAATTAGAATATTGTGATAAAGTTCTTTATTTTCTGTAATGCAATTAAAAAAACAAAAATGTCATACATTCTGGATTCATTACACATCAACTGAACTATTTCAAGCCTTTTATTATTTGAATATTGCTGAATTTGGCTTACAGCTTAAGAAAACTCAAAAATCCTATCTCAAAATATTAGAATATCATGAAAAAGTATACAAGTAGGCTATTCAACTAATCACCTGAATCATCTAATTAACTCGAAACACCTTGCGAGGGTTTCCTGAGCCTTAAAAACACTCAGCTTGGTTCAGTAAACTAAATCACAAGTATGGGGAAGACTGCTGATCTGTCTGCTGTCCAGAGGACCATCATTGATACCCTCCATCAGGAGGGTAAGACACAAAAAGAAATTTCTCAAAGAGCAGGCTGTTCACAGAGTGCAGTTTCAAAGCATATCCACAAAAAGTCTGTTGGAAGGGAAAAATGTGGCCGGAAACGCTGCACAACCAAGAGAGATGACCGCAGCCTTAACAAAATTGTGAAGAAGAGCCGCTTCCAGAATTTGGGGGAGCTTCAAAGACAGTGGGCTGAAGCTGGAGTCCAGGTATCAAAAGCCACAGTTCACAGACGTGTCCGGGAAATGGGCTACAATAGCCGTATTCCCATGGTCAAGCCACTTCTGAACTCAAGACAACGGAAGAAGTTTCTGACTTGGGCTATGGAGAAGAAGCACTGGACAGTTGCAGAGTGGTCCAAAGTCCTCTTTTCAGACGAAAGCAAGTTTTGCATTTCATTTGGAAGTTTGGAGAAAGGCTGGAGAAGAGCAAAATCCAAGTTGCTTGAAATCCAGTGTGAAGTTCCCACAGTCAGCAATGGTTTGGGGAGCCATGTCAGCTGCTGGTGTTGGTCCACTGTGTTTCATTAAGTCCAGAGTAAATGCAACTGTGTACCAAGAGATTTTAGAGCACTACATGCTTCCATCTGCTGAAAAGCTCTATGGAGATGAGGATTTCATTTTCCAGCATGATCTGGCACCTGCCCACAGTGCCAAAACCACCAGTAACTGGTGCACTGACCATGGCATCGCTGTCCTTGATTGGCCTGCTAATTCCCCTGACCTGAACCCCATTGAGAATGTGTGGGGTATAGTTAAGAAGATGAAAGACACCAGACCTACAAATGCAAATGAGCTGAAGGCCGCTATCGAAGCATCCTGGGCATCAATAACACCTCAGCAATGCCACAGGCTGATTGCCTCCATGCCACGCCGGATTGATGCAGTAATCCGTGCAAAAGGATTCCCAACCAAGTACTGAGTGCATCAATGGACATTTTCAAATGTTTGATTTAGTTTTGCTGTTATAAAATTATTTTTTACTTGGTCTGAGGAAGTATTCTAATATTTTGAGATAGGATTTTTGAGTTTTTTTCAGATGTAAGCCAAAATCAGCAATATTCAAATAATAAAAGGCTTGAAATAGTTCAGTTGATGTGTAATGAATCCAGAATGTATGACATTTTTGTTTTTTTAATTGCATTACAGAAAATAAAGAACTTTATCACAATATTCTAATTTTCTGAGACAGTCCAGTATATATATAGATAGATAGATAGATAGATAGATAGATAGATAGATAGATAGATAGATAGATAGATAGATAGATAGATAGATAGATAGATAGATAGATAGATAGATAGATAGATAGATAGATAGATAGATAGATAGATAGATAGATAGATAGATAGATAGATAGATAGATAGATAGATAGATAGATAGATATCCCCGCGACCCTAATGAGTGGTGTTTTTGTAGTATTTCCATCGTAGGACCTTGTGTTTCTGCAGTCATGTTTTGTCGTGTTCTTGCAGTATTACTGTAATTTTGTTTTGTAGGATTTTTCCGTATTTCTATAGTAGTATTTTATGTAGTATTTCCATAGTATTTTTTTGTAGTACATCTTAAGTATTTTGTAGTATTACTGTAGTTTTATTTGTTAGTATTTATGTTGTAAAATGCATGTAGATGTATTTTTGTAGTATTTCTGTTGTAATATTTCTGTGATCGTATTTTTGTATCATAGTATTATTGTAGTAGTCATTTTGTAGTATTTCTATGGTGTTTTTATACTTTTTTTATACAGTATGAAGACAATATATGACCCTGTTTTAGTTGTAGTAGGTGTTGTTGTCTTTTTGTAGCAGACACACTCAGGCACAATGGGGACAATGTTGGGACAAAATAAACATTTTTATTACTAATGCTATATCTACATTAAATATGTACCTTCAGTATTTTGACAATTTTGTTTGGTGGGCCGTAGATTGCCGACCCCCAATCTGGGTGATTAGGACCCCCAAAGCTCTGAACCTAAAATCGACCGTGTATTTTTGTGTAAAAAAAATAAAATAAATCTCAATATAAAAACTCACTCCCATAAAAATGTATCTATTTAAAATGTCCAGCAGAGGTCAGAGTTGAATCATTTTTAACTTCTAGTTTATCAATTTATCTAGCAGTAAACGCACATTTAAGAAAAGGTAAATTCAACACCCAAAAAAGTATTCTATAATATATGAAATCAAACTGTAAACTAAAATATTATTATTTGCTTTCGCCTTTCTATTTACCTACTGCTTATATGCTTCACATCTGTTTCCTCAGTGGGCATTACACATTATTTCTTCCAAGTTTGAATGATGTCTTATAGCATTGTAATTCTACAATAATAATTTTAAAAAGCAGTCTGCCAGTACTAATGATTTGAGGTTCCTGGTGATGGGCTGAAGTATCCCGATAGGATTCATATACCCCTCTGCGGGATGTCTAAACTTTCACCGTTAAAAAGTGAAGCTTATTCACCACTATGTTATTACCAGGTTTTAATTATTAAATAGGGTTAAAATTAGCCCAGTCAACGACAACAACTAAAACATTTGCCTTGTATAACTGTGGTTTGAAATATCTGCTAATTTAAAAAACAACTTTGGAATAATTATTCATTTATTTAAAGACACTGATTGTGTCAGTGATTTCTCATGACATAATTAAAATTCCCAAGAAAGTTTAAATGACCCATTTCCCGTAAACTTTTTTTCAGAAACAATCTGTGGGCAACCCGTGTTTTATAAAGGGGTAACCACATTGGTAACTCTTGTTTTTGTCTTTATTATAAAAATGAAAACCATGCACACGTTTATACTCGCGGTATCACCACAAACATTAACTGTGAAAATTTTGAGCCTTTCACCAAATTTAAGTATCTTGGAGCTGTCAGAAGAAAAAATCAAGTCAAGTCATTTTTATTTGTATAGCCCTTATTCACAGAAGTCACAAAGGGATGCACAGACCAGACTATTACATATTACAGACTATCATTACACCAACGCCTGATCTAAAACGTACAGGAGGGAATGGAAAAACTCAAAACCTCAGCATGAGGAAAATGAAGAAACCTTGCAGGATGACCAGGCTGTAACTGATGTTGCAATACACAGACATTGTCAACATAAAACAGGTAATTCAAAAGGAACACTGCAATGAAAAAAAAATCTGACTCATACAAGCGCTGCATTCTTTCATTTTCCTTTGCTTGTGAAGAGGAAATTGTTTTAAATTATGTCTATTTGGTCCAGAATTTAATTTGGTGGTTACTGATTTGGCCAGCTAGAAATTCTGTAACAGGTTAACAGTACTGATCAATTAACCCGGTTTTAAGATAATCAACTCATTTCAATATCATAGCGTGTCAACATGGAATATTAGCCCAAAACACCAAAGACATGTTGTTGCATTATATTTTATTGCTTATATCTGAGAAAATAGGGGGGCCCTTTGGGGTATGGGTGTGTGCAAGGGAGCACATGGCCTCACAGCAAGCTAAAGAAAACTATCTCTTATACTTTTTGGCGGTGGATCTTGATGATACTCCAGACAACAGGAACGGAGAGAACCACGGGCTCTCCAAGCCACGTGGCTCTGGGGTGGCAAGGCCCCAAACCTGGGACCTGCCCGGAATCCAGGCCTTCTAGGTCTTCATGGTCCCATACAGGAAAGGCCAATCAAAACTTTATCATTCAGCTGGAGAGTCTGGTCACTTCCTGTGAATGAATGGAATGTTTGTCTTTCGAGATGTTGGCGGAGTCGGTGGATAGAAAAAGGTTGGAGAAATGGATTTGTGGCAGTGGAATTCCTCTATACATGCGAGTCATGGACTCTCACAGCAGAGCTAGAAAGGAAAATCCAGGCTATGGGGAGTTGATGCTACAGGAAACATCTAGGCAGTGTCCAACACCATCATGCACATTGGCTCCTACGAACAACTGTAGTCAACTGTGTGCAGACAAAACCTGAAGAAGTATGGTACCATCACAATATCATCAGAACTTACAAAGATCATTTTCCAGGGCACAGTCCAGGGGGGCAGAAAGAGAGCAAGACAGAAAAAAAAACTGGGCCAACAACATAAACGAGTGGACATGTGCCAGCAGTGGAACAGTCAGCGGTGGAGAGATCTGTCCGGAGTCATATCCTCAGTGCTGCCACAATGACCCAGCAGTGGACTGTGATTGTGGTACAAATTGGGCCTAGACTCTTGTACAATAGACTGGGTTTTTACTGATGAAATTAAATGATCTGCATTTATATAGCGCTTTTCAAGTCATGACTTCCCAAAGCGCTTTACAGTGTGCTTCACATTTCCCAATAGCGACCGTGCAGCCATGTAAGGCGCTAACCTGATTATTGGGGGCATTATGGGTTCAGTGTCTTACCCAAGGACACTTTGACATGTAACACGGAGGAGCCGGGATTCGAACTGCGATCTCTTGATCCCAAGACAAGCGCTCTACGTCCTGAGAAACTGATGTGAAGTCCTCGTCAATTACACAAATCTGCAAACCTATCTTTGACATATAGGTAAAGTTAACAAAGTCTTAATACAATTGTGCGATTTGACTCTTCCCAATCCCACAACGCTCATAAAAGTACACCAGAGATGTGACTTGGGCAGCAGGAAACGTTTGAGTCACAGTTAATAAACATTTGTTCGGGGACTAACTTGATATTCATTAGAGATGTCTGCGTGTTTTTTTTTTTTACATTTTCAAGTCATATTATTGGATAAAAACTAAGCAAATGTGCAGATTAAATTGGAATGTAATGAATATTGTTCATTCATCACAGTGACATGCAATTGGGATGCCTGCTGTGTTCATGACAGAGAGGGTGTCTCATAATGTATTACTCATCTCTTTTTGTTTTTGCATAGTTATGTTAATTGTCATGCATATATTTGTAAATTGAAGCAACGTGCCAACGGAGGCAGGGGAGGCGGTGCTTAATCTGTCATCATGAAAATGTAAAATTAGAGCTATATTAAATAGTTGTATTTATCCAATTTATATTTTTTTCAACTTCACAGTTTCGTGATTGTCTTATTCAAAATTTGTGAATTTTACATTACATTATGAATACTATAAATCTAGTTAGTATATAATGTATTACTGTGCTGAGCTGTTACATTTTGCAGAGTGAGAGACAATTCTCTTGCCTCATGGCAGAAAGTGATAGTGAGACCAAGGAATCTGATTTGGCACCCACTTCAGCTCCAAGCAATCACATTGGCAATGGTATTAGCAAGTTAACAGCAAGTCAAGCATCCCATGTTTTTTCAATATTTTATTTTTAATCATGTAAGATGACATATCTGTTGATGCTTTTATTCAGAATGAGTAGTATGTAACACATTACAATAGCATCTGCAGATGCCGAGTGAGGCACATAATTCTTTAAGCACATGGCAGTTGGCGATAGTTAGACCAAGGAATCCAATTTGGAGCACACCTCAGCCCCAAATAATTGAATTAGCAAAATTATCAGCAAGCGCAAAACAAGTCAAGCCATCAAGTATTTTTTTTCTAGTTGCATGGACTTTATTTTTCACAACAGTGGATTACCTTTCTATTGATGGTTTCATTCGAATAGTGCAGTGCATAGACTTAATTTATAAATTAAGATAAGAAAATAAAACGTTTTTCTATGCTACATTTCATATACTGATTGTTTACTCTACCAATCAAATGATGAATAGGGTGTAAGTTCATGTATGTGTAAATCTGACCTGTGCCTTACCAAACAGTCAGTGCTACAGAAGCTACCCGCCCTTACTCCTCCTCCTCGTGGATTGGGCTCAGGTTGTCCACGCCCAAGAATCCAAATCAAATAAAAAGGCAACAATGTGCTTTAGACAGAAGGCAAAGCAGTGCAAAAGGAGGCATCATGGGTTCATTCTTTTGGAGGCTGGCCTGCCTCGCGAGCATCCTTGTCTTGGGATGTCTCGGATCGCAGATTGAGCCACATCAGCGGCAAACTCGCTTGGGCAGTCCATCCCCCCCAAAGTCATCATCTCTGCAGACAGCTCCGAAAGGTCAAGCCAGTTTGGAAGATGTCAAATCAACCAAACAAGTCGCAGATGAAGCAAAAAGTCCCACAATTTCCCGAGAAGTTCGGAAGGCAAATCGCAGCATTCTGAGTTTGCCGCAGCAAGATCCACGAAATTACTTGGGACAGGGACGTCGGAACCTCATTTCAGCAAGTAGGTTTTTTTAAATTGCATGTTGCCTTATATTTTAACATTAATTTCGCTTGCAACCTTTACTCTACGTTTTCTTTTGAATTCTTTACAAACCACTCTATCCATTGCATGCAAATTGACAACATTTATTTTCTCACATCATTTTTTATCATTGATTTTGTCAAACCAGTGGTTTTCAAACTTTAACCAGGAGGCCATTTGTGGTCCATCATCTATCATTTTGTTACCTGTACAAAAATGCACACATGACAATCTTTTGACTTAAAAAAAAAAAGGGTCATTTTTACCGCACACTTTATTTTCTATATCTGTAGATACAATCCATATACAGAGTATTAAAAAAAATCTGGAAGAGGCAAGATGAAAGCACAGGTAAGAACTACCTGCATCGTGTTTCCACTTGACGCAGCTCCGATTGATGCCAGATGAGAGGGGTAACTGCAGGGTCATTAGCCAGGAGACAACCTTCATTAATTTTTTGCTCCATTGAACCTGGGACATCGCATGGTGGTGGAGCAACGGCAGGGACGTCTCCCTGTCATGCCCCCTTGCAGCTACCCATAGGACCCCTCTTTCCCCAACTACCTGTTCTCCCTTCTCAGCCAAACTCTTTTTATTTAAAGGTGGAGTGCGCTGTTTGAGGTTTCCTTAAAATATGATGATATAATTTTCTCTATTAAGTATGTGTTAAAGAACCCCTGTACGTATTTTCCCACTGCGCCTACCTACTTTCATC
This sequence comes from Urocampus carinirostris, assembly GCF_059441175.1. Classification (NCBI taxonomy): domain Eukaryota; kingdom Metazoa; phylum Chordata; class Actinopteri; order Syngnathiformes; family Syngnathidae; genus Urocampus; species Urocampus carinirostris. The sequence continues at coordinate 3,114,151 of NC_142363.1, read as the reverse complement.
TTACTTTTAGCACCTCTGTTAACATTGTAGTTAGTTGTAAGTTGGCCACAGCAGCGCAAACTGGGCTGAGCCCTGGTCTCAGCAATAGTTCACGGGAGACAAACATGCATTTCAATTTGGGCGGGCCAGAACGGCACACCTCCCGACAAAAGTGCATTCTGCCTGCCCCGGTCTCAGCAGTATAAAATTGAGGGTACAGGATTGCAGCCGCACGAGTGCAGTACAATTCGGGAGAAAAGTACAGCTACAAAGAGCTGCATGGCCAGACAAAAGTGAGCTATTCCCGTCCATGCTCGCAGCAAAATGCGATAAGGGGGGAATGGATAGCAAAATATTTTTCAACCTGCTATGCACTGAGGCCAAAAAGTACAAACTACGAAGTAGTGAGAGTAAGCCCTCACAGTAATATTTTCAGTAATATATACACATTGAAAGATGTTACCACGTATAATTAACTGATTTTCGGGTGCTTGAAAAACAAACATCATACAACAAATATGGTACTTTCTACCTTTGATTTTTTTTTAATCTTTTTTATTTTTTTTATGTGGTCCTTTGATATAATGTTTGGAAACCCCTGGTCTAAAATAATGCATTTGCATAGGATGTAATACAAAGGTCACTTACAATTTTGATAGAAGATGAATTGCACATTTAAAACTCAATGTACCAGAGATATCACTGTTTATTTTAATAGTTCCTTGATAAAGGAATCATTGAATGCATGGGTAACAAGGAACCATGACGTAAAGGAACAGTGTGTATAATTTGACCACTAATTGTAACTTTGTTGTGTCATGCAACCAAAAATCGAGTACCTAATAGCACACGAAGAATACAAACTTGAGACTCACAGTTGCCAAACTACACCAGCTTACTCCACACATTGTTTGCCCAGCCTTTTTTTTTTGCAAGCAGCAAGATATCGGATGATTATGTCAGCTACCTGTATTTGAGAATCATGTTATGAAATCATTATGTAATAAAATGTAAATTTCTTAACCTACAAATATGATTAAAATGCACATAGTTCATGTATTTTTGCTTGTTATTTAAACCATTATTTTTTTACTGTTTTTTTACCACTAGTAGGCACTAAATAATACACGCTGTCCCTTTGAATAGCGTCTCTGTGATGGACTGCACTGTATATAATATTATAAATCTATATATTTATACAGTCATGAAAGAGTTCACATCACTGTTGTTTTCTGCTGGCTTTAATGCTCCTTCCTTTTTCCCTGTCCTTTTAAAAGCCCGTGGCACTAGCTCTAGGTTTACTCACTATCAGCCCTCTTACCAGCAGCCTCTTTCACAGCTGCAACATAAAGCAGCACTACAAAGCAAAAACCATGCTTCTTAGCTGTTCCTTCAGCATCCCAATTCTCTTCTCCCAGGTAATGAACCATAGCAGATGTTCTTAAAACCTCGTATCTTTCATTGAACAGGAAGCTTTTATGATTAATTAAGGTTAATATTTCGAATTTGCACCATCATTTACCATTTGAGGTATCTAGACAGTGATGTATTTTTGAATCAGAATAAAACATAAGGCTGAGGTAAGTGGAATAAAGTTTTAGCGCTGGTATTATTCAATATTGTTGACCAACAGAATAATTTGCTTTGATTTTCTTTTTCATCACTTGTTGATAAGCAGAATCTTTAGGTTGTTTGATAGCATAGAAGACACTCAAAATAAGGAGAGAAAACATCAATTAACATCGAACTTGCAAGGAGAATAGAAAACAAGAATCACTCAAAATGCCAAATTCCAAATCTGTTCTAAAAGCACTCCCCTGAGCCCTTTATTATTATTATTTTAAATGTCCTGGGTTACAAAGCAAATCAAGCCTGAAGTGTTTGGAAATCAAAGATTAGCAACATTATTGGCCTATAGTGACAATGATGTAAAGAGTGCATAATAGTCAAAATAACAAACAACAGTGAGGTATATAAGTCAAAATAAATAACTGGAATTCTATGCAATCTCCTTTGCAGGTGTCAAATATTTGAAATAGATAAACTCATCAACAACAATAAAAATAACAAAAATATTCTGTGTGTGTTTTTGGTTGTGATTCACCCCCCAAACTAAAATATTGTAAAAACCTTTTATTTCCTAAGATTTGAAAATGGCATAACTGACAATAATTGATCGAGAAAAAGGGCTTTTTTCCGTTTTACCAATTATTTCGTATTGATACCACACAATTAGTTTACTGTGCTATTTTTAGTGAATACGTTATCATAGTGAGGATTGTCTCCTATAGTTTTGTGAGACCCCAGTGGTTAGACAGTCAATGGCAGGGGTCTATAACATATGGCCTGGGGGCCACTTGAGGCCTGCAGGGTGATCATTTTACGCCCACACCACAATGTGAAAATTCAAACGTACAGTTCTATCTTTTATCGTCTCCTAGTGGTAGGAAAAAAATAATTGATTAAAAAGAACAATATTGATTTTAAAAGAGAATCCAAAATACACAAACTCTGATATAAACGTGCATTTAAAAAAAATACTCCTTGCTCGAGAAATGTGCACTTATTTTAAATAACATGAGCTAATGGTCAGCCATCTAGCTGCTAACGGTAACTAAAAAAACTAAAAAATGTCTGGGAAAGAAGATGGGAGCCAAAATCGTGCTTTCTCCAAAGTTTGTGTTCTTCCTTGAACCTGTTTTAGTTTACACTACACAATTTAGTTCCGGTTTCAGATCTTACCTCTACCATGCATAAAACAACAACAAAAAAGGAAAAAGATTCTGTAGTGCCATTTTTCTATGAAAATATTACCTGATTAAGTATTATTTGTCTTCAAGTGACAATGATGTAAACAGTGCATAATGCCAAAAACACGACAACAGTGAGGAATAAAAGTCAACTTCGCATCCTATGCAATCTCATTTGCAAGTGTCCAATATTAAAAACAGAATTAACTTATCAAATAATAATAATAATAACAACAATATTGAGTATTATTTCTTAATATGATGACTATTAATATTTTGTGTTGCTATTGATCCCTAACAAATACCCTTTTCCTATCTCCCCCCAGTAACATCTTCATCGAACTGCAAGAATCGTCCAATTGATTTAGTTTTTATTGTGGACAGCTCACGCAGCGTGCGTCCTGCCGAATTCGAAAAAGCCAAAGAGTTCTTGATCGACATGGTGGACACCCTGGAGATCGGCTCGGAGGCCACCCGAGTAGGCCTTGTCAATTACGCCAGCTCGGTCAAGATCGAGTTTTATCTTAATACATATTTCGACAAGCAAACCATGAAGCAGGCGCTAGCCCGCGTGGAGCCTTTGGCCTCCGGCACCATGACAGGCGTTGCCATCAAGGCCGCTATGGACAAAGCTTTCATCCCGGAGGCGGGAGCCCGACCCAGCTCCATGAACATTGCCAAAGTTGCCATTATAGTGACTGACGGAAGACCCCAGGATCAGGTTGAAGAGGTATCGGCGGCGGCCCGGGCTTCTGGCATCGAAATCTATGCAGTGGGTGTGGACAGAGCAGATCTGATGTCCCTCCGGCTCATGGCCAGCCAACCTCTCGAGGACCACGTCTTTTACGTAGAGACGTACGGTGTCATAGAGAAGCTGACTGCCAAGTTTAGGGAAACCTTATGTGGTGAGGATAATCTCAAGCAGTGGTCCGCAACCATTGAGCCGCGGACCGGTACCGGGCTGTGTGGCGTTTGGTAATAGGCTGCACAGCAGGGAAAAAAAAGTTGCCCTTGCTTTTTGCTTACACCAGTTTGGTTCTTGGGCTGGATCTAGACATTCTGTTTTGAGGCGGGGAGGATCAGTAAAAGGAAGTCAACTCTAAAATTTTCAGTAGAATGCTTTATCGTCCAGCCTACGTTAGTAACCTACCATACATATCATAATCATTGATGACAAGGCTGCGGCTGCATCGACTCGCTACAACGGGTCAGGTGTATCGACATTTCGTTCTGTGTACATTGTTGCAAAGAATGACAATACAAAGGAAATTATTATTATTATTATTATTATTATTATTATATTTTCTAAACACAACAAATTTATTCACAGACAACAGGTAAAAAATGTTTGGCATTGAAAGTGTAACCTGGTTTATTTTAACAGTTAAGTAGTTGCAGTTTTACACCTGAACCAATTCACCACGCTATATAAACTCCACACTGCCCTCTAGAGGAGAGATCTTTTGTTTTGCATTTATTTAAAAACATCATCGCTTTTTAAAGAAATGACCTACAGACTAAATTCTTCTTTGACACAGTCAGAAATTCCTGAATCTGGGTCACAAGCCTATATTTGACATGTCTGGCTTACACCATACTTATTTGTGTATAAAATATTTTTTTGATCCTAAAGATATCCGTTAAGGTTTGTTAGTTTTTTCAGTGGTAAATTATCATATTTTAGCAATGATTGATCAGTTGAAAAATACCGCAGACCGCATTTGCTCAACATTGGATGCAACAGGAATTGAAATTAGATCGTTGCAGTGGGAGCACCGTTAGCAAAAGGCATCACGATTTATCTCATCAATACTTATTTTTTACTCACGGTATCATAGTCTTAACTTTATCTTTAACGCGCATGTAATTGGTCATTGTACAATATAATTTTGGCTGTACTCATTCCAATCATGCTCTATTATAGGGGTGGCGAACAAGATTGACACAAAGAGCCGAAATTTTTAACTGTGAGAGTCAAAGGGCCACACCACGCTGACCTGCCAACACACACAATTAAAAACATTATTTCCCATAACACACAACTCTCCTTACAACACAACAAGTATTGTTCTTGTGTTGATTTCAAGGAAAGTGTCCACCCTCAATACGCACGGAAAAAAAACCTAAACATGAAACAAGGCAAAGAGCCACAGTATATAGAGAATATGATGAGGCAAAGAGCCACATTGTTATTGGCCAAGAGTCACATGAGGCTCTAGAGCCACGTGTTCGCCACCCCTGCTCTATTAGAATGTTGCACTGTAAAGCAATTGATGTGCCATAAAGCAGATATGTTTGAGAGAAATCAAAAACTGGACTGCAGGCTTATAGCACAAATTTAAACTTTTCATTTCTAACATGGCCCTGATTCCAAATATATACCTGTCAACCTCCACGGCTCCATGCCCAAACAAACTGACGTATTTTCCCGTACAAAATAATCGTACACCATTTTTTTCCTCTGAATGATGCATGATGGGAAATCCCCAGGCGGCAGACGCATGCGCACAGTAGCATCAAACCGCTCGCTTTGTTTGCAAAAAAAAAAAAAAAACGATACCGAGATCAACGCTTCCGCGGCGAACTCCTTTGACTTGATTGATTTGCCGTTTCGTGATAGTCGGTGTATATCGGATGGTACCCATCATTGACAAATTTGTGTTTTTCCGTACAGATTTCCTTGTACGTCGTACTTGAAATGCATAAAAACGTACTTTGTACAGCAAAACCGTACAAGTTGACAGGTACATACGGAAACATACAAATGTCTTTCCAAAGACACTCAAGTAATTTGTCACTACGCAGTCTTAGTTGATTATACATTTGTGTCTTCTCTTAAAAGGTGGCATTAAAAAGAAATATTCGCAACGTTACATTGTGCAACGTCACAACATTGTGCAACGTCACGCCGTAATGACACATTATGGGAGTAAGTTCAGCCAGAACAACATTGTACAACAATTGACAAGTCATGTGCGCCTTCAAAGCAAAAAAGTTGAGACAACAAGGTACCGTGAGTAGAAAAATAGAGTGAAGATGAGATTAAAATCTAACGCCCTTTCCCATGTCATCTAGATCTCTTTGGTCTAGGGATAACACCGTGGATTTAGGCTTTTTTTTATTATTGTTATCTTCATTATTAATAATGTGATTACTGGACCAGGCCACGAAAATATTGTCAGACATTAAACCTGTCCGTGGCACATAAAAGGTTGCTGACCACTGACGTAAAGAGTGTGAATGTGCCGTTAGGTGATGTGGAGATAGCTCAAACTGGCAGAAGGGACCAAAATGGGATAAAAAATGAAAATGACGATAGGAGAAAACACGGTATGTAAATTCATCTCTCTAAATCAAATCTGTGATTATTAATGGGCAGCGCCATATTCTACATTCAACCCCCCCATTTTTGGGTCAACAATCTTCTTTGTCCATTCAAAAAGGTCACTTCTTTGCAATGTAATAATCAACCAGGTCAAATATAACCCAAAACAGGGTAAAGAAAATAGGCTGATTTATTACTTGGATCAATTTGTTCCAACTATCTGTGTTGTTTTGTCCAAAATGACTCAATGTCCACCTAATTATCCACCATATGCCTGCTACAGGTGCCCAAAAAACTAAAAAAAAGGCTGGGCAAAAAACCCCCCAAAAAACGAGATGTTAAATGGTGAGTTTTGAACACTTTGATTCTCTTTAGTATGTATTTTTTTGTGCGCTTTTTAGCTCTAGTTTTCAGTAGCACTGCAGCAATCAGTGCCATCTAGTGGTCAAATAATACACACTGTCCCTTTAACAAAACAAACCAATTTGGGGGGAGTTATGGAAAACAACTAAAAATGTTATTTTTTGCTTATTACTTAAAAGAAAAAAAAACTAAACAACACCCGTGTGTTTCTTTTCTCAAAACAACCCAAAAAGTTGAGTCGAATTAAGCCAAGTAAAAATCAGTCCACCCTTGACCCAAATTGGGTTATCTATTTACCTCACTGTTTTTAGCGTGTGCTATTTGGATTGATCTCCCAAAAAACATTCACTAACTGACACATGCGCTATTGTACTTAAATGCAAAAGGCATTGCTTATGTACAATGGCACTGTTACTACTAACCAGGATAAAGACGAAGCTTGGATCATTGGTTGATCTGGCAATTCCTTGAACTTTAAAGTGGTCAAAATTGAATATGATGCTGCCTATTAGTTTTCACATGGTACGCTGCCCTTGGCAAAACTGAGCTGCAGATTTCCCTACATGCCCTTTGCCCGGCTCATGTACCTTAACGTGCTAAGCCGTGTATGAATTAAACTTGGGCTGCCGCATTTTTAATCAACCTTGATGGCTAATCCTGCTAGGCCAAATCTGTGTTTACTCAAGGTCTTATTCAAAAAGTAATCTTTCATAAAATATCACAGGTTATCTTCCACTAAAATCCTTGGAGTTAGTGTTAGACAGGAAATATATATTTTGAATAAATATGAAATTACCAAGCTTAAATACCATTATTTTGAGTTTGGAGGCAATTGGTTGTTGTATCTGAATGTTTAAGGTCATTAATATATAAAATGTATGATCCAAATAGAATAATTTGCTCCATCACTTCAGTTACAAAAAACAGGAATCAAAAAAGTAGTAAAATAATAACAAAAAAACAATACATAATGTGTAATATTATAAAACAACACACCCCCAAAAAATTTTAAATATTATATTATTTTTTTACTAATTTACTATAATTTTTCCGCAATATTCTTTAACTGGTTGGTGGAGCAAATCATTCTAGCTGGTGAAATAAGAAAAGTAACCATTTTGCTAACTACATATTGCGTTCTGTTGGCATATGGTCTTGCTCATTATTTTGATAATCAAGATTTCAATTTATATTTCTATATTTTTATATTATCGTAACAGGAACTTCGACAGTGCGGAGGTGTGTTCACAATAGATAAGTTCCAGTTAAAATAGGAACCATATATTACATTAGAAAATAATAATTAAGAATATACTAAAATAATACTAGGATGAACAAAATGATCTGCCAACAGAATAAGAATGAGAACAAGAATTTCTCATTTTTGTTACCTGCCTTTTTTCAGTGTTACTCCAACAATGTAATGGAAGTCATTCTCTGCAACACGTGGATTGTGTTGTTCATTTTTATGTAAAAAAAATTAAACCATCCATTTACATTTTATATGCTTTTTGAAGTAAATATGAACCAATTTGTGTGCTACTTACAAATGGTGAAATAGTGACATTTCTGACATCAAAAGTCTCACCGATTGTCATTCCCAAGAGTAGCAGCATTCAAAATTGGTTGCTCATGCAAGTCATTCAGCTTCCTTTGCTGTAGCTGTATTTGCTTGCAGGGTTTGCATGGGTTTTGCACGAATGTTGGGGTATGTCAAATTGCCTGTGTAACATTTGATACTAACTAACCACAATCGTTTTCATTGAGGAACCTAACCCCCCCAAAAAAACTAATCCAACGTCACCATTTTGCATGCCAAACCAATCTTCACTCGCAGGTGTGCTATTCAAAACAAATACTAATCAGAAATGAGTAATCCATCCACTAGATTTAAGCCAATCAGACTTTTCCTTTCAGGATTGGACGCATGCGCCCGCGGGCATAATTGCCAGCAGGTCTGTGTCAATGACAGAAACTCTTACAGTTGTCAGTGTTGGGCTGGCTATGCATTGAACGCAGACAAGAGGACATGTTCACGTAAGAATCTTAATCTGTAAATGTCTTTGCTTTATCATAGCTTGTATTTTCCAAGACTTAAAATCTGATTCAATATCTTCAGGTGTGGACGCGTGTTCCCTTGGGCACGATTGCCAACATATTTGTGTCAACAGTGGTGACTCTTATGTCTGCAAATGCGCAATCGGCTACGTCCTCAACGCAGACCAAAAAACATGTTCACGTATGTACCTATGTTTTATATGACCCAAATTTCTGGTAAGTGCAGCTGCGGTGTAAAATGTTTTACCGTTAACACAGTCAGATTTTAGTAGTATTTCTATAGTATTTTTAAAGTATTACTGTAATTTAGTTTGTCGTATTTCCATAGGACCTTTGTTGTAGTATACCTGTAGTACTTTAGTAGTATTTCTGTTGTAATATTTCTGTAGCAGAAATTTTGTAGTATACTATTACTGTAGTGCTATTTTTGTAGTAATTCCGTAGAAATATTTACATTCTAGTATCTTTATAAGAACTATTCCATATTTTTTACCATTACTGTAGGTGATTTTTTTTGGTAGTATTTCTGTAATAGTATTTCTGTATCATACTATTACTGTAGGAGTATTTTTGTAGTATTTCTATGGTACTTTTTTCTTTTCAGAAGAAAACCAGGATAATAGGTCCCTGATTTGAAGCACTAAATTTAATACTTAGTTTGGTTGTAAATTTGTAGTAAATTTGTTGTATTTTTGCCAACTAGCTCGATTAGTTACACCATTGGTCCAGTTCACAAGCTTTTTATACATTTATCAACACCCAACCCACCACATTCCATTTGAACAACCCCACCTTGATGCATTTACGGAACAATGGTGACAAGATGAGCCGTTGGGTCCTTAGTTTTAAATAACACCGCCTTTTGGCTGTCTGCTGGCTATTCTGGAGGGGTGAGAAAATTCCTTTGACTTCTAGTGTTAATTTTGTTTATTTAATTCATGTACCAACTCCTAAAGGTGGAAACATTCTGGGCTTGGTCCTTACCCAAGGCATGGCAGTCTCAAATGTGGTGGTGTTACTGTATATAACCGCTATTGCCGATCATTACTTAGTTACGTTTGAGGTGCTCTCTAAATGTTATTTTGTTGACAAAAAATAGGGGTTTAACAGCCACAATATCTACCCCTCAACATTGTCCTATTGGCTGGATCTTTTGCCTATTGGCTCTCTTGCAAATGATTTCATTCTGCTGTGGTCAGTGTCCTTGATTCTGTGGCACCCCTAAGCTTGAGGTTTTCTGTCAGACGTGATGTGACAGCTTGCTAAATTATAAAGGTGCTCTTGCCTCTGCATCTTATTTGGCTAAGGTTGCTGCTGGATATAAAAATAACCCCAACTACTTATTTGACAAGGTAGCGGCTCTTGCCCAACAGCAAGTTACCTCAGATAGCTCTACCCATTCAGTTCATGACTTTTTGGTCTTCTTTAATAAAAGATTCTTTCAGGAAGAGATGTGTAACAACGATCGTGTAAATATGTCAAATATTTGGAAGTTGTATGATATGCCAGGGATGGAAACGTATGGGTGATTTACCTCCCCCCTTTATTATCTTACTGAGTTGGTAAGAACAGACGCTTCCCCACCTACAAACGAGTTGGGTTCCGAACGATCGTTCGTAAATAGAATTTGTTCGTAAGTTGCTTCAGTGCAATATTTTGTATCTAAGGCTTGTATAAGTAACCCGTATTGTACTAAAAACATTTAATAAAATAATATGCTCTATAAATATAAACGAAGTGAAGTTTTACTTACTTTTGGGACTTGCGCTTCCAGAGGTCCTTCTCTGTGGTAGAGTGTGGACAAAAATGAGTGATCCAACCATTTTCTCAACCGCATCAAACTTTCTCATTCCACTTTTGTTTCAAAAGAAACGGATCGCCTCTTCATTACACTCTACACCAACCATATTGAATGGATGCACAAGATATTGAACAATAAAAACGTCAAAGCTCTTAACGCGCTAACGATACAATACGCGTTGATATGATTACACACGAAACAGGAAGTAGAAGCCCGATTTCTTCTTCGTTTTGGATGCTGTTTACTACAGTACCGTCCTCTACAATCGCAATGATCGCAGTAAGGCTTTAGGGCTAGGACCTTAGCTTGGCCTTTTGGCTGAGAGTAAGTGTCCCGGCTCCTAGGCTCTGTAGCGTATTATGAACTGACCGATAACGGATAATGGATAATGAATAACGAAGATAGAACAATAACCCTTAAAAACCCCTACTCGGAAAAAGGTGCACACAAATGCATAATTTAAGTTACAGCAATGTCCGGATACTTTTCGGCATCCCGTATCTGTCGGACTCCGTAAGGGAATGTACGTCGAATGTCCGTAAGTCTGAGGCATCTGTACAGCCAAACAGACTTATTGTTAACATGTCGCTCTTCTCTAGTATTGTTCCAGCGGCTTTTAAGTAAGCAGTTATTAAAACTACGCTTGACCTGACTAATGGCCACATAACATTAAAAATATTTGGAAATCTGGTTGACATATCTGTCTAGGTTCAGATCCGTGTGCTTCAGGACACGAATGCCAGCACATTTGTATCGACATGGGTGACTCTTACATCTGCAAATGTCATGCTGGATATACACTGAATGGAGACAAAAGAACATGCTCACGTAAGAACTATTTGCTTTTGACTTTCAAGTGTGTCTACAATTGAGAATGTATCCTGTCAGAAAACTGCTGCAAGTCGTCATCAAACTTTATTGACACCTATCTTTTGCTGAAACAAATGTAAAAGTTAAAGCACTGCCCTCGTACACTTAGAGCAGAGGTGGAAGTCTTTTGAATCTTTGTCCAACTTTGGTTGAATGTTTTTTTTTTTTGAAAGGAAGAAAAAATACAAATTACACTGTCCCAGTAATTGAGTCAGGTTTCGATTTGCATATTATTCTTGGTGATGATTTGTGGTATTTTTTTATTATAAAGTGCTGTTTAAGTTTTTTTAATACGTTGGATGTACATTGAAATTTCCAGTTACAAACCCGTGGTAAACTAAGAAATACAAATGATTAACTTAACAAGTTGAACTTTCTTCTTTCACATCTTAAAAATGTTGCTCACTTTGTTTACAGTTTTTTTAAAAAAAAGAACCATAATTTGTAAAACAATCCGTCAAAAGACTTCTTCAAAATAATATGTAAATTAAGAAAGATAAGATTTTTTAAGAATGGTCCAAATGATCTGCCATTATCTTTTTAATTATGTTTTAAAAATGAATCTTATAATTACTTTTAAAATGAGAAAAATGTCTAAAACAAAACATTGTTTTTGCATTAATCTCTTTATTTTTCTTATTTCTTTCAAAATAAAATCTTAAAATATATGTTAAAAAAAATGCTAATTATTTTAAAATGAACACAATTACTGCCATTTGCTTTTTATTCTCCTATTTCATTAAATAAATAATGAATAATGAAATACATTAAAAAATAAAATATAAATACAGCTATTTTCGCATCTGATCATTTTTTAATTTTGAGTATTATTTTACTTATTTTGCTATATATTTTTTGATTAATTGTTATAATATTGTTAAATGAGAAAAAATATTAAATAGTCGAATCAAGTCACATTTTTTTGTTCAGCCATTAATCACAGAATGTCTCAAAAGACTGCACATGCCACAATTACACCATCCCCTGATCTGATAGACATGTGGGCAACGAAAAACTCAAAACCTCAACAAGAGAAAAATAAGAAACCTTGTGAAGGGGCACAAAACTTTAAAGGAGTAAAAATATTATCTAATGGAGATTTTTTTCCATTCATATGCATGTCAATTTTGCTCTCTCTCAGTTGTAATTTTCTGAATTTTTTAGCTGACACTGCTTTTATCCGTATAAAAAAAAGCTTGAAAATGCAACTTTCATCTCCTGCTGATATTGGTTGGAAAGCATGGATTAAATCGTTCACAGTGGTAAGCATTTTATTCCCTCCATTTTTCTAAACTAATCATACTCCTCTATGATGCAGGTGTAGAACCATGTGCCCGAGGTAACGACTGCCAGCACATTTGTGTCAACAACGGAAACTCTTACTACTGCAGATGTCACGCGGGATACATACTGAACCCGGATCAGAAAACATGTTCACGTAAGAAACTGAACAAACTCAAACTTATCTCAAGAGGAGCGTTAGAGTTTCTGACAAGTTTGATCTTTTCAGGTCCAGACGCGTGCGCTCTCGGACACAACTGCCAGCATACTTGCGTCAACAGCGGAGATTCGTACATTTGCAAGTGTCACGCGGGTTACGTTTTGAATGCGGACAAGAGAACATGCTCACGTAGGAAACTCGAGACTGTCACTTATTTGATTTCCTTCACTTGGTGCTTGAGTTCCTTCAGAACCTACCACGTCTCTTTTTTTTAGGTCCAGATGCTTGCGCTCTTGGACACAACTGCCAGCATACTTGCGTAAACAGTGGAGATTCTTACATCTGCAAGTGTCACGCGGGTTACATTTTGAATGCAGATCGGAGAACGTGTTCACGTAAGAATATTGACACTGTCACACTCAGATGAAATTCTACAGTAAAAGTTTATAAAGTTTAAACTTTAGTAGACTCTTAAATTAAGGCGAAAATACATCAATGGATTTTGAAGGAGGCGGCATGGCAGCTGAGTGGTTAGCGCCTACCTGGCACAGTTCTGAAGTCATGGGATCAAATCTAGCTACCAGCCTTCCTGTGCAGAGTTCGCATGTTCTCCCCGTGCTTGCGCGGGTTTCCTCTGGATACACCGGTTTCCACCCACATTTCATTTCTGTCAGGTTAATTGGTCGGTCCGAATTGTCCCTAGGTGTGAATTAGCGAATGAGTTGCCTGTCTCCATGTGCCCAGCGACTGTCTAGCAACCAGTTCAGGGTACCCCCTGCCTACTGCCTGAAGATAGCTGGGATGGGCTCCAGTACCCCTGATGGATGGATTTTGACAGAAGACTGGGAGAAGTGCTCACACATAAAAAAACATCCATACCCTCTTAAAACTACCCTCCCAACCCCCTCTTTTTTAATTAAATCTTGAAGGTTACAAAAACATATCAGCCCTGAATGGTGTGTGAATCAGAGAAAGGAAACATGAATGCCGATAGCAACAATGATGCAATAGTCAAAACAGCAAACAACTAATAAGGAACTGGCATCCCATGAATTCTCCTTTGCGCTCGTCCAATAGTAGCTTCGGACGCTGATTGGCTACCTGTCACCTTTTATACCCCCGTCTTCCCTTCACCTGTTGTCAGTCCGTCTGCGAACGTCAGCTTACACTAGGCAAGCTTTTTAACCCCGACTCTCTCCTGTTATGATTCCCGTCTGTTTCCCGGCTCCGACCCCTTTTCTAATCTCAACTACGATTTTGCTCCCCCGCCCCGGCTACTGATCTGTTTTTTCCGCTCTCGACTGCGCCATCGCTCGTCACGGAAATACCACTTCCGCGTTTAAGCAACCTGCTTCCCCGCGACCAGCGATCTACGGATCGTGTGTACTATCCTTTTCTTCTTCCCAATAAAACTAAGAGAAATGCACGCAAGTGGGTCCTGTCTCCATTCTGGTCCTGACAATAACAACCTAAATTAGGTCATTTTTGGTACGTCTTGTTTCAGGTCCAGATGCGTGCGCTCTTGGACACAACTGCCAGCATATTTGCGTCAACAGCGGGGATTCCTACATTTGCAAGTGTCATGCAGGATATATTTTGAATTCAGACAGAAGAACGTGTTCTCGTAAGAAACTGAACATTGTCATACATTTGCTTTCCACAACCGGGCACTTGGGATCCTAAAATGTTTGCGGGTCTCGTTCCAGGTCCGGACGCATGCGCTCTCGGACACAACTGCCAGCATACTTGTGTCAACAGTGGAGATTCGTACATTTGCAAGTGCCGTGCTGGATATATCCTCAATGCAGATCGAAGATCGTGCTCACGTGAGAATGTTTCCTTTCTTAATCAAAAATCAAAATGCATTTGTAAAGCCCCTTTCAGGCAATTAACTAAACTCAAGGTGCTGTGTACAAACATTTAGTGTACAACCACATTCACGGTTCGCCACCCAACAACCAGGAACGGCAAATGTGAAGACACATACAAGGGTAAAAATAAAATAAAAACAAAGTTAGTAATAGTAGAAAAAAATAATTAGATAAATAAAATGATGGCAAGGCACAGACTAGCCATGTGAAAGGGACCTGAGGTAGGCTCATCTATACAGATAGGGATGTCAGCAGATTTCTAGTGGGCTAACCACATCCGAGGAAAACCTGAAATTAAGAAAAAAATAAAATGTAAAGAAGTGGAAAAAGAAAGTAATATACATTACAGTGAAAATAATCAAACTAACTAAGACCATTTAAAAGCCATACTAAAGAAGTGGGTCTTGAGCCTCCTCTTTGGAAATGTAATTGTCACTGCAGATCTGCTGTTCTCTGGCAGACCGTTCCTTAGGCAAGAACTAAAATGGATGAATGCAGTTATTTATTGTGAATGTATCTTAACCAAGGCATTTAAAAAAACAAAAACAAAAAAAAACCATGCAGTTAAGTGCCCTCTACACATCTGAGTAATGGCGAATTTTCAACCATTACCAATAGACAAATATTCACTTTTTATTTGTCTCACATTTACATTTGGATATACCTCAAAGGCTTATAAATGTAGTAGGGATGTTTATTGCTGAAAATCAACATAAACACTGGAGTAAAATTCTTGCGTAGATGAAAGAAAACACACATTTGTTACTGGATATATCTGAATTTGACTGTCTGATACTCTAAGACAGGGGTGTCAAACTCCTTTTCAGCTCTTTGGCCTCATCGTCAAAAAAATTAATGACATAAAAAGTGAGCCTGACCTGTAGGGCTTGGAATCTTTATGAAGGTCACATTTAAAAATTAGTATGATTCTGATGTAATATTTGTTTATAAAACGTTTATTGATGTTTTTTTTAATTCAGAACATTTTTTTCCTCCACTAACATTTAATAACTTGTCACAGTCACAGTCACATCACGGGTCACGGTTCCCTTGATCACCTGGGTTGTCGGGGCACCACTTTCTGTGGTGTGTCTTGGGCAAGTCCAGGCCAGGGGCGCCCATTCCTCTCAAGGCGTTTTTTGGGGTTGCGGTTTGTTCCCCCAAATGAAAACAGTAAATTAGGATATTAAAAAAATTGTGATCTTGTATCTTTACAGTGACTTAGTTCATCACTAGAAAAAAAATGAACGTGTGTAATTTCCTGCAGCACACGGGACAGTTGCATGGCTTGGTACGTATACTGGTTAAAAAATACAGGTTTATTACATTGATCCAAATCAACAAGTATATAAAATGATGTTTGAAAGATTAGATGTTTCAGAGACTTTTCTCCTCCTAAAAAGGCACTGGTTGTGTCCATTCAATGTCTTTAGTGTTCATTAACTGCATTTGTAAAAAAAAATAGCAAAACAACAGTTGTATTTATTTTCACTATGGTTTATTAAACTCAAGCAAACTCAAGGAACCTGGAAAATCTCAGCTCATGTTTTTCTTGTGCTGCTCCCAGCATTATCTCATAGGCCGGATCCATTGTCAAGCTTGATCTGGCCTGCAGGATGTATGCATGACACCCCTTCTCTAATATTTGGTGCATTTACAGCATCAAACAGGAACTTTTCAAATGTTGGGAGCTTTAGCATCTTTTAGTTGTTATCCAATGTGCAGTTAACCCTTGTTTATCTCAGGGGTTACAGTCTAAAAAGGAACCCGTGATATTCGAAATCTGTGAGGTAGACACCTTTATTTTTTTAAGTACAAGTATCATACAATTAAATATGGTATTATACATTGTAAGCAAAGAGCAAAGCCTTTTTACAAGCCTAAGCATTTGTTTAACAAATAAAAGTCCACTAAACTGTACCTGTAGAGATTTAAAAAAAATAATAATAATAATTTTTTTTAACAATACCTACGCTCTTACGAACTGTTTAGCCAATCAGAAGACAATGGATGATTTATGACATAGCGAGACCGTGAAAGGTGAACCGCGTTATAGCATTACTATATTGTCTAATCCAAAAAGTTACATCAGCGGCAATATTGTGAACACTTTGAACAGTGTTTGTCTTTTTACATTCTGCAGTTAAGAAGAAGTGAGCAGTTGTCTGTGGCCACGACTGCAATGTCCCAACGTCAAGCACACATCGCTAAGAGTCATTTATGGATATTCGTCCATAAATGAGTGAAAACTCTTTTTTTCGTGTGACTTTTTGAAGGAAGCTTGGTTCAGTTAAATATTTGAAAATGTTTTTTCTGCTGATTTCTTACAAATTTGGAGTTCCTAACCGGATGGACGTGAATGTGGCTTACCGAATCAATCAAAATGACTATTTCTGATTATTCCTGATTTGTCACCTGAATTTTATCTGCAGGGGCTTAAAAAAAGACTGGGTTGTGTCATCTGTGTCTCTATTAACATTAATATAAAGGTTTAACTGCTCAAATGTTTTAAATTGTTTCAGAGGAAATGAGAGGGGAACTCACGCAAGACTCCTGCAAGTGTGAAGCCCAGATCCTGTTTCAGAGGAAAGTGCAGTCGACTATTCAAGAGATGACCAGAAAACATATCCTTTTTTTTTTATCGTAAATGGGACTCGAGTTTTGTTGTGTATCTCCAAAGCAGCTCTCGTTCGTTCTTTCTTAACTGTTAATCCACTCAATGAACTTTCAGACCGAGTGAACCAGATTGAGGACCAGCAGCAGTATTAGAGGCAGAGATGATATCACAAGACCTGTGCAGAATCTTCCAAGTTTTATCATTTTGTAACTTTTTAATGGAGCGCTTCTAATTAATAAAACAAATGTCAGACACTAATAGCACTTTGGTTTTATATTAAAACCCTGATATATTTGCATTCAAAACATTTATATATGTAGTCATTTAGTTTCATTTATTCATTGTTTTGAGTGTGTATTTTCTCAGTTTCAAATCAATGAACGCAAAACTGGGATTGTTTTAGCAAAAAGATGATTGTGCTATACAGCAGATTTTATTTAAGTCATATGGAGTTGGCCTGTTGTATAGTGCACTATTTGGAACAGTTCTCAACTTCGTAATGGATTTCAGAAAACACTGGTTCTATTTGGGGCTGGTGTCGCAAATATAATATTTGAGAGAGGGGCTGACTATTTATTTTTTATCAGCCATGTGCAATTTTCATGTAACCAACTAAAGCGCTCAGTCTAAGTACTGTATTTTCTCCTCATGTTTGGTTAGGATGTGAAGAATGTGTACTGATTCTGTGTAAACTCATGCTGTATAAGAAAATTGTCATTGACTGTCTTTTATGTTTATGTTGGACACAATATTGGTGCTTGCCAAATAAATATTCTAAAAGTGAAAGAATGTATCTTGTGCTTTTTACGCCTTGTCAACTCAATTAACAAATTAAATCTCCGAACACAACAGGGAGTGCAGCTACTCAATAGAGTTGTACAAAATAATTTAAAATAGGGGGTAAAGTTAATCTTTACTTCTCACAGGCATGAAAATCGTTCACCGGTAGGAACAATTCACCGTTTTGTAGCCAAAAAGGGTGACCAACGCGAACTGTATGGATCCGTGGAGAAAATATTTTGAGTTGGGGAGAGGGGTATTGTGGGATTTCCCAGTGAATGGGGCATTTTTCGGTTGTGCATTTTAATTAAAATCAGTGTAGTTTGTACAGGCAAGATTACTGTATTTATCCTTGTGTAACGTGCATTAGATTTTCTCATTATCACACTATTTTTAATTGCGGTACCCGAGACGAATGTTAGACGATGGAGAAAACAGAAAGTCGTCCTGAAATATATATATATAATATATGTTAGTATTGTGTTCATGGTTGCCAACAAATTATTTGAATCATGGCTGCATGTATTCAACAATGTTTGTCACTTTAAGTGCTTAGTTTGAGCTGAGAAAAAGTCAAACAAAATTTCATACCAATCTCATCTCATCTCATTAGCTTCACCGCTTATCCTCAGTAGGGTCGGGGGGTCCTGGAGCCCATCCCAGCCATCATCGGGCAGTGGGCAGGGGACACCCTGAACTGGTTGCCAGCCAATCGCAGGGCACACAGGAACAGACAACTCGCTCGCTTATTCACACCTAGGGACAATTTGGACCGGCCAATTCACCTGAAATGCATGATTTTTGGAATGTGGGAGGAAACCGGAGTGCCCGGAGGAAACCCACACAAGCACGGGGAGAACATACAAACCCCGCACAGTAAGTCTGGTAGCTGGATTTGAACCCACACAGGAGGTTCCCAAGACCTTAGAACTGCGCACACGCGCTAACCACTGTCCCGCCGTGTGCCTATTTCATTCTAATATTTAATTTAAAAAAAAATGGGGTTGCACGTTATACACAGATAAATAAAGTATTTTCTCCTCACCCTTCTCACCTTTTTAAGCCCTGACACATTTTCATGCCTAATCTCAAAATTCTGGCAAATTTTACGCACAATATTTGAGGTTCTGAATCAGTTGGATAAGTAAAGAGATGTATAAACAATTGAAATGAAGTAAATATTTGTTATTGTCTTTTTTGTTTAGAATTTAACTAGTTAACAGTCACGTAAATGCAATATGAAAATTGTTTTTTTAACGGGAAAAAAAATGCTCATATGAAGGCAATGCAGTGCAAAACTACATAAAACTACAAATACCATAAACCCAACACTCGGTGTACAGTTGCCACGGGCGACTGTATGGGCTTCCTTCTCAATGCTACGCCCAGGATAAAACGACAAAAACAGTTGAGTTGGAACTTTTTTAACACGTTTGCTATTACGTCATAAGTTTTATCGTAACTATTGGTCAGATTTTTGCCTTTGTTCAACGTAAACGCTCATTTATTTGCAGCTCGTCGTCTTAGCTTAGCTTAGCTAGGTAAATGGTGAAATTCCATAAATAGCGTATCCAACTAACTCCTTTTAGCCATTCTAAAAGATGAATACTTCAATATTGTGCAGTATCTTTTGTGGGGTATTTCTGACTGAACGATTAGCAGTCATTGTCATTTTTATCAACATGTGTATCATTTTTCTCTTTTGCTAAACTAGCAGCTAATTCTAGTGGACATGAGTATCCTAAATACTACATATTTTGCTTTTAAAAGCTCGATTCAACTTGCGTGATATTACATAAACATGGAACAACTTTATGGTGTAGTACAATTGAGTTCTGGACTACTGCAAAAGTCAGCTGCTACAATAAAAATGCTCAATCACTACAATTTTCGAATTAATAATTCATGATAATCATGATTACCTATGCGGAGCAGCCCTTGGTGTTGGATTTGCTATATCGGTCAAGTAGCCATAAAGTTGAATCTAGTAAGTAAACTGTGTCACATTTTATGTTTAATTTGATTGCTGCTGACATTTCTCTTTTGTTTAAATATACGTTTATTCCTTGATTTCCACACACTAGATCTAAAGTGGCTTCAAGGATACCATGTTTATTTACCTCAGCAAGAAGGTGAGCAGAGCGCCATACTAAGTGAACCTTATACTCTTCGTTGAACAAATAAAACTCTGTACTTTCTAATATTATAGATTGCAATCCCCAACAGTATTTACTTGAAATGTGTCTCTTGGAACAAAGACCAGGGCTTCATTGCTTGTGGAGGAAACGAAGGCCTCCTGAAAGTGCTCAAACTTGAAACTCAGACAGGTACATTTTTTACATTTTAAAGTCTTTTTTTGCACTGTCTCCTAAACTTTGATAATGTTCTTGTACATAATGTATTATTGAGGTTCGGAAATTACGGATCCTTGAAAAGTCTTAAAAGGTATCAGATTAATTATTCATAATATAAGGCCTTAATTGGCATTAAAATGTCTTGAATCCAATTTCCGAAAGTCTCACAAATGTGAACCCATAAATATGATTTATATTTGTTTGAACAAAAATTATTTAACAACATTTATAAATTGTCTTTAACCCTAACTCATATTTTCAATAATTCCCCGATTTACTTTAATGGCAACATGGCGCGACCACAATAACGGAAGAAACAGTGATGTTGTTTTAGTCAGGCATTTCAGAGCAGACTCGTGTCATAGGTTTACCCACAATACACATAGCAACTTTGGACAGAGATGTTTACTTACGACCTTGGGAAAGTGTAAATTTACTGAGAAGTGGCTGTCTGATGCACTTTTTTTGCTATGGCTAAAAGCTGTGCCAGGTAATGTGTACAAGGCATGATGTATTCTGTGCAAAAAATACATAGACATTTGTTTCATTTTTTTTGTCAATTTGGACTTACCTTTTAATGCCTTTTGGATAAAATGTATTTAAAATTCTTTACTTTACCTTGCCTTAAGCTGTAGTAATTCTAATTACACTGTAATGACTGTGTTTGTTAGTTTTTGGTTTTTATTCTGGCACATTTTAAAATGACACCAGTGAATGAATCACATAAAGAAACAACAACATATTTGCACACAAATGGCTGTACAATACAAAAATATAATACATTATCATGTGCCCAAAGGGGCAAGCTGAAGAAACTTTTAAGTGCCTACCTATTTTACATTATTCTTGCAGGAAAAACACATTTTACTGTACACTTAAATTATACAAAACCAGCACATTAGAACTTCATCAGACATAGATAGATCCTGAATTGTGATCACTGCCTGAGGTGCTACAAATGTATGATGTATATGGGCCACAGCATGTAACTTTGCAAAAGCAAAGAGGATCCATGGCAAATTATTTTGCTCATTTTTTTTTCAGATATTTTTTGTATTTTACAATATTTTTTAGCTTGGTTTTCAAGCAAAATAAGAATAATAATACCAAAAATATGCAAAGCTGTTTATTACAGCATATGGTCAAAATGCTTAAAAACTTTAAAAGTCTTTGACTCAGAAATATAATATTTAAAACTATCTCCCCCAAACAGCCAATTCAACATATCAATTTTAATTGCAAATACATAATTTTTTTTCTACAGAACAATATTTGGACTTTTGGCTGTGCTTTATACCCACCGGCTCACTAACTTTAGAGGATGAGCTCCAGCACGCCCGCGAACCTACTGAGGATAAGCGGTGGATATAATGGATGAATGGACCGTTCCAATCTTTGATTTTAATGCGCTGTTAGAGGTTTTCAAAGTAATGCAATGAAATGAATACAAATGTACAATACTCATGATCTCATCTCATTAGCTGCACCGCTTATCCTCAGTAGGGTCGCGGGGGTGCTGGAGCCCATCCCAGCAAGCAGTGGGCAGGGGACACCCTGAACTGGTAGCCAGCCAATCACAGGGCACACAGGGACAGACAACCCGTTCGCTCATTCACACCTAGGGACAATTTGGACTGGCCAATCCACCTGAAATGCATGTCTTTGGAATGTGGGAGGAAACCGGAGTGCCCGGAGGAAACCCACGCAAGCACGGGGAGAACATACAAACTCCACACAAGTTGCTGGATTTGAACCCACACAGGAGGTTCCCAAGACCTAAGAACTGTGCCGCACACGAGCTAACCACTGCGCCGCCGTGCTGCATGCATGTTCCCTGTGATTTGGATTGTTTTCTCTTAAAAATATTAAATATTAAAAAATATGAATTAAAATAGTAGGACTCAAAATTTTGTACAAGATTTAAGATTTGTTATTTATTCATCTGTTCATTTATTTATTTATTGTATGTGAGATATGTTTCAGTTCCACAGACAGTATAAAAATGGATGGTTAAATTTTTCTTTTGAATATTTAACAAAAATGTCATAGTGCTCATACAAAGAATCCTACTAGAGAATCTTTCATTAGGACCAGACCGTTGGAAAAGCCGGTTTGATTTTCAGCTTAAAACTCACATTTGACATGCGTTTTTTGGGGGGGTATTGAGACTGTTGTGTAAGATCCATGTGAAGGAGATTTTAGATTTTGCAAAACCATAGTTCACACGGTGTTTCAAGAAATCTTTTTTAACTCACCAAAAGCCTTTCAGTGCTTTCCTGGTCTCTTTGAATCAGTCCCTGTAAGTAGAACTGGTACCGCCTGGTCCAGTGCAATTAAAGAGACTCTTAAGATTGAGGAAATTCTTTTGTTCAAACCTCTGGTTCTGAATCTACTTCTTTTTCACATTTTTATTTTCAGATGACGCCAAACTTAAAGGACTTGCCGCGCCTAGCAATTTGTCAATGAACCAGACATTGGGGGGCCACAGTGGTAAGTCAACATTCAACCTAATTGGCAATCAATTGGAGATCATATCGTGAGATGAAATAGGTCAAACATTAACACATTATAAGTTGCTGCTTATTTTCAGGTGCTGTACAAGTTGTCACATGGAATGAACAATATGAAAAACTGACAACAAGCGACCAGAATGGACTTATTATTGTTTGGATGCTCTACAAAGGTCCCTTCAGTTCTTTAGTTGATTATTGCATTGTAATGAATCCTCTTTTAGTAGTATTGTAATTTTCTTTTTAGGTGCATGGTACGAGGAAATGATCAATAACAGAAATAAATCAGTGGTGAGGAGCATGAGTTGGAATGCTGATGGTCAAAAGATCTGCATCGTGTACGAAGATGGGGCGGTCATCGTCGGCTCTGTAGATGGTAAATAATTAGATGATAGAAATGGCCGGGATTAGGACTGCTCAATCAATTTGAGGTTAATCCTTGGCTTTCCCTGATTGTAAAACTATAACAATTGAAGTTAAACGTTGTTTATCTAGTGTTCCTTGCAATGCGTGTAATAGGTTAATACTAAAAAGAATTACATTTACACACGTAACACATACTTGGTTTTAGAGAAACGCACTGCAGCATTAAATCCCAATTTGGCACTTGACAAGGATTTCTTTGTTCACATACTTGAGTGTGTTGTGTGAATGAATAAGAATTTGGATGAGGCTTTTTTTCTCCCCAAGGTAACCGGATTTGGGGAAAGGAGCTGAAGGGAAATCAGCTTGCACATGTGGCCTGGTCTCCAGACAGCAAGATCCTGCTCTTTGGCATGGCCAATGGAGAAGTGCAAATCTTTGATAACCACGGCAATTTCATAGTAAGTAAATATGCATAAACTAATACGTGAATTAAGAAAATGGAGGACACATAAAACAGAAACACGGTCATTTACCTGACAAGAATCTCAAATTGTGACTTGAGCACTCAGTGTTTTGAGTTTCTCAGTGTAGAGGTTGAAGGCTCTTATGTCATGTAGCCCTGTGAGTCCAGCCTATCAGTTAACACAAGAGGAAGAATAAATACATAGACCAATCATTGTATTGCATAGGAGTTCAGTTCTGTTGATATAGTCCAGGGGTCGGTACCTATTGCTTGTGCGCCATATATGGCTCTTTTCATGACATATGGCGGGGATATAATAGAACTTCTGCAATTTTTCAATATATTACTTCATGTAGAGCAGGCTGTTGCACATGTGAAGCTGAGACAATGCATAGAGATTGCTGGTTCGGTCCAGTCTATATAGGACACAATTTTAACTACAGTTTAGAGTCAAGGTTCACACCTACAGACACTGTTGTAGCTGTAATTTGCGATATAATATTTTATATGGAAGCTTATTAAACAATAGATGTTCATTGTTGAGACACTTTATGATGAAAATCCACAGAACAAGCTTTCACCCAAAACAAAGTTGTACCCAGAAACTCTAGCAAATAATATCGAGCAATTTGATTGGGTAGGTATAGGAATGGACGGAGCTATACAAAGTGAGTGTGCACTCTTTTTCCTTTGCCCAGTGCCGTCTGCACTGAAGGTAAATACGATGGTATTTGCAGTATTTAGTTACTTTTACAAAATAACTTTGTTGCACCTTGTTTTGAAACCATAATTTAAACAAGTCATTTTTATTTGTATAGCCCTAAATCACGAAGAGTCTCAAAGGGCTTCACAGATTATTACACTATATTACACAGACTATTTTTCAGAATATTATTATACATTCCCCTGCTCTGGGGTCAATGAGAAGAGTAGGTTATTCATATGCTATAGAGTAGAAGTGAGTTTTAAGCTTAGATTTAAACATTTCCACTGAGGTTGCAGATCGGATCTCAGGGGGAAAAGCATTCCACAGCACCCGTGCCCGGATGGAGAACGCTCTCGAACCAGCAGAACACTTCTTTGCTCTTGGGATCACCAGAAGACCGGCACTCTCAGAACGTAGGCTTCGGACTGGGACATAGGGGGAAATCAGATCTGAAAGATAAGAGGGAGCAAGTCCATGTATGATTTTGTATAATACTAAGAGAACCTTGAAATCACATCTAAGGCTCACAGGGAGCCAATGCAGCTTAGCCAAAATCGGTGTGATGTGATCGGACTTTTTTGTCCTAGTTAAAAGCCTCGCTGCGGCATTTTGTACCAGCTGAAGAGACTTGATTCTAGACTTCGGGAGACCAGGGAGTAGTGCATTACAGTAATCGAGACGGGAGGTAACAAACGCATGAATTATAATTTCCGCATCCGACTGAGACAGTATAGAACGAATTTTAGCAATGTTACGAAGATGGAAGAAAGCGGTTCTAGTAATTTTCTTTACATGCGTTTCAAAGGATAGATCAGGGTCAAATATGACACCTAAATTTTTGACTGAGTCACTCTGTGTGATGTGACATTTGTCAATGTTCACAGCAGTTTTTGAGAATAAGTCACGGCGTTTAGATGGACCAATGACTAACATTTCGGTCTTTTCAGAGTTAAGACGCAAGAAATTGAGTGACATGCACTCTTTTATCTCAATGAGGCAGGCCTCCAAATTTTTTTAGTTTAGTGTGGCAGATTCCTCCAGCGGAAGATATAGTTGAGTGTCGTCTGATAGATAGATAGATAGATAGATACTTTATTCATCCCCGAAGGGAAATTCACACGTAGCAGTGGAAACTGATATTGTACTTGCGAATAATATCACCTAATGCAAGCATGTAAATGCTGAAAAGAAGGGGGCCAAGCACTGAACCCTGCGGAACACCACAGGTAACATTAAAGGGCTCGGATGTCATTTCGCCATATTTAACACAGTGCGTCCTATCTGAGAGGTAGGATCTGAACCACGAGAGGACGGTTCCTGAGAGACCAATCCATTTTTCCAACCGTTCTAGTAGGAAATTGTGGTGCACTGTGTCAAAAGCAGCACTAAGTTCCAGCAGCAGCAAAAGTGATGAAGCGCCAGAATCCATTGCCAGTAGGAGATCATTTGTTACCTTGATCACAGCTGTCTCAGTAGAGTGGTTAGCCCTGAATCCTGATTGCATAGATTCAAAAAGGTTATTCTCGCATATGAAATCATTCAGCTGCTGTGCCACTACTTTTTCAAGTACTTTAGAAAGGAAAGGTAGTTTTGACACAGGTCTATAATTACATAAGATTTCTGGATCAAGGTTGGGTCGTTTAAGTGTGGGTTTAATAACGGCGGACTTAAAAGCTGCTGGAACTACACCTGAGGAGAGTGATATGTTTATAATATTTAGAACTGAAGGTCCAAGGACGCCAAAAAGACCTTTAATAAGTGAACCTGGGAGCGGGTCGAACTGGCAAGTTGTCGGTTTGACCGCATTCACCACCTGTTTGAGATCATCAAGTGACAGTTCACTAAAACTGGACAAATTCCCTGGACAGCCACCCTGTCGTGCATCTGTAGATTTCAGCCCTTTAATATGTGTGGTATTAATAATGTCTTTAGCAATTTCTTCCTGTATGCATTGAATCTTCTTGATAAAGAAGACCATTAAGTCATGAGCAGAGTGGGTCGAACAAGAATGGGCCTTAACACTCTAAAAACCTAATATAGTCAATTCTACCTAAAGTTGACAATGGTTGAACTTCTCTGCAGTGTTTTGATAGACCCACAACTAAAAAGGACAGAATTGTTTAAAAATCATCTAACAAGTTAAATTTGTTAGGTGTTGCCTAAATCACTCATGTGATAGTCCTACAAATTTCTTTAACACCAGACACATCCCCCCCATCTGCCTTGAGCGGAATTTGAACCCTGATTCTTGCATTCAAATTCAGTGTGACAATTGCTTATGTTTACAGGCAAAACCATGTGTCATTGAATTAAAAATAGCGAGTGACTTTAGCTTTTCAGCCTGCCCAAAGGAAATCTTCAACCCAATTAATTTCCTCAGGGTAAAAGTACCAGTAACCTTATTTACTAAAAGTCCCTAGTTCCTGGCGAGTGTGTCACGAAAAACAGCAGTTGTTACTGTGTATGATGACCATTGGATTTTGGCCTAACTACTCTAGACATCCATCCATTATCTGCACCACTTATCCTCAGTAGGGTCGCAGGGGTGCTCGAGCCAATCCCAGCCTATCCGGGTAGCGGGCAGGGGAGACCCCGAACTGGTTGCCAGCCCGTCGCGGGGCACACAGAGACAGACAACTCACTCGCTCATTCACACCTAGGGACAATTTGGACCAGCCAATTAACCTGACATGCCATGATTTTGGAATGTGGGAGGAAACCAAAGTGCCTGGAGGAAACCCACACAAGCATGGGGAGAACATGCAAACTCCACACTGGAAAGAGATCTCATGACCTCAGAACTGTGCAGCAGACACGCTAACCACTCACCCGCCGTGCTGCCCCTTTTAGCATGTAGCTATTTTAAATCGGGTTCAGGGGACTGCTTCTATGCATTGTAGGCTTATATGCCAGTGCACTATACGGTACTTGAAGTTGTTAAAAAAAAAAGAAATACTGCAAATCATTTAATTGGATATATTTGAGAAATTTATTTATTTTCTTTACTTGATTTGGGTCACAGCTTGTCATTAGGGTAGAATGGTAGGCCTCAAAGTCCAACCAGTTGTAAACCAGTGCACCCGACTATATATGTTGTTTTTAAAAACTTTGGCTTATCTGGCCCTGTCTGTTTGACTTTGACACACTTGGTTTATATTAACTGCGAATGTTGAATGTTTTTCTTTTTTTCTCAGATGAAATTGAAAATCAACTGCCAGACCAACGTCAAAGGAGCAGTCAGGATAGCGGGCATCCACTGGTACTCGGGATCTGGTGGTTACGTGGAACCGGGCTGCCCTTGTCTCGCTATCTGTTTCCAAAACGGAAGATGCCAGATTATGAGCCACGAGACGGATGAGAGTAAGGCACTCAAGTACAAAACTTTCCTTAGATTACTTTCACCTGTAACAAAACCATATGTTACATCTCTTTTTTTTTTCCTGCAGACCCTGTTTGTATTGACACCACGATGAAAGTGGTCAGTATTCAGTGGAACCATTGTGGTAGTGCGCTGGCAGTGGCTGGTTCTCTCAGAGCTTTGAACTCTGACGTCGAAATCAATGTGGTGCAGTTTTATACACCTTTTGGAGAGGTGAATAAACTTCTTGATTTCTATTTAAATGTGTTTTTCTAAGAGACGGTGTATATTATTTGTCTATTACTGTATTGTGTCGTGAATACAAAAAATGAGTGATAAAAGCACAAGGAACAATACAAACTACAGAGACTCAAAGTGACCAAGCTGCACCTTTCTTCTGTTTATTTTGCTCAGTCTTTCTTTATTTTTTGGGGGTGGGGGGGTGTTTATGCTTAACAGCAAGATGGTGGACGATTGTCAGCTTAGTCTATGTGAAGCTCATGTTATGTCAAACTTATACAAATTTCTTGACTTACGAGTATTTACATAAAATGCAATAAAGGTGCTCAATAATACACACTGTTCATTTAAAGGTCTATGCCCTTTTTCAATTGTGTGTGAGATTACCAGGAAAGGTGGACATATACTTAGATACCGTATTTCATGTTTCTGTTGTCTAGCAAACTTTAAAGTTTGAAAGTGTTCTGTTAGTTTTTTAATTGAAAAAGCTAATATCCCTGATGTGTTTTTGGCACATATTAGTTTTACATAACAGGATGTTTTATATATTGTAGCAGATGTCCCTTTTATCTGGAGGGACCAAAGCATGACCAACTTGGGTGCTGAGGTTCTTAACTTTTGGGTTGACCATGGTCAATTTTTTCGTTATTTGCTACTTTTTTCTTTTCTTTGTTTTTGTGTATGTGTTTGTCTTGCTGTCGGTCACCTCTCTCTCGGGATATGACCAGAGTAGATAGATAGATGAATTGCATATCTGTGCTAAAACATTTATAGTATCCACACTTGTTCATGTTGTTTTAGATCATTTCAGTTGTTCTCTACAATTTTGCGGTCTATGAGGGTCTTCTGGTTTAAATACGGTTTTCTTACAAATATGATGTGTGACTTAAATAACATTATACATGATGAGTTGACAGCTTTTAGCAAAATGTTCACAACCAAGTTGTATTTTGCAGTTTAATGAAAAGATTATTTAAAATGCAATGCTTAGACTTGTGGGGATATATAGACCATATTTTAAAGGTATTCATTTTTGACCTTCCTTAAAGGGGTGTAAAATGTATGGCTTTGTCACTGGAATCGATCTATTAAAAAAAAAAAAAAAAAACCTTTGACCATCCAGTGTTAGATACTGTTGGTAGAACAAGTCTTAATACTTACAATATCTGCAAGTAACCCAACTTACTGTTTTGACTTGGGTTTTTTTTTTTGTGATCAGGTTTTTTTTTTTTTAAATCATGACGGCAGTGTTAAATGACAATGTTGGCATTATTTTTACACAGCACCTGAGAACCTTAAAAGTGCCTGGTAAAGAGATGACAGGAGTCGCCTGGGAAGGAGGAGGCCTGCGAATTAGCTTGGCTGTCGATTCATACATCTATTTTGCCAACATCAGACCTGATTACAAGGTAATTGATTGTCAAACACTTTCCAAGGTTCAGTACTCTCCAATTTAGGTTGAAAATGTTGTTCTTTTTATATTTTTCACAGTGGGGGTACTGTTGCAGCACAGTAGTGTATGCCTTCACAAAGCCAGAGCGGCAGGATTACTGTGTGATCTTCTGGGACACTAAAAACAATGAAAAGTTTGTCAAATATGTCAAGAGCCTTATGTCCATCACCACATCTGGAGACTTTTGTACCCTGACTAGCAAAGCCGATGACACCCATTCGCAGGTACAGCTGTTTTCCCGCCCTCTTTTTCAAAATAGCCAATGTATGATATTCGAATTGCCATTTAAAAAAATCAAGGTCTTGAAAAAAATTGAACATATGGCTTTTGGCAAAAAACTTGAATAAAAATATTTTTCTTCTACACAATTAAAAAACATACTGTAGTATTTGTGCTGTCCGGTTCCGGGTTATCGAGTGGCGGGAGTTTTTGTGTTGCTCACGTCGTCGCGACTACGAGATCGATTCAGATTCCTACTATAGCAGAATTTTGGACTGAGATTTTTTATCTCGAACAGTTGAAAAGTTTCAGGTAAGTATCTCGGACGATTGGCATAAGGTAAGTGCTGCGCACAATTGTTTTACAGTCGCGCTGCTGCCGATCTGGTGGTGAAGGGCAACCCCTCCCACGGCTGCTAAGACGCTGTTCGGCTTCCGACTGCTCACAAGTGAGTATGGGTTGTTGGAAAGGTTGCTCCCGCTTCCGTAGGCAAGTAGCCCTTCTAGAGGGACGTGTCCGTGAGCTAGAGCAGTTTAAAAGGAAAATGTTAGGTGCCGCGGACACCACTGCTAGCGTGGGTTGTAGCGAACCTGCTAGTCCGGTTAGCACTAGCCCTAAACGGCATGCTAATCACGGTGAGCCAATTCAGACACATAATAAGTTCAGCCCCCTAGCTAGTCCCACTCCATACCGGTCTACTGGCTCCCGCACCCTAGTGATAGGTGACTCCATCACCCGTAACATAAAGCTTAGCACCCCAGCCACGGTTATGTGTATTTCTGGGGCCAGAGCACCCGACATTGAGGCTAATTTGAGGGAGCTGACATGTAAATCTAGACACCAGGAAAGGGCTAGCTACACTGATATAGTCATTCACGTCAGGTCTAATGATACTAAAATGAGGCTATCTGAGATTACAAAGAAAAATATTGCTAGGACCTGTAATCTCGCCAGCAAGGTGAGTCGGCATCGAGTAATTGTCTCCGGCCCCTTGCCTGCGAGAGGCAATAGTGAGAGGTTTAGCAGACTAGTCTCGCTAAACCGGTGGCTGGCAGCATTTTGCAGTCAGCAGGGATTTAGGTTTTTGGATAACTGGCCTGCTTTCTGGGGCCGACCTGACCTGCTGAGGAGAGACGTTCTTCACCCTAACTGGGAAGGTGCTCTCACTCTTTCTTAAAATATAGATTACTGTTTAAGCCTTCCATGACAGGGTATACTAATGCAGGCCAGGTCACAGGTGATTAGTGAACCTGTAACCACGGGTGTGGAGTCTGTAATGCTAGAGCTAATTAGCGCTATGCTAGATTCATGCAATTCACATAGTTTTTGTTGTTTAGAGTGTTCCATTGCCTGCACCACACACCCTGATCTGTACTCTTCTATAGCATCTTCTTCTGTGCTTCTTACCTCTGATTCTCCCTTGTTAGGTGAGGAGGGAGAAGAAATAACATTATTTTCTACCACTAGTCATCGTGCTACTCCACCTCTCAACAATATGCCTGTGGTATGGAATTCGGGCTGCATCTGCCGTCATGCCAGGCACAGGACCTGGGACTGGCAGTATAATCCTGTGGAGGTTACTACTAAGGTTGCCATTAAGGTTCAAAACTCGGGAAAGGGTTCAGCTCAGTCCACAGTGCTGAAGCTTGGCCTTCTGAATATTAGATCACTAGCCTCCAAAGCTTTCCTGTCAATGACCTCATTAATGAACACAATCTTAACCTTATTGGCCTTTGTGAGACCTGGTTAAAACCAAATGAGTTTGTAGTGTTAAATGAGGCTTCTCTCCCTAACTTTGTGAGTTCGCACTTGGCACGACCATGCAAAAAAGGTGGAGGCGTTGCTCTTATATCGGAAGCTAAGTTGAAATTTACTCCTGGTACCCCTCCTGTTTTTAAAACGTATCGCCCACCTGGACCATACTCAAATTTTTTGGATGAAATTTTGGAACTGTTAACAGACTTAGTAAATTATGCGGACAATGTTGTAATTATTGGTGATTTTAATGTTCACATAAACCCCCCATCAAATTCACTTGCAATTGCTTTTAAGTCACTGATTGATACATTTGGTTTCAATCAAATAGTTGATGTGCCCACTCATAAAGATGGGAACACTCTAGATCTTGTACTGACCCGTGGCGTAGTAGCCTCAAATGTTACAGTGTTACCGTATCCTAATGCCATCTCTGATCACTATCTTGTTAATTGTGAGGTGCTGTTTAATGTTTACTGTGATAAGGAAAATTTAGGCTTTAGCAGTCGCAATATCCGACCTACAACGGCATTAGATTTAAAAGAACTATTACCTATGGTAACTGCAGCCTTCCCTTCGTACACTGGGTCTGTTGACCCACTTACAAACTACTTTAATACTGCTTTGGTTAATGTTCTTGATTCTGTGGCGCCCCTAAGGCATACATTTCGACCTAAGAAGCATAAACTGGTTTACTGAAGAAACCAGGTCACTCAAACAAGGTTGCAGAAAACTTGAACGAAAATGGCGCTCTACAAAGCTGGAGGTCTTCCGACTGGCCTGGTGTGACAGCTTGCTGAAATATAAAGTAGCTCTTGCCTCAGCTAAAGCACCGTTTTTCTCTAAGAGTGATCCGAGATTTTTGTTTGACACAATGGCGAAACTTACCAGTCAACAACTTAACCCAATTAGTTCTTATTCTGCTAATGACGTGGAATTTTTTCATAAAAAGATTCAACTAATCAGGAATGAAATTTTAAAAGAACGCTCTGTAACCTCCTCCTATCTCAAAGATGTGGAGGTGTTAAGTAAGGACCGTGTCGGCGGTTGTTTAGAAACATTCTCCAGTTTCAATGATTTGTCCTTTGATAGTCTAACAAGATGGTCAGTAGGGCCAAACAAACTACTTGCCTGCTTGATCCGTTTCCAGCTTCACTGGTGAAGGATCTTTTTGGGATCTTAGGACCATCAGTTTTAGATATTATTAATATATCGCTATCCTCGAGGATTGTTCCTGTAGCCTTCAAGTCTGCCGTTATTAAACCCATGCTTAAGCGACCTAACCTTGACCCAGAAAGCCTAGGTAATTATAAGCCAGTGTTAAATCTGCCATTTTTTGCAAAATTACTTTAAAAGGTCGTTGCACTGCAGTTAAATGACTTCATGTCAGAAAATAACCTCTTTGAAACTGTCCAGTCAGCATTTAGGGCAAATCACTCTACTGAGACAGCCCTGGCTAAAGTAACCAATGATCTCCTTTTAGCAATAGATTCCGGTGCCTCATCAATGTTACTGCTGCTGGATCTCAGTGCTGCTTTTGATACTGTTGACCACAACATATTACTTGTTCGTCTGGAATGCATTGGTATCTCAGGAACTGTACTCTCGTGGTTTAGGTCCTACCTGTCAGACAGGATGCAATGTGTTAACTATGGCAATCTGACCTCTAAACAATCTAATGTCCCCTGTGGTGTTCCACAGGGCTCTGTACTTGGCCCCCTGCTTTTTAGTATTTATATGATCCCGCTTGGTGACATTATCCGCAAGTATAATATTAGTTTCCATTGCTATGCAGATGACACTCAACTGTATGTGCCACTGGAGACAACTGGACGGTTAAGTTGTAGAAATCTGCAGTCTTGCCTTACTGAGATTCAAAGATGGATGTCACTTAATTTTTTGCGCCTTAACCCAGAAAAAACTGAAATGTTGATTATTGGTCCAGCTCACTGTCGTGAGGTGTTTTCAAACACTACCCTGAACCTAGACAAATGTAATATCACCCAGAGTGAATCGGTCAAAAATCTAGGTGTTATATTTGATCCTAATCTGTCGTTTCAGTCACACGTAAAAAATATTACTAGAATAGCTTTCTACCACCCCAGTAATGTTGCGAAGAGTCGTTCGATGCTGTGCCAATCAGATGCAGAGGTTTTAATTCATGCGTTTATTACTTCTCTGCTTGATTACTGTAATGTATTGCTTTCTGGTCTCCCGATGTCTAGCATTAAAAATTTTGCAGCTGGTACAGAATGCAGCAGCTAGACTTTTGACTGAGACCAAAAAGTTTGAGCATATTACTCCTGTATTGGCCAACTTGCATTGCTCCCAGTCCACTTAAGATGTGACTTTAAGGTTCTCTTATTAACATATTAACGTTTGCATGGACTTGCACCCTCTTATCTCTCTGATTTGATTTCCCCCTATGTTCCTGCACGGAGTCTGCGCTCGGAAAATGCTGGTCTACCTGTGACTCCGAGAGCCAAGAAGTCTGCAGGCTTGAGAGTGTTCTCTATCCGGGCCCCGGTGCTATGGAATGCCCTGCCTCCGGAGATAAGATCTTCTACTTGTGACTCCGAAAGCCAAGAAGTCTGCAGGCTTGAGCGCGTTCTCTATCCGGGCCCCGGTGCTATGGAATGCCCTGCCTCCGGAGATAAGATCTGCAACCTAAAGTTTTTAAATCAAGGCTTAAGACACACTTCTATTCCAAAGCTTATGATTGATGCCCACCACATATTCTGTATTGTCCTGTCTTTTTCCGACTGCCTGCCTGGTGGTGATATGAAGGAGAAGGACAATTTGAGATGAGTCAGCGGACCAGTGTTTGACCTGATGCATGTGAACGCCTGCATGGACCAGCTGGCAGAGATGGGAAGCTGCGTCATGGCCGTCATAGACTTTCTGGACTAGTTTACAGGCTGGGGGTGTCGCTGCTGTCATGCACTTTTCTGACAAATTTTCAACATGTTACCTAGTGTTTACTATGTTTGTGTACTGTATTACTAAATGTAATTCACCCTGGTCTTCCGGGAAGGGGGATACCACTTGTGAGGTCCCTTCTCAATGTTTCTCTTTTTCCTCACGCTGAGGTTTTGAGTTGTTCCTTGCCCGCATGTTGGTTTAAGATCAGGTAATTGTGTCATTGTAATCCTGTGCAGTCCTTTGAGACATTTTTGTGATTAAGGGCTATATAAATAAATTTGACTTGACTTGACTAGTTTTTGGTTTGAACAAATTTATTGACACTAAAAACAGAAAACAATCATGACAATCTCAACAGCAATTAAGCACATTCACAATATTATATTCCAATATTACGTTTTAACAGCAAACACAAAGTGAGGTTTGAACAAACCTTCTCGAAAATCAAACATATTCACAATTTCATTATATAACATCTTTGTTAGTGTCAATAGATCCGTCCAGGCCAAAGTCGATTGTCCTCGGTCTGAACAAATCCACCGACACCAACAGCAGCAAAACACAGCCATCAAGCATATTCACAATTTTTTTATATTTGACAATATGACGTGACGATATGACGTTTTAACATTTTTTCCTGACATTTTCAACATCAATTAAACAATTTCAGAGTTATTTTCTTTTAACAGTAGTTAACCAGCGTGTAAAAGGCAATACTATTGTGCAAGGGCATAGCTCTGCCATCCCACACTCCCAAGCAGCATTCTTCCAGTCCTCTGTGTGGGTCCTTTCCCTTCTGCGTGGGTCCTCTCGCTATAGTTACTCAACTGATACAGGATGTTGATTATGCATTGTCAACATAGGATGTAATAGGATTCAAGCCTAAATTACAGTGATGAGAGAAACATTGATGACATAATAAAAGGCAGTAGGTTTTATTTTATCACACCATTTTTACTCATGGTACCACGTTGTCTAGACCTTTTTATCTAGAAGGTGCACCTGATTGGTCAATCATTGTGCAAGACTTGTTTTGGTTGAAGTAGTTCCCATAATGCTCCATTACAATGTTCTACAACATGGCACCATAATAGAGCATTATGGGAATTAGTTCAGCCAAAACATGTCTTGTGCAATGATTGCCCCTGCGCCTTCATGACAAAAAATTCGAGACTACATGGTTCCGTGAGTAAAAATAGAATGATTATGAGATACAATCCAATGACTTTTCCTATGTCATGTAGATCCCTGGTGACCTAGTGAAAACACAATGGTTTTGGGCTTATCATTATTAGGCCACGAGAATAACATCAGACACTGAACTGATCTTTGGTACAAAAAGGTTGCCGACCACTGTTTGGAATGTCTTTGCATACATACATACCCCCAATGTACACATCCTATTTGAGAACTACAATGGCTTAGCAAATATGGATTCTCAAAGGAAATCTGTTGGGGCAGACTTGCTGTGCAATGAAAAAGTATAACACATAGAGAAGACCCACAGAAATACAAAATGCATTTTTAAAATGTTTAATCCATTTATTAGGGCACAAAACAAATCCTGGTCTGGTCCTGAGGCAGCAAGGAGGCCCAAGTTGAGGTCAGTGTTCATGACTCTGTTATAAGAAAGATACTGGCCAAAAAAATCCTCCATGGGAGAGTTCCTAGGCGAAAACCACTGCTGTCACAAAAGAACACCAATAATCAACTCACATTTGCCAAAACGCATTTTGATTATTCTTGATTATCTTTTGTAGAAACATTCTGTGGACTGATGAGTCAAAAATGTAACTTTTTGGAAGGTCTGCAGCTTGCTACATCCGTCATAAAAATTGCATAGCATTTGACAAAAGGAACATGATGCTAACAGTAAATCATGGTGCTGGCAGTGTGATAAGTCTGGGGCTGCTTTTCTGCCTCACACCAGAACAACTTGCCGTGGTTGATGGAATAATGAATTCTGGTGTTTACCAGAAGATCGTGAAGGAGAACTGCTGGCCAGTTTGTGCCCTAAAACTCAAGCGCTCTTAGATCATGCAGCAATACAACAATCTGAAGCACACCAGCAAGTCCACCTGTGGCTGGCCAAAAGAAAAAAAAGGAATGTTTTGGAGTGGCCAAGTCATGTCCGTATTTGAATCCAATTGCGATGCTGTGGTATGACCTTAAACAGGCAGTCGATGCTAGAAAACCCTACTATATGGCACATTTGAAACACTTTTGCAAAGAGAGTGGGCCAAAATTCCTCCACAGCATTATAAAAGACTCTACCAATTATTGTAAGCGTTTGATTTCTGTTATCGCTGCCAAAGTTGGCCCAACTTGCTATCAGCTTCAGGGGGCAAATGCTTTTTCCATAGAGTCCGTTGGTTTTGATTATTTTGTGCCTTAGTAAATCGAATCAACATTTCAAAACTGCATTTTGTTTTTCCTTGGGTTGCCTACGTGTGTTGTCGAAATTGTTTTGATGATCTGAAAATCTTGTGAGTGATGAATATGCAAAATACATAAATAGGGAAGGGGACAAATACTTTTTCATGTCACTGTATTTATGTTGAGGACTGTATATACTTAAACAGTTTACTTATTCTTTGGAATGAAGGGAAATGCTGACTCAGTGAGTGGGAGTCATGGAAAGGTAAGTTTAAATTCTTCAAAAGTATCACTCATTTGTAAAACCATACTAACTTGTCATAACATTTCCTGTTTTTTTAGTATGTCCTCATTCTCTGCAACTCAATTGGAACTCCACTGGACTCAAAGTACATCGACATCAGTGAGTTTTTACAGAAAACGGAAAGGCCTAATCCTACATCATTTTACTCACAAAGTTTTTTCGGAACTGCAAATTCCAGAAAAAACAGTATGTAGATTAATGACCTCAAGTCAATGTTAAAGCTCACACCTGGCATATGGAAAGATAGTGGTCGGCGCCATGTCTCTGACCGCCCACAGTCACAATTCTCTCAGCCTCACAGCAGTCTGCCCCCAATACACTCGGAGCAGCGGGCGTATTTAGACATCCCAAATATTCAACATTCCCTTTCTGTGCGGCCCTGCTGACAGTTTGCTGATGAGCCGAAGCCAAAATAGTTCAAAGCCTGCAGGTTTTAAAGGCTGTTGTCAAAAATAGTCTTATCTAACAGGAGAATCTTGTGTCAGATACGTGTCAGGTCAACTATGTGGCACAGACTACACAAATTGTTTCACCTTCTTATCTTAATGATTTCCTTGCTTAGGTCCATTGTTTGTCACCATGACCAGGACGCATGTGATTGCTGCATCCAAAGAGGCCTTCTACTTGTGGCAGTACAGAGTGGCGAATAAATTAACTGCCCTGGAGATCAACCAAATGACCAGAACTAAGAAAGAGGGAAGAGAAAGGTAAGTTGATTCATGTATTTTTTTTTTTTTTTTTGCAGCACATTCAAGGTCTTCCTTGAAAGGATGGCCTAAAGTTTACCCAGAGCACTCATGCCAAGACTGACAGTACACACCAAATCCTAGTCACGGAAACTTGCATGGAGGCAAGATAACCACACATCCCAAGTCAGGGAGTCTGTGTCTGATATCTGAATAGAATTCATTCATCTGGCTCCACTGCCAGCGAGACTCCAGACAGCTGGGGGCAAAGAGTCACCTCGGTGCAACCGTCTGATTTGCGCTCACTTCCTGTCTTTTTAGAGTCTATCACATTGACAGCAGTCCCACTAGAGTCAAAGACAATGGAGAAGACTTTGCAAAAGCATTTACAGTAAGTTACATGAGTCTTTATTTGTCATTTTAACTCAATTTCTCTGTTAGACTGAATTTTAAGAAGGATCATATGCTTCAGCATATGTCATGATACCACTCTTTTTGAAGGTATCGATGCACACGATGGTAGCTGGTATTGCCCGCCTTCTACTGGCTATTTAATAATCGCGAAACTAAAATGAAAGGAATGGTAAATTGCCATTAAATATATGTAACATCTGACTTACGACCTGCTCAATTTACTTCCCCCCGTACTCACAACCACAGCCAGCAGGTGCTCTTTTTCTTGCAGATTCACATTTTTTTTATTCGATGCAAGACGTAACAGCCCAGCAACACGTATGACAAATTTGGCAGAGACCTGTCATCCACGCATCTCATCCTCACACAGTCATCTACCACTACACTCAGTAACTAGATACTGTCTAGCCAACAGATGGCGATATTGTAGCAGATTTTGAATTATGACCGGTTGTTTGAAAATAATCTTGGTTCTAAGCCCGGATATTACTTGGAAATGCAAATGTATCGAAAAATGTCATGTTGGTGTTCAAGGGTATTTCTTAAAAAATATAATTTTTGTAGTGGTTAGGGAACTTAATGTATTTATTTGTATTGTTATGTGGTATCAGCATTGATGCCTAATCAAGATTTGAGTATTTATATCTATCTTAATAAATGGCATCGAACATACCTACTAAATATTGAAGTTTTGTAAATGCTTTCCAATGAAAACACACTGATGTGCACTTGTTTGTTTATTTTAAGGCAACAAGAGATCCTATCTGTTGTATCACAGCAACAGATACTACACTCGTTGTGGTAGGTGCATCTCTAATTGTGTTACAATTCATGCATCATAATAAATACAGCATCCAGAACTTGATAAAAGATAGTGATGCTGTTCCAGGATGAACTTAAAATGTACAATAACCTTTAGGCAATCTATTTAAAACCTTTTGTATACAGATGTCCAACTTTTTAGGGTTTACTATTTTTGAACAACTGTTTTATCTATGGTATGCAACCTCTCAATTTCTTAAAAAAATGTTTTTTTGCTGTTCAGTTACAAATGACCAAGTTGTGCAAAAAACACAAAACACTACCTAATATAAACGACGTGTGTTTCAGGGCCGCGAATCAGGTATCATCCACAGATACAGCCTGCCAAATGTCATTCTTGTCCAGAAATATACTCTTAATAGAGCCCATCATCTTTCTTTAAACTGCAACTCCAGGCAAGTTCTCACTGTAGTCGCTGTGCATCAAATATAGGTTTTACATAAGCTTGATTTTCCTCAGAACTGATGATTGAATGCTGAAATATTTACCTCCTTTAGTCGACTGGCGATTATCGACATCACAGGCGTGCTGACTTTGCTGGACTTAGAGGTGCACGCATCCTCAGGAGACGCAACTGGCAGTCAGCTGTCAACAAGGGATGTATCGAAGCTTGAACGCAAAGACGTTTGGGATTTGAAATGGGCAAAGGACAATCCAGATCTGTTTGCCATGATGGAAAAGACCAGGATGTATGTTTTTAGGAACTTGGACCCAGAGGTGAGGTATTGCTAAGTGTGATTGAACATGTTCAGAATGTTGGCTCTTTGCTGATTTGTTTACAGTGCCTACAGTGAAAATAATCAGCCCACATTTTGCCACATTTCAAACTTCAAGCATAAAGATAAAAAATAACCTTTGGTCTAGAATCAACAAGTGGCACAAAATCTTTTTTTATTTATCATACTTTCATAATGAATACTAAACAGAATAATTGGGAATGCAATATTAATCATCCCCCTTGCATTAGTACTTAGTAATGCCACCTTTTGCTGAAAATTGTGATTGGATTCAGGTCTGGATTTTGACATCCCAACACCTGCATATCTTTATTTGCGATTCTTTCCATTGTAGATTTGGGTTTTACGTTCTGAGTCTTCTTGTGGGATAAATCACTGTCCCAGTCTCGCAGTCTGCAAAAGACCTACACATTTTCTTCCAGAAAGGTCTTGTAATTGGCTCCATTCCTCTTCCCATCAATTTTAATCTCCCTGTACACACATATTGAAGAAAAGAAGGCCCATACCATAAAGCTGCCACCACCGTGTTTGACAGTAGGGATGGTGTGTTCTGTGTGACTAGCTGTGTTGCCTTTATGCCAAAAACTTCGTTTTGCATTGGAACCAAAGGGTTCAGACATCGTTTCCTGTGATTTAGAGCACCTTCTCCCTCATGCTTGGTGTGTAATCTTTAATAGAATCCGATGGATCATTCGGAGATTTCGCGAGTGAGTGTACTGCACTGAAGATTGTGTATTTTTTTTTTTTTTTTTTTTTTAGACAAAAAAAAAT
The DNA here is from genome assembly GCF_059441175.1 of Urocampus carinirostris. NCBI lineage: Eukaryota > Metazoa > Chordata > Actinopteri > Syngnathiformes > Syngnathidae > Urocampus > Urocampus carinirostris. Next base: position 3,073,840 of record NC_142363.1, on the reverse strand, counting down.
CCATGTGAAAAATTGTGTCCTACTTTTTGTTGATTCTTAAAAAACATCAACTATTTTCTATCTCCATGTTTAAAGCCTGAAATGTAGCGAAAGGTTTAAATGTTTGTGTTTTTGTTATCTATTAGTCTATCTATAGTCCATCTATAAGTCATTAGTTTTCACCATCTATTATGGCATTTATATTTTGCTACATAATAAATATCCCCTCCCTTTAAGTGGTTACTGTGTTAGTTGTAGTGTTTAGTGAAGCATAAATCTATTTTATTCTGGACACAGGAGCCCATACAAACATCAGGCTACATCTGCATCTTTGAGGACCTTGAAATCAAATCTGTCCTGCTTGATGAAATCATGAAGGTAAAAACAATTCATGCAAGGGCTGTATTAAAATTTTTGAAACAAATTTACAATTCCATAATACCTTTTCATATGGAATATTTATAAAAAAAAAATCCAAGAGGTAAGAAAGTCTGAATTGTCAGAGATGTTTTAAATCTGGAACCCTTTTATACAGGAACCGGAGAAGCCAAATAAAGATAATCTCATGAATTTTGAAATCCGTTCTCTGAGAGATAGCCGTATCCTCATGGAAAAAGTGGCAATTGCTGATGCTTCGCAGTTTATTGAGGATAATCCACACCCAAGACTCTGGTAAATGTAATTTTCTTTTATTTAGATTAAGTCTTAATCCTGAGTACACATGATTTCTGACGTATTTTCAACATGTGTTCAGAAGTACTAATATACCTATATAGAAGTCACAATTATGAAATTATTATTAAAAAAATATGTAACATGTAAAGCCACCTGTGTTTCTAGTATTTTTTTTTCAAATGAATGTATAATCTTGAATAATTTTGACAGATGCAATGTTAATGGTTAAGTAAATTGCAATTTTAGGGTCTCTTAGGAATTACTGATTTACTGGTACAAGTTTTGAGGCTGGAAAAAGTGACACAAATAAAAAATAATATGTAATGGCTCAGTGACGTGCAGTGAGGTTCGTGTCTGGAGAGGCACAGTCAGATTTACAAAATCTTTTTACCTTTTCATCATTTTATTGGCAGAGTAAGAAAAACTGTCGCATAAAATACAACTGTTTGTCGTCTTACCCTAATTCATAAATAAAGTCTATGCCCTGATCCTTTTGATTAAAAGCATCAATAGATAGGTAATCCTCCATTATGAGAAACGTCCATGCAATAAGGACAAAAATGGCTCAATTGCTTGTCTTGCTGTTAGCTTTGTGATACTATCACTTATTCTATTGTTTGGGGCTGAGGTGTGCACCAATATAACAACTTTGCTCACACTAGTCATGTCAAGACACGTTTATTTGTATAGGCCTGATCACAAGTAGTCTCAAAGGGCTACTCAGACTACCATTACATCATTCCTTGATCCTAAACCCACATGAGTACAAGGAAAAATTTAAAAACGCACATGAGGTAATCCCTCTTTCAGTATGAACAGTCTGTAACAGATGTTGCACTTTCGCCCTCTGCCATGAGGGAAGAAAATTGCGTGCCTCACTCTGTATTCGGAGACGCTGAACAATGTTTCACCTGCCTCTGCTGACTGCACGTCACTATAATGGACAAATAAATGGATATATTTTACCATACATTAGCCAAACAACAGATGGATGAATATATTATTACACACCCCTCATGTCTTTCATGGACATATCAGGCGTCTGCTCGCTGAGGCGGCCCTTCAAAAACTGGACTTGAAGACTGCTGAGCAGGCTTTTGTCCGCTGCAAAGACAACCAGGGCATCGATTTTGTTAAGCGTCTGGGGAACCTGAAAAGCGAGGCAATGAAGCAGGCAGAGGTGGCAGCTTACTTCAGCAAGTTTGAGGAAGCCGAGCGTGTGTATTTAAAAATGGACCGCAGGTACATTATCTTGGGATTGTTATTTGTGGGAATACTATGGATTTTTTTGCTCGTAGTTTCTTATGTCATCAAAATGTGCCCAGGGACCTCGCCATTAGCCTCCGGATGAAATTGGGGGACTGGTTTAGGGTCCTTCAGCTGCTTAAGACGGGTTCTGGGAACTGTGATGATGCTCTGCTGGAACAAGCCCACAATGCCATAGGAGACTACTACGCGGACAGACAGAAGTGGTATTGAAAATTTGATTTGAATTCATTTTTGTATGTACCGTAATTTCCCGACTATTGGCACCCAATGCATTCTTAAAGAAAAAAAAACATTTTTTGCATGCTATAAGCTATAATACTATAAGCTACACGTTCCTATGTTGAGACATGAGATATCTATAAAGAAATACGGTACACAGAAAGGGTTTTTAAAGTTTTAAACACACTCGGTGGAAAAGGCAACTGAGACATAGCAACAGTTGTCGTGTCCTGGTGGACGGACCTTTTTGTTTTATAAATCAACTACACCACTACAGTCCTCCTTTTAAAATACGGAATTGTTTTGTCGGTGGTGATTTGTTTTGCTTTCTTTCTTATCTGCACAGTGGAAACACTTCGGCTGTTTGTTCTGTGTGCGTTCTCCAAGCTTTCAAGAATTTGATCTAGTTTGGGCCACCTACTTTTGTTACCCTCAGTTCTTACCGCTGACATTTCCAGCATTTACCATTGATTCATCAATGTTTAGAAGCTCTGTTTTCTTTATTTATTGTCCAGCTCGATTGCTTTTAACTAATATCTGAGTCATGTGCTTTTCTTGTGCGTTTCCCATGATGAGTGTCTGTTTATGCTAATCCTATTCATGTACAGAGTGCTTTACCGTACGTTAAACATCTTCTACGGTATTTGTTGGTGGTGTTGACATGCGTCGCCCCCGACACCACCTGTCATACCTTTTCTGCTCAAATGACCCTTTTGGCCTTGCATCTCTACATAAGCAGTGTTGAAATTGTGTGACAAAATTTCAGTTTATAGTCCGTAAATACCGGTTGTTGATTACTACGTCAATTTATGCACATCTTCTACCGTAATATATTAGTAATCCGGCATCATTTTATTTTTATTTGTGTATAATGCACACCCCTAATTTAAATTTTCTTATTACTTTTCTCAGCTCAAATTGAGCATTTTAAGTGACAAACATCGAATATGTGCGGCCATAAATAAAAATAAAAAATGACACCATAGGCTATTAACACAACACCAACATAAAGTTTACATTGTAATTATTTCATGTCCCTCAAATTTCAATTCACTATTAGATACACCAATGGTTCACAAACTATTGCTGGCTGCCGCCCCCTTGGCTCCTCATTAAATTCCTAGTGTCGTGATTCTAGTCTGTATAATGTGTTTATTAAGAAATATTGATTGGTGTGATTAAAACAAAAAGCGATCATTGTCCATATAATGAGTTTGTTACAACATATTCATGCGAACGTCACCAACACTGGATGTGACCCAATACAGCTAAACGCTATAATATTCACTACCACGACTAGACAGGTAGGTTTTATATAACACTATAGTAGCAACATTGTAATGCATTTTTAGTGCACGTAGTTGTTCGCTGATTGCTGTAACCAAAACACCATTGTGAATGAGACCTTGGTTTTATTGGATTTCCCCAAGAAAACACATTTATTGAATTGAATTTAAATTCTGACAAGCTTCAAACCTATTATGTTGTATGGATTTGGGAGACTACAGACGAGTACCACATATTATTTATGTTAAAATGAAAGATCGGTCATGTTTGTTGTGTTGAAATTCTAATGTATTTACTGTAAAACTTTTACAAGCGTCATTTAAGTTGTATTTGAATGTATAATAAATATTCTTGGTATCTTTTTTTTGCATGTAAAAAAATACGCTAAATTTAAAGCCTTTACAGTAAATGAATATCTGCTCTTAGTATCGGTTATTGGCCTCCCTTTAATACTAATAATCAGTATCTGCCCTGAAAAACCCATATCAGTCGATCCGTATACCAAAATATTGCAATATCCGTATACCAAAATCTTGCAATAATGCTACTTGATTACGTCCAAGTACTTTTGAATGACTCCTATACAAAAATATGCTAATGAAATACAAATTACACATAATAGAAACAAAGTTACTAACCTTTAAGATAAATGAAAAATAGAACTTTGAAAAAGAATTTGAGGAAACCAAGGCCAGGTGGTTGCTTGTAGTCCTACAAAACGTGCTCAGATTTTAATCACGCAGTATAGTTTATTAGGCAAAAATACAGCATTCCTTCACATGACAGACCAGATGAGCTCCGTATTAGTTCACATTATGAGAACATTAATACAGTATAGATTTGAACAACAATTAACTGCAAAAATTAAAAAGAAGAGAAGCAAATTGACTAAATGTCTCTGAAGATTTCACTAGCGCACCAATACGTAGAAACATAACTAGCCTCACAAAACTAAATCAACAAAATGAGTGCTACATTGACGTAGAAATATAATACAAAGAAAAGAAAATTGCTTTTACCTGCAACGGCGTGTGACAAAATGCAATCAGGGCACATACGGATGGAACTATTATCCGCACGCCCATCGTGGTTAAGCTTCATCTGTTCCTGTCTCTCTAGTGTCAATGATTGAAACGATGGTGACCACAATTTGCCTATTGGCGCATAATGTATATCTAGATATACTTTTAAATAAAATTTTATTCCTGCAATTAATCTTTATTTGAGCTAAATATACCTGTAATTTGATTACTTATTTTTTTGTAGCTCTAACGGAATAGAATTACATTTTATGTATCTTAATTACTTAATGGTGTGACAGGTTTTTTTTTGTTACCCCACACACCTCCTATTACACGGATAAATACGGTAGTTGATTACAGTGTTAATACAATGCATATCTCTCACTGTGATAACTTGACGCTGCTTCATGTTTTAACACTGATGTGAGCGTTCATCAAATTGATGAGTTAAAGTAATAATCTTTGCTTCTCGTGTTTGTAAGGGCCAATGCAGTGCAATACTACCTCCAAGGCCGCCACCAGGAGAAGTTAGCAGAATGCTACTACATGTTAGAAGACTATGATAATCTTGAGAAGTTAACTAATACACTACCAGAAAACCACAAACTTCTGCCGGTGAGACAGATTTCCCACATGGAGCAAATTCCACTATGCGCCGCTTCTTAAGATCTGGAGCAAAGGAGACAGACGTTTCCCACCTCTCTCCTCTAGGAAATCGGCCAGATGTTTACCACCGTGGGCATGTGCGAACAGGCCGTGACCGCCTACCTCAAATGCAACCAGGCCAAGGCTGCCGTTGACACGTGTGTCCATCTGAACCAGGTGAGAGACGCTCACTGTGTGCCCTGGCTGTCCTCCCACATACGTCCACTCCATGAGTGATCGCTAGCTTGACAGTGTGAATGCACCTCTGGCACTTTGCTGTTACTGTCTGTTCTGCACGGATGTCTACTGTAAATGCTAAGGTTTAAAAAATGGATGAAAATATATATTTATTTATATTATTATTTTTACATTTATTTATTTAATTTCATATTTTTTTAGTACTAAGTATACATTTTATTTGTTTATTTAATTTGTAGTTGTACTTAATTATTTACTGTCTTTTCACGACCATAAGGTGCACTGTGTTAAATAATGCTCTGTAGTTGGTTCTATTTCTGTATTTAACACATACATACGGTGCGTCTGATTATTGGGCAATCCTTATCAAACAAAACCTTTGAACAGAACAGCTGCACTAATTCTCTCTCAAACGGTTAAATTTCCGTGCCATGCGGCTTCTCTGTAACGATGCCAGCTTTTGCGACGGCTTGAGAAACAGTCCTAGTAGGCACGTTAACGTTTTAGTTTTTTAGCTCGTTGCTCGTTTTTCAGCTTCCTCTGCCTGCGAACCGTCGATTCATTAATCTTTAATTCTCTTGCGGCTGTTCGGTTTTCATGTTCATCCGCGTATCTGATGGCCGTCGGCTTCAATTGTGCTTCTTATGAGTATCTCTTTGCTATTTCCAGGGTTGTAAAACTATATGTTCTGCATATGCACATGCCCGTTCATTTTTATACCGGTACATGCCCACACTTCACCTCACTTTAACCTTTAGCCGTCTCATGGTATCCTCAATTACGCCTGCCTTACAACACACCCCGGGCTCATTACACAAAAAGGCGCACTGCACAATTTAAAGAAAATTTAAGACTTTAATGTGCGCCCTGTGGTCGTGAAAATTCGGCAATGGATGAAGTTAATTCTTAATTATATCTCTCTCTGGGTCTTGTCAGGCCCTAGTGTATTGCTTATTTGGTTTAATAATGTCCAATACCATTTCAAACATTTATATGAGAAAATATGTCTGTTTGTCCCACGTTTAACACATTGTATTGTTGCTAACGAGTAAGAAGGAAGGGGGTGGAAAAAAACCCTGCTAAAGGTATAGTGCGATTTAAACCATACGATCATTCTATAGTCTGAATAGACCAAACAACTGACCGTTTTGATGATATAATACGTGATAACGAGTTAAATTAATTGGGAGAAAAAGGTGTCAAGGAATCGACAGTTATTTAGGGAACAGGTCTCCTTTAAACCTTTGGCTTCAATCCACCGTATCTTATTTCTTTTTGTGTGATTTGTTCATTTTGTGATGTTTTTTGTTGCAACGTGCTTGAAAAGAAAAAAATACATGTGGAAAAAGAATACAAACACAAATTTAATCTTCTTTTGATGACACTTTATTGCGTATGATCCTTATTGGCTATTTTGTTTCTTCTACAGTGGAACAAAGCAGTGGAACTTGCCCGAAAGCACAACATGAAGGAGATCAAACCTCTTCTGTCCAAATATGCTTCACATCTTCTAGAGAAGAACAAAATATTGGAAGCGGTGGAATTGTATCAGAAGGCTCACCATTTTCTGGATGCAGCTAAACTCATGTTTAAGGTATGACCTCTTTGCTGTAAAAAGTATCTTCTGGCATGTTTCTGATGTTTTTTTCCCGCACGTTTGCCACATTTTTCGAGACAATTGTTTGTAATCTTATTCGCACTTATTAGCAATACTTTAAATAATACTTATTTGGGAGTTTTTAAAAGACAATGTTTATTGTTTAGCACATTGTAGTGGTTAAAAAACTAATTAAGGAAAAGCAATATTGATTTAAAAAATAAGCAAAAATACATGAACTATGGTATAAACATGCATGTTTTAAAATACTTGCAGGTCCGGAATTTTTCATTTGTTTAACATAACATGAGCTTCACTTTGAGGAAGCTTACAGAATTTTCTGCCATTTTGCTGCTACAGGTATCCCAATAAATCAAAAACTTTGTTAAAGGCTGGGCAGAAAATAGCTTAAAAGTAGTGCGGTTTGGTCGCTAAGAGTCTCCAAAGTAGGTTTTCTTTTTTTGTACTTTTTAGCAGTCCTTTTCAGTTGCACATCACAATACAGCGAGATCCAGTGGTCAAAAAATTAACACTGTCCATTTAACTCATTCCCAGTCAGTCCTGTTCAAATAGATTTTTGACATCTATAGTTGTCAATGGCAGCTGAAGGAGTTAAGTAAAAGAACACACATGATTTTTAAATGACCAAAATCATATATTTGAGTATGTCACTAAAAGAAGCAAGTCTCTCAGTCATTTCCACCAACAGTTACGATTTTTTTTTTAAATTAATCCAAATGCTCCTTCTAGTTAGAAGAATAGAATAGAATAGAATAGAATATACCTTTATTGTCATTGTTACAAAATGGGTTAACATATTGTGACAACGAAATTGGGCATGACACTCCAGTTTTACACATTCACAGCGAGGTATGAGTAAGATAAAGAAACAGAGAAGATAAGGTTATAAAACAAGGGGGATAAGTCTATAGTTATAATTTACATGGTATTTACACAAGAAATGTCGGCATGTGGGATGTTACATACAGTTGTTTTCGTGATACCCTTGGTATCGTAAGGGTTGTGCAATATTGCATTTGGTGCAAAAGTCATCATAGTGCAAAAAAAATAGTCAGCATATGCATTGGTGCAAACATAGTCATCATAGTGCAGAAAAAAGAAATGGTCAGACATTGTGCAAGGTGAGCAGTAAACATAGTGCAGTCGACATGTGCAAAAAACATAGACATGAGTACCATTATATTCGTATGAGGTAGTGTTGGCAAGAGTTCTCAGTTTTTTTGTGCGGTGTCTGTTTTGAGCAGTGAACAAACATAGTGCAGTCAGCATGTACGTGAGTACCATTTTACATTCGTGTGAGGTAGTTTTTTGCAAGAGTTTTCAGTTTTTTGTGCGGTGTCTGTTTAGGGTGGTAATGGCTGTGGGGAATCAACTGTCTCTGAGTCTATTTGTTTTTGCTTTGTTTGACCTGTAGCAATTGCCGGAAGGCAGCAGGTTGAAGAGGTGGTGGCCGGGGTGAGAAAAGTCCTTGATGATGTTTTCTGCTCTGCTGAGGTAGCGAGAGCAGGCAATGTCCTCCAGACTGGGCAAAGAGCAACCGACGATTTTCTGGGCTGTTTTGATGACCCTCTGGAGCTTTTTCCTGTCTGCTGCTGTGCACCCAGCATACCACACCGTAATGCAGCATGTTAGAATGCTCTCCACTGTGGCTTTGTACAAGGACACCTGCAGCTGCTGTTTTAGATTATTTTTCCTGAGCACTCTCAGGAAGTGCAGTCGCTGCTGGGCCTTCCTTACCACCGCTCTGGTGTTTGCAGACCAGGAGAGGTCGTCGGAGATGTGCACACCCAGAGTGGACTCTCTCTACACAGTCTCCTTTTATGATGAGTGGTTCTGGATTCCTGCCATTCCTTCTGAAATCCAGAATCAGTTCTTTTGTTTTTGTGGTGTTCAGTTTGAGGTGGTTTTCCGAACACCACGTTGAAAGTGACTCCACCTCATCCCTGTATGCCGCCTCGTCCCCTTCAGAGATGAGGCCGATCAAGGTGGTATCGTCAGCGAACTTAATTATAGTGTTTGTGGGGTGGGTCGGTGAGCAGTCGGAGCTGTAGAGGGTGAAAAGCAGGGGGCTCAGTGCACAACCTTGGGGGGAGCCAGTGTTCAGTGTTAGGGTGGGAGAGACGTGGTTACCGAGTTTCACGGACTGTGGGCGGTTGGAGAGGAAGTCTATTATCCAGTGGCAGATGGAGGGAGAGAGTCCTAGGTGTGCAAGTTTCTCCACCAGGATCTCCGGGATAATGGTGTTGAAGGCTGAGCTGAAGTCCAGAAAGAGCATTCTGACGTAGCTCCCCCGGTGGTCCAGGTGTTTCAGCACGGTGTGAAGTGCTGTGTTTATGGCGTCGTCAGTGGAACGGTTTGCCCTGTAGGCAAACTGGTGGGGTCCAGTGTGAGTGGCGAGGAGTTTTTGATGTGCTGGGACACTAACCTCTCGAGGTACTTCATTACCACAGGCGTAAGAGCGACAGGCCTGTAGTCGTTGAGGCTTTCCACTGCTGACTTTTTGGGGATGGGAATGATGGTGGAGGTTTTGAGGCGAGGTGGGACGGTCGCCTGTGACAGGGACCGGTTGAAGATGGTGGTGAAGACCCCAGCCAGCGGATCGGAACAGTCCCTGAGTACCCTCCCTGGTACTCCATCCGGGCCAGTTGCCTTCCTGGGGTTTATGGTTTTCAGCGCACGCCTAATTTCGTGCTCCTGAAATGTGAGTGAGTTGCTGCTGGTGGTTGCTGGAGGGCAAATTATAGTTAGTATAGCAGGGTGAGTTGGTTCAGGTGCAAAACCTGCATTCTTTTAACTGTTGAAATAAAGCAGTTAACACATTCAATGCCAAACATAAAATATTTTTCCCCATTGTTCTCAAATAAATGTGTTGTGTTTAGAAAAGATCCCTGGTCATCCACAATTATAATATGTAGGGTGGGTTACTAATGTGGGCTAAATGATAAAGCTTAATACTGAAGAACAAAGCTACAAATTTGGATTTGACACTCTTTTGCTGATCCGGCTCGCTTCAGAACAAAGTCTTGATCTGGGCCCAGAGCCAAACTAAATTTGACATCCCCGCGCTTATACTATAAAATGGTGAAAATCCGACCTCCTGAATTAAGATTGTGGTACAAAAAACAATCCGGATTTGAAGTACAATGTACACTCAAATCCAAAAAGTTGTCTGTAGGGTTTTTCCTCCTCTGTTTCGCAATCTTGCAGTCATGCTCTTTCTTCGCAGATTGCTGATGAGGAAGCCACGAAAAGGACTCGCCCGCTGCGGGTGAAGAAACTGTATGTATTGGCGGCTCGGCTGGTAGAAAATTATCACACGCAGAAGAAGATGTTGCAACAGATTAAAGTGAAAGGAAAGAAAGCAGAGGTATACCCAGTCATTCAATGGTGTTTATTTCTTTTTATGTTTTAAAAAAACGTGCAAAAACAGTCATGCCTTTGCATGTCACTTATTATTAGGCAACATTTGCACTTGCTGGACTCTTGGAGGAAGACACAACCTCTCTGGACAATCGCATTCTAGACAACGCCTGGCGAGGAGCGGAAGCGTATCACTTCTTCCTGCTTGCTCAAAGGCAGCTTTATGAGGGTTACTCGGAGAACGCCATGCACACAGGTGAGCAACACGTAATTGCATGTCAAAACTGCATTATTAGGGATTCCCATTGGTATGGATTTAAAAATAAAATTAAATTTGGAGTGTTTTTTAATTAAGTATTAATGATAGTGTGGTCTATTATTAATCATATATTATATAACATGTTAAATATACAGGGTTTTCCAAAAGTCCTGGGCACATTTTGACACTGAATATCTCTGAAACTATTAAGTCAAGTCATGTTTATTTGTATAGCCCTTAATCACAAAGAGTCTCAAAGGGCTGCACAGACCACAGATTATTGCAAACAACACTATTATTACACCATCCCCTGATCTAAAACCTACATGAGGGCAAGGAAACACTCAAAAATCTCAACATGAGGAAAATGAAGAAACCTTAAGAAAGGACCGCACACGAGGTAATCCCCCTTCTTGGATAAACAAGCTGCAAAGGATGTTGCATTAATAAATAATACACAGATATTACAGATATATTAAACAACTTTTAAATTCAGAATGCTTGTAATCTCAAGTTTTACATGGAACGTTCAAACATGGTCAATGTGAGCACCGTTGGTAAAATTACACTAGTGTTACACGTTACTTTAACAAAAATAATTAGTTATAGTTACTCACTACTTCTTCCAAAAAGTTAGTAATTAAATTACTCTATAATAAAGGTAACTTGTTACCAGGGAAAGTAACTATTTCCGTTATTGTACGTAAAAGAATTTGACATTTTCTGAGCAGTATTTGTATCGGTTGAATAGAAAAGAACAGACAGGTAGTTGTGCTATAGAAACTTTAATATTAATATTATTTGTTGCACCTCACCAGCAACGTATTTATCCTACACTCTAAATGCAACAAAAATAAACAATAAGCAATATATTAAAATAACAACCGGCATGTATATAAACACGCACAAAAATATACGTAAACATGCACAAAAATGTTCTTAGACATTCAAGTAAACTTACAGAAAAATGTATGTAAACATGCACAAAATTGTACGTAAACACACAAAAAGCATCTAAACATCTAAACACATAAAATGTACTTGAACACACACAACACGCACAAAAATGTATGTAAACACAGAAAATAAATATAAAAAAACCTACGTCAACACGCACGAAAACAACGATTATTCCGTCACTGAAAAATTAATACCGTTACGTAACAGTTATTCCAACACTACACGACACAAAACAAGCATAAATTCAAATCTTTGCCTAAAACGTGCCAGCTTTGCATTGTCAATGGTTGCAACAGCTTCTGTTATTCATGCCTTCAGCTCATCCATGATTTCAGTTATTTTTCTAGAAAAAAAATTAAATAAAAGTAAACTAAAACTTAAAAAAATGGGTTAAAGATTCATTAAACTCCAAAATAACAGCTAAATGATTAACCGCAATAAATAAAACTCTATTACTTCCTGAGCCACATTGACCACAAACGATAATAACAACTTTATACCGTCAGTTTAGACAACATGATTGTTAAGCTTAAAAAAAGTCATAAAACTAGAAAATCATTTTGAAACATTTTCAATGGACCAATGTTTTATGAAAAATATGAGTGCCTTGTTTTTTTAAAAAAAAAAAGCTGAAAAACATTGTAATAACTGTCATTCATTGTTTTGACTCTTATGCACTGTTTACATCATTGTCACTATTGGTCAATCATGTTGCTGTTCTTTGATTCCTGAACCCTTTTGGGCAGATCAGCTTTTGTGACCTATGAGATTTAATAACAAGCCCTTTTAGAACTGGTAATTTCTCATCTGAGGTTTTGGCTTGCCCCTTTTCTCCTTCCAAGTTAAAATTTCCATTGATGTCTTTACTCCTTATTTCGAGTGTCTACTAACCTATAAACGTATCACACTGGCTCAACCTAATCCCGCCCTTTACTTTGGATGAACTTCTAAAATGTAAGAAAAAAAGAACTAAATGAATATTTTTTTGCACCACTCTTGAAGCTCTTCATCTGCGTGAATACGAGGATATCATCCCGGCGGTGGAGATCTACTCCCTCCTGGCCGTGTGCTCGTCGGCCTGCCGGGCCTTCGGCAAGTGCTCGCAGGCCTTCATCAAGCTGGAAGCCCTGGAGAGCGTCGATCCAGAGCAGCGGCAGCTCTACGAGGATTTGGCCTTGGAGATCTTCACCAAACACGTCCCAAAGGACAGCCCCACTTTGGAGATGGAGGCTGCATCAGAAGGGTGAGGACTTCCGACTTGTGATATTCAAGCTTCAGCATCATACCTTTTTCTTTCAATGCTTTTGTAGGAAGACTGAAAAGTTGCCCACCTGCATTGTGAGTGGTCTTCCCATCGATGAGGCCTACAAGTTGTGGATATGCAGCGTGTGCAAGCACTGTGCTGAGAACAATGAGATCAGCAAATACAGCCACTGCCCTCTTTGCCACAGTAAAAAAAGCTGAAGTTTATATCAAAACTTTGGAAATGGCTAGTTATATTTGTATTTTGTATCTTATAGATAAATTTTATTTTTCTATTGCATGCATTACACCACACAGAACAGGAATTCAGTCTCTACAGTACAAGCAGTGTAAAAGGGAAATTATTATTTGTTTGCATGTATATTTATTCTATCTTATTATTGTATGCTAGAATTAAGGTTTTCAGAATTGTAGCACTGTTAGTTTTTAAAACAATGTTGTTGTTTTTGTCTTTTGTTCTGCTTTCGCGACAATCTGCTGAACTTGTCTAACAGTAGACATAAGTTTATACAAAGTCTAATTAGTAAACAAAAAACGCATTTTCCCCCAAGTCTGTTGCTTTCAAAGTGTACAAAGAAACTGTTCAGAGTACAAGACAGGAAGTTATATCAATTGCAGTGGATAATGGTGCTAATGTATTGTAAAATGTATGCAGTACACAAAAGTCGTAGACATTTTAATGTTACCTTAATTCAACTGTAAAGACTCAAAATGTAAATCTTTGGTAGGTATGTTTTTTAGATACAAATAAATCATATATTACACTTGGAGAACACAAACAATTGGAAATTGAATACATTTGTTTTGTCCTGTGTTTTTTTAGGTGTTGGTGTATTATTTAATCATTAAGCGGCACCGAAAATGGATAGATGGATGCATGTCGCTGTATTGTATCATCTTACAGCCTAAATTGGTGCTGGAAAGCACAAGAAAGAATACCAACTAAGGAGACATAGTGACCAAACTGCATTTTTTCGTATATTTTGGCCCAGTCTTTCTCAATGTGTTTTGTGGGTGCCCTTAGCAGCAAGGTAGCAGACAATCAAGTCAGCTCCCTCTAGGTGAGTCTAATGTTATGTAAAATAAATAAAATCTAATGACCTATGATTATTTTAAAAATGCACGTTTTTGCTTATTTAAATCAATTTATTTTTAATGAATTAAGTTTGTTATCAGGCGCTAAAGAATACATAATGTCTCTAAAAAACAGAACTGTCAACTCATGCGATCCTTGGCTTCCATCTGCTGGCAAGTGAAGGTAGGTACTATACATTCAATCCAAAACTCACTGTTAACTGCGTCTACAGACTATTTCCCGTCCAAATTTTAAATCGCTGGAAACAAGCACAATCTGTCTAGCATCACGAAATTCAGGGGAATATCTTAACATCGAATATCTCTGAAAAGATTAAGCATATGTAAACAAATCTGGTAAATTTCGAAAGTTTGAAATTTCATTTTTTACATGGAATGTTCAATGTGATCAACACTGTTCATATGACATCAAGGCGATTGTCAAATTACTGTTGAATGCGCCGCATCATTGCATTGTTAAATGGTTGCAACCAGGACGTTTTGGGTGGTCCTCAGCACCGCCAAAAATTAAAGCATTTTAAAAACGTTTCCTCAATAAAGGACAGGATAAAATTGAATATGATGAAAATTGCTCGATAGAAAATCAAAAACTAAACTGAAACAAAAATGTAAATACTGCCGCATCTGAAATACTCCACTGCTTCGAAACTGTTCAGTCTATTTGATTCGTGGCACCGCTCACGCCCCCCTCCCTGCTCCTCGTTCGCTCATCTAGTGTCACTTGCGGCATAGTGGCGGGGTCTGTGGAGGGCCCAAATGTATTAAGGTTAAAGTATACAGGACTGTCTCAGAAAATTAGAATATTGTGATAAAGTTCTTTATTTTCTGTAATGCAATTAAAAAAACAAAAATGTCATACATTCTGGATTCATTACACATCAACTGAACTATTTCAAGCCTTTTATTATTTGAATATTGCTGATTTTGGCTTACAGCTGAAAAAAACTCAAAAATCCTATCTCAAAATATTAGAATACTTCCTCAGACCAAGTAAAAAAATAATTTTATAACAGCAAAACTAAATCAAACATTTGAAAATGTCCATTGATGCACTCAGTACTTGGTTGGGAATCCTTTTGCACGGATTACTGCATCAATCCGGCGTGGCATGGAGGCAATCAGCCTGTGGCATTGCTGAGGTGTTATTGATGCCCAGGATGCTTCGATAGCGGCCTTCAGCTCATTTGCATTTGTAGGTCTGGTGTCTTTCATCCTCTTCTTAACTATACCCCACAAATTCTCGATGGGGTTAAGGTCAGGGGAATTAGCAGGCCAATCAAGGACAGTGATGCCATGGTCAGTGCACCAGTTACTGGTGGTTTTGGCACTGTGGGCAGGTGCCAGATCATGCTGGAAAATGAAATCCTCATCTCCATAGAGCTTTTCAGCAGATGGAAGCATGTAGTGCTCTAAAATCTCTTGGTACACAGTTGCATTTACTCTGGACTTGATGAAGCACAGTGGACCAACACCAGCAGCTGACATGGCTCCCCAAACCATTGCTGACTGTGGGAACTTCACACTGGATTTCAAGCAACTTGGATTTTGCTCCTCTCCAGCCTTTCTCCAGACTCTGGCGCCTTGACTTCCAAATGAAATGCAAAACTTGCTTTCGTCTGAAAAGAGGACTTTGGACCACTCTGCAACTGTCCAGTGCTTCTTCTCCATAGCCCAAGTCAGACGCTTCTTCCGTTGTCTTGAGTTCAGAAGTGGCTTGACCATGGGAATACGGCTATTGTAGCCCATTTCCCGGACACGTCTGTGAACTGTGGCTTTTGATACCTGGACTCCAGCTTCAGCCCACTGTCTTTGAAGCTCCCCCAAATTCTGGAAGCAGCTCTTCTTCACAATTTTGTTAAGGCTGCGGTCATCTCTCTTGGTTGTGCAGCGTTTTCGGCCACATTTTTCCCTTCCAACAGACTTTTTGTGGTTATGCTTTGAAACTGCACTCTGTGAACAGCCTGCTCTTTGAGAAATTTCTTTTTGTGTCTTACCCTCCTGATAGAGGGTATCAATGATGGTCCTCTGGACAGCAGTCAGATCAGCACTCTTCCCCATACTTGTGATTTAGTTTGGGAACCAAGATGAGTGTTTTTAAGGCTCAGGAAACCCTCGCAAGGTGTTTCGAGTTAATTAGATTATTCAGGTGATTAGTTGAATAGCCTACTTGTATACTTTTTCATGATATTCTAATATTTTGAGATAGGATTTTTGAGTTTTCTTAAGCTGTAAGCCAAATTCAGCAATATTAAAATAATAAAAGGCTTAAAATAGTTCAGTTGATGTGTAATGAATCCAGAATGTATGACATTTTTGTTTTTTTAATTGCATTACAGAAAATAAAGAACTTTATCACAATATTCTAATTTTCTGAGACAGTCCTGTACAGTTGTTATGTTGAAGAACTATTTTAGCACCCAATACCTTGACTTGGTTATCATCAAGTCACATTTATTTGTATAGCTTTTAATGACAAAATGTCTCAAAAGGCGGCAGAGGTTACAATTACACCATGTGACCATCCCTTGATCTTAAAGGAAAAAAATTGAAAAACTCGGCATGAGGAAATTAAGAAACCTCGAGAAGGCGCCTCACAAGTTGTTATCCCCCTTCCAGAATGACCAGGGTGCAATTGATTTCACATTTGGGTAACAATACACAAAACATCAACAGATATAAGTCCTCATTTTAGCTGCATTTATTCGAATGCAACCACCATCAGCCTAGTTTAATAGTTGTGTGTGTGTGTAAGCTATGTGTGTGGTTGAATGCTGCTATATCACTTTAAGTGAAACGAAAGAAAAGGGTTTTAACCAGCCAAACACTCTGGGTGCTCAGAACCCTCTAAGCTCTAAATCTAAAAACGCACCTGGTTGCAACAACATCGGTTATTTGTGCCTTCAGCTCATCCACATCTCTTGGAATAGGGGCCATATAGACCAATTCTTTCACCAAGCCCAACAAAAAGAAATCAATTTAGTGGGAGATCTGGGTGGCTAGGTAATGACATCATGATCACACATCTTTCTGGCAGGGTTGTGTTTAGAAACTGTCTAATCCTGAGGCTCCAGTGTAGTGGGTCAACCCTAACCCTAACCCCATTCTGTTGGAAAATGAAGTCGCCAAACTCTTTCTCTCTCAATTTACCCATTACTAGTTTTCTAGCATGTCGAGGTACAACCCATCTCGGGGCACAGTTGCTCTTTCAAAGATGACTGGTCCGTAGACAGCTTTCTTCAACATAGCACAAAACATGGTCTCTTTTGGGAAATTTCACTGATGCTCAAGAAGTTCTCAACCTATTTTCGAGTGTTCCTATCAGCACTAGGGTGAAATGGGTGCTGAAGCCCAAACCAGCCATCTGCAGGTGTACTGGTCAGTCGCAGGGCACACATAGACAGACAATTTACTCGCTTATTCTCACTTACGGTCAATTTGAACCCACCAATCAAGCTGCCATGCATGTTTTCGGAATGTGGGCGAAACCCACGTAGGCAAGGTAGCTGGATTTGAACCTCTGTAAGGTGCGGGCTTTAGGCGCTAACCACTCAGCCGCCATGCCGCTCTATGCAAGTGTTATGCTTGTTTATGTTGCCATTTATGTCGGAAAGTCACCTCATCGCTAAAAACAAGCCGGTCATCAAATCCGTCATCTTGCATCTTCTGTTGAATTGCAAAGAAAAAGTCACGGCGAGCTGGTTTATTGTCCTTCAACATTTGGATTCATTGTAGCTTGAAAGGCGTCAGTTATATTCTTAAGACACGCCAAACAGTTGTTTTAGGACACTGAAGTGTCTTTTCTGCAACCTTTACGAGAGCCCCCACTGGAAAACAGCTCCAACTTGTTCAACCACATCTTCTGAAGTTGAGGGGCATCCCGTTTTTAGGCACAAGCACCCATCCCTAATGAATTTACCATGCCATCTTGCTATGGATTTACTCTGTGTTGGCTCTTTGAATTTCCTGCAAAATGCACATTAAACAGCTGTCCAAGATTCCGTTTTTTGGAAATTCAAGCACACAAAACACCTTTCCTGTTTTTGTGAATGCAGTAAATGGCTCTGTAAATGAATAGAAAAATCAATAACCTTACAAAAACCTAATGTAGCTTAGCTTTATAATGGCACAACTTTTATCTTATTTCCACTCATAGTTAAGGAGATATGGGAACCTCAATTGTACCAAACACAATTGAAATGCACATTAGGGATGCAACTGAGCACGTTAGTGAAGCATTTTCATTTGTACATGTTCTTTTATCTACACTTTTACTGTGTACAGGTGTACTGCATCCCTAAATATTATATAATATCAAACTATTTTCAATTCACAGGAAATTTCCCTTTATCTAAAAAAAATACCTGACATTTTATCTGTATTGTTTTTGGGAAGTTTGAAATTTAATAACTCAAAAGTTTTCCCAAGAGATGGCGTGAGTGTGGTGGCCTATTAGGCTAAAACAGTGGTATCCAACGTGGTGCTCCCTTAGGACAGCTAGGGTGCCTGTTGACCTGTTCTAAAAAATTTTCAGTAAAACGATTCTTTTAGTGGTTGGCTAAGTCTATGTAACCCTACTTCCAATAATTGAACTAGTAATAATATTGTAACAACAAAGTATTAACATAAGTTATGTTAGAAATGCATATCTAACTGGGTGCCCTTTGTGCTAAATAGTAACACAAAGTAGCCCTCAGCTAGAAAAAGGTTGGAGACCCCTGATTGAAGTCAAGTCATGTTTATTTGTATAGCCCTTAATCGCAAGAAGTCTCAAAGGGCTAGGCAGACTAATACAGACTACAGACTATTAGTACACCATCCCTTGATCTAAAACCAACATGAGGGCAAGAAAAAACTCAAAACTTAGTTCTAAGTATGGCTAATCTTTGGTTATTAACCTGGTTTTGTTTCTATTTATCTTCTCTAATTTCAAAAGAATGTCAGGATGAATAAGCGAAAATATTCACAAGGTAATAGTACTTTGTATGCATTTCAGAACTCGACTGTATTGCTTGGTGAGTATGTTTTCATTTCACATCTATTTCTTTAGATATTTATGTTTCTATGCATTTTTATTTGTTATGTGTCTTTACTATAACCATTTAATTAATTAATTTATTTATTTGACTTATTTAAAATCATTTATTTTTTATTTTGAAGGAACCATTTTATTTTTTATGTATAGTTATGTATTAATCAAAATACATAAAATATTTGAATATAAGCTAAAATAATACTGAGAATTGTGTGGAATGAATGTCACATATTTTATGTTTTCCATTTGCATATATTCCGTTTTTACGAACGTTATTTATTCGTCCCTCGTTTATTATTATTTGCAAAACTAAACCCCTTGTCTGCAAAGGCAAGCGTGATACATGTACAATATTATTTTGGTGTTCCCTCGTTGCTCGTGTGAAGGCACGAAACGTGGATTTATGTCAGAAGAAGCGTTTTGGGGTGTTTTTTGTTTGCGTATTAAGGTGTAAAGAAAGACAGGCAAGCACTGTCACTCAGGAAATAATGAAGATCTTTTCCAAGACATATTTGGACAACTCTTAAACGTTTGGGTGGTGATTGGTTTAAAACCCCTTCACTGTTTTGTATTTACGTAGGCCTATAAGCCTTTTTTTACGAATTGCTATTTTGTTATGATCGATCAAAAAAAAAAAAAACGTTTGTCTGCACAGGCAAACAAAACACGCATGACTTTCATGACAACATGACATGCATATTGCACTAATACGATCCCAAAACTGTATGTAACATCCTACATGCCCACATTTCTTGTGTAAATATTGTGTTAATGTTAACCTTTATCTTCTTTGTTCCCTTATCTTCTTTATTTTCTTTTATCCTCACTGTTAAATGCGAACTTGGAGTGCCACGTCCAATTTCGTTGTCACAATATGTTCAACCCATTTTGTAACAATGACAATAAAGGTATATTCTATTCGATTATATGACTTAAGCCCCCGCTGAGGAATTGAGGGCATTCAAGACTTCTTTTTTTTGCATCTCAGGGTATCTATAACAGCCAAACAGTGACTTCTATACGAAAACCACACAGATCTATTAAGGACACTTTAGACTGCTTTAAGGTACAAATAATGATTTTCCTTTTAAAACCCCTTTCTTGTTTTACAGTGAACCGTGTTACATTATAAAAAAATGTTATTTATTTGAAATTTTAAACCACTTTTAGGTAACAACAATGATCTATTAAGGGCATTTTAGACCGCTGTTAGGAAAAAAACTATTAAAAATGTATCGTTTACCAAATTGTTCGAATTAGTTATCCGACTCCATTAACCAAACATAACCTTCATTCACCTAACAATGCATGCGTGTTTCTTTTTGTGAAAAGACGCACAAGAGACCGGCATTTCCACACGTGGGCAGATTTAATTTCTTAAATAATTAACTAAGTGAATTCCATCTAATTAGCCGAAATATTGTCGCCCGAGTCTTTGTCGAGCCTTTTTTCTCGTTCGTCTCTCTCGTTCTCCGATCTTCTCAAGTCCTTCACTCGACTCGCGTCTCTCCCAAGCTGGTGTGCTGGCCCCTCCTATGGGCGGGCCAGGAACGCCCATGTGGGCTCCACCTCGTCGCCTCGACGTCTGGACCCCTGAGTCACGAAAGCCCCTCTTGCGCCAGGAAGCGCTGATTATCATATCAGCTCTTGCCCCAGTTCCCGTTGTTTCTGTAAACATCATTCTTCACAAGGTTGCATTGACCTCGCCCCACAGCTCATTTAAATGTAATTTGTATTTGATCGTAAAAAATCCCTTATAGTCAAAAATATATAAAATCCTTCAACAGCTTTATGGTAAAAAAAAATTATTTTTTGCAAACGCTTCTCTGCATTAATGTCAACTGTATTACAATATACAAAATGTTATTTATTTATTAAATCAAATCAAAACAAAGAAGCAGGCAGATAAGAAAGTGGTATTTTATGCTTATACCGTAAATTTCGGACTATAAGCCGCTACTTTTTTCCCTAACTTTCAACCCTGTGGCTTATTCAGTGATGCGGCATATTTATGTAATTTTTCTAACGGCCACCAGTGGGGCCCGAGTGTTGCTACCATTAACTGCCCTGTCACAGGCACCGTTTGGGATGAAAGCTATATTATTATTATTAAGGCTTTGAAAACTCTCTCGGTGTACCGTCTTTCTTTGTAAATATGTGTAACCCATGTATAATATGTATTTGCAACTGTATATTTTTGTAATGTATTTATTTGTATTTATTTTAGACACTTATTCTGAATGAAAAAGGAGGGGCGGGACAAACGCGGGGTGCCGGGTCTAAGTGGGGACTGCTAAAGGTGAGGGACAGACAAGGAAAGAAGAGGGGGCAAAAAGTTGGTTAAAGAAAAAGGAGTTGCGTTCATCTGATATATTTTTCCCACCCTTACCTTTGGGAATATACCCTTTTTTTCCTTGGATTACTTTCAACGGGACCCGGACTCTGCAGGTCTGCATCAAACCTTAAGTACCGGTATCATTGTCCTTTCATTTTTTTTAGTTTCAATCGCGGGACTTGAAGTCAGGTTTGCCTGGCAGGGAAGATATCATTATGGAAGGAGGCTGTGAGACTCAAACTGTCACACCATAAAGCGCACTGATCGCTGCATGGCTCTGTGGCTAGGACCTTGACTCGGCCTCTTGGCTGAGAACAAGTGTCTCAGCACCTTGACTTTGTAACATATTATGACTTGACCAATAACAGAAAATTGATAATTGATAAAGAATATAGAACAATAAACCTTACAAAATCCCCCCTTGGGTTAATTTTGTGTTTGTGTTACATGTTTAAATGTGGGCGCATGTGGCTTATATACAGGTGCGGCTTGTGTACAAAATCGGTTTTCCTCTTAAAATGTGGTGGGTGCGGCTTATAATCGGGTGCGCTCTATAGTCCGGAATTTACGGTAATTGTTTGGTGATAATTTATCGCTAACACCAAAGTCATAGGTTTGGTCATGGCATTTGTGGTGTAGCATACTTAAGAGGTCAAATAATTAATTTTAATACATAATTGAATTACGGATTTATTTGCAGAAGTGAACCTGATGTTTGCTCTATGTCAAATTTGTCAAATTTTGGAGCACCACAACAATTCCTTAATGTTTTATCAGAAAACAAAGCCGAAAAACATTTTTATCAGTCTCACAATCCGAACTCTGAACTGTGGCTAGATCAGGGGTGTCAAACAGGCAGCCCGCGGGCCAGATTAGGCCCGGGAGACATTGCTCAGAGAAGCGCAAGAGAAAAACGAGCTGCAGCTTGAAATATATCCACTTGATGTCGCCAAAGCCATGTGCCTCTCACAAATGCTTCACTTATATTTCTCTCTCTTTCTCTTCCTCCCTTTTTCTCTTACTCTTTATCTCTCTGACTCTTTCACTCTCCTTGTGATTTTCTTTTTCTCTCTTTGTTACTCTTTGTCTCTTTCTCTCTGTGTCTTCTTACCTTCTTTTGCTCTTTCTTCCTTTTTCCTTTTGTCTTGCTTTTCTCTCTTTCTCTCTCTCTTGCTTCCCGCTTTTCTCTTTCTCCCCTTCTCTCTTCTCTCCTCTTGTTCTTTCTCTCTCTCTTCTCTCTCTTTTTCACACTCTCTCTTTCTCCTTTCGCTCTTTCTTTGTCCCAACCTCTCTACCTTTCTCTCCTTCTCTTTCCCTTATTTCTTTCTCTTTTTTTTCTTTCTCTCTGATCTACAAGTCCGGCCCCCGAGAGAATGTTTGTTCTATCGTGTGGCCCCCAAGTTAAAATGAGTTTGACACCCCTGGGCTAGATGCACAATTTAATCAAGACTTCTTTGACGTGGCAAGTTTCTGTCTATTTTAATTCAGACACACAGTGTTGGATATTCATGGGAATTCGTTTACAACAAATCTGAGGAAGAAAATTGAAAAAAATAACAACAACTACACTTGGGACTAAATACTAAGATTAAGGGGGAGAGGGAAAAAAGCCACATGCGAGAAAAAATAAAGAGGGAAGAAAAAAAAACGTAGGGCTTACATCACAGGTGTCAAACATGCGGCCCGCGGCCAGGTCAGGCCTTCCTAGGGTTTTAATCCGGCCTGCGAGAAGTCGCTCAGAGAAGATGCACAAGAGAAAAATTACCTGCAATTGAAATAGTTCCACTTGATGTCGCCTAAGCCAGGCGCCACTCACATAGGACCTGGAGCTCTTTTTCTCTCTGTCTCATGCTCCCTCTCTCTTACTTTCCTTTTTCTCTTTCCTTTTTCGCTTTCTCGCGTTCTTTCTTTTGTCCTCTATCCTTTTTTTCATTTTCACTCTTTTTCTCACTTTCTCTTTCTCACTCTCTATTTCTATCACTTTTCTTTCTCCCTTTCCTTTAGTCTTTTCTCCTTTCCCCCTTCAATATCCCCTTTTTCTAACTTCATCTCTCTTTCTCACTCTGTTTCTTTCTCTCCTTTTTGAACTCACTTTCTTGCTCTTTACTTCTGTCATTCTTTTTCTTTATTTCTCTTTATCTCTTTTGTTTTCTCACTTTCTTTCTCTCTTTATTTCTGTTTCTGGTTTTCCATCTCTTTATTTTTTTCTATTCTCTCTATCTTCTTGTATTCCTTGTTCTCCCTTTCTCTATTGTGCTCTCTATTTCTCCCTTTAACTCTCTTTTCGTCATTATCTCTCTCTTTTACTCCCATGTTCTCTCTTGCTCTTGTTTTCTCACTCTCTTCCCTGCTCTTTCTCCCTCTTTTTCACTCTCTCTCCTTTTCTCCCTCTCTCTCTTTCTCACTCTCGTTCTCTTAAATCTCCTAGTTTGGCCCCCATGAGATTTTTATTTTGTATTTGGCCCCCAGCTAAAATGAGTTTGACACCCCGGGCTTACATAAACTTTTGGGCAACAGTTAAGCAAATAATGAGGTTATTTTAACTCGATCACATCAATCTGTTATCTGATCAACTAACTATTCAAGGTGTCTCAGGTCAGTTTTTGATCAGTAGGTAGAACCGGTCCGCAGAGACGTGTCAGTGAAACAAACAAGCCAACCAAAAATCGAGAAAAATGGGACCTTTTCTGGAAGGAACATTGTGGGTAGAAATCACAGAGTCCCATGGACTCACTGGGACCAGAAGGACAGTGTGGTGGCGAAACCAAATGAGAGGGGAGGGTCTTGTTCTCCCAGCAAGTCGCTTTCTGGCAGCATGCATTAGCGTTTCAAAATCCGGCCAAGGGAACTACATAAGCAGGATGCAGAATGGGAGAAATTAGACAAAATCAAAAAAGGGCATGGCCAGTTTTACCAGCACGTGCCCTGTGAAGCTGTTTGTACCTCTCAGCAACCAAACAGAAATGAGAGAAAGAAACGTTTTCCTCCTTCTCTGCGACCAGGCTAAGCGTTGCTCCTAGCGATGCAACCACAGACTCCTGAACTGAAAAAACGTTAAAACTGTTGTGGAAAGTGATACGATCAGAAAACACACTCAGGTAAAAATGCAGATGACAAAGATCGACTCATCAAAACCCTGCAAAATCAGTCAAGATTGATCTGAAACCTACTAGAGGTCAAGTAAAAATAACCCTAAAATCCTATTCGACAGTTAAGCAACTCTCATAAGGCTTGGTAAATAAGAACAAACAATATTTAGTCCAAACATTTTTTTCCTATTTCTTTATTCCTGTATTTGTATTATTAGTAGTATCTTTATTAAATATATCATATCATTTTGTTTGGTAAAGATTTCAATAAGGACGAGATATTTGGACTTTTTTTTTTTACAAATGAAAGGTTTTGGGAAGTTTTAACAACTTTGGGAATTTGAAACTAAAAGATCTAATGTTAGCTGCCAAGTTTTCTTGCTTATAATTGTTGCTTAATTACTTATTAATTTATTTTGTGCAGAATATTACATTATTAGTGGTAATATGCTGAACAAAGAGACCCCCCAAAACCTGTTTTTGTCCCTGCTTTTTTTCTTCTTTATTATCATTTTTTTCCCTTTTTTTTCTTTTCTTTTTTTCTTCTCTTTGTTTCTTTCCTTTTTTTTCTTAGCCAAGGGAATTATAGCTTTCGCTTCACCAACAACTGGTTCCTGGGTGGGGTTGAACCACCAACCTTTCAGTTAACAGCCGAATGCGCTGACTGATTGCAGCGCAGAGACTTGCTTCTCACTCAAAAAGTGTGTTTTTATAAAAATATAAAGTAACACCTTGTAAATAGTGATATGCAAAGAAAACCTTGCTTCACCAATTAATCATCTCTGGATGGGGTTGAACCACCAACCTTTCAGTTAACAACTGAATGCGCTGACCGATAGCGCCACAGGGAAAAAGTGTGTTTTAAAGAAAATATAAAGTAACACTCCTCCTTGATCTCCTACCTCGTGGTGGAGGAGTTTGTGTGTCCCAATGATCCTAGGAGTATGTTGTCGGGGGCTTTAAGCCCCTGGTAGGGTCACCCATGGCAAACAGGTTCTAGGTGAGTGGCCAGACAAAACGCAGATCAGAAGACCCCTTATGACGAGCAAAAACATTGGTCCTCAATTTCCCCTCGCTGGGGCCCCCTTCTGGAGCCAGGCCTGGTGGTGGGGTCCGCTGGCGAGCACCTGGTACAGCCCGAAGGGACGACGTGGGACCCTCTTCCCATGGGCTCACCACCTGTTGGAGGGGCCAAAGGGGTCGGGTGCGGAGAGAGCTGGGTAGCGGCCAAGGGAGGGGTCCTTGGCGCGACGATCCCCGGCTACAGATACTGGCTTTTGGGACATGGAGCGTTACCCCTCTGGCAGGGAAGGAGCCAGAGTTTGTGTGTGAGGTTGAGAAATTCCGACTAGATATAGTTGGACTCACCTCCACGCACGGCTTGGGCTCTGGTACCAGTCCTCTCGAGGGGGGTTGGACTCTCTTCCACTCTGGAGTTGCCCGTGGTGAGAGTCGGTGTGGGCATATTAGTTGCTCCACGGCTCGGCGCCTGTACGTTGGGGTTCACCCGAGTAGACGAGAGGGTAGCCGCCCTCTCGCCTTTGGGTGGGGGGGACGGATCCTGACTGTTGTTTGTGCTTATGCACCAAATAGCAGTTCAGAGTACCCACCCTTCTTGGAGTCCTTAGAGGGTGTGCTTGAGAGCGCGCCCCCTGGGGCCTCCCTCATACTGCTGGGAGATTTCAACACTCACGTGGGCAATGACAGTGAGACCTGGAGGGGCGTGATTGGGAAGAACGCCCCCCTGACCTGAACCCGAGTGGTGTTTCGTTATTGGACTTCTATTCCCGCTATGGTTTTTTCCATAACGAACACCATGTTCAGACATAAGGGTGTCCATATGTGCACTTGGCACCAGGATACCCTAGGCCGTAGTTCGATGATCGACTTTGTCGTCGTTTCGTCGGACCTGCAGCCGCATGTTCTTGACACTCGGGTGAAGAGAGGGGCGGAGCTGTCAACTGATCACCACCTGGTGGTGAGTTGGCTTCGATGGTGGGGGAAGATGCCGGTCCTACCCGGCAGACCCAAGCGTGTTGTGAGGGTCTGTTGGGAACGGCTGGCAGAATCTCCTGTCAGAAGAAGTTTCAATTCGCACCTCCGGCAGAACTTTGCCCATATCCCGAGGGAGGCGGGAGACATTGAGTCCGAGTGGACCAGGTTCTGCGCTTCTATTGTCGAAGCGGCTGATCGGAGCTGTGGCCGTAAGGTAGTCAGTGCCTCTCGCAGCGGCAACCCTCAAACCCATTGGTGGTCACTAGCGGTGAGGGATGCCGTCAAGCTGAAGAAAGAGTCTTATCGGGCCTTCCTGGCCTGTGGGACTCTGGAAGCAGCTGTCAGGTATCGGCTGGCCAAGCAGAATGCGGCTTCGGCGGTTGCCAAGGCAAAAACTCGGGCATGGGAGGAGTTTGGCGAGGCCATGGAAGCCGACCTCCGAATGGCTTCGAGGAAATTCTGGTCCACCATCCGGCGTCTTAGGGGGGAAAGCGGTGTGCCATCGACACTGTGTATAGTGCCGATGGGGCGCTGCTGACCTCGACCCGGGACGTTGTGAATCAGTGGTTGAAGACCTCCTCAATCCCACCGACACGTCTTCCTCTGAGGACTCTGAGTTGGGCTCTCGCATCTCTGGGGTTGAAGTCACCGAGGTGGTCAAAAAGCTCCTCGGTAGCAGGGCCCCGGGTGTCGATGGGATCCGCCCGGAGTTTATTAAGGCTATGGATGTTGTGGGCGTGTCATGGTTGACACGCCTCTGCAACATCGCGTGGACATCGGGGACAGTGCCTCTGGACTGGCAGACTGGGGTGGTGGTTCCCTTCTTTAAGAAAGGGAAGCGGAGAGTGTGTTCCAACTACAGGGGAATTACACTTCTCAGCCTCCCTGGTAAGGTCTATTCAGAGGCACTGGAGAGGAGGGTCCGCCAGGACGTCGAATCTTGGATTCAGGAGGAACAGTGTGGTTTTCGTCCTGGCCATGGTGCATAGGAGTTTGCCTGTCCTACATGTGTTTTGTGGACTTGGAGAAGGCATTCGACCGTTTTCCTCAGGAGGCCCTGTAGGGGGTATTTCGGGAGTATGGGGAACCGCACAGTCTTATTCGGGCTGTGCGGTCTCTGTATGCCTGGTGCCAGAGTCTGGTCCGAATTGCCGGCAGTAAGTCGGATTCGTTCCCGGTGAGGGTTGGACTCCGCCAGGGCTGCCCTTGTTCACCGATTCTGTTGATAACCTTTATGGACAGAATTTCTAGGCGCAGCATTGGTGGGGATGGAGTCTGGTTTGGGAGCCTCAGCATTGCGTCACTGCTTTTTTCAGATGACGTGGTGCTGTTGGCTTCCTCGGGCCGTGATCTTCAGCTCTCACTGGAGCGATTCGCAGCCGAGTGTCAAGCGGCTGGGATGAGGATCAGCACCTCAAAGTCCGAGACTATGGTACTCAGTCGGAAAAGGGCGGCATGCTCCCTCAAGGTTGGGGATAAGATCTTGTCCCAAGCGGAGGAGTTCAAGTATTTTGGGGTCTTGTTCACGAGTGGGGTAGGATGGAACGGGAGATCAACAGACGGGTCGGTGCGTCTGCCGTAATTCGGACCCTGTACCAGTCCGTCATGGTGAAGAGGGAGCTGAGCCGAAAGGCAAAGCTCTCGATCTAACGGTCGATCTACGTTCCTATACTCACCTATGGTCATGAACTATGGGTCATGACCGAAAGAACACGATCCCGGATACAAGTGGCCGAAATGAGTTTCCTCCGCAGGGTGTCTGGGTTTTCCCTTAGAGATAAGGTGAGAAGCTCAGTCATCAAACCTGTGAAGGGTGACAGCAAAACCTTTGTCAAAAGCTGAAACTGATATAAAGTACAGCTATTAACAATGCTTGTTCATTCATTTCAGTGCAAAGCCACAGTTATGAAAGACCTTGACTAACGTGATTAAGGTTTGTGAGTCAAAATATTTAAGAATTTAAAGACTCCAGGTATCAGTTGGCCAAGCAGAATGCGGCTTTGGCAGTTGCAGATGCAAAAACTTGAGCATGGGAGAAGTTTGGTGAGGCCATGGAAGGCAACTTCCGAACGGCTTCGAGGAAATTCTGGTCCACCATCCGGCGTCTTAGGAGGGAAGCGGTGTGCCATCAACACTGTACGGTGGCGATGAGGCGCTGCTGACCTCGACCCGGGACGTTGTGAATCGGTGGGCTGAGTACTTTGAAGACCTCCTCAATCCCACCAACCACATCTTCCTCTGAGGAGTTTCCCTATTCGGTCTACAAGTATTTTGTCCACTTAGAGAAGGCATTCGACCGTGTTCCTCGGGAAGCCCTGTGGGGGGTGCTTCGGGAGTATGGCGTACCAAACAGTCTTAACTGGGCTGTGCCGTCCCTTTATGCCCGGTGCCACAGTCTGGTCCACAATGCCGGCAGAAAGTTGGATCCGTTTCCATTGGGAGTTGGACTCCACCGGAGCTGCCTTTTGTCACAATTCTGTTCATAACTTTTATGGACACAATTTCTAGACGCAGCCTTGGTGGGGAAGGGGTCCTGTTTTGGGGCCTCAGCATTACATCTCCACTTTTTGCACATGATGTGGTGCTGTTGCCTTTCTCAGGCCGTGATCTTCTACTCTCACTGTAGCGATTCTCAGCCCAGTGTGAAGCGGCCAGGATGAAGATCAGCACCTCCAAATCCTACGGAAACAGTGATATACAAAGAAAACCTTGCTTCACCAACCAATCATCTCTGGATGGGGTTGAACCACCATCTTTTCAGTTGACAAGTGAAAGCACTGACCGATTGCGCCACAGAAACTTGCTTTTCACCCCTAAAGTGTGTTTCATAGAACATTTTATGGAAATACCTTGCAACTAGTTGTCAATTTAAGGTAAAATCCTACGGAAACAATGATATGTAAAGTAAACCTAGCTTCACCAGCCAATCGAGCCTGGGTGGGGCTGAACCACCAACATTTCAGCTAACAGACGGATACGCTGACCGATTGCGCCACAGAGACTTGCTTCTCTCTCAAAAAGTGTGTTTTAAAGAAAATATAAAGTAACACCTTGCAAATTGTTGTCAATTTAAGGTAAAATCCTACGAAAACAATGATATACAAAGGAAACCTCCCTTCACCAACCAATCATCCCTGGGTGGGGCTGAACCACTAACCTTTCAGGTAATAGCCGTATACGCTGACCGATCGCGCAACAGAGACTTGCTTCTCGACCAAAAAGTTTGTGTTATAGAAAATATAAAGTAACACCTTGCAAATAGTTATCAATTTAATATGAAATGCTATGGAACAAATGATGTACAAAGGAAACCAAGCTTTACCAAACACTGGGTGGGTGGGGTTGAACCACCAACCTTTCAGTTAAGAGCCGATTGCGCTACAGAGACTTGCTTCCCACTCAAAAAGTGTGTTTTAAAGAAAATATACAGCAAAACCTTGGAAATGGCGGTAAATTTGAGGTAAAATCCTACAGAACAAATCATAGACAAGATAGAACTCACTTGATCAACCACTCGTTCCTGGGTGGGGTTGAACCACCAAACTTTCAGTTAACAGCTGAATGTGCTGACCCATTGCACCACAGAGACTTCCTTTTAATATTTAAAGTGTGTTTTATATAAATTGTTATGTAACACCCTGCAAATAGTAGTCAATTGAAGGTAAAATCCTACGGAACAAATAATATACAAAAGAAACCTCCCTTCACCAACCACTCGTGGTTGTATCCAACATGGCGGTGCGCATGGATGCTGCGGTTAGTATCCAGCTAACCTTCTATTTACTACCGTTCTCTTATCTTTTTTGCTTTATTTTTTGGACACATGCGTGGCCAATAAGACTTATAGTCGGGAGGAACTTATTCAATTGGGTGGGCGTCTAAATTTCGACTTTTCGGGCACTTTTTATACCACCTATGATATCCTGAACGAGCTACAAAGGGATCCGGGATCTCCGTGGTCAGCCACTCCACCTACAAAGCGACGAAGGCGCCTTAAAGACAGAAGGCAGGACAGGGGTTGTCGTGCGGGGAAGTGTCTGAAGTGTGCAAAGCCGAAGGAGCAAGAAGGACACGGAGATGTGTCTAATTCCACCATTATTTCTTCACCGGTCTTGCCGGTCAACCGACACCTGAAATCAACGCACCCGAACGGCGACATCTTGTGACGATCTCTATAAAGACTTCAGCTAACTAAGTTAAACGATTACGCAAAGCTAAAATTTGGTCTTTTAAATATTAGATCGCTTGCTCCTAAAGCTTTACTTGTTGATAATATTATTCGTGATTACAAACTTAACTTGATTGGTCTATGTGAAACTTGGTTGAGACCGGATGAGTTTTTACCGCTAAATGAGACTTCTCCTCAAGACTCCGTGAGCAGCCATGTTGCACGCCTTTTGAAGAAGGGTGGCGGTGTCGCGTACCTCTAATAATTACAAGGCGATCGAGGTTCTTGTTATACGGTCCGCTCTATTGTCAATTTATGTAGTAACTATTTATTGCGCACCATACACAGCTTTCTTAGACAAATTTGCTGAACTTTTGTCTGAACTAGTAACCTATGCAGACAAAATTATAATTATGGGGGACTTTAACATTCGTATGAACTCCCCATTCAGTTCACTTACTGTTATGTTTCGGTCTCTAATTGATACATTTGGTTTTAATTAACTAGTTGATTTGCCAACTCATAGAGTTGGAAACAAATCCTACAGAACAAATGATATACAAATAAACCTCACTTGACCAACCACTAGCCCAGGGGTCGGGAACCTTTTTTGCTGAAAGAGCCGAAAAAACCCAAATTTTAAAATCTAATCCTAGGAGAGCCATATGTATATTTTAATACCAAAAACAGCTAAATGGAAGAGGAAAATCAACGAGTTTATAGTATAATAAGACAGAATTTATTTTGAACAACATTGTAAGTTAATAACAAAAACTAACAATTATTTATAATTATAACAATCAACTGGTCTGCAGGCTGAGGTTTTATTCATATCTGTCCATGTTTACTTGCCCGCTCTGCTTGTTCACCGCTGTCTGAGGCCCTCAGGTTAGCAATTTCTTATCTAAATCGAAGAAGACCAACAATATATATATTATAATAAGACTCTGTTATAACACGTTGTTCAAAATAAAATTAAAGGTATTTATTGATAAGAAAAGTACTTCTGACTTACTATTAATGCGACTTTTGGTGTTGCATGGTTTTGCTGATGGCTTTGTAGTCCGGTTGGTAGGTGGTGAGGTTCAGCTTCATGCAGGCGTTTAGGCTTCCATCTTTTAAACGTGATCGCAGGTTGGTTTTGATGTGTTTTAGGTGTGAGAACGACTGTTCGCATGCATACGTAGATCCAAACATGGTCAATACAGCAAGACTCACACGCTGCAGTGTTTTGTACGTGACGGGAAGCGCGTTCCAGGTTTTGACAATCAGCTGGTCTGCGCGCTGAAGTCTGTCCATGTCTGTCCATTTGTGTTTGCCTGCCAGCTCTGCTTGTTCTCGTGCAAGGGTTTCCAAATCTTCATTCAGTGACTTGAACTTATCAACCCACATGTCTGTGGCCTTCACGTCAGCAACTTCTACTTCAAAATCTCTGACAGAGACATTGGGGATGAAACTCAGGTTTACTTTGTCCAAATCACACTCGTGCGGATGAGTGATGAATTGAAAAAGACTAGTGTGCTCACGAAAGTCCCCAAAGCGTGCTTTGAATGACGTCAGGAGAGAAGATGTGAAAACTGCGAGCTGATGGAGATCAAAATGTTCAGGGGAGTCACTTGCTGTGCACTCATCTTTAAATACTTTCAGTTTTTCAAAGTGTAGTAAACGACCAGTCTCAATATCCGCAGTAAAGATTTCCAGCTTGTTTTGAAATGCAAAGACTGCCTGTTGAAGGGATAAGACTGTATTTCCAATGCCTTGCATTTTCACATTGAGATGGTTCAGATGTCCAGTCATGTCCACAAGATAATAAAACTTGAGGAGCCACTCAGTGTCCGCTAGCTGGGGATACTCAATGCCTTTCATTTGAAGAAAAGTCCGTATTTCGCTCAGGCAAGCTGCAAAACGGCTAAGCACCTTCCCTCTTGACAGCCAACGCACATTACTGTGCAAAACAAGACCGGGATAATTATTCTCCACTTCATCCAACAGTGCTTTAAACTGGCGATCGTTTAAAGCTCGGGCAACAATAAAGTTGACCACCCGAATGACCAGTGACATCACGTCATCAAGCTGCTTGTCACACATTTGCGCACAAAGTGCCTCCTGATGTAGAATACAGTGGAAGCTGAGGATGGGTCTGTTCTGCTCACGAAGCAGCGCTACAAATCCTCTGTTTTTCCCCACCATGCACGGAGCACCATCGGTACACACAGAAATAAGTTTATCCATTGGTAGATTCTTTTCATTTGCAAACTCCATGAAAGACTTGAATAAATCCTCTCCTCTCGTCGTCCCTTTTAGTGGCAAAACGGCAAGACTTTCCTCACGCAGCGAGTCACCGTCAACATAGCGTGCAATAATACTGAACTGGGATAAATGACTGACATCTGTTGATTCATCCAAAGCAAGGGAAAAAAACTCTGCTGCATTTATGTCATTCACTTGTTTTTTCTCCACTTGTTTCGACATCATGATGGCACGATCGTGCACAGTTCTTGCTGAAAGAGGCATATCTTTTATCCGTTTGATTATTTTATCTTTATCCTTAAAGTCGTCAAAAAGCTCGTTGGCCACATCAAGCATGAATGATTTGGCATAATCGCCATCTGTAAACGGCTTCCCACTCCTCACAATTGCTAAAGAACCAGCAAAGCTAGCAGAGTTAAAATCACCTTGTTTGGCCCATACACGGAGCTGCTGCTGACTCGCCTGGACTGTAGAAAGTAGTTCTTGACAGGCCTTCTTTCTCTTGTCTCCCACTGGATATTTCGCTGAAAATGTGGCATGGCGTGTGTCGAAGTGTCTCTTTATATTTGACCGTTTCATCGAGGAAATGTTATCATTGCATATAAGACACACTGCACAACCTGCTCTCTCAATAAAGGCAAATTGCTCTGTCCATTCCTGCTGAAACGTACGGTAATCTTCATCGCTTTTCCTTTTCGTCATCTTGATTAGAAGGGTTCACCCTGCATAAAAAAAGCTAACCAAAAACGAAAGGAAATATTTCTTCTTTGCTTCAAAATGACTTGTGCAGATTGTTGTAAATTATCAATTAAAATTAGACTTTCCGGGTAGCGGACCTTCCCGCTCACCGGAGAACAGATTGGCTCTTCGCTGCGTGCCTGAACGAAAAGTTGCAGGTGAAAATATATATAAATTAAAATGTGTGTATTTATTTATTTTTTTTTGACATGTTTTTTTCTGACTTTATTATTATTATTAATTATTTTGCTAAAGTAACATTATTAGTAAAATTTGTTTCGTTCAGAAATTTTCAGAGAGCCAGATGCCGTCATCAAAAGAGCCATATATGGCTCGCGAGCCATAGGTTCCCGACCCCTGCACTACCCCCTGGGTGGGGTTGAACCACCAACCTTTAAGTTAACAGCCGAATGCGCTGACCGATTGCGCCACAGAGGCGTGCTTTTCGAATATTAAGTGTGTTTTATAGAAAATGTTATGTAACACCTTGCAAATAGTTGTCAATTTAAGGTAAAATCCTACAGAATAATAATATACAAAAGCATTCTCGCTTCGCCAACTATTCGTACCTGGGTGGGGTTGAAGCACCAACCTTTCAGCTATTAGCCGGATATACTGACCGATTGCGCCACAGAAACTTGCTTCTTTCACTAAAAGTGTGTTTTAAAGAAAGTATAAAGTAATACCTTGCAAATAGTTGTCAATTTAAGGTAAAATCCTACGGAAACAATGATATATAAAGTAAACCTAGCTTCACCAGCCAATCGTGCCTGGGTGGGGCTGAACCACCAACCTTTCAGTTATCAGCCGAATGCGCTAACCGATTGCGCCACAGAAACTTGCTTCTTTCACTAAAAGTGTGTTTTAAAGTCAAGTCAAGTCAAGTCAAATTTATTTATATAGCCCTTAATCACAAAAATGTCTCAAAGGACTGCACAGGATTACAGTTACAAAATTACACAATTACCTGATCTTAAACTAGCAAACCAGCATGCGGGCAAGGAAAAACTCAAAAACCTCAGTGTGAGGAGAAAAGAGAAACCTTGAGAAAGGACCTCACATGTGGTAATCCCCCTTCCAGGATTGAACAGGGTGAATTACAATTAGCATTACTGTACACAGAATAGTAAACACTAGGTAAGATGTTGAAAATGTCCGGAAAGAGCATGACATCAACGACGACGCCAGCTGGTAAATGCAGGGGTTGACATGTTGCAGGTCAGACCCCGGTCCGCTGACCCATCCCAAATCATCCTTCTCCTTCGTATCAGCCAGGCAGGCCTCAGAAAAAGACAGGACAAAACAGGATACGAGGTGGGCATCAATCATATGCTTTGGAATAGAAGTGTGTCTTAAGCCTCAATTTAAAAACTTCCGTTGAGGTTGCAGATCTTATCTCCAGAGGCAGGGCGTTCCACAACACCGGGGCCCGGATGGAGAACGCTCTCGAGCCCGCAGACTTCTTGGCTCTCGGAGTCACAAGTAGACCGGCATTTTCCGAGCGCAGACTCCGTGAAGGAACATAGGGGGAAATCAAATCGGAGAGATAAGAGGGTGCAAGCCCATGCAAACATTTATATGTTAATAAGAGAACCTTAAAGTCACATCTTAAGTGGACTGGGAGCCAGTGCAAGTTGGCCAATACAGGTGTAATATGCTCAAACTTTTTAGTCTTAGTCAAAAGTCTAGCTGCCGCATTCTGAACCAGCTGCAAACTTTTAATGCTAGACATCGGGAGACCAGAAAGCAATACATTACAGTAATCAAGCCGAGAAGTAATAAACGCATGAATTAAAATCTCTGCATCTGATTGGGACAGCATTGAACGAATCTTCGCAATATTACGGAGGTGGTAGAAAGCTATTCTAGTAATATTTTTCACATGTAACTGAAACGACAGATTAGGATCAAATATAACACCTAGATTTTTGACCGAGTCACTATGGGTGATATTACATTTGTCTAGGTTCAGGGTAATGTTTGAAAACAAATGACGACAGTGAGCTGGACCAATAATCAACATTTCAGTTTTTTCTGGGTTAAGGCGTAAAAAATTATTTGACATCCATCTTTGAATCTCAGTAAGGCAATCCTCCAGATTTCTAAAACTTAAATGTCCAGTTTTTTCCAGTGGCACATACAGTTGAGTGTCATCTGCATAGCAATGTAAACTAATATTATACTTGCGGATAATGTCACCAAGCGGGATCATATAAATACTAAAAAGAAGGGGGCCAAGTACAGAGCCTTGAGGAACACCACAAGGGACATTATATTGTTTAGAGGTCATATTGCCATAGTTAACACATTGCATCCTGTTAAAGAAAGTATAAAGTAACACCTTCCTACAAAACAAATGATATACAAAATAACCCTCACTTGACCAACCACTTGTCCCTGGATGGGATTGAACCAACAACCTTTCAGTTAACAGCCGATACCTTTGACCCATTGCGCCACAGGCACTTGCTTCTCAATTATAAAGAGTGTTTTATAAAAATTGTTATGTAACACCTTGCAAATAGTTTTAAATTTAAGGTAAAATCCAACAGAACAAATAATACAAAAAAGTAACCTCCCCTTCACCAACCCCCCGTCCCTGGGTGGGGTTGAACCACCAACCTTTAAGTTAACAGCCGAATCCGCTGACCGATTGCGCCACAGAGACTTGCTTTTCATTTTCAAAGTGTGTTTTATAGAAATTGTTATGCAACACCTTGCGAATAGTTGTACATTTAAGTAAATTCTTAGAACAAATAATATACAAAAGAAACTTCACTTCACCAACTACTTGTGCCTGGGTGGGGTTGAACCACCAACCTTTCAGTTAACAGGCGAATGCGCTGACCGATTGTGCCGATTGAGAGTTGCTTCCCACTCACAAAGTGTATTTTATAGACAATATAAAAGTAACACCTTGGAAATGGTTATCAATTGAAGGTAAAACCCAATGGGACAAATTATATACAATAGAAACCTAGCTGGCAACCAGTTCAGGGTGTCCCCTACCCACTGCCCGATGATTGCTGGGATGGGCTCCAGCACCCCTGCGACCCGACTGAGGATAAACGGTGCAGCTCATGAGATGAGGTGAGATGAGAAACCTCGCTTCACGAACCACTAGTCCCTGCGAAGGGTTGAACCACCTACCTTCCAGTTAACAGCCGACGACCTGACTGATTGCACCACAGAGATTTACTTCTTACATGAAAAGTTTGTTTTGAAGAAGGTATAAAGTAAAAAAAAGAGGACCAAAAAGCAATAAATAGATGTAGAGAAAAGGGAGAGGGAGAAAACGGGAAAAAAATTGAAAGACAGAGAGAGAAAGAGACTACTACGGTTGATTTACGGGTGGTATCTTGCTTTGGTCACATCAAGTGGACATATTTAAGACTGCAGCTCATTTTTCTCTTGCGCTCTTCTCAGTGTTGTCCTGTGAGCTACAATTGAAACCCTTGAACTGTCCCGCGGGCTGCCTGTTTGACACCTGTGATTTAAAGGATGTCAGTGGGATTAGCTGGCAAACAGGCATGGTGCCACTCACTCTAATTTGTGTGTGTGTCCTATCTAGGTGGACACTCCTCTGAACCTTTCCTCAGACCAGGTCAGCATCTTTCTCTGAAAGAAGATGCACTGCCTTCACCTTCCTGACGATGGCTTCATCATGGTCAATGTTGGTGGATTAAAGCGGAAAATGCAGCTCAGCGTTGTGAAACGCTTCCCCCAAACCCGCCTGGCTCGCCTTCTTCGTTGCCGCTCCCCGGAAGCCATCTTAGAGCTCTGCGACGACTTTATTAATAATAATAATAATAATTTCCTTTGTATTGTCATTCTTTGTAACAATGTACACAGAACGAAATGTCGATACACCTGACCCATTGTAGCGAGCCGATGCAGCCGCAGCCAACAGAGGGCGCCACCACTTTACCAATGTTATAAGTCTTAGGTATGACTCGGCCGAGGCGCGAACCAGCGACCTCCCAGTCTCAAAGCGGGCGCCTTACCATCTAGGCCAGGGGTCGGGAACCTTTTTGACTCAGAGAGCCATAAAAGCACAATTTTTGGAAATGTGTTTCAGTGAGAGCCATATAATATATTTTAAGACTGAATTCAATTAAATGTGAGCATAACAAGCGTCTTAATTTATTATTTTAAATAATGATGTTATAATACTCACCATTAATGCGTCTTCTGGTGCTGCATGGATTTGCTGATGGTTTTGTAGTCTGGTTGGTACTTGGTGAGTTAAAGCTTCATGCAGGCATTGACGCCTTCATCCGTTAAATGTGATCGTAGGTTGGACTTGATGTTTTTGAGATGTGAAAATGACTGCTCACATGAATACGTCGATCCAAACATTGTCAATACACCAATACTCACACGCCTCAGTGTGTGGTATGTGACTGGAAGCGCGTTCCAAGCTTTGAGAATCAGCTCGTCTTTGGATTGAAGTTTGTCCAGTTCTGTCCTCATGTGCTTGCTCGCCAACTCCGCTTTCTGTCATGCAAT
This sequence comes from Urocampus carinirostris, assembly GCF_059441175.1. Lineage (NCBI taxonomy): Eukaryota > Metazoa > Chordata > Actinopteri > Syngnathiformes > Syngnathidae > Urocampus > Urocampus carinirostris. Next base: position 3,035,875 of record NC_142363.1, on the reverse strand, counting down.
TCTTTCCAATTCTTCATTCAGTGATTTGAACTTACTCATCCTCATCTCTGAGGCCTTCAGGTCAGCCACTTCTGCTTCAAAATCTACCAGGGAGACATCAGGAATGCAACTCAGGTCGGCTGTGTTCAGTGAACACTCGTTTGGATGGGTGGTGAACTTAATAAGACCACAGTGCTCACGAAATTCTCCAAAGTGCGCTTTGAACGACTGGAGGAGACCGGATGTGAAGCCAGCTAGCTGGTGGAGATGTTTTGAGTGGGCTCACTTGTTGTGTATGCCTCTGTAAACTCTGTTTTTCGAAATGTAGTAAGCGACCTGTTTCAAAATCCTTGATCAAGATCTCCAGCTTGTTTTCAAAAGCAAACGCAACGTGTTGAAGGAATAACACTGTATTTCCAACGCCTTGCACTTTAACGTTGAGCTGGTTTAGATGTTCGGTAATATCGACGAGATAATAAAACTTGAGGAGCCACTCAGTTTTCGCTACCTCAGGATGCTCGTTGCCTTTCGTTTCAAGAAAAATCCGTATTTCGTTGAGGCAAGCCGTAAAACGGCTGAGCACCTTTCCTCTTGACAACCAGCGCACATTGCTCTGCAAAAGCAGACCGTGCAAAGGGGGCATGGCGTGTGTCGAAGTGCCGCTTAACATTCGACTGTTTCATCGATGCAATTTTGTCATAGCAAATTAGGCATACCTCTTCACAAAGGCAAATTTTTCGGGCTGTTCGTCCTGAAATGTACGATATTCATCATCTTTTTTTCGTTTCGCCATCTTCTCCGTCGAAGAGTTAGCTTTGAGCTAATGACCAACGGCCAAGTGCCAATGGACGCAAAAGGGGACGTGTACCTGTGCCCCCCAGTAATCATCCAATTAAAATAGACAATCGCTCGTGCAACTGCAACTCTGCACAAGACATGATCAATAGAAAATCGATGGATGCATTTAAGCAAACGATAATTTTTTTAAACCGAAATCTGCGAGCCATATGTTATCATCAAAAGAGCCATATCTGGCTCGCGAGCCATAGGTTCCCGACCCCTGATCTAGGCTATTGCGGCCTAAACAGAGTTTTACTTTGACCGCGAACAGCTTTTCTTCTGCTTTGTGCTCAACTTTTACCTGACGGGCAAAATGCACCTGGTGGATGGTTTGTGCGCACTCTCCTTCTGCCAGGAGATTGATTATTGAGGCATCAAGGACAGACATCTGGACTGCTGCTGTTGTGACAAATTTCAGGAGCTCCTGGATCAGATCACAGACCTGGCTTGGGATCAGGACAGCACAGACTCGTCCGTCGAAATGTCCAAAGCGGATTTGTTCAATGGCGCATGGTGTGCGGACATCCGTCGGGACATTTGGCTCTGACTTGACAATGCTTCGATCTCAGCTTCCACCAAAGCAATGGCCGTCGCATCCTTGGCCGTGCTCCTGGTCCATTGTGGCCGCGTGCATACACAGCATGCCAGAATTCCGTCTACAGAACCATAACGACAGGGAGGTGGAACACCCGTGGTTTGCCTTCCTGGAAAACCTTTGCGTCTTCTTATTTTCTTCAGAATTTCTCCTCCGTCTGGTGGTGACACCCTCAGCCAAGAAGTTCTTATGCAGTCCTCTCAACGTCATCAACTTGATGTCCGTTGCACCTTTCTACCTGACCCTGGCTTGGAACTCAAGCCTGGCGTCCCAAGACGACAATGGGTTGGAGAATGTGGGCAAAGTAATGCATATGTTAAAGCTCATGCGGTTGTTCTGTGTCCTCAAGCTAGCCCGTCACTCGGCTGGACTCCGCGCTCTCTGCGCCACACTGCGGCGCAGCATCCGTGAAGTGGGACTCCTGGCACTTTTCTTGTTCGTGGGAATCTCAGTGTTCTCCATCTTGGCGTACTTTGCCGAGAGGGAGTCCCCAGAGTTGGCGCTGCAGACAATACCTGCCAGCTGCTGGTGGGCCACTATTAGCATGACGACGGTGGGCTATGGGGACACATACCCGGTGACGCTCGCCGAGAAGTTGGTAGGAACGCTGTGCATTTTCTCCGGCCTGCTCATTGTGGCTTTGCCCATCACTAACATTTTTAATAAGTTCTCCAACATCTACCACAAGGAAACGAAGATTGGATCATTTTCGGACCAATACCCAGCCATTGAAAAAACTAGCAAAATGAACTAATAAAGTGTGTTTTTTTAGCTAACTATCTGGCTACATTTTAGCTTTGTGGCTAGCTATCTTTTTAATCCTTTTGTTAACTATTTAGCAAACTAGCTAGCTAGCTAAATTTAACATATTTTTGCATGCTATCTAACTAACATTTTATCTTTTTGGCTAGTTGTCAAGCTAAAGATCAAAGCGGTGCCACCGCGAGCGGCAGACCTTCTAGCAGCTCCCTGTTATCCCGCACCTTTTGTGATTTATTGTTTTTATTGTCTGCTTCTATCTTCGGTGTTTTCCGTCCCGTTTGACAACTACACTTTGGATTACTTTCTATCCTATAGACATGGGTTTTAACGCACAAAAATGCGTTTATTCGAGGAACAAACTCCATGCCCTGAAAAATTATCGTGCCGGCGTGACGAGGGGGCCCTATCGTGGATGGAGAGCTGGAGCTAGTTAAGCGGCTAGCGGCGTTATAAGTCTTCGGTACCGTCCGTAATCATGGTAAATGTGAACTCTCTACCAAATAAGACAGACGAACTGGCTGTGCTAGTGAAAAACATCAAAGCATACAGGGAGTGCAGTTTGCTGTGTTTCACGGAAACGTGGCTCACGTCTAGGATCCCGGACGCTAACGTGGAGCCACCTGGAACGGAGCTATCCAGAGCTAACTGGCTTCAGCGCTGTTAGACAGAGACACGAAAGCCTGCGGGAAGCGGAGAGGAGGTGGACTCGCTAACATGAGGTGGTGTATCCCTGGGCATAAAGATTTCCATCTGCCGTAAGGACGTCGAACTTTTGGACTAGGGTGTGACGTCATCCACTCCGCTAAACTACAGCAAGTACCCAGAGGGCATCATGTTAATCTGTTATAAACAACAAGGGAGGCTGCTGGAAGTGTGAATTTCCCTACGGGGATGAATAAAGTATCTATCTATCTAAATCAGGGGTGTCAAAGTCAAATGGACGGAGGGCCAAATAAAACATTTGGCTACAAGCCGAGGGCCGGACTGTCCAATCTTTACTGAAACCAAGATTTAACCTACTGAAAACACAACAAATATATTACAATATGATTGGATAAATAAAGCAATATTTTCTTATGACTCTGTCAGTCATTTTTAATTTCAGCAGGCACAAAATACAAATGTCCTTTATATAAAAAACTCATAACATATCTCATAACAACAACTCATAACCATTTTCTATCATTCAATCATCTGAAATTATTAAAAAGAAATATTGCCTCGAAATACAATAAAATAAAGTGCAAAAATCTCTTGTTACTTAAAACCAATAGCAATCAACACACAACCTCATCTGTCCTGCTCAAATGTACATTGACTTTCCTTTCTGTGCTTTCTCTGGGTTAGTGTGAAAAAAAGGAATTACTGATTAACAAATAATAACAATCAAAAGTCATTTTCTCTGCTAAATAGGAGACAATTTTATCAAAAGACTGTTGTCCACATCAAGATCTATTTTCCATGAAAAGCCGAAAAACAAGAAACACTCCCAGGACAGAGTCGGCAAACAAAAACAACATAGTCAACATAGACAATAAAGCTTTAAAATTCCAGAGGGGAACAACAAAAAACAAGACCTTCTTTATGTGCATATTTAACTTTTAAACTTGAACGGAGTAAAAACTTCAAATGTGTAATTGCACAGGAAACATTACTGTATTATTACTGTATTTACATACATTTATATACAGTACTGTATTACTACAACTCTACATTACTTGTTTGAAAGCCCCGGTTTTCAGTGTCCACCTTCCGTTTAGCCATTGTTGATGGGTATCTGTGGGCTAATTTTTGCTGTTATGCTAATGACTGCTGCTGATCGACTGCTGAATAAATCAAACCGCCTCCCGCTTTGCTCCCGCTCGGCGCGTCCCCGTTGCATTGTGGGAAATGTAGTATTCATGCGTACTGCGGGCTGCTGGCTTGCAGCGGCCTGCGGGCCGGATCTAATAATATATTGATATCGTCACGCGGGCCAGGTAAAACCCTCTCGCGGGCCTAATGTGGCCCGCGGGCCTTGACTCTGACATATGTGATCTAAATGTTGGCATCCTTTCTATCTATCTGTCTAGTTTTTACCTTTCTATCTGGCTATTTGGTTGGCTTTTTAGTCTTTTAGCTAGCAATCCAGCACTTTCTTAGCCTACAAACAACGACGCTATTTAGCAAGCATCTAGCGAAGTTGCTGTTTTAGAAATTCATGTTAAACAGGGTGCCTTTTTGCGCTAATTTGTAACAAAAAGTAGCCTGATGCTTGAAAAGGGTTAGAGACCCGTGGCCTACTGTATGGTTGAATGCAGGGGCGTGGATGGACTGGGTAGGGGAGATGAAGCTGGGGCTGATGGACGGCCCTGTGCTTTGGCCTGACTCCATCCCACAATGCTGGACTGAGAGTGGTTGGTTGTCCAGGCAGTGTTGCTTTAGGCTCAGATTCTCCGGTGGTTGCTGCTGCCCAAGGTGGTAATGACTAACCTGGTGAGGCAGAGATCCCTATGAACACCCTCTTCAGCCACACCAGCACTTATCATAATTCTGTAGTTCTTTTTAGGAAGAGATATTGTTGTCCTATTTAGAAAGTTTGTCTATTGAGAAACCCATTTTCACAGAATCAACACCCGGTTGGGTGCAGGATCTGTTGGAGGACATCAGCACTCCAGTGCGAGATGACTTTATTATCTGCGCTTGATGCTGTGACCTTCATTTTGTCTGAAAGCCACAACGCAAATGAAGCAAACAGCTGCATCATCAGTATTGGCGGTCATGTCGGTGCTCAAGGACTGCCAGGACAGGGACACTTTGCAAACATTATAAGATAATACCACACACATTCACTTTAATTTGACAATGTTCTAATGCGGTATTGTCCGTAACCTGCTCTGCTCTGCAACATTTCAGCTAAAATACAGTGTAGGACTACTTGTTCCCTTTTAAATGCGTGTGATGCTATTTCCAGTGGTAGATCAGAGGTCTCCTTAAAGATACTTTTTGTTCCGAAAGGGCACCCAGTTTGTTGTACATTCCTAAAATAGCAACTAAGTTAGATGGCTTGCCAAATAGCTAAAAAGGTAGCTTGATAGTTTGCTAGAAATATAAACAGGTACCAAACTGAAAGGGGGCTGGATAGCAAGCTAAAAGAGTAAATAGCCAACTAAACTGCCAGATAAAAAGCTAGCTAGCCAGCTAGCTAGAAAGGAAGCTGAAATCTTGTGTAATAACTAGCGTAAAAGGTAAAATATTAGCTACATAGCATATAAAAAACCCAGCTGGATAGCTTTTGAACACCGGTAGCTTAAAAAACAAAGCTATATGTCTAGCCAGAAAAGAGGCCAAAATCTAGCTTGTTCACTAGCAAACAAGGTAAAACGTTTGCCAGGTAACTCGCTAAAAAGCAAACAAAAAAAAAGTAGCTTGATGCTTAGCTAGAAAATTAAAGACTATAAGAGCCATACTGTAGCTAAAACAGTAAAATGCCATCTAAATGGCGAGATAGAAACCTAAAAACTGAGCTTGATAGCTAGCTAGAAAGGAGGCCAAAATTTAGCTTGATAACTACCTAAAAAGGTCAATCGTTAGCTTAATAGCGTGTAAAAAGCTAAATAGCGAGCTTTAAATGGCTAAAAAGGTAAGAGAGCAAGCTAAAAAGGTTGCCAGATAGTTAGCTTAAAAAAACTTGCTTATTTGCTTTATAAAACCCATTAATTTGAATTTTGTTTGTTCCATTTCCTGTACAATAAAAATAAAAAAGATGAATGTATACATTTGTTTCATACAATACAAATTCTCATTCTACTCTTTTAATTGGTTAAAAAATGTCAGTGCTTGAATAGATACTTTTTTGGGCCACAAAGCCCATTAACTGAAATTTATTTGTTTGACGTTCTAAAATGATAACCTACCATGTTGTTACTGCGTTATTACCTAATTACTTATTTAAAATATGGTTAAATAGACTCATTCAACCAATAAAAAAAATATTTTCCCAGAAAATCACAATGACCCAGCACTGGTGAGCTATTTTCAGAACAGGTCTGCGGGCACCTCAACTGTTATTACAGGGCACCCTTGGGCCCGCAGGCACCACGTTGGAGACCGGTGCGGTAGATGCTATGTGTCCTGCCGCATGCTCAGATCAACATCCAGGGTTCTGTGAGATTCTTGGACAAAGAAAGAAGAGCTGAATAGAGGAGTCTAGGACTTCTATTATAAGTGAACAAGATAATAAATAAACAGATGATTCCGGGCTGGTCAACAGGACAAATTCAGTAAAGGGGTGTGGTTTGACAAGAGCAGAAAATAAGTGAAGTGGGATTTTCCAGACAAAGTCAGGAAGTCGAGGCTTCACAAAAGATATTTGTTAAGACTGAATTTAACTGGATTTTGCTAATGGTATGATACGATTAGGGCGGACTCAAGGTCTCCCCATCAACAGTAAATCAGAACACCAGGTAGAATAGTTACCTTGAGAGATCAAGCGAATACAACAAGAAATACTTCATTCAGATATACAGATAAGCATTAGGTGCTTTTGTTACAACTGATATATAATAATATAAATGAATATGAATGATATGATGATGAAAATAATGATTTGATGATTAAATTAAAAAAAATATATGGCTGGAAAATTCATAGAATCTTGGCAACATATTCGGTGACACATTTTAATAATTAAAAACATCACAGGACACAACTGGGTGGGATATGACATGCCAGTATTTGATTAAATAAATTGACACATGAGATAGTGCATAAAAAACAAAACAAATGGAATTTACTTTTTAAAACTACGAATTGCAATTGTCTTTATTGTATGTTTGTTTATAGTTATATTACTACCACCATTAGTATTAGTGAATTATTTTAAGGAAGGAAAGCAATATCACACAGGCTTTTGTGTTTTTTACTTATGTTATTTTGTCATTTTACATTATTGCAAAGTAAAATTGTTTTGTTGGATTTGATTTGTCCTCGTTTTGTTTTTTTAATTGAACTTAAAATCATTTACCATTAGTGTCCACCAGGACACGCCAAATACTAACAAAGCCAATTAGTTAACAAAGGTAAAAATAAGAAAATAATATAATAGAACTCTTACTATAGGACTAAGAACTAGAATTATGATTTTCCCAGTGTTGGACTGCGAGGGCCTGCAATGCCTTCTCTGCTGGCCCCAAAAATATCTGTGATGTTAATTGTGACGTGGAATCTTACAGGTGGGTTGCGTCATTTGAAAACGTGATTTTAAACCTAGAGATGGCAGCAGAGTGACAAATAATAGATGTGCATTTCTTAGACATGCTCAAATATACATATATATTTTTTTGAAGATTCTTGAGGGTTTTCTTCTGCCCCAAGCAGCCCCGATAAAAGTCAAAAACAGATAGGTGCAATGGAAAATAAAGCGTAAGGGCTCTTTGAACTAAGTTAGGCATTGTTAATACATACTTGAGAAACTATTTAACTTTCAACTATTTGCAGACCCCTCAAATTACGCACCCAACCTTAAAGTAAAGAAAACAATGCCTTTTCATAGTCTCCATAGTCTCTTTGGTTTACTGCTTAGACATCTCTGTAAACCTCCTTAGGACGGTCACCGCTGCTCAAATCAATAACAAAATGAATGGAAGGGACAAAAGTTTATTGTTACCCTACAAAAGACACAGGGTGAGGAAACTTACATAACAAAAATATTATAGAAATGAAACGAAATATTTTCAATCTTACACAAGTCTCCAAAATATCCACCCTAAACAGACCACAGTTGATTAATTTTCATTTCATTTTAATATGATATATATATATATATATATATATATATATATATATATATTATATACTGTATATTGTAATGCTGTGTACATACAAATATCGCAAACTAAATAAGGCAAATAAATAGAGGTACAATTTACAGGAAAATGCAACATTCCTCAACATCTCAAACGTTTTAGTTTTAACTCGAACATCAAGAGTGGTGTACAAAATACTTGTTTTTTTATTTCAACTGTACAACTTTCTGTGAAGGGTACTATATTTGTAACAATAAAAAATACTGACTCCTCACAATTATACAGCCTCCAAAAAAAGAGGGTGCAATATTTTTCAGGCAGTACAGAGTGTAGAATTTTGTCTTTTATTTATTTATTTATTTTTTTAGAGCACAAGCACCTTCCTTGTTATTCAAAACAAAAAGCAAACTGTGTTTGCACTTCTTTGGGCATGCATCTTGATGCCAAGTGCACATATGGACAAAACAAATTAAACATTCCCCTTTATTATTTTCTTTTTCCCAAACATGCCAAAACCAATGACATAGACATGAACGACAGTCAACTTTCATAATTGCCGTCCATCATCCCTAGTATTTCCAGCGGCCCAGCCGGACGACCAATCACCTTCACCCCATCCTCTTTAGGACATTGAACAACACTTTTCTTTAAATTCATATTTTCAGCACCCAATGCAGTTCAAAAAAAATCCTCAAAATCAACATTGCAAATGGAAATGTCCCGTAATAAAAGTGCGTTGAAAAAAAAGAAGTTACTAATGCATTTCGAGTCCCGCCTCTTATGCTCCAAAATCCGCCAATCAATGGCCAGTAGGAAACATGTAAAGGTGAAACGAAACACAAACGTAATAATACTGACAAGGTCGCAGTAAATATGATCAAAGCAAAAGAAATTAAAAAGGTTCTGGAACTGAAGCGCTGGGAAAGAATACACAATTTGGGTGTGGGGGAGGGAGAATAACTGAAAACAAAATATAATATAAGTGGCTCTAATTTTAAGGGCAACACATTCAAATAGTATCACAAAAAGCAAAATTAAGAGTGCTGAGAGACTACATTACCCCTTTCGGACATAATTTTGATGCAAAACTTAATCGTGACCATCCTGGGTCCAGCTACAGAGCTGCTTTCGATCATTTACTGCATGGGAACGCTGATGCTTCCGATATGTACATATCAGCCGTCTTTTCTTTAATAAAAATGTGTGTATATTTATATTAACTGTACATCCATTAGCAGCACCACACAGAAAGAGGAATGGTACTTGTGCACAAACGAGGGTCCGAGGCACTTGAAAGTGAATGTGAGGTCAAAACAAGACAATGCAGAGAAAAAGAAAAAAAAATCATACGAATGGAAAACTTAAGAGAACATATGTTGTCTCCTTATCACAAAACTTCATGCTGGACTAAGAACAAGTGCTCGCTGAGGCAAGTGCTTTTGGAGAAAAAGGTTATAGCATCGCTTACTGTTAGGTATTGTAATAACACTGTAACTACACTGTTATACTAATGGTTGTGAGAATAAAGGTTGTGCAAATCATTAAATATGCCTGTATTTTTATGCTGACAGAAAAATGACTGAGGATGGGGAAATTTGTGGCAACAAAAGGCGCCACAGATACAGAGCTAGCATCTTGCTCAGCTTTCCCCATGTTTTAGAATGAACATGTCTCGCTCCACTGGTGTTACACCAAACTACTTTTTCTGTTGTAGCATTTGTCACATCGACTAAGTTTTCAAGGAAGCATTAATTGACTCTAAAGTGTTTGCAGAACCCATGTTTGATGTCTATGACTGGCGGCCGTTTGTAAACTCTGCTGCTTATTTAAGGCGCATTATCAGCGAGGACCAGGCAGGCTAGCAGCTGCACACGGAAATTCATGCCTGAGTTGCACATGTGCATGGAAAGTGTGTATTACTTGATCTTATTTGCTGGCAAGGGGAGACAGTGGCCACTAAATGAGGCAAAAGGAGCTGAAGTGCAAACAAGACGGGAGGCAAAGTAGAAATTGACCCACAAAATGCCATAAAATAACTTTCAATGTATGTAAATCCAGAGTCCAGTAGAATGTTTTGCGAATAAACGGACACGCTTCTCCTGCTTTGGCACCGCTTACCGTGGGGGATATTTGACACAATGAGGTCAAATGACCTCTACCTGCATCGTTCTTTGCTCCATCGTTTCCAGATGTTAACAAAATCCCAACCATTTGTTTTGTCTTCTTCTGTGGTCATGTGACGATGAGAAACAGGAAATGACAGTTGGCGATGTCATGGATAAGCGAGTGAGGATGTGTCACAGTGGTATACCCGCCCTTGCGTCTAGATCTAGTGATCGTATGATATCCGGGGGCGGAGTAAGGTGTATATTTTTTGGCGCCCGCTACTAGTTGACTTTGGTGACGGTGCGTTCGCGGTCGGCACTGCCGCCGTCCTCCACCAGCTGATGGACGGAACGTTTGCGGTTTCGCTTGAATTTGTTTAGGTCTTTGTCGAAAACTTCGCCCGAGCGCAGGGCCGACACCAAGTCGTCGAATTCCCCACCGACTTCTTCGGGGCCGCTGCTCTTCTTGGAGCGTCGTTCTCGCTCGCGTTGCTCTTTCAGCTGCGGGGGGAAAAGAGGAAAAAAAATGTAAATTCAGGTCAGCTTAAATGTGCTGTCCAAAATTTGGACCGTTGTTACTCTCTGCTACCATCTCCTGTCTTAACCCCTTAACAACCCTTTGAAATTTGCCTAAAATTCCAATCCAAGACAGCAATTTAATGCTGTTCTTCAACTGTTTGGAAAAAATAAACAATTTTTTTAAAAGGTAACACTCTTGTCCCAGACTAAAATAATCAATGCAATTTAGAGGTAAGAACGGGCCTAAAAATTCCAGCCAGACCTGACCCATTAACTTCCTCAGGTTCAAAAGCCCAAACCGGCCCAACCTAGACCGATTAACTAGATTCGAGGGTCTGGGCTCGAAGTAAACCCGAAGCTGCACTTTAGCGCCGTGCGCACTTTGGATGAAGTACGCAGGGTAATGAAGTGCAGTGCTGAGGAGCAGCTTTGGGCTTAGTTCGGGCTCGGTCCTTCTGATCAAGTGTGCACTTCGGCACCAAAGTGCAGAGCCAAAGTACAAATTTTGCCGCCGAAGTCCACGGAGCACTAAAGTGCAGGGCCGAAGTGTGCTACTCAAGTAAAAGTACTGTTACTTCAAAAGAGAATTACTCAAGTAGAAGTAAAAAGTAGTCATCCAAATAATTACTTGAGTCAAAGTAAGTGCATGCCTTGCAGATCCTCCACGAAGGAAAAAAACACGGCGAGAGAGAAGCTTTCAGCCAGACTTAATAATTGGCATTTTATGCCCGAAACCCGGCCCAAATTTTGAGACGGGGCTGAAGATCATACTTGTACTGCAAATGCTACTAACATTGAGTAATCTAAATTGGAATACACAGAAACAAAAGGGTTTTATGGATGTTGTAAGGGCAGGAACAAAGAATACACATATATTGTCTTGTGAATAAGCGCTGCTGTGTCGTTAAAACAGCTTCCAGTTCCTTTACCTTTTTACAGTGTTAGTTTCCAGTTGGCTTTTTGTAGTCAGCATGTTTGGTCTGGCAGTGCCTCTTGATATTATATTCTTTGAAAACAGCCACAGTCTCTTGGCAAATTAGGAAGATGCAGATGTTTTGGATTTCGGTAAAAAAATACTCCAATTTCCACTTTCTCATAGTCAACTTTCCTTTTCTGATTTACAGTTGCCATGTCTGAAATGGGGTGGGATAAAATTCTCACAGAAAGCAAAGAGCAAGCAAGACAAAGGGCTACTGCTATAATCTGGTGAAATAGAGAATATTTTGAGGTACAAATTGACTTCTTGCTGCAGTCAACGTTACTGGCGGGCCACATATTATAATTTTATGACAGGGAACGAAGGCCAGTAACAATTTGATCACAAGTCGTAACTGGCCCCGGACTGGACATGTTTTGACATATTTTAAAGGGGAAGTGCAAAATGTTTCAACCGTCTTACCATGGCCTCCATCCGTGCCCTTCTCTCCTCCTCGTCCTTGCGCCTCTGCATGTTTTCCAGGTCTTGGCGGGCCTCCACAAACGACTGCAGGAACGTGTCGAAGATCCCGAAGAACTCGTCGGGCTGCATCCTGCTTTCGTCCTCACCAAAGTGCCGAAGAGATTTGGTAAACTGCGGAGAGAACAGAGAGTAGGGTATTTTAGAGACAATTATCTCCACTCCTGACAGTGTTCCGTGACCTCAAATGACTCTGCATCAGGAGTCTCAAACTCAATTTCAATTCAACAATCGAAGAGGTCAGATTTTTAAAACCCTTTTCATGGACAAATTCAAGCACATTTCAAGCACAAGGTTATTTATTAAATTTTTCCAGTAGCTTCAAAGTCAGAAATCCAACAGCCAACAAAAGAACACTTTTTGGTTGTTTTTGACTGATGACTAAAGTAGCTGTCTTGCTACTAGCACATACTTTGTGCTACTTTGAGCTTTTCCTGTCTACGATCTAGGATTTATTTGTGTCAATGGTCTGCTATAAACAGACATTAATTCTGGCATTCTGCCTCAACAACGTGTACCCAGCTTGGCTATGTCACACTTGTTTAAAAACACGAAAATGGGTCTTTAGGTGCTGGGGAATAATTGAGTGCAATACATAGACGAATAAATAAATAAATCACTGCATGAATAGAAGCAGAAAAATGAGCCAAATTTGGACTAATTTTAATGTCATTGCTCCGAAGCAGAGTGCATTCAATCTTGTCCTCTGATCTTTTGGTTTAATTTATTTAATTACATTTTTTGCCTGCTTTTCAGATGATCTGTGTCTAAATTGGTTAGAATACAGTTGTAAATGATATATATATATATATATATATATATATACAGTAAGACCTCGGTTATCGCGGTTAATGGGGACCAAAACCACCCGCGATAAGTGAAAATCCGCGAAGTAGCGGCGCACCTTCAAAAAAAAAAAAATTTTTTTTTTAATTATTTTTTTAGACCCGGTTAATGGGGACCAAAACCACCCGCAAAAACTGAAAATCTGCAAAGTAGCAACGCCTCTTCAAAAAGACAGAATTTTTTTTTTTTTTTTTTTTTTAAATTATTACTTTTTTAGATCCGTTTAATGGGGAGCAAAGCCACACGCAAAAAGTGAAAATCTGCGAAGTAGCGACGCCCCTTCAAAAAAAAAAAAATCTCATCTCATCTCATTATCTGCACCGCTTCACGACAGGGTTTTTATTTGCGCCGGACCGTGGGTGCCGTTTGGTCGCTCCCGCGAGCGAGCCCTTTCGGGCGTGATACGCACGACACCGCGACAAGCCGAGCGGGTCGGGTGCTTGGCGCGGAGGCCGCTGTTAGCGGCCCACGCGCGCTACACGGCCCTCGATGGCCCGTCTGTCGGCCGCGGGGGAAAGGGGTAGCTGGGGGGACCTATGGGGTTAGGGGGGGGTGTTAAGCCGAGAAGTGCATCCCTGCCAAGAATTGCATCCCCTGTCGCAGGAGCACGCACACGTCACTCCTGCTACTACAACCACTTCTCGGCAGGGATGCATTTCTCGGCATAACACCGTGCTCGGGTCGTCGGCTGAGGGGGATTCCCCAATTACGGGGGTCCCGCGCACGTCCGCCGCCTTTCACCCGCCGCGCGCGGACGGCCGCCTGTCGTCGCGCCGCGCTACTGGGGTCGTCGGACGATCACGCCTGCCGCCATTTCTCGCGTCTCGCCGTGTGACGCCGCGTCCGCCGAACTCGCTCCGTTGCGCGGCCCGGGAGTGACCCCCGCCGTATTTTGTAGAATACGATCGCGCTTTATTGTTTAAATAAACGCGTAATATCGACTACAATCGCTTAATTGTTTTAATTAGCTCGCATTATTGTTTCAATATGCGTTTTATATAGAATACGATCGCTTTTGTCGGAAGCGCAGCAGAATGCGCGTTCACGCGAGGGGGGGGGGGAGGATTTTGCATAGGAATCTGATTTGGGCACAACACCGGCCGCCCTATCCCGTGTCCGCTGACGTTCCGCCGAAAAAAAAACGCAAAAAGTGAAAATCTGCGAAGCAGCGACGCCCCTTCAAAAAAAACAACATTTTTTTTACTTTAAATTTTTTTTTAATTTTTAACCATTACAGACCGCGAAGCTCTGAAGCCGCCAACGTCGAACCGCGAAGTAGCGAGGTCCCACTGTATATATATATATATATATATATATATATAGCACTGAAGAGTTAATTAAAAATGTATATATTATTGTTTTGCCTTTTCAGGGATTTTTGCATTGTTATTCATCTTTGAATCTGTTCAGTGTGTAAAAAGCTAAAATCTTTTGGTATTTTAGTATTTTTTTGTAGATCTATATTTCATGTGTTTTGTAGGTATCCTCTGCAAAACATATGAAATGAATTATTACTAAATAATTTGCTGCATAAAGCCAAAAGAGTCGGTTTTCTAAATAGAGCTGTTTTCAAAATAGAGGGGACAGTCACCCTTCACATTACAACGCCAAAATAATAAGTAGGCGTGTCGGCGCCATTTTCACACACTTTAAAAAAAAAAAAAGAAGTTTTTTTTATGTTTTCCGTGGTATACATGGCAATGGCAAGAATTTTAGGCATTTTCAAGCATATCACCCAAAAGTCAAGCATTTTCCTGACCTTGAAAACACAAAAATACACTTCAAGCATTTTCAAGGATTTCTAGCACCCTTACGTATCCTGTTCAATATATGATTGAGTAGAGATTTTAGAGAAGAAAGAACATGCTGGGCGTGGGCGTGTTGTAATGGACAAAGCAAACAAATCTCTCTATGAGAGGGAAAATCCTTTCTTGTCGCTGGAAACCTGCGGCCCACTGACCCTCCTGACCTTGGATTCACATAATCCCTTCAAATGTATGCAAGTAAGTATTAAGCTGGCTTGTGTGCACTTTTGTTTGCACATAAATTTTTAGGGGCCTAAACATTCAACCTACTTGACTGAGGGGTTACCGTATTTTCCGCACTATTAGGCGCGCTGGATTATAAGGCGCAACTCCCCATCCCACACGTGACAAAAGTTCTGCCACTAAATAAGAAAAGGTGACTTAGCTCATATTCTTATCTTAGGCTCAGCAATACCTTCCCTGGCCAGTGTAAATTTATAAAGCTTATTTTCACCTTATCTTTATTTTGATAGCACAGATATAAGCCCCACACCCCCTTTCAGCAACAGCAGTTTCACATAGTCCACACTCTCAACTCAGCACTATCAAGAGGGCGTCGGAGCGTGAAACAATTTAGACCATTTGCAGTCAGGCACATATGAAAATATGTGCATGTCCGAAATTGGCCCAGTGAACAGAGGGTCTTTTCTTCCCCGAAACATTAAGCAGGGTCCTGCTCCCTTGTTTCTTCACCACTGACATCCCTGCAGGCCCGTTTTGCCCGCCAAAAAATAATGTAATGGAAAGGAAACATTCCTTAGAGCAACTTTTCCCCCCTTTCCTCATACACTGATCAGGAGTGCATCGCAAACTGGAAAAAATATTCATTGAACGGATTGAAAAGTGTTAGTAGTAACATGTGCTGGGTTGGAAAATCTTTTTCTTTTTAAGCATCCCCAAAATTTTACAAGCTGGCCAACATTAAGAAACCATTCATCTCAGTTAAATACAACCGAAAAAGAGGAATGTGCAAACAGAAACTCAAAGAGAAGACAATGGATTGATCTAATATTTTACCCATCATCATCAGACAAGGGGAGTTCCAGCGTTTCTCCCCTGCGAGTCCCCGCTCTTTCTTTTCTTCTATTTTCTGTCTAACATGAGCGGTTAGTCACACACATATCTGGCTGAATATTCAATTTGCGGCGACCAGTGTTAGGACTAACTTGTAACACAGGAACGAGAGCTGTATCGCGTTATCAATAACATTACGCATCTCTACTGTTATTACTACTTGATGCGTTACTATATTACTTAATAAATACAGATGATGAATTATAGTGTCTGCAAACTTTTCAGAACCGTAGTGGACGGCAACATTTTCTGTACTACGGTGAATGTCTGATATTATTTTAATGGCCCGGCCCACCAATATTAACAGTAATAATACTAATCATAATACAGACGCTCACCACTTATGAACAATAAATTGTGTGTATACACGAATGAAACGATTTAAGCAGGGGCAACTTTCTTTCTGTGCCGCCCATTACCATACCATCTGAAGGATATTTATATATACCTACAAAGTACAACTGAATACATTTACGGTGCCACCATCTCAAGCACAGAGTAGAAGAAACACAAAATTTCTCCTCATGTGTATATTCTTCCTTCAGTATATCATCGCATCTAAGCCAAATTCATCTCATCTCATCTCATCAGCTGCACCGCTTATTCTCAGTAGGGTCGCGGGGATTCTGGAGCCCATCCTAGCAATCATCGGGCAGTGGGCAGGGGACACCCTGGACTGGTTGCCAGCCAATCGCAGGGCACACAGGGACAGACAACTCACTCGCTCAGTCACACCTAGGGACAATTTGAACCGGCCAATTCACCTGAAATGCATGTTTTTGGAATGTGGGAGGAAACCGGAGTGCCCGGAGGAAACCCACGCAAGCACGGGGAGAACATACAAACTCCGCACAGTAAGGCCGGGAGCTGGATTTGAACCCACTCAGGGGGTTCCCAGGACCTCAGAACTGTGCCGCACACGCGCTAACCACTGCGCCGCCGTGCTGCCCTCTAAGCCAAATTTAAGACCATAAAATAAAATACTGAAATTAGGGAGTATATAAGCTTATATGCGCATATTTGGTTGTGTGTCACCGTAACAATGGTAGACAGCCCAGAAGAGGGCATGTCTTATACAGGAACATCAAACCCACAGGAAAGCAAGGGGGCAAACGTGAGCACAGAATTGACGGTAAAAGTGTGCTGATATTTGTACTTTTTATTGGTAAAATTAGTTTTGCTAGGTAAAAAAAAACAAAAAAACGTTGTGGACAGTACCAGGAAATGGAAAAGCCTCTAGACAACAAGGATATGGAGTTTTTAGGTGAGATATTTGTTTGCAAGCTCTCAAGATTGCATCTCCTAAAAAATATGGAGGGTTAACTGCTTCCACAGGTTGATGTACATGTTTTTTTCCATTTCTTTTATTATGTGGCTATTTTAAAGCAGTTTTGGAGGGACTATGTTTGAATGTATACAGTCATTTGTAATTAAATAGGTATTTTCAGCGTAACACATTTATTTTTTGTGTCAGTAATCTAGGGAGCAATTGGTTTACTTTTTTAATTAAGAAAATAGTCACTAATAATTACATAGACTTTCAAACGTTTGGTTACCTTGTCCTTGGCCTCACTTAACTGGTCCTCAAGTTCGGAGAAACTGAAGCCAGCTACAGTGATGAAATCACCGATCACAGCCACAAACTTATCTCCTCGTTCCCTTGTCCTGCTCTGCTGGTAGTGTAGCTCCTGTTGCGAAAAGAAAAATCTTAACGTCGTCTACTTTTCCTCCATGTTTTTGGTTAAAATATTAACCTATTCACTTCCATTGACGATTAAACACTTCAAAGATCCATCTTTACTTATCCAGCAGTGAATGAATTAAATGCAGCAATAAATATACTTTTTCTCCTTAAATAAACAGGACATTTGTAGTATTTTAGGGTCATCCCGTCATTAAAAATTGCCGTTAATTTGCGCCGCGCCACAAAACCTAATTACAGGGCAGATAAAAAACAGTGGGAGGAAACACAACAAACTCACCGCCTCAAGTGCTTTCAGTCCACTTTTTATACTGTGCACCTCTTTTTCCAACTCTGCCAAACTGAGAGGCAAAGAAAAAAACGCACAAAAGAAGAAATTGTAAATATTTAAGACTTCTCTCGTCAGTGTTTGGTTGAACTCACTTGACTTTGGCAGCCTCTGGTATGCTGCTGAGGTCCAGATGGATGTTGAGCGTGTCGGGGTAGTTCTTCTCAAAGATCATGATCAGGTAGTGCAACATAGTGATGCTCCTGGGAAATTGTAAGCAGGAAACTCAGGCCTATTACTTAGAAACAGCACTCAAGAAAAGCAGATGTTCTTCATTGTATCTTCTAGAACAGGGGTCAGAAACCTTTTTGACCCTGAGAGCCATAATAGCAAAATATCTTGATTTTTTTTGGAGAGACAGCCATATAGTATATTTTAAGTGAAAAATCAGCAAAACCACAAAACCACCAAACCCACTTTCCATAAAAAAACTAGATTTTCAGCGCATTTTATTTCCCTGTGTGACGTTGGATTATTTGATAGAATTTATGAAATAACAATAATGCCAGAGACTGTGTCCCATATCAACAAATGAACCACTTTAAACTTGTCTCCCTCCCACAGTTACTTAAGATCATTGTGGCTCTTTTTGGCCTTCATTTTTTTCCGTAAACAATGTTCAATTATAGTTCTTTAGTAAATATGGCATAAAAAAATCAAAATGAATGGATGTATTTCCCTTCAGTGCAGTGGGCGCACGTGAGAGAGAAGGGAGCGGAGGTCAGCCCATCCCTACCACTCACCAAATCAATGTATTTTGTGTACTTGGCTAGTGTTTGTGGGCAATTAGAGTTTGTTGTGTGGGTTTTTAATCATAACGTGTCTTAACAGGAAACATACGTTATTTAATGAGCTTAGATATAAAGGATTCTTTAGTGATGAACAGCCAAAACAGGGTCTGTTAGTGTGAAACCTTAACTGCAAACTAGAAGTAAAATTGTGGCCTTTAAATACTGGACCAAACAGTCCTTTTATGAGAACTGACATTGAAGCCAAAATTAGAATGCTGCAGAGTAAACAGATAGCATTTCATCACCAAGCCATATGTACTCATATATGAGCCATAGGTTCCCGACCCCTGTTCTACAAGACACTAAATTGTTTTTTGTAATATTGATGAAGGCTGAGGCTTGATGTCACGTTTTTTTAATAGAGATTTTGAAAAACATTTTCTACGGTAACTGACAGGTGTCATAACCAAGCCAGAAGACAAGCATTCCTTTTTAAAATTAAACTGCAAGCCACGAGAAGGAGTTATAAGTAAACAAATGGAAGGCAACATTAAATTGTTGAGAATTTTTACTCAACATGAACTACTTTCATTCCTGCAACAGAATTTCTTCCTCCCTGCCCTCGCTAACACTGCAAGTTCTTGTGTCAACAATGTTCTTTATTCTTTCGTTTGGTTTAATTTTCCTTGCGATGTTAATAAATCAGAGTTAGTTGGAATTAAACCATGTGCATCATTTATTTGTGTGCATACATATATTTTTCTTTTGGACTGATCAATCATTATCATTATATCAAATCGAAAAGCAAAAATACAATGTGTTGAGAATTTTTACTCCTTCATGATAAATGATACTAGAGACAAAAAGGATAGTTTGGGACCTAATTCGTGTAGGAATACATGAGCAACACCTGCTGGCCAGATCGTTAACCACCAAATTAGAAAATATATATAATTTATAGCAATTACCTTACACTTAAATGAAAAGTTATTAATGCTAAGCTCATTCGAATTATTAAGTTTGTCATTTTACACAAAAAACAATAAAAATCATTTTCTAAGATATGTTACATTAAACAAATGTTAAGATATTACTTAAAATGGACCAAAAATCAACTTATTTTCCAGCAGTTACTTTTAACATTTTTCAGTGTTATCAGATTCAGATTCAGATCTACTTTATTGTCATTCTAGTACACGTGTATACAGAACGAAATGTCGATACATCTGACCCGCACAGTTTCCTTGAATGTACAGATTTAAATAAAATGTTGTATTGAGTTGTAGTATTGAGTGCTAATAATATACTAAATAACTATGGCTATGTATAGTATTTTACAGTAGCGCAAATAGTGCAAGAGGAGTAGCTAACCAGATGTGCAAAATGTGTCGTCAGGTAAACAGAACAATAACACTGTAACAATAACGCTGTAAGTACAATAGTGCAGAGAAACAGATGTGCAAGGAGTGGCTAGCTATAAAGAACTCCCAGTAGTGCCAAAAGTCATTTTTACTGAAAAAACAAAACAAAAAAAATCAAGTTTATAATAAAATAGAATGATAAAAATGAAAATATTTTCCCTATTTCACGAGGAAAAACAAGATTCAAATGTTGATGATAGGGAAAAAGTTTAGTTTTCGTCGTTAGCACTTACAATTAGAAGATTTATCAGCCATTCTAGATACCAGTTGCTCATTAAAAGCAAATATAAAAAAATATATATTCGAAAAGAGTTAAATGATTTTCAGCTGAACATTTTTTTTTTTTACATACAAAGATGATTGTTTTATCTATTTTGATATGTTGCACTCAATTTTCTACCTTTCCACAGTTTTGCAGTGTAGAAATATATATATATATATATATATATATATAAATATATATATATATATAAATATATATATATTTATATATCAGTGTCTGAAACTCGCGACAAAAAGTTATCGGACACCAGGGCAGACAACTCTGAAAAGTTGCCTACCCATTTTTCCCAACTTGAAACACAATAGGACGACTAATTGCAAAAAAAAAACATTGTTGCAAAGTATTAGGATTGGTAATCAGAATATATAACAGAACAACACTTTAAAATTAAGTTTATTATCTATTTATAACATTCATTGCATGTATATGACATCGCTGTTTCCATCTGCCATCAGGATATACGTGTATTTACTCATCTTCGTGCAATGTTTGCGTTGCGTCGTCTGCTACAAGCCACGTGAACTCCTTCTTTTCACGATGCTCTTAATGTACGTTTACGTTTTGTAGCGTCATAAATTTTGCTTTGAATCTTTCTTCTGGGGCTGAGGTTTTGGCTTGATCCCTAACCACTCATCCATTTTTATTGTGTTCTCTATGCGTCTACTTTGGAAAATGATATGCAAATGCGCGACCTTATAACGCTCGGGAAAGTCCGGAAGCACGGAGTTATTTAACGCAGGCTTCTGATCAGCTGCTGAGTATGCAAAGTGCTAAAAGAACCGAAATTCAGAAATTTCCAAACCGAAACGAAAATCGGAATAAAGCAAACGTTTGATTTTGAAGGAAAAAAAACAACTTTTTTTTTTCTTGAAAAAGTTGTCGGCCACCCGGGCGGAGACATTGCGTAAGTTGTACGCCCGACGTAAAAGATGCACGGCCCGGGCGTCCGGACAGACGTTATTTCAAACACTGTATATATATATATATATATATATATATATATATATATATATATATATATATATATACTGGACTGTCTCAGAAAATTAGAATATTGTGATAAAGTTCTTTATTTTCTGTAATGCAATTTAAAAAACAAAAATGTCATACATTCTGGATTCATTACACATCAACTGAACTATTTCAAGCCTTTTATTATTTTAATATTGCTGAATTTGGCTTACAGCTTAAGAAAACTCAAAAATCCTATCTCAAAATATTAGAATATCATGAAAAAGTATACAAGTAGGCTATTCAACTAATCACCTGAATCATCTAATTAACTCGAAACACCTTGCGAGGTTTCCTGAGCCTTAAAAACACTCAGCTTGGTTCAGTAAACTAAATCACAAGTATGGGGAAGACTGCTGATCTGACTGCTGTCCAGATGACCATCATTGATACCCTCCATCAGGAGGGTAAGACACAAAAAGAAATTTCTCAAAGAGCAGGCTGTTCACAGAGTGCAGTTCCAAAGCATATCCACAAAAAGTCTGTTGGAAGGGAAAAATGTGGCCGGAAACGCTGCACAACCAAGAGAGATGACCGCAGCCTTAACAAAATTGTGAAGAAGAGCCGCTTCCAGAATTTGGGGGAGCTTCAAAGACAGTGGGCTGAAGCTGGAGTCCAGGTATCAAAAGCCACAGTTCACAGACGTGTCCGGGAAATGGGCTACAAGAGCAGTATTCCCATGGTCAAGCCACTTCTGAACTCAAGACAACGGAAGAAGCGTCTGACTTGGGCTCTGGAGAAGAAGCACTGGACAGTTGCAGAGTGGTCCAAAGTCCTCTTTTCAGAAGAAAGCAAGTTTTGCATTTCATTTGGAAGTCAAGGCGCCAGAGTCTGGAGAATGGCTGGAGAGGAGCAAAATCCGAGTTGCTTGAAATCCAGTGTGAAGTTCCCACAGTCAGCAATGGTTTGGGGAGCCATGTCAGCTGGTGTTGGTCCACTGTGTTTCATCAAGTCCAGAGTAAATGCAACTGTGTACCAAGAGATTTTAGAGCACTACATGCTTCCATCTGCTGAAAAGCTCTATGGAGATGAGGACCCACAGTGCCAAAACCACCAGTAACTGGTGCACTGACCATGGCATCACTGTCCTTGATTGGCCTGCTAATTCCCCTGACCTGAACCCCATCGAGAATTTGTGGGGTATAGTTAAGAAGAATATGAAAGACACCAGACCTACAAATGCAAATGAGCTGAAGGCCGCTATCGAAGCATCCTGGGCATCAATAACACCTCAGCAATGCCACAGGCTGATTGCCTCCATGCCACGCCGGATTGATGCAGTAATCCGTGCAAAAGGATTCCCAACCAAGTACTGAGTGCATCAATGGACATTTTCAAATGTTTGATTTAGTTTTGCTGTTATAAAATTATTTTTTTACTTGGTCTGAGGAAGTATTCTAATATTTTGAGATAGGATTTTTGAGTTTTTTTCAGCTGTAAGCCAAAATCAGCAATATTCAAATAATAAAAGGCTTGAAATAGTTCAGTTGATGTGTAATGAAACCAGAATGTATGACATTTTTGTTTTTTTAATTGCATGACAGAAAATAAAGAACTTTATCACAATATTCTAATTTTCTGAGACAGTCCAGTATATATATATCACCCAAAGTCAGTTTGAGTTTTTTTATATATATATATATATATATACTGGACTGTCTCAGAAAATTAGAATATTGTGATAAAGTTCTTTATTTTCTGTCATGCAATTAAAAAAAACAAAAATGTCATACATTCTGGATTCATTACACATCAACTGAACTATTTCAAGCCTTTTATTATTTGAATATTGCTGAATTTGGCTTACAGCTTAAGAAAACTCAAAAATCCTATCTCAAAATATTAGAATATCATGAAAAAGTATACAAGTAGGCTATTCAACTAATCACCTGAATCATCTAATTAACTCGAAACACCTTGCGAGGGTTTCCTGAGCCTTAAAAACACTCAGCTTGGTTCAGTAAACTAAATCACTGCTGATCTGACTGCTGTCCAGAGGACCATCATTGATACCCTCCATCAGGAGGGTAAGACACAAAAAGAAATTTCTCAAAGAGCAGGCTGTTCACAGAGTGCAGTTTCAAAGCATATCCACAAAAAGTCTGTTGGAAGGGAAAAATGTGGCCGGAAACGCTGCACAACCAAGAGAGATGACCGCAGCCTTAACAAAATTGTGAAGAAGAGCCGCTTCCAGAATTTGAGGGAGCTTCAAAGACAGTGGGCTGAAGCTGGAGTCCAGGTATCAAAAGCCACAGTTCACAGACGTGTCCGGGAAATGGGCTACAATAGCCGTATTCCCATGGTCAAGCCACTTCTGAACTCAAGACAACGGAAGAAGCGTCTGACTTGGGCTATGGAGAAGAAGCACTGGACAGTTGCAGAGTGGTCCAAAGTCCTCTTTTCAGACGAAAGCAAGTTTTGAATTTCATTTGGGAGTCAAGGCGCCAGAGTCTGGAGAAAGGCTGGAGAGGAGCAAAATCCAAGTTGCTTGAAATCCAGTGTGAAGTTCCCACAGTCAGCAATGGTTTGGGGAGCCATGTCAGCTGCTGGTGTTGGTCCACTGTGTTTCATCAAATCCAGAGTAAATGCAACTGTGTACCAAGAGATTTTAGAGCACTACATGCTTCCATCTGCTGAAAAGCTCTATGGAGATGAGTATTTCATTTTCCAGCATGATCTGGCACCTGCCCACAGTGCCAAAACCACCAGTAACTGGTGCACTGACCATGGCATCACTGTCCTTGATTGGCCTGCTAATTCCCCTGACCTGAACCCCATCGAGAATTTGTGGGGTATAGTTAAGAAGAAGATGAAAGACACCAGACCTACAAATGCAAATGAGCTGAAGGCCGCTATCGAAGCATCCTGGGCATCAATAACACCTCAGCAATGCCACAGGCTGATTGCCTCCATGCCACGCCGGATTGATGCAGTAATCCGTGCAAAAGGATTCCCAACCAAGTACTGAGTGCATCAATGGACATTTTCAAATGTTTGATTTAGTTTTGCTGTTATAAAATTATTTTTTTTACTTGGTCTGAGGAAGTATTCTAATATTTTGAGATAGGATTTTTGAGTTTTTTTCAGCTGTAAGCCAAAATCAGCAATATTCAAATAATAAAAGGCTTGAAATAGTTCAGTTGATGTGTAATGAATCCAGAATGTATGACATTTTTGTTTTTTCAATTGCATTACAGAAAATAAAGAACTTTATCACAATATTCTAATTTTCTGAGACAGTCCAGTATATACCGTAAATTCCGGACTATAAGCCACTACCTTTTTCCCAAATGTTCAGCACTGCAGCTTATTCAGTGCAGCGGCCAATTTATTTAATTTTTCTAACGGCCACCAGCGGCACTCGAGTACAAAAGGTAAAATTTAGACCGGTGGAATTGTGCGCCGAGGTAGACTGCATCCTCTTAGTTTATGTTCGAATTGTCCGTATGACAGAGGACAGAGGTTCGTTCCGATTATGAGGAAGAGGCCCTTGATGGCGACAATTATGAGAAAGACGAGGACGGTTTACTGTGAATTTCACAATTGCGGTACGGCTTTTTTTAACAGATACGCCTTGTGCGTTGCGAGTAGCGTGGTGGTACCTTTCACAGGCACGGTTTGGGATGAAAGTTATATTATTATTATTATTATTATTAAAGCTTTGAAAACTCTCTCGGTGTACCGTCTTTCTTTGTAAATATGTGTAACCATGTATAATATGTATTTGCAACTGTATATTTTTGTAATGTATTTACTTTAGAGACTTAATGTGATATGTTTTCTACAAGCGAATCAAAAAGAAGGGGCGGAGCAAACGCGGGCTGACGGGAAGTGGGGTAAAGCTGAGTTAAATCTTTTTGTTGTTGCAGCGGACGATAGTGGATATATATTTTTCCCTCCCTTAACTTTGGAAATATACATTTTTTTTGTTGGATTACTTTCAACGGGACCTGGACTTTAAAGGTTTGCATTAAATTCTAACTATTCTAACTTTCCGTTCATGTTGCCGATTGTGGTGGATGGATCGTGTACTTTATTTGCAGTTACAATCGCGTCACCCAAAGTCAGGTGTGGGATAAACTTGTGACTGTGTTACATGTTTAAATGTTGGCGCATGCGGCTTATATACAGGTGCGGCTTGTGTAAGGACAAAACCAATAATGTCCGCAAAATGTGGTGCGTGCGGCTTATAAAAGGTGCGCTCTATAGTCTGGATTCTACTGTATATATATATATATATATATATATATATGTATACACATTATAATTTTTGCCATAGTTTTCTGTAAGAGAACAAACATGACGAAAATATTCTTAACATTTTCCAAAGCTAAGTTTTAATAATAATAATAATAATAATTTCCTTGTATTGTCATTCTGTGTAACAATGTACACAGAACGAAATGTCGATTGCACCTGACCCGTTGTAGCGAGCCGATGCAGCCGCAGCCAACAGAGGGCGCCGCCGACCACTTTTTAAGTCTTAGGAATGACTCGGCCGGGGCGCAAACCACCGACCTCCCAGTCTCAAAGCGGGCGCCTTACCATCTAGGCTACTGAGCTGGTATAAAACGCATTTAGAATACATTTCAAATGACTAACATTTAAAAATAAATCCTCTATTTTCTCTATAAATAAACACAGGTTTTATTTTTTTGCAGCTCCAGACACATTTGTTTTTGGGTCTGTTTTGGCTCTTTTAGAATTTTGGGTTTCCGACCCCTGCTCTAGAATTCCTCAAAATTTGATTAAAAATAATTTACAAAGGGGGCTGTAATTCTTGTGGTTGGACAGTGCAATTCAAAAGAGAATAGTCACAATCTAAGTGAACGTTGCATGCTAACGTGGATGACTCGTTACATGTTGTGCGAGAAAAAAAGGCGCCTTCAAAAATGAATACCTAAATAGCAGTCATGTAAAGTAGGTTGGCTCTTTTCTGACATGAAAATTCTGTCACACAGACTTCAGAATACCTTCTATAAACAGATCTCTTTTTTGTGTTTAGTCAGCTGCAATGTAAGTTCCATCCAGGTCATTCCTAGAACTCACCTGTCAATGCTGGACTTGGTGTCTGCAATCTTATTGAGGCTGGAGACCTTGAAACCAAAGGCATTTCCTCGCTGGCCTTTGTTCATAAAGTTGCCAAAAGCGAGTACAACCTCCAGGATCTGAGTCAGCCGCTTGCTCCGGACAACCTCTTTAGAAGCATTCAAAATAGCTGCAAGAGAAAATCAAGTGAAATAAGTGAGCAATTAGTGGAAATGCAAATAGTGAGGATCAAAATATAATTTATTGAGTCATTGTATAGAAGTCAACAGGAATCAGATACAATACCATAATTCTGTCATTCAAACCAGTGGTCTGCAACTTTTTCTGTACCAAGGACCAATTCAATGTCTGACTTCAGTCTCGAGGCCCGGCACAATAATAAAATTAGTAATAATAACAAACACAAGAACAACAATAAAAATACTAATACACCACATTCCACTGTGTAATGCCTAGATCACTAAGGATCCAGATGACGTAGGAAATTGCATTATATTCTATCTCACCATCACACTATTTTAACTCACACTAGCCCATTGTACAATGTTTTTTGGCTAACATTTTTCCCATAATGTTCCATTAAGATGTTGTACAATGTGGCACCGCGACTAACAAATAGCGTGATGATGAGATAAAATATAAAGCCCTTTCATCTACAATCCTAGTGGCCAAATGGTTAGGATTTGATGCTATCACCGCTATACTGATACAGTGCTATGCGCCTAAGGTCAGCAATGTTCGTCGACTGATCAATCATTGCTAATTTTTATTCCTTTACGTGCAGCCCAGTACCAAACAACCAATGACCCTGTGGTTGCCAACTACTGATTTATACTCCTATTTCACCCAGGGTTCCTACAGCTTAAGGCAAGTCAAGTTCAAGACTTTTTAATGCCTTTTGAGATCAAATTTAAGACCAAGTCAACAGAGGCAATTTTAAACAAATGTGTATTCATTATTATTCATTTTTAAACAATTGTTTAATTTATTTCTTTTCATTTTGGTCCAGTTGAAAACTTTCCATCTGAAAACCATAGCACTCTCTAAGTTTAAGACATGGAAAATAATAAAAAAGAATGTTTATAGTACTTAATGAATCCTCAGTCAAATCCGGCAGATAACTACTAATTCCAAAGAACTTCTGGTACATTCATTAAGCATTTTTATTATAATGAAAAATTACTGTGTAAAACTTTTTGGAAAATTAAACACTGCTACATCGATGACCAATCCTGAGTGTAATATCGTAAAAACACATGCTTGGGAAAAACCCCAAAAACGTTGTACTTCCTGGATGTGGACAATTGATAAATATTACAAAATCTTTCTGTTTACATTTTTAAGGCGTTCAAAAAAACAATAATAATAATACATTGTACTTCAAAGCGCCTTTCAGGACACCAAAAGTCGCTGTACATATAGTAGGACACAATACCGCGAGGGTAAAACAAGAGCAAAACAAGCAAATAATAAATAGCAAATAAAACACATTAGAGTTAAAAAGTGGGCGGTATGTGAGGCAGTCTGCAGAGGTGAGTTTTGAGTCCGGATTTAAAGGTGGACAGGGTTGCAAAATTTCAGAGATCAGGTGGTAATGAGTTGCAGAGCTGAGGGGCAAAGCGGCTGATTGGCGTGGCAGTGTAAAGGAGCTCGGAGAGATAAGGAGGGGCAAGGTTATGAATGGCCATGTAGGTGTAGAGCAGGTTTTTGTAATTGATTATATAGTAGATATGGAGCCAGCGAAGTTGCTGAAGGACAGGGGTGATGTGATGGCGAGAGGGTTTTTTTGGTGATTATGCGTGCATTATGAAATTTTCAGAGGGGGAGAAGGTAGGTAGTATAGAGGAGGGGCCCCAGGACAGAGCCGTCGGGCACACCTGAGGAGACTGGAGAGGGGTCAGAGGAGAAGGACTTGAGTTGAAGGAATTGAGTGCAGCCAGAGAGGTATGAGTGAAACCATTGGAGGGGGGTGTGGGATAGACCAAATGAAGAGTCTGCTCAGAAGGGTGGGATGGGAAATGGTGTCAAAGGCGTCACTGAGGTGGAGGAGGATGAGACTGAAAGGTAAACCAGATTCAGCGGCAATGAGGTCGTTTGATATCTTGATGCAGTTTCTGTGCAGTGACGCGGACGAAAACCGGACTGAAAGGGTTCAAATGAACTGTTGGTAGTGAGATGAGCATGAAGTTGGTAGGAGACTACTTTTCAAGGATTTTGGATATGAATGGTAGGTTAGAGATAGGACGGAGATTGTTGAAGTTATTGGGGTCTGAACCGGGCTTTTTCAGAAAGAGCATGGCCATAGCAATGAAATGATCTGCATTTATATAGCGCTTTTCAAGTCAATGACTTCCCAAAGCGCTTTACAGTGTGCTTCACATTTCCCAATAGCGGCCTTGTATTGCAGCCATGTAAGACGCTAACCTGTTTATTGGGGGTATTAGGGGTTCAGTGTCTTACCCAAGGACACTTCGACATGTAACACGGACAAGCCGGGATTAGAACTGGGATCCCTTGATCCCAAGACGAGCGCTCTACCTCCTGAGCTACTGCCGCCCATAGCATAATATATTGATCAAAAAGTCTTTTCGCGAGTGAGCTGCTCAACCTGAAAGCCAATGAAGTAATTTGATAAAGGACTTCTGTAAATAACAGCAGGGAAAGGAATGGGAAAGTTTCAAATCCTGAACTGTCAGCGTCTCTCCTCAAGAGAACAAACCTTACTGGCAACAGGCAGGTGCTTCCCTCTCTTTGCAGAGGAAACCACAGCGTGAATGCTAAAACTATTACGATCCTAATTGTTATTGTTCCAGTTCATTGTCTCACAAGGGATAATTCGGTCTGCGCTCACAATCATGGGTATAATGCACAACAGCCTTTCTGCGTCAACTGAAAATTATTCGCTTAAACACGCTGGGTGGTCTCAAAAAACACTTCTTTTGTGCAGTTTGGGAACCTTTGGATCTAACAACAAAGATTTCAAGAGGCTTGGATCCTGACCCAATCCTGGCAGGATTAGGCTTCTGTTTTCTTTCCAATCTTGATGGCCAGAAACATCATGAGATCCATTTTATTTGATCTCCTTCGACAACAAATGCTGTGGCGCGCACAATTAATCTATTGCCTAAAATAACAGCAAGCAAGAGAGCGTGCACATGGATGCGGAACCATTTGGAAGTCTTTTATTCTCCCTCTTTGAGTTCTTTTGGTTGAGCTCCATGTTTATGAGCTTTTTTCCGCTCTCAACAAGCCAGCTTTCCAAAAGATCTTCCGTGGTAACCTGCAAGGCCCCTTGCTAAGGATGTACTCGGTAAGCCATATATATAAAATTGGGAACGTTTACCACTAATGATGATGTTGTGATGCAACCAACAATTTGTAAAATATTCACTTTCCCCTGCAAAACAAACAAAAACTGGAAACTTCTGCTTGATTTTTGCTCTGAAAGACAAGTAGTACCCTTCAGATTCACCCGCCCTGAGATTGGGAGGTCACAGGTTCAGGCCTTGGCCGAATCATACCTAAGATTTACAACATTGGTACTTCTTGCCTCCCTGCTTGGCGCTCAACATTAGTGGTTGGATTGGTGGGTTTGGTCACTTAATGAATAGTAAAATTTGAAAAACTTCAGATTTTACAGACGTTTACATTTGGTAGGCCTGGGCGCCACTTGGCTTTACTTGCCGAAGAAAAACCACAGGAAATGGTTCCCCAACAACCCCAAATGGTTAAAAGATTTTAGGGATCATTGCCCTTTTTTCATTATATTTTTAACTTGATCTTTCTAGTAAAAAAAGATAAAGAAAAAATGTTTGACATGACAGAGATAGTAGTTTAGCCTATTTTAAAAATAATTTTACTTGAAAAGAAAAACACTCAAAATGAACGCAATAATCTGCCATAGAGTATTATACATGTTTGATCCTTTTAAGGATGTCTACTTTCAAATTATTTAACTTCACAAAAACGTTGATATATTTGATAATACCTTTATCTCTTAAAACAATATAGAAGTCCAACAAAAATGAAATTTTTGTAGAGTTTTATCTTGTTTCCAATTATTTCCGCAACTCATTTTACAAGTAAATATCTTTTTGGAATTAGCAAAATTGTCCGATATTGCTTAAATCTTTGTTATAGTTTTTTTGCGTTAATATTTGTAATTTGTTTTAAAAAAAAGTGTATTCATATTTGTAAAAAACTGAATGTGTCAACCCTTAGAACCCTTTTCTAATCTTTTGAATGTATTTTCCAGTGAAATAAAAAGAGAATCCTTTGTCTTCCTATTAGTTTTATGCAGTGTATGTGCGCTCTGATCTAAACATATTTTATATATATATATATATATATATTCCATACAGTGTTTGTGTAATAGTATTGTTTTTTTGTGAGGGGAAATAATCTCACTTTGCAATTGCTTTTAAAATAAAATAACACCACAATATATATATATATATATATATATATATATATATATATATATATATATATGAATAATAATTTGGGAACAGATAGTAACAAACCATTGCTCATATACACTAAACAGGTGATGGCCATTGTGCTGCTTTACTAGATAAATAACAATGGTTAATTTTGCTTTTTTATTCGAATTTCACAAATACTCCAAATAAATCACTCTGATTAATATTCAAACAGGGGTCATCCATATCCTTACCTTCAACCTTTGGCTTGGATTCAGCCAGGCGCTCTGCAAACTTCTTCTTAAAGAAAAGAGCCTGTAGTCTTTGCTGATAGTGGTCAATTCTAAAAAAGGATGGAACAAGGACAAAACAATAAAAAATAGAAATTCAGAGCTTATGTCAAGCGTAGGAGTGATATTAAGCTGAAATCTATTCCACGGCCTGAAGCAGTTGTTATCAAATGGTAATTCAGTGGATAGGACAATCGTGCAGAAAAGGAAATTAGAGGCTATCAGCCTGTTGTTTGAACAGGGAATACTGTTTAACACTAAAAGTCCAGGAATTTTCTTACCCCTCCAGAATGACCAGCGGACAGCCAAAAGGCTGTGGCATTTAAACAACTCAACGGCCCATAGAGGTGTGGCTGTTCAAATGGAATGTGGTGGGTGTGGTGTTGATAGCTGCCTAAAGAGCTTGTGCACAGGATCAATGGTGAAACTAATCCAGTTAATTGGCAAAAAATACTACAAGATTACAAAAACTGCAGCTACAACTACTAAAGTAATACTATGCTACAGGAATACTATTCCAGAAATATTACAACAGAAATACTGCAAAAGTTCCCCTACAGACATAGTAAAAAATGTTAAATAAATACTACAACGATACTAGTATGGAAAAACTTCACAAAACTTATACAGGAATACAACAAAAATAACACTACAGTAATACTATATGATACAAAAATACTGCTACATAAATATCATGACAGATATAACAATACTGCTACAGTAATATTACAACAAAAACACAGAAAGAGTACAACCACAATAATATTACAGCTCTCCTACAAAAACACTGTAGAAATACTAGATTAATACTACAAAAATATGGGATGGTTATGCCCCCATCATACATTCTTTTCTTCACATTAGCATGTAAAGGGCCACTGAGTTGTGTTGTTCACACCAGTGTTTGCCTCATTTGCTGATCAGTGGTGAAACTAATCAAGTCAGGTGGCTGCCCTTTTGGGCATTCAATTAGGAAATCCAAATGGCTTGGATATGGTACTTTTGGTGTAAAACAGTGAGGGGGGCACTGTTTATTTGTGCAACAAAAGCCATTAAAGCATGTGTTCTGGTGTTAGGAAGAATATTTTGTGATTCAATGCATGTAAAATAAACTGCCAATTAAACTTGACAATTTGAGGTACTGCTACTGCATATTCATCTGATATCACCCAGAAGCTAAGCTTAGGCTTCCTATACAGACGCTCTCCTACTTACGACTATGCGACTTACGTAAAATGGTAGATACGAAAATTTTTGTCAGGATGCTGAAAAATATCCGGACAATGCTGTTAGATTTTATATTGTGCGTACATTCTTCCGAGAACATGACAGTACTCTAGTGCTCCTTTATGCCGCTACCGGCATGTTGCGCTGTGAGAGGTCACCCAGCATCCACCCAGAAGTGAAAAAATCCACTTTCTCTTCCTAGTTCGTGTGTAAACTTTGACATTTTTATTGTTTAACATCTCGTGCATCAATTCAAGATGTTACTACCAAGCTATAAACAACAAGTCACATGCCCAACCCGTGGTGACAAGATCCTCGACCACTGTTATTTTCCAGTGAAGCAGGCGTACAAATCTGTCAACCGGTCAAGTCTGGGGAATTCCGATCACTCCACGGTACTACTCATACTCGCCTACAAACAACAGCTCAAGCAAGTTCCACCTACCAAACGTACCCATCTGACCTGGTCACCAGCTGATGTGGATAAACTGCATGGATGTTTGGAGTGCACGGACTGGGGAGTACTCAAACACGGGAATGACATCAACGAGTACATGGACAAGGTGTCAGATTACGTACGTTTATGTCCGGAAGCTCTGTCTACCTACTACGTCCAAAACTCAGTACTCCAATTCAAAACCATGGTTCAACAAGTCCATCCGGAAATTGATCGTTGCCAAGGACTCCGCCTATAGACACAAGGACTCGGACCCCGACGCTTACCGCCAATCGAAATCAGCAGTGACAAAGGGTGTTAAGGCCGCCAAACGTTCATTCCGCGATAGGGTAGACGTACAATTCGACACTCAGGACTCCAGAGCTCTATGGTCAAACTTGAAGCTCATAACTCAGTACAAAGGACCAAAGAAGACTATTAGTAATGTGGACGCTACTCTACCCGGTCAGCTCAATGACTTTTATGCCCGATTTGACAAGGACAATAGTAGTACTCCAGTGCCAGCCCCAGTGATCAAGGACGACAATCCTTTGATAATCAGTGAAGAGGAGGTAAGACGTGATTTCGGGAGGTTGAAAGAGAGGAAATCACCAGGCCCCGCCTCCTGAAAGAGTGTGCTTCTCAACTTGCCCCCGTCTTTACTGGTATTTTCAGTTGGTCTTTGAGTTCTGCCACTGTACCCTCGTGTTGGAAGCGCGCTACAATTGTACCGGTCCCAAAGAAGAACAATGTCTCATGTTTGAACGATTATAGACCCATAGCACTCACGTCCGTGATCATGAAAACTTTCGAGAAGATCGTATTGAAATTCATGAAGTCCTTTCTACCATCAAATCTAGATCCGTACCAATTCGCGTATCGTGCTAATAGAAGTGTAGATGATGTCATTTCAATTTGTATTTATGAGATTCTAAGTCATCTTGAGCATAGGAATTCATACGTGAGGGTTTTATTCATAGATTTTAGTTTGACTTTCAACACTATCATTCCTTCTAAACTGCATTTTAAACTTCTTCATGACCTCAATTTTTTCCGTTTTACTATCAAATTGGATTTTAGATTTCCTTCTCAATAGAGAACAGTCCGTTCGCATTGGTGAGAAAGATTCATGTTCTCTTGTCCTCAACACTGGTACGCCTCAGGGCTGTCCATTGTCTCCAACTTTGTTTTCCCTATTCACACATTATTGTCAACCCAATTCTGACTATTCACTATTCGCTAAATATGCAGACGACACCACCGTTACTGGCTTTATTTCAAATGGAGACGAAAGTGAATACAGAGCAGAAATGGATTCACTTTCCACCTGGTGTCATGAGAGTAATCTGTTATTGAATGTAGGTAAAACTAAGGAGATGATAATAGATTTCCGTACTAAGCCTCCCCCGCATGTGCCACTGTCATTAATGGTAGTGAGGTGAAACTGGTTCATTTATCCAAGGTTCTGGGTACTTACTTGTCAGCTGACCTCACATGGACTGTCAATGCTACTGATATTCTAAAGTCAGCCAGACAAAAGCTCTACTTCCTTCGTCAACTCAAATCATTCGGAGTCCGTCAATCCATTCTAGCCAATTTTTATCGTGCTATCATTGAATCCGTTTTAACTAGGTCAATCACAGTTTGGTTTGGTCGCGTCAATCAGAAAGAATTGTCAAAGATGGAATCAGTAGTGAGGACGGCAGAGGAAATAATAGGTAATGGCCTCCCGTCCCTGCAAAGTATCTAAATCGATCGAACTAGAAAACTGACACTAAAAATTATAGACAATCCCAGTCACCCTGCTCGCAGGTACTATGATTACCTGCCGTCAGGTCGCCATCTTCGCTCCATTGCGAGCAAGACTTTACGTCTTAAAGATAGTTTTTACCCTTCCGCTATCCGTATGTTCAACGGGAATTGATTTAGGTTATTATGTATAGTATTATTATGCCAACGGTGTTCCTCCGACCTATTCTACTCTAGTCTTGTTATTTACATAATCTTTCTTTTTAAACTATTCTATATAATTACCTTGTATTATACACTACAATATCTTTTTTACTCTATTCTTTTAATTCTTTTAAATCTATTGTTTTATCATTATTGAGTGTTCGCGTGTCAAATGATTTCTTGTACATATCATGTTTATGGTTTATACTGGCTGAATAAATAAATACAAAAAAAAAAAGGTAGTGTAAAGTGTAAAGAATAGGCAAGCAGTTTCTTTTGAAACGAACGTGGAATAAAAGAAAGCTTGATGCGGTTGAGCAAATGGTTGGACCGCTTTTTTTCGGCCACTCCCTAACACGGAGGAGGACCTATTAAAGCTTATATTCCAAAAGTAAGTTACACTTAACTTTATTTATCTTTATAGAGCATTAATTTGTATAATGTTTATTTTTTAATACAAAACAATATGGGTTACTTATACAAGACTTAAACTTACTTTTATAAACCTTAATCAAGCAAAATATAGTGCTGAAGGGACTTACAAACAAATTCAACTTACAAAATATCGTCCGGAACTCGTTCGTAAATAGGGCAGCGTCTGTATTCTGACACTTTCTTTTTACAGAACGGATGAAGTGTTTTACACAAATGCAACGTTTACCTGCTCATTTCAAACAGGAAGCGATCCGCTCTGGCCATGCGGTCTAGTTCATGTTTATGCTCCTCCAGGAGGTCAATGTCACTTTTCTCTGGGACAAATTTCAGCAACTTCCAAAAACAAGAAAATGTATGCAATCATGAATGCAGCATATGGGGTTGATTTTTTTACTATGTATATTTGATAACCTTTTTTCAGACTGATACTGATGCTCTAATGTTGAGTAGTCATCAGTAATGAGAAGTAGATACAGTACAATTACTACTGATACAAACAATTGCCCCAGCCATAAAAGGAATGCAATTAAAAAAAAATCCCTAATTATTTTCTAATGCAAAAAGACTGTCAATTGATATTTTCAAATTCCTGATTGTAAAACAGTCGCTGAAGAACCGTTCGTTTATTGTGGGGGTTAGGTTCCACAATGAACAGTGATAGGCGAAATCCCTGAACTTTTTTTTTTAATACAAATACTTAACACTGAAAAAAAAAATCATTTTTCACAGGCTCAATTTTTTGTTAACTGTTAAAATACTGTATAATATTTTTTTCATTTATACTTTCTACATTAACGACTGTATCATCAAAAAATAATAATCGGGGAGAGTGTTAATCCAATCATAATGCACAATGCAAATTCGTCAGGTTGCAAATCAAGAAAGGTACATTGTGTTTTAGAGAAGGATAACTGTATTATGAAAATGGATACCCAGGATTGGTACTCCCATCAGTGATTTCGTACATTGGAGCAAGTCAAATTTAAATGAAGGCAAAGGAACATCTTAACTAATTATGTGCATTATCCAGTGCATTGCTAGATTTGCTTAATCACATTTGTATTTTGCTCTTCTTGGAAAATGCCAACAGAACAAGATATGAACTGTGAAAAAATGTGAAATAAGGTGAAAAGTCGTCCTGAAATAACTATTAATGCAATTTCTATTTGATGGGAATTTTCTTGCATTAGAATTACAAGTGCTGTCAGCCCTTTGAATTAGTCAGTACTCAAAAGTTCTGCATTTGTGTTTATATATCTATTTTTTAAATGTTTTTGAAAAGATAAAGTAAAAGCAGTAGATACATGAAAAAATAGACATAATTTACAGTACATAATCACTTCATTAGTTTCATGAGCATGTCTGTATCTCCATGAGTCTGAGGTCAATTCTCACCTGCTCCAGCATATCTTTGGCCAACTCTTCTCGCTCGTCCATCTCTAGGATTGCCCTTTTGATCTCTTCATTACTCATTTTTAATCTTGAAGAAACACAAATAGATAAAATTGCAAAAAGCAAAAAAGTTATATGAAACGTCATTTTAAGCCTGAAAGTCCAACTAAAATCTTAATGACTGTAGTACCTCATTCAAAACTCATCCATTAAAAAGTTAAAACTTAAACTCATTAAGTAATAATAAATATTTATTTTCAGGGTCAAAGTGCAGTTTGTTGCCAAAACCATTTGGCACATGTGTGACTATACAATAACAATACCAAATCTCTTTTTGAAATTTTAAATAGGCCTGTTTTTTTCCACAGTCACATCATACGATATACATTGCATCGCTTGTGGCTTTCTGATTTTTGTTGAAAAACAAACTTATTTATATATTCATTTTTGATTGTTTGATCAGTATTTTTAGGTTTATATTTTTTATTTCTATATATGTGTATTTGGGTTTTTTGACATATGCATTAAGTTATCAACCAATCCACTGTACACTTAACATTTTTATATGGCACATGGGTTGCAAATGGTTGTCTGAAAATTGCTATAGAAAACGGTTATATATATATATATATATATATATATATATATATATATATATATATATATATATATATATATATATATATATATATATATGTGTGTGTGTGTGTGTATACAGACACATAATCTCATTTTAAATAATGTTCACTACCTTGTTATCAATGACAATAAAGACCTTTCTATTCTGTGTATAATATAC
Organism: Urocampus carinirostris; assembly: GCF_059441175.1. Taxonomy (NCBI): domain Eukaryota; kingdom Metazoa; phylum Chordata; class Actinopteri; order Syngnathiformes; family Syngnathidae; genus Urocampus; species Urocampus carinirostris. The sequence goes on along the minus strand of NC_142363.1, from coordinate 2,998,630 downwards.
TAAAAGATCTCCCCTTTATGTTGATTTAAATATGTACTGAATTGTATGATTTATTTTTATTTTACTTATGTCCTTTTTTTATTGCTAACATTTTACTACGTACTTATGCAGCATTTATTGTTCCCTTTAAAATTGTTTACTTGTATAACAATGATAAAAATACAGAGAATGATACAAAAGATGCCGGAAGATTTTTGGTGGTCTTTCAGTCAGCGGTTGTCTCTCAAAGAATAGTTTTTCCCCTCTTTCCTCTAGTGTTCCTATTCTTTTGTTGCAGAGCACAATTCCAAATTATTTGACTAACACTAAATGCACATGTTAAAGCAGGTTTCTCTCATGCTACCATCTCCAGCTGTCCTTGGTGCCCTGGAACTGTGTCAACTGATGTAGGCCGTGATCAATAACAGCATTGTCAGTCTGCAAATGAAAGCCTTATTGACTGACCCCCGGCCTTATTTGGGGTCATGTTTGGACCCCTGGCGCGTGCATTATTGATGCGCTATTGAGTCAAGGGACCCACTGTCGATTCTTTCGACAAAGACTGACTTGGAGAGGCCACACTTATTGATCTGGAAAGCGAGAAGGGTCAATGATCAAAGTCTCCAGAGGATTCCAGGTAAGTGCAGTGAGAAGATAAACGGAAAACGTTTTGCTGAAAGGACTATGAATGATGACAGCTGATCCCATTTCTGACCAAATGGAAGTCAATCCATTTGAGAAGGGTGTGTTGTTTACCGGTGAATAAACTGCTTTTTAGTTGTAATCTTTAAAAATTAAATTATCATTTGCATATTCTGACTGCCACATGACAAATCTGCCTCCAAGTCAACCAATAAATAAACAAAACAGTAACAAAGATTGATAGATAGATTCTTAAATCAGACAAAGAGCTTTTGCACAAGACCCTAGGATAGAGATCTCAACCTCATAGCCCAGGAGCCAATTACAGACCTCGGGATAATAAGTTGAGGCCCATGTCCTTATATGAAAGTTAAAGGGACAGTGTGTATTCTTTTCCCACTAGATGTCACTATATATATGGAAGAATGCAAACTACGGAGACTCAAAGTGTCCAAACCACAGCCTATTTCTTTTGAAAAGAAGAGAAAAGGGAAAAGGAAAAAGAAAACACAAAAAGAACAGATAAAAAAAGAATTAAAAAAAGCAATCAAATGATATCAGCTGCCTCTAGGGTAACCTCTTGTTATATAAAATAAATACAAATTTCTTAAACTACGAGTAGTTAAATAATACACATTTAAACGAGAGTTCCTGTAACTTTGCTTATTATGGCACTAAATAATACATACCGTCTCTTAATGTGCAATTCACGTGGATTATGGATTCATTTATTAGTAATTGATAACCTTTTGTATTAATTTAAAAGAATATATATTTTCAGATCTTATGTTGTATAGAATTATTTCAAAAGCTACTTAAAAAAGAAAAATGTTTTTATCAGTGCATTTTTAGAGGAAAACCCAATTTGGCCCAATCTGACCCAAACCCTAACAAGCAGCACTGGAGCCGCATACGGCTGTTCGGCGCTTCCGGGCAGCTCCCTGTCAATTTTTCAAAAATGTTTGATAATGGAAAATTAAATGACTTCTGTAGGAGGACAAACATGACACGACCCAAGCATTCTTAACGTTAAACAATGAATATGAAATGAAATGATCTGCATTTATATAGCGCTTTTCAAGTCAATGAAGACTTCCCAAAGCGCTTATAGATATATAAAGTGAATGAATGTGTTGTTTTCCAAATAAGGCTTACATATGGGGTTTTTCTTTTTTTCCAATATGGCTCTTTCAACATTTTGGGTTGCCCTAACCTAAGCAGCCTCAAACTCGAATGAGTTTGAGACCCCTGTCCTATGAATTCGGACGCAAATATCTGTCCATCTCAGTTTGCTGCTGGTGTGATGTCGCACGCTTGCAACAACTTACTTTGAAAGGAGAATGACACAGTTCTGCGCGCGTCTGCCGTCAATGACTGACAACTCCTTGACTTTACGTGTGTTGACGTAGATGTCATCCATTGATCCCGTGTCCTTCTGCAGAGACAAACAGATGGTAAAAAAAAAAAAAAAAAAAAAAGAATGGCTGTCCTCGCTTGATCTGAACTTTTCCTCAAAACATCTGTAACACATAGCGCACTCAGAGGGAGATGAGACTTCTTTGAAATATTAATTTGGATTATTAACATATTGAAAAGACATCATAAAAATATACATGTTAAATTCAAAAGAAAAGATTGCTTAGCAAATGAAGTTTTCAACCATTAAAGCGGAAGTCAACTCGTAGAATTTCTCAATTATGTTTTATAAGGCTCCAACAGTACAAATATGTGTTAACATTGTGTCTGTAGAATATGAGTCAAAAAACAAAACCGACTAGTTATTAGCTATTCTAGGGGGTGGGCATTGTGCTAACAGCTGTCAGGCCTTAGATCACGGGTGTCAAACTCATTTTTAGGGCCACATCAGTGTAATGACTGTCTGCAAAGGGCTTGATGTAACTTATGAATGTTACTGGTTTGTAAAATAAATGTAACTACTCCTTCATGTAAAGTAACGCTGAATTTCTTAATTATTCAAGCCACAGACATTACAGTTGCATTATTTTATCTCATTACTGTATTTTTAACTTCAATTATTATTTGAATGTGTTGTTAATGATCAGGAAGATGTGTTTTACAGCTATTTAGGGTTAACTTAAATCATTTTGGGAGGTCAGGAACACATTAATTTGTTTTTAATTATTTCATATCAGGCAACTTTGTCCGAGATACAAGCAGTTCTAGATAGGAGCACAATCAATTATTCTTGTATTTAGGGGTATCACTCTACAAAAATCTTACAAGACATTTTTAAGATCATTCACTCATTGACATCAGTATGGAAACAATCATGTGTAATAGTGCTGAGCCATCACTTTGCGGATATTCTAGTCAACAGGCATTGTTGGGAATGTAGTTTTTGGTCAAAATTCTCTTAACGACATTTTAAGGTCTTGCTGACCACACAAAACGGTGTGGCAGGCCACATTTGGCCACGAGTTTGACACAAGTGCCTCGGTTAATGTCCATTAATGACAGAAATTAACATTTGGCAACGGCCTGAAACAGGTGGATTGTGCTTTTTAATACGTGTTTTACAAGAAAAATATGAATACAAATTCTGTCTTTAGACTAGAGGAAATCCTTTTGGCTGACTTCTACTTCATCCGTACATTATGCGATGCTCTCATTCACTATCAGTCCAGTTTAAGTGGTTTCTAGGGAAATGTTTTTTTTTTCTTTTGCTGATAAGTTGCAATGCACCTCACGAAAAATCAACAAGTGTGAAATTAACATTCAAGCGCTGCAGACGGGCCTTCACAGTTCAAAGAGGAGCGGTAAACACTTAACACTTATCCTGGAGCAAGTCAAGACATTTTTGACATCCTTACACAAAACACGAAAGTTGTAAATGAGAAAGAATAAACTTGTATGTCTGAGAAAACGGCTTAAATGTTAAACACAGACAATTTGGAGAGAAGCATGGTTTACTGGTTGCTAGAAAGCGTCATTCTTGAGGTTGCTGGGTGTGACGCATATAAATTAGATGAAACTTGTAAAGAAAATATTATCTTTCCACGTGCATATTGCCCTTGGTATGACTGGCAGCAGGCGCACATTGGCACTGAGGAATGGCTACTATTAAGTTTGCCAAAGTCCTTCTCGCTGAGACTTTCATGTGCCTGCTAATAGCAGTTTACTCAGGAAAAAAAAAATCACAAGTTTTAATGGGCAATGAGTGAAAACTAGTAAGTAAATGATTGCATTTCACATCATTTCCACTAAAAGTGGAGGTGCTTGGAGTGCTTAACCCTGCAATACCCAGTGATGTAAAATTACAATATACTGTATTGTGGTAGAAATGTTTTTTGTTGTTGAGTTTCTTTACAGTAACATAGTCATTTTTGTTTTTCTATATCTGGGTCTTACAGGGTCAAGACCCTCGTGACTGACATAACATGAAGGGCGGATACATTTGGATTTGTTGAAGAAAATGATCCCAGAAAACAGTCTAAATCAAGTTTCTTTGTAAACAGTAGGGAACTCAATTATCTTTGTGCATGTCTAGTTATTTAAATCTGCTAGTTTTGTACATTTGTATTCAAATCAAATTGTAAAATTGTGTTAAAGGAAAAAAAAACTTCACAAATGAGGACTATTTCTGACTTATCACGTAAGCATTTTTAATCTTTCTATCTAATGATCCACACAGTAACTGCATGCGCACAATTTGGGCACCTTGTTTGGGTTTGGAACTGGTGGGGGTAAAGCACATTTTTTAAGTGATCACATAATATTGGTAGGGACAAAACAAAAATTGCTTTATATTGGTGTCGGACAAATCCCCTCCGCTCATGCCAAAACTACGCCCTTGAGTTTGGAAATCACATAAATAAAATATAAAAAGTGACAATAGGTCCTTACACGAGATGCATATAACCCTGATCTAGTTTAAACAGTTATAAAGTGCAATTGGATATAAAGACTCAATTGGAAATTTAGAATGGCAAAACAGAACAAAATTTTGTTTAAGTCTGCATTACAAGACGAAAAGGCATCTACTACGCCAAGAGTAGTAAAGAATGTCTAAAAAGGCGGCTTGAACTCACCTGCTTGAAGGATTGGTTAGTGAGCAGGTCCTGGCCAGGCAGACGGAGAGTGCAGAAACACAAAACACATGCAAAGGTTAGATAGATATAGATATAGATATAGATAGATAGATAGATATAGATAGAGAGATAGATAGATAGATACAGAGAGACACAGAGAGAGAGAGAGAGAGAGATAGATAGATACTTTATTCATCCCCACAGGTAAATTCACACTTGAAGCAGCGGCACAGTGTTATGTATGTATGTATGTATGTATGTATGTATGTCCACGCTGAAGCGGAGCACAAAACAAGAGGCTACTGCTAAGGGGACCTTTTCATACATAAAAGAGCCCCGATTTTTACCGTTCAGAATTGATTTAATCAAACACTTGGTTTGGCAAGAAAACAAGGGAACATGGCCTGATATTAACAAAGTTTCGTACTATTTCAATGAATTATTGAATGAAATTTATAACTGTCGGGCATTTCATTGACCCTGCACAAGTAATCGGCTTGGCAGAGGATTTAAGATTTGTAATTAGTAGTTTGATTCATAAGATATGGGGGTGACTTGAAAGTTGACTAACTTTTGAGATACTAGTTGTAACTTAATACGCATTATATATGAATTTAATTAATTAATAACGTGCATTTTTTTAACTTCAAAAACCCAGTTTTGGTGCGTATTATACACAAAGTTTTACGGTTTTAGATTACCGAATTTGTGCAATTATCAATAACTCGCTGACCACAATCGCAAAACATTGGATGTAATGGGACTGTATGAATGTCAATGTCAATGTATGAATGTCGCAGCGGTGAGAGCGCCTAATCTTGACCATTAGATCACTAGTATGATAGAGGACATACGAATAGGCATTCAATATTATCTCATTGATGGAAACCACTCTTTGGTGTATCTGATGATAAATTGGATTTTGAAGGACATTAAATACATTGTAAATTATATGTTGGTATTGTGTTCATAGGCTACGTAATCATGGCTTCACCCATTCAACAACATTTGTCACTAACAACTCTGAGCTTGAGCTGAGAAAAAAATGAAACAAAACGTTATACCGATTTTTAATCAAACATTAGAGGGCGTCACTACACATGAGTGCGTGTTATGCACAAATAAACACAGTAATTAAATAGTCAAGTTAACTACATTGCTATTATCAAAGTTGGCATTTGATTACAACTATTGTAGTGGACCTTTTTTGCCTTTTTAATCATTAAATTTTGCCGCTACATTTAATGTCAAATCTGATACATCAGGAGTGGGAACCTTTTGGACCCTAAGAGCCATAATAGCAAAATATTTTGAATTTAAGACCCAAAAAAGCACATTTTTCAGCGCATTTTATTTCACTGATAAAATTATCCATCCATCCATTATCTGCACTGCTTATCCTCTGTAGGGTCACAGGGGTGCTGGAGCCCATCACAGCTATCTTCGGGCAGTGGGCAGGGGACACCCTGAACTGGTTGCCAGCCAGTCACAGGTCACACACAGACATAACAACCACTCTCTCATTCACACCTAGGGAGAATTTGGACCGGCCAATTACCTGACATGCATGCTTTTGGGAATGTGGGAGGAAAATGGAGTGACCTTCATTTTTTGAAATAACGGTTTTAAAACAAGGTGCAAGCAGAGTTCTTTTGTAGAAATGTCACAAAAAACTGCAGACGAAAAGTTGCTGGATGTATTTCTCTTCAATGCAGTGGGCAAGTGTGAGGGAGAAGGCAGGATGATAAGTATGCATAACTCCGCCCATCTAATCACTCACAATGTATGAATGTCACAGCGGTGAGAGCGCCTAATCTTGACCATTAGATTACCAGTATGATAGCTCTGTGCGCGTGGCTGGTGTTTTTGGGTGTTTATAGTCTGTTCTGCGGGTTTTATCATAGAGTGTCTCAACAGAGAGCAATTTTTAATGAGCTTCAATATAAAAGATCCTTTAATTTCGTACAGCCAAAACGGGGTCTGTTTGTGTGACACATTAGACAGGCATGCTTTCGCCCGCGGCGACATTATCACATGCCCGCAGACCCGTTCTAAAAATACTGTAGACCTAATCACGAAATATTCATGTCTAAAATGTGATTAAATTGTGTTGCAATCGATTTTTAAATTGCATTTACAGTGATGTAAATTAAAAACAAAAGTATAAAAAACTATACAAAAACCTAAAAAAAAATGTTTTAAAAAAGATCAAAGTAGCAGAGTTCGATAATCTAAGAACTCTGACGTAACACTTAGCAGACGTGAGTGCGCATGACAATCGCAGCCTTGATCTTAAACGTCCTGACTGAGTATAAATCGATTTCTACATACATAAACATGGCAGAAAAAAATAAACTTTGTAATTTTACTCGTGAATTGGATAATTAATCATTTGTGATTAGGTTATCAATAATATCACCAAGAGTGACTTCGTCGGTGGTTCGCGCCCCGGCCGAGTCATTCCTAAGACTTAAAAAGTGGTCGGCGGCGCCCTCTGTTGGCTGCGGCTGCATCGGCTCGCTACAACGGGTCAGGTGCAATCGACATTTCGTTCTGTGTACATTGTTACACAGAATGACAATACAAGGAAATTATTATTATTATTATTATTAAAAATGTTGGTGTCGTATTTGACCCCGATCTGTCCTTTCAAACACACGTGAAGAATAGTACTAGAACAGCTTTCTTCAATCTTCGTAACATTGCTAAAATTCGTCCCATGCTGCCTCAGTCAGATGCAGAGATTATAATTCACGCGTTTGTTCCTTCCCGTCTTACTGTAATGCACTACTCTCTGGTCTCCCGAAGTCCAGAATCAAGAGCCTTCAGCTGGTACAAAATGTGGCTTTTAGCTTAAGATGTGATTTTAAGTTTCTGTTGGTATTATACAAAATCATGCATGGACTTGCTCCCTCATATCTTTCAGATTTAATTTCCCCTATGTTCCGGTCCGGAGCCTTCGCTTTGAAAACAATGGTCTACTAGTGATCCCAAAAGCCAAGAAGAGATCCGCAGGTTCGAGAGCGTTCTCCATCCCGGTGCTGTGGAATGCTCTTCCCCCTGAGAGTCAATCTGCAACCTCGGGGGAAATGTTTAAATCTAAGCTTAAAACACACTTCTACTCTATAGCATATGAATAACCTATATTTTATGTTGATAATATGTGTATCATCTGCCCTCATGTAGGTTTTAGATGAGGGGATGGTGTCATAATAGTCTACAATAATAGTTTGCGGACACTGTGGTCAGCAGCACAGGATCTCCGTTCCTATTCCCTCTGTATACATCGGACTTTAAGTACAACTGCCATGTGCAAAAGTTTGCCGATGACACTGCGATTGTGGGATGTATCAGAAATGGGCAGGAGGAGGAGTACAGGAAATTGATTCAGGACTTTGTCCGATGGAGCGACGCAAACAACCTGCACCTGAACACCACCAAGACCATGGAGATGGTGGTGGACTTCAGGAGAACTAGAACTCACCCGGTTCCTGTAACCATCAAAGGAAAATGTGTAGAATTTGTCCAGACCTACAAATACCTGGGTGTGCAGCTGGACAACCAACAACAACAAACTGGACTGGACTGCCAACACAGAAGCTCTATGTAGGAAAGGCCAAAATCTGAAAAAAGCTCCTGAAAATATTGAGACAGTTGGGGCAAGCGCCCTCTTCTATGCGACAGCATGTTGGGGAGGCATGCCTCTCGTCTCAATAAACTGGCAAGGAAAGCGAGCTCTGTTGTGGGCACAGAGCTGGACAGCCTGACAACAGTAGCTGAGAGACGGGCACTGGAAAAGCTGCGGTCAATCATGGACAATCCATCGCATCCACTACACAGCATTATCTCCAGACAGAAGAGCAGTTTCAGCGACAGACTGCTGTCACTGTCTTGACCTACGGACAGTCTGAAGAGATCTTTTCTTCCTCATGCCATGAGGCTCTTTAACTCTACCCAGCAGAGTAAAAGCCCACATTATACCACACCCCCTACATTGCATATTACCGAATTTTATTGCAATATGTATTCTGTGTACCACTATTTAGATATTCTATACAACACGCTACAGTGGGCATTTGCACGTCACATTGGGTATTTGTATATTGTATTATTTTTACTTTATTATTGTATTGTTCTCAGCTCAGGGATGCTGCTGGAAATGTGAATTTTCCTGCGGGGATTAATAAACTATCTATCTATGTATCTATCTATAGTCTTTGATCTCTGCAGCCCTTTGAGACTCTGTGATTAAGGGCTATACAAATAAACATGACTTGACATGTGAAAGAAAACTGTGTGCGTCTCATATGCGGAACGACTGTGGCCGCGGGAAAGTGGCACACCGTGGATTGCTACTGCAGCATTTGTCACAAAAGCTTCGATGCTACAGTAATAGCCCGACAACACACCACGAACAAAAAAGGCCCGCGAGTTAAAGGCACCTTTTGAGCAAACAGGCTTTTTTTTACATGGCTTGTAAAAAAACTCTCAAAAAGCACACACAATTTTTGATGAAGAGGAAGAAGGCTTTTTCAGACGGGGAGGTTCTTAAAGAGGCAAACAAACAAATGACAATGTCGTTGGGGGCAACATTTCAGTGTTATGACAATGATGGCGTTAAAATATTGAAAAACTGTTAAAAATGTGTTACTAAGTTTTGTCTTAATGACTGCACATTTAGTGATTAGTCAAAATGTGATATTTGCATTTAATATAAAAATAGTTTTTTTTTTTTTTGTTTCTACATAATTTATTATTCGTACAAGGGTGCAGTTCATGAAACTGATGATAGCATCTTGAAAAATGTAATGTGATTTCCTGCAAAATGTTGTAAAAGTTGTAATTTTTTGTTTTGTTTTCTTTTGAGCATTTGTAATTGAAATAATTGGAAAGGTAAAGGAGAAATAAAATATTGCACGTTTAATTTTATCAGTTTCCTACCTTGTTAAATCATTCTGGATAATTATTAATCATTAGAAATCAGTTCTCACATAAAGTATCAGTAAGATAGAAAATTAAATTAATAATTAAATTAAAATTCTGGTTTTCAGAACTGCGTTATCACGGTGCCCTTTGTGTTACTCTGTGCCCTTGAAGTGGCTCTCAGCCTCAAAAGGTTGTAGAACCCTGCATTAGACTGTAAACTGTAGTTAAGACTGCCCTTTATACTGGACCAAACAGCTTTTATTATCAGCATTCCCGCGGCTATGCATGCACGATACTTGACTAAAAGCTTATCAGAATTGGGACACTACAGAGGAAATTTGCACAGGCAGCATTTTTTCTCCGAGTCATAGGTTCCCGACCCCTGAGTTACATTGTTAAAAAAATTAATTCTCAATGCATGCAATGAAAACACACACGTGTCATTAACATGCTTTTTCTTTATGCGGGAGTTACAATACAAACCTGCTGTCTCTGATAGGCAGAAAACATCTTCTCTATGTCCTTAAGGTCAAGGATTTTGAAAGCGTTCAGGTCATCGATATCATTCCAGATGGTGCCATTGATCATATGCTGATGAAGACAAACGATTTTAGGGGATTCATGTTGGTAAACTTGAATTTTGCAAACTGAAACAGATGTCAGCCATCATGTCTCACCTCTCCCAGTTTAGCCCAGTTGAAAGATTTGAGCGGGTGTGAGGGCTGAGGGATGGACTTGGAGCGCAGCGTGCTCCCAGAATTGAATGAAGAAGGAATGGGGGGAGGCGGAATTCCAAAAATGGGAGGGGCCCCTGGTGGAGGTGGCGGGGCACCGGGCGGTGGAGGTGGCGGTGGTGGGGGTGGGCAGATGACGGGTAGCGGAGGAGGCGGGGGTGGAAAGCCAACCGTCATTGGTGGTGCAGGTGGAGCTGCCAAAGTGGGAGCCCCTGGAACAGGAGGTGGCGGTGGGAAAGACGTGTTGCCCACCTGCAGGACGAAGAAAAAAATGAAATCAGGATTTCAATGTGGGGCTTTTATTAATTGCAGTAAAACACATTAAACTCAGTGTTTAAGGATATTGTATTTTAAGGAGAAGGATTTGCACAAAGGTATACATTGCACCAAAAATGTGCACACAGTACACATTGTTTTTGGTGTGGGAGGGACGACATTAGTTGCGCTAGTTTACAGAAAATAACAAGATGGCAATAGTTTTAGCCATGAAGACAAATAAATAATAGCTTAGCTTTTAGATGTTGGTATCGGTAAATAAGACTAAACAAGTTCCTGGTGTTGAAAAAGATTACGCTCATTTACAGCATAAAAGAAAAACATGTTAGTTTTCAGCAAAGCTAGTTTTTAACAGAAAAGAAGATTGGCGTGCACAGAAAATATGATGATGACAGTTATCAGTGTTGAAGAAGTTTTTGGCAAAGAAGATGACGCAAGTTTACAGAATAGAAAACATATTTGCCAATTTCTGGTCTAGAAGAAATTGACACTTCCTTTAAGGCAAGGTTTGGAATCCTTTTCAATCCACAGCGCTATAAAAGCAAAAATATTTCAATTTTTGTATTTTTTTCCAGAGAGCCACACCACATATTTTACGACAAAATCCAACTTAACCGCCAAACCAGGTCTCCAGACAAAGAGATAATTCCGTAGTTTGTTAGCTGGCTTTTCATCATAAAGTGTCACAACAATTATTTTTCCATGAACTTCCATAAAAATTATTATATAGCTTTTACAGCTAAAACGGGTCTGTTGGTGTGATGCCTTGAAAACATTGAGCAGTAGACCATGTCTGGACTTTACACAAGCGAAAATCGGCTCTACATGTGCCAATACAATAAATAATTGCTTAGCTTCTAATTGATCACCGAGCCATGTACTGAAGGAAAAAGCCATGGGTTCCCTACCCCCGTTTTAAAAGTCCCAGATTTTTGGCCTAATGATGCAAGTTTTCTGCGAAAAAAGAGGGTGACACTTATTTTCAGCATAAAATAGGATAAGGCGAACTGTTAGTGTAGATGACAAAAATACTTGTTCGTGTACGTCTAGTTTTGTTTAGACTTGGCGCACTTTTCTTCTTGTTTTGTTACACAAAAACACGTGTTCAAAAATCAATGTTAAACAGCGTAATAGCTTAACAGGCAAAAGAAAAGTGGTGGAGTGTTGTCACGCAGGTGCGACCATTGAATGATTTTCTCCCTGGTATAAAAAAACAGTACATCGTACCGTAATACAGTCATTGATGCGTGTTGATAGATCCAGGACCTGTTCCCTGGCTGAGCGCAGCTCAACACCCTCGCGCTGAAGTTTATCCTTCATCTTGTTCAAAGTCTTCATCATGTCCTCTTTTTCCTGGGTCTTTGTCTCACACTCTCGCTCCTTCCTCTCCAGTTTTCCCAACAGCTCGGCATGATCTGAAGGAATTTTAAGATACTTTAATACAGGGATCCCCAACCTTTTTCAAGAATTGAGCTACTTTTTGCTACTTATTAGGGCAAAGGGCACCTTGTTTAATATGTATTACTTAAATAATAACTTATCTTGCACTATTTACTATGTTGTTACTATGCTATTACCGGGTTTAATCATTGGCAGAAGGAAAAAGATTGAAAGATTGAAAGAAGAGAAGAACAAAAGAGAGAGAGAGAGAGAGAAAGAAAGAAAGAAAAGGGGGAAAAAGAGAACAAAACATAAATAATAGAGAGAGAGAGAGAGAGTGAATGAAAAAGAGAGAGAGAAAGAAAGAAAGAGAAAAAATGAAAAGGGGGAGAATGAGCGAGAGAGTAGAAGAGAGGGAGTAAGAGGGTAAGAGTGAGAGAGAAGAGAAAGACAGAAAGAAAGAGATCAACGGACTGAAAGAGAGAAAGGGAAAAGAGAAAAAGAAAGGGAGAAAGAAAGCAAGAAAGAGAAAGAAATAGAAAGAAAGAAAGAAATAGAAAGACAGAGTGAAAGAAAAATAGAGAGGAAGAGAGAGAAAAGAGAGAGAAAGAAGGCAGAGGGCACCAGGTTGGAGACCACTGCTTTAAGACATCAGGCATGCTCACTGGGTGATGGTATACCTTTGCGAAACTTCTCAGCCTGGTCTCGCCACTGTCTCACCTCATTCTCATTGACAAGCCTGTGAAGCCAGAAGAGCACAATGAGCAATGTTGGAGACAGGTGGACAGACAAGAAAATTGGGGCTCAGATGCAGTCAAACTGAGCCAACACTGGGCATTTTTTTTTGTTTACAACTACTAATGATAACAAATATTTTCATGTGATAGCTAATTGCCCAGCTTTGACTTAGTTGCACTGTCTCGTATATTAGAATTGAAACAAAATTTGTTAACCTAAATCAAAAATGGCATTACTGACTATCTAATTTTTATTAAAGCTAGAAAACTGTTAAATTTTGAAAACAATGGTTTCACTTAAATAGTCGTATTTTTTTTAAATCACCAATTAATTTATATTGAGACCACATGAGTTTGTTGAAACAATTGCTAATCAGCAAATAATTATTCAAATGGTGAATGGTCTGCTTTTGTATAACGCTTTTAAAGTCACTGGGGACCTCCCAAAGTGCTTTACAGTGGGCTTCACGCATAACCTTTTACACACACTCCCACACACTCATAGAGGCAACAACCATGCAAGGTGCCTACCTGCATATCAGGGGCATTAGGGGGCTCAGTGTCTTGCCCAATTTGACATTTAACATGGAAACTGGAATCAAACATGCGACCTCTCTGTCGAACTCATTACCTCCTGAAAGACCTTTCCGTGCGATAGTAGTCTTACTGTTTACAGATTTTTCGTACAATGATGACCATAAAACACCTGATGCATTTGTAGGAAATATTAAAATAATGGATTACAAAATAATATTGTATGTGATAATGGCCTTAGAGTACCACAATTATTACATACTGGGTATGTAATTTGTTATAGTAAGGCCCTTATCTCATATCAACAGTTACATCATGGAATTTAGAATATTAATAATTCCAATTCCAATATCAAAAAGTTAACAAAAATATGAATAACTGAGACGGTCTTCCCACCTCCCATGCACGAAACCCGAAAAATCAGTAGTGCCATTTTTGCATGAGATTAAATACATTTAATGCTGTAGGATTTGAATCAGTTTAAGTCAATATAAAACGTTTTGGGTATTTATTTTAGTCTTATAATAGTAAATTAGAAAACTAAAAAAAAAAAGAAAAAAAAAAAAGAGGGGGGGGGGCAAAAAGCTGATAAGTGTTAAGGGAATGTTTGACAATCTGAGGAAAATAAGATAAACTACACCTTGAGTATCGAGAAGACCCTTGGCTGGAGTTGAGAGAATAAGAGATTTGTCACAAAGATAATAGAAAACTGTAACCCAAAAATTGCTTATTTTCAAACGTACAATTCGAAACTAAAACTCCCCTGAAGGATAAACACCGCATTGTTGATCACCTTAGGAATAGAAAAGGGGCAACCGTACATGCGTCAAGGTGTGGGTCACATGTAGTCATGGTAACTACATCTGATGAGTGACTCCACATTGCTTTTGCAGTTAGTTTAACCTCTCCAACCTCCTAAAACCACAACAGCGCAAGACACATGTATTCATCCATCAACTACGGAGGCCCCTGAAACTCCAACCTTGTGTGGAAATCTCAGTTTATGAATCACTTTCCCCAGGTTTAATTTACTTTGTAGAACATTTATGGAAACACATGAAAACTTTGGCAGGAAAGATGGATCCACTATGGCTTTTAATGAACATCTGAGCATGGACGTGGAGCCCAAGTTTCCTGTCTAGGCACTACTGGAAAGATTTACGCTCAAGTCTTATAATACAAAAAAATCGAGTGACTGGATGAATGTACAGTGGTGGGATTGAATGGGCCAAGGTTTACCACACTCCATGTTTTCAGGTGTTTCGCCTCCACAACTCAACACACATCATTGATCTTCAATAAAGAGAGATAACCTGACTGCTGAGATCATTCTAAGTATCTTACAACTGTTTTTATAATAGTTATATGTGCTGCTTGCAGGTTATTTATAATATAGTTTACAGCTAAATGTTGGTGCTATTTCAAAGTCAATCAGTGGGTTGTGAAGGCAACTTATGTCATCAATACATTTAAAACAATTTAACTGTATTACTCCTCCCCATTTACTTTACATTTATATCTACAGTGTTCTCATCACCATCATATTTCTACATCATGGTCTCTAATGTGGTGCCCGCGTGCAGCAGGTTGCCCCTGAGGACAGTTGGGGTGACCACGAACCTGTTCTGAAAATAGATCACCAGTGCAGAGTCATCGTGATTTTCTAGTAAAATTATTTTTTTAATGGTTGACTATTCTATGGATCCCTACTTCCAATAACTAACCTGTTAATAACATAGTAACAACATAGTAATAAAAAGAAGAGTTGTTATTTAGAAATGCATATCTAACTGGGTGCCCATTGCACTAATAAGTGAGAAAAAGTAGCTCTCAGCATGAAAAAGGTTGGACACCCTTGGCCTATACCTTGACTTGCCAAAAATGCATTTACTTGTAAGACATCTATTTTCTCCCAAACTTTAGGTGCTAGAATACTAAAATTTGCTGTTCTAGGTTCTGAGTATTTCAATAGCAGAGGCTATTTTCGGCAGAGATTTGTTGATAAAGTGCACACTCTTTAATTCCGAAGTGTCTTAAAGCTGTGTGACTCGACTGTCAAAACCAGCTCCTCATGCACTGAAAACACTAAAAACACAATAATTTCAAAAGGCTCTATTGTCCCAAGGCATACGGCTTACACAAACTGTTTATAAATGTAAACCTAATGTTTTTGAAGGATAGTTTTTCAGATGGCAACCAGCAGCATGGTTTTAACAGTTTCTTAAACAAGACTCGAACATTTGGATATTGAGTGCATTGACTTGCTGTGTTGAGGTGGCAAACGATATGGTATTTAGCATTTGCTATAGTAAAAACAAATGGGCACATTAACCAATATATAGCCTAACATTTGAATTGAAAGATTTTGACTCATTTTCCAAGACTCATAATATGTGTTTTATCATTAGCTATGGATTTAAAAAAAAATAAGTGGATTCATGTTCACTAAGAAAATATTACATAACCAACATAATCTGGGGTGTTTTAAAAAAATTCTAAAAACCTGAACACATTTTCTTTTGTATAACACCAATAATTTAAGTATTTCAATGGCTTTCTTTCATGCGAGTTTTGCCCTGTCAAATTTACAAAGATACATACTTCAGTTAATTATTTACCACTACTAACCAAGTTGATCTAAAAGCGCTTTAACTAGTGCTTAGATGTCTTAGACCTCTTGTGTGGTATTAAACAGCAGACGTCCAAATTAAATGAGGTGTTTCTTCTATTTGTTGGCATTGTGAATTTCCCTACACAGATGAATAAAGTATCTATCTATCTATTCTTCTGAACGAAAAATCATCTGACCCACCAAACAACTAACTAAGTAGAAAATAGGTATTTGGTAACAGTCAAGTTAAGTAGCATGTGTTGATTCTGGTACTCATTTAAAAAATTGTTGAGTTAAATAGTTCAGTATTGATTTGTCTCTCAACTTCTTCATAGCTGCCATGTCAAGTCATAGTCCTGTAACGGCAAAACCTTTGTTCACAATTACATCCAGTGAATTGTCCGAATGATGGAGGTAAATTTGAAATATCACCGTCTATGTGCATTTAGTAACACGTGGAGAGGATGGATAGTGTTGTGAGATCCGTCATTGGGCACTAGCTCCCATTAAGACTTAAAGTAAACATTCTCAGTAAGTACATGAATAAAACCACTGGGACCTAAACACGGCTCACTTGGCTGGCCAGCCTGCCCGATACATAAGAGTAATTTTTGTTTGATCTCAGGTTTCCTCTTTTCATGCCAATTCGTGCACGGAACCTTGCTTCCTCACATTTCGTTCAGACCCCTGCTGCCATCTTCACTTTGCCTCATGTAGAGGAATAACATTCCATGCCTGGTGTATAGGATACCCAGACATGTAAGAATAACATGCTAAGTAATTTGCTCTGATTAAGATGGTACAATACCATATTTATCTTACATGCGAATGATGTTTCTGACATTGAAGTTGTCCAGAGGCGAAAGGTCTGGGTCCTCTCCCTTTTCGTCCTGCAGGACTATCTGCTGGAGAATCCTGTCAAGAAGCTGCCAGTGATGTATGCAGCTATTGCCACGTTTAACTGAATGCGAAGGTTGAAGCACAATGGCAACAATTTTAACTCTACATTTTGGAGATCATTATTCAGATAAATAGCAGCTTACCCTGTCAGTTATATTGTACACAACATGTAGCAACTCACATGGAATCTGCAAGCAGTGTTGAAGGATGGAGAGGAGGTGTGGGTAGGCATCAGAGTGGGTCAGCTTCTTTTTAACCAGGTCAAACATGGCACTGGCACTTTTGGTATCTATGTGAGTCTGTTGGTATAAAAATTCATACATCACGGTCCATACATCACAACATCGCCACAGCACCAAGCATTACTTACCATATCAAACCTTTTGGCCAATTCAGAGTCATCCTCATTTCGTACCATTTCAAAGAAGTCCAAATGCCTGATAAAAAACAGGATTTGAAAGATATTTGAGAGTTATCTCAGCTTAGTCCAATGAAACATTTTTTTTTTTTTAAATCTAGCTTGATTGGCACTCACCGATCCAGAGTGGCATTTTCATGCTCCCGGAGCTTGTCAATGACTGGTTGGATGCCTAACATCAAGAATTCATACCTCAGATGTAGGCGAAACTCAAGGTTGTCCTGGAGACAAAACAAAGACAACGATAGATTAGCTTTTTACAATACCCAAAAACATATTGTGTCCGTAAGACCGTGGTATATTCATTCAATTTAAAATGGCATTAATTGAATCTTTGTGACTTTGAAAATTGAATTTTCACATTAATTGACCATGAAAGCACTAAAGTTATATTTTCATTTAAATGCCGTACGCCAATGGCAGTGAATGAGTTACTTTCAGATCCTATGAGAAAACTTTGCAATTATATTTTTTTTAATTTGGGGCACGTGGAAAAGAAAACTATATCTGTTTTAAAATATTTTCAAACAAACCAAATCCACTGCATTGTAGTGCTGCAACAAACAATTACTTTTGATTCGTTTGATTGCTCGGTAAATGATTTGGCCGATGAATGGATTAGTATTTACCATTTATAACATGTATTTAAAAACAGAAACGATTTTCTGATTAACATTTTTTAAATTAATTTGACTTAATAGACAGGTTAGCCAATTAAAAACAAAAATAGTGAGCCATTATCATTCTTCTATCATTCAGTAAATACAATTACAAAAATAAGCAAATATTATTAAAATAATAAATAAACAATTGCTTATAAAGTGTTTCCAGATTATTTTGATTACTGTTTGGAATCTTATTTATCGGCAACTTCTATGAAAATGTTGGAGCTGATTGGTTGGAATTAATTGTTAACTATGTAGGAGCCAGCATTGTAAATTACAATATTTTTTATTTTTTACAAAAAGTGGTAGAAATGTTGAGTTGTTGTTGATTTTCTTCAAATTGACATAGTCATTGGGTGCTATTGTTCAGACTCACAATGATTCCGGGTGGGACATTTGGACATAAGCCTAGCAGAGATGCTAAGCACTTTGACAATCTGCAAAACTTTGGCTGATCGACAACACTTTTTTTCTTGGGTTGGATTTTTAAAATGATCAATCAATAAATTTACTAGAAGAATTGTGAATTTCCCTTCGGGGATGAATAAAGTATCTATCTATCTATCTATCTAAAACATGTATGTATGTCATTTTGTGCAAAATATTCATCAAAGTTAAATTAGAGCAGTCAATTTTTTTTAAACGAAAAACACCTATTTTAGACACCATCTGTGCCTGAGGGTTTTGCCTGAACACAGATTCATAGTGAACACGCTCATGTGCGGCACTTTCCCCTCTGCTCGTAAATCAGCAATGTTTGAACAACTAACAATAAACAAATCACATTTCTGAGTGCAGGGGGAGCGTATTTAAGAGAGATTAATGCCATTGCCAGAACACTACATCGGTCAAAGTGTCATTGATAAGTGAAAATTATGTGCACTCCTCATGGAATCATGGCACAATCCAACATATACAAAAGGAAGCAATACCATTAAAAAATGGCAACAATTCAAAAATATTTCAACACCAATGCTAATCTTATGATACAAAGCATTTTAATAAATCAAACTTTTTAACAGTGGAACTTTATGTGTCGCCGCTGACCTCTCCTGCTCCAGCGTTGAGCACCGCGTTGATAAAAGACATAATGGCCGTTTTCAAGTTGACCTCATCTCTGTAGCGTCCCGTACTCTTGTCCAGCTCATTCAGCAGCGTCTAAAAACACATGGGAAAGTTTGACATTGTTAAATAATAAACAAAACAATGTCACATTTGATATATGTCTTCATATAGCATACCTCACCCAGTCAGTGTTAAAATAACAGTGGTGGGGTCAGATAACACAAGTCACTAAACTATTCACACAGTCCTAACAAACAGACGTATTTTGTGTAATTCTGTGGATCCTAAAGCTCTATATATACCATCCCTAACTCTAAATTTGCTCATCCAACTTAGTTACATTATATACAGAAACCCCTTGCTACGTCGCACTTCGGTCACCGCTGGTTTACTGCTTTGCAGATTTTATATTGAATTGTTTTTATTGTGATTAATAGCAAGGTAATATGCATTTTTGGAGCACACAGGGCAGATTGTGTTTGTCTGTACTGGGTGAGCGTGAATGTGTGTGTGTGACTCTGATCGACTGACAGCATAGACCACATAACAGCCAGGATGGGCAGGCGCACAGATCAATGTCTTTGAACCAAAACAAACTGAGAAGCATGGCGACTGCTAGTTTATAGCGGCTCGTCACATTGAAAAATAATTCATCAATTAAATTGGACTCTAAGTAAAGTCAGAAGAGCGCAAAGAAATTTTGATACCAATGGGTGCACCGTGGATTATTATCAGGTTGGCGAAATAGGGAAAGCACCCAATTGTGAGGCTGCAGTAGGGATAACAGCTCTCTTAAACCACCCCTGCCAAGCCTGTACCTCACCAACGCTGGATCCATTACCCATAAAACAAATTAACTGTAGCTACAACTTGCGGGAAACCGCTAGATTCAAGATTACAGAGATCTGGCACAACACAATACAAAATGCTAACACATAGCTAGCCAGCCACCGTCTTCACTTTCTTGAGAAGTCCTCCAATTTCATTGTACTTTTGTACAATGACAACAAAGACCATGCATTCAACTCCAGTTGTGTGTTCTGTGTTATTATTTGTAGGTCTATAGTTGTTATTTTGTTACAGTTGTATACTCTGTCTTCTCGAGGCAAGTTTCACCCTTGGGGGCTTTAATAAAGGTGTGACACTACTTTTTTTTACTTACCTTTACTTTATGTGGGTGATTCTGGTCCTTGTTAACACCGATAACCGAGGGATCTTTTTACTTGATCAAAATGTTGCTAATTTGATTAGCTTTCAGACCTCGTGTCACTGATGACACCGGCATGTTTGTCAGGACATTTAATTGGAAATTTACTATAACAAAGAATTAATACAAAAACAAACTGCATTTTGCCCATGTCCACATTTCTTTCTGTTATACATTTCCTTAGAGTCCATATTAATTCCTTTTTAACTCATTCTAGCTAATGTTTGCCATTTTGACTCATTTTTGAAGGCCTACATACATTTTTGTGTTGTAGGCAAAAAGAAAGCAAGAACCCTCATCTTTCGTTAGAAAAAAGTATGTTTCTAGTTTTTACCATTGTGGAGTAAACAACTGTGGAACATAGCTGTTTCATGAAAATACTTGTTTCCATGAAAACCTCTGAGAAAAACGACTTTTTCTGAAAGGATGCATTTCAAGTAGGGCTTTAAGTAGAACTGGGTATTTTTGGGGGGCATTTGTGATACTTTCAACATCTAAACAATGCTTTCCATAAACACAAGGGCACTTGGCTTGCAAATAAACATTTTATTGCAAGAACACTGAACTAATGCATGAACTTGAGGTTTTCAGCGCCCTATGTTTCCGGTGACATAATCACACTAGTTCGGTCACCATTGCGATCGCAGATGTGCAAGAAACGTCATCCCTTTCTGTCCCGATGATGATGAACGAAGCATTACGTGTTAATCCTGAAGTGACATGCATAATCTCGTAGCAAACAATGTTAACTACATTGTTATCAATAACAATAAAGACTATTTTATTATTGAGATAAATCTGCACAATGCATATTGATCTAAATTTGAGTTCATATTCCCAAACCCTACCAGTATCTGCAAACATTTAATAGTAATATGCTTTACCTGAAAACGAGCCCTCTCAGCTGCATATTTCTGGTAGTGAATCATGGCCTGCAACACTTTCTTGTGTCCGTCGGGGACCAGACACACTGCACCAAGGATCTCCAACACCGCCACTTTGGTCTTTACGTTCTCTGACCGCAGACTCTGCGAAATGGTGTTGATGCTCTGCGGGTGAGCCAAGACGTGCGCTCGACCTTGAGAATTGTTCATGAGAGCCTTGATGCAGCCGATGATGGAGGTGTGGACACGGCTCTCCAAGGTTTCGTAGTCCATGCTGCGCATGAAGTTTAGGAGGCAGGTGAGGCCATCCAGCTCGATGAAGCGAGTCACAAACCTGTGAAGGGTGACAGCAAAACCTTTGTCAAAAGCTGAAACTGATATAAAGTACAGCTATTAACAATACTTGTTCATTCATTTCAGTGCAAAGCCATAGTTATGAAAGACCTTGACTAACATGATTTAAGTTTGTGAGTCAAAACATTTAAGAATTTAAAGACTCCAGGTATCAGTTGGCCAAGCAGAATGCGGCTTTGGCAGTTGCAGAGGCAAAAACTTGAGCAAGGGAGAAGTTTGGTGAGGCCATGGAAGGCAACTTCCGAACGGCTTCGAGGAAATTCTGGTCCACTATCTGGCGTCTTAGGGGCGAAGCTGTGTGCCATCAACACTGCAGTGGCGATGAGGCGCTGCTGACCTCGACCCGGTACGTTGTGAATCGGTGGGCTGAGTACTTCAAAGACCTCCTCAATCCCACCAAGCACGTCTTCCTCAGGAGGAGTTGCCCTGTCCGGTCTACATGTATTTATTCCACTTAGAGAATGTATTTGATC